>NC_082718.1:86527198-87148652 GCF_030144855.1 Hypanus sabinus
TTTTGTTTTTACTGTGTACTGTGCCAGCAGTTTATGGTCGAAATGACAATAAACATGACTTGACCTGAGTATCTTAGGAAGTGTTGATCTGCTGGGATATTCACAGGCAAGTCTGCGGAGCAGGGTTTCCGAACTGGAGGCCACCCACCTCTTGTTTAATGGTACTGGTCCCTGGCATTAAAACCCCCTGCACTAGAGTTTACAGAAAATCCAGTGAGCGGCAGTTCTGTGGGTGAGGATGCCTTGTTGAGCTGGTGATGCACCATCAATAACTCACACTGAGACGTAAGGCGAGATATCGGCTTTTATTGACTGGAAGAAGGAACCAGGAGTGAGTGTCCATCATACTATGTCCTGGAGACTGAGGCCGAGCGTCAGGCCTCAGATCGCCTTTATACAGGGGCCTGTGGGAGGAGCCACAGGAGCAGTCAGGAGGGGGCATGTCCAGACAGGCACATAGTTCACCACACGAGGGAGGCCGGAGGAGAACGGCCAGACTGACGGGAAGGCCGCCGTAACTCAAGTCACCACGTGTTGCGGGAGAGGATCTCTGAACACACAACACGCCGAACCTTGGGAGTGGACGGGCGACAGAGGCAGAGGACAAGAACATACACTCAGTGGCCATAGGAGGGAAGTAAATTAGTCAAGATAGTTCAACAATGTTTAGATTTTGTTTATTATCTTGCTCACATAGCACGGCGTACTGGGGTTCTCCACACACATTGATGAGCTAAATTCTCTGATAAAGTGAAGTGAGCTCACTTCAGGGGGTTTAAGTTTACAAAAAGGGCTTAGAAGATGCTTACAGTGAAAAGTGATACTGATGACTACAAACTTCTGGGAGTAGTAATGAGTCCAGGGCATGCACCATGAATAATAGGGCCCTAGGGAGAACAGAGGAACTTTGAAGTTGAAGACAATGGATAGGTAGATAACATAGCCAGGAAGGCATATAAGATACTGGTCTTCACCAGATGCTGCACTCAAGAGAGAAGTTATGCTCCATCTTTACAAAATCTTGGTCAGAACTCAGCTGGAGTACTGTGTCACCATGCTTTAGAAATCACGTGACAGCGATGGAGACAGTGCAGGGAAGTTTCACCAGAATGTTGTCTCAGACAGGGCAGTTCAGTTATAAGGAGAGATACAAGGAGGTATGGCTGTTTTCTCTTGAGCAGAGGACAAGTTAAGAGGGTTAAGACTAATTACCAGTTAACTGACCAACCGGTACAACTTTGGACTGTGAGAGGAAACAAGAGAACCTGGAGGAAACCCATGCGTTCATGGGGAGAACATACAAACTGCTTACAGGCAGTGGCGGAAATTCAACCCGGGTCACCTGTACTATAAAGTGTTTTGCTAACTTCTACACTACCTGATTGAAGTAGATAAAATTCAGTGTGGTACAAGTAGGCTAGGCTGCAGGAAACCTTTCCCCATATTGGAGGAAGATAAAACTAGAGGACTTCAATTTCAAGTGATGGATAAGAGATTTAGAGGGAATATTAAGGGGTTCTTCTTCACCCTGAAAGTGACCAGGACTTGAGAAGTTTCTGTGCTGTTGTGCTCTATGACCCCATGGTAATTGTCTGGCATGCACTGCTTGAGAGAGTGATTGAAGCTGGGTAACAGACCGTGTTTAAAAGGTATCTAGATGAGCTGCTGAATTATCCAGGTGTAAAAAGACAATGGACCAACCACTGGGAGGTGAGATTGCTACAGAAGGATGCCAGCTGATCCACATGGATGAGTTGTGTCAAATGGCTTGTTTCAATTATGTATGTTTCGATGAATCTATATATAAAATAGACTTTAATAAACACAGTAGAGATTTCAGGCAACATTTGCTTATCCAGAGAATGGTAAGAATACTGAAGGCGCTAACACAAAGCTGTTGTGACAATTAGCATAAATCAACATGAGGGGAAAGGAAAAGCAGGCTTTGGTGATGAGGTTTGACACATAGGAGTGATGGGAGGCTCAAATGTAGCATCAATGCCAGCGGTAACCAATTGGGCTGATTGGCGTGCTCCTAAGCAGTTAGTTGCTTGTTCGTAATTCCAAGAATTACCGTGAAAAGTGGGAATGTTCTTGCTCCAAAAGTACTAACTCAGTCCCTGCACAGTTTGATAAAGAAATTACAGCAAGTTATTTGAAAAGCTGAACCATTAGCAAATAAATTTACCTAGAAACCGCATCAGTGTAGCCAATTGGAATATACCATTACTAATGCTAAATCGCTCATCAGACAGCTAATAAGCAACTCCTGTCTCTGCAACTTTATTAGTCTGACTGTGCAGTTAAAAGCATTAATGTGTAATGGCTCCGCTGAAAGTGTGGAATGCCTGTTGTGTGCTCAAGGCCCAACACAATGTGTTTAATTCTTCTGCCTTGTGCAAATAAAGACGTTGACAGTGTTGTTTATTGTAGTTTATGGTACCTTTATGTTAGAATTTATCACCAGCTGTCAGCCACATAATCCGCTTGTTGCTGTTGTGAAGTGTAAAAGGAAAATGGGCCTGTGCTAATGAAATATTCCAGAAGGAGAACAGTATTTTGCATTGTAATATCGTATTAATACACAGACACACACAATTGAATATTAGTGTTAAATTGTAGTGTTTTAGTTTCTTGCTTGTAATATTACTTGACATTAATAAATACTAGTAATCAGGCATTTTGCAAAAAAAATTATTAATCACTACATGTGTCTGTTTTCACGTATCTTACAGAGGCATAGAGTGACACAGAACAAAAACCAGCTCTTCTGCCCAAATTGTCCAGGCTGATCAAAGAGCCCACCTAAGATAATCCCATTTGTCCACATTCGGGCCCCATACCTTCCTTCAGGATATCTTCAAGGAGTGATGCCTCAAAACGACGGCATCCATCACTAAGGACCTCTCTCACCCAGGACATGCCCTCTTCTCATTGCTACCATCAGGGAGGAGGTACAGGAGCCTGAAGACACACACTCAATGATTCAGGAACAGCTTCTTCCCCTCTGCCATACAATTCCTCATTAGACATTGAACCCATCACCACTACCTCACTACTTTCTTTACTCTTTTGCACTACTTATTTAACTTTTCAAACGTATATATTTAATGTAATTTATGCAGTTTTCTATTGTTATGTATTGCATTGTACTGCTGTGGCAAAGTCAACAAATCTCACAACACATGCCAGTGATTCTTAAACCAGCTTCTGAACTATTCCTAGCCTATATTTATCCAAATGTCTTGTTATTTTAACTGCCTCACCTGTCTTTCTAGCTGCTACTCCATTAATGTGCAACACTCTGTGAAATGCCCCTCATGTTCCTCTTAAATCTTTCCCCTCTCAGCTTAAAAGCAATACCCTCCGGTCTTTTGTTCCTTTCCTTGTGTGTGTTCACCCTATATATGCCCTGCATAATTTTATACACCCCTAGTCTCCTACATTCCAAGGAATGTAGTTCCAGCCTGCCCAACCTCTCCCTATAACTCAATCTTCAAATCCTGGCAACGTCCAGGTCATTCTGAAGAATGAGAGGTGACATCATTGAAACCTACTGAATGTTGGAAGGCCTCAATAGAGTAGATGTGGAGAGGATGTTTCCTGTGCTGGGGGAGTCTAAGACCAGAGGCCACATCCGTTTAGTCCTCTTCCGCCACAAACTGGTGAACCTGGAATTCATTGCCACAGGCGGCTGTGGAGACCAAGACATTGGGTATATTTAAGGCAGAGGTTGATAGATTCTTGATTAGTCAGGGCATGAAGGGATAAAGGGAGAAGGCAGGAGATTGAGGCTGAGAGGGAAAATGGATCAGCCATGATGAAATGGCAAAGCAGACTCGATGGCCTAATTCTGCTCCTACATCTTATGGTCTAAATCTTTTTTGTACTCTCACCATCTTAACAACAGGATGACCAGAAGTGTACCATGAGACAAGCAAGCTTACCACCCCATCTTCCTCCGTGCCCATCTCATAATTCTCCATAACCTCCGTCATCTCCAAAGGGATTCCACCACTGAGCACGTCTTTCCCTCAGCTCCCCCCGCCCACTTTCTGCTTTCTGCATGGATCACTCCCTACACAACTTCCTTATCTATTCGTCCCTTCCCACTGATCTGCCTTGTAAGCACGACAAGTGCTACACCTGCCTCCACACCTCCTCCCTCACTACCATTCAGGGCCCTAAACAGTCCTTCCAGGTGAGGTGACACTTCACCTGTGAGTCTGTTGGGGTCCTCTGCTATATCTGGTGCTCCCACTGTGGCCTCCTATATATTGGTAAGACCCGACATAGATTGGGAGGCTGCTTTGCCGAGCACCTAAGAGGAGTTTCCCAGTGACCACCGATTTAAATTCCACTTCTCATTCCCATTCCGACATGTCAGTCCATGGCCTCCGTACTGTCCTGGATGAGGCCACACTCAGGTTGGAGGAGCAACAACACCTTGTATTCCATTTGAGGAGCCTCCAACCTGATGGCACGATTTCTTGAACTTCTGGTAATGGCCTACCTCCCACCTTCACCATTCTCCATTCCCATTTCCCTCTCTCACCTTACCTTCTTACTCGCCCATCACCTCCCCCTGGTGTTCCTCCCCCTTTTCTTTCTTCCATGACCTTCTGTCCTCTCCTATCAGATTCCCCCTTCTCTAGCCCTTTATCTCTTTCACCAATCAACTTTATTGCACCCCTCCCACCTCTCCCAGTTTCACCTATCACCTACTGCCTTGTATTTCTTCCTCCGCTCTCCCCACCTTTTTACTCTGACTTCTTGCCCTTTTTCTCCAGTCCTGGTGACGGGTCTCAGCCCGAAACATCGACAGTTTATGCTTTTCCATAGGTGCTGCCTGACCCGCTGAGTTCCTCCAGCATTTTGTGTCTGTTGCTAGGAGACCAAGAGAAATGCATTTTAAGGATCGTAAACCAACATTGTACCTTGTGGGACTTTATTCCACTGGCTTTCTCAAAAGCCTGGCAACCGGAAAAAAAATGGTGCTGAGGATTCACATAAAAACCACTGTTAGTTCAGCATTATCAGTTCAAGTTTAGAAATGGAATGCTAACTAGCTCTTCACTATTCAGTTGCAAAACTAGTTTAATGGCACTTGACTCTAGATATCATTGCAGAAAGAATATTTTCTGCTCACAAGATGATTATGGATTGTTTTACACGTTCTGGTTTTCAAAAGCTTAGTGTAATAGAAACACAATTAAGCTATGGTAAGATCAAGTTGATCATGGGAAGATTTGTCCATTTTAAACAGTCCTTAGTAATACAGTGATTCCCTGTCTGTAATTTTCTAAAATTATTGTTCATGTGCTTTAAGTTACCACAAAATTATGTGGTATTGAATTCAATTCAATTCAAAAATTATTTATTGATTGAAATACAACATGGAATAGGCCCTTCAAGGTGTGCCACTGTGCAACCCCTCAATGAGCCTAATCATGGGACAATTTAACCTACAATTAACCTACGTCTGTCGTTTTGACTTCTGGTAAGATGGTGGTGCATATACACACAGTGGCCTCTCAGGGGACAACCAAAGGTGCTTTTTTTCCTTTGCTAAATGTGTTTTTATACATGTAATGACTAGTCTTGACTCAATAACTATGTGTACAACACATCCAGCTCATCAGCGAGCTGCTCATTGTTCAGAGCAGCCAGCAGGGGTATTGTAAAAGCCGGCTGGCGGTTCAGTCAATGGGCCAACAAAGGCCAGTTGGGCCAAGAGAGTCAAGTTTGGCCGTTGGGCTGAGGAAGGGGAGGAAGGCGAGTAGGCTGTTGGGCCAAGGTGGTCAGTTCAGGCCAAGAGTCTGCCTGTCGGGCCGAGGGAGTCAAATTGGGACATCAGGCTGCAGGGGGAGCTGGACTGGGTTCGGAAGAGTTGACTTGGGTGGAGACCATGCTGCTGCCTGCTACTTGGAGGCACCGGAGTTGGAGCCTTCCAACTGGCACAAAGGTGGCGTGTAGTGAAACGGCAAGTGCCTGGCTTGGACATTTCACTTGGACAGTGATTGCTGATTCCCTTGTTTGGTGGGGAGACAGGCAGTGAGGCAGCAATGTCACCTCGGCTGTAGTGAAGACTAGGCCCCAAGCCGAGGGCTTGCATTGTAACCTGGTGTCCAGGCTTGGTTGGGGTAGCCTCACCTGTCAGTGCTCCCCTACAGTGTGGGATTGGTGGAATTACAGGCTGGACTGCTGGAATTTGTTGCTCAGGGTCTTTGACCAAAAACATGTTTTATTTTGTGACCAAGTTCTTTTTTTTTACCCTTTCTCGCTATTTTGAATGCACGTGTACGTTTTTACAGCTTTGGCCCCAGAGGGTGCTGTCTCGTTCAGTTGTAACTATGACAATTAAACTTGATTTGATTTTGACTGTGGGAGGAAACCAGAGCACCAGGAGGAAACCCACAGAGTCACGGGGAGAACATATAAATTCCTTACGGGCAATGACAGGATTTGAACCTGGGTCACCTGTACTGTAAAGGGTTGTGCTAACCACTATGCTACCACGCTATTAAACTAGCAAGAGTGCAGAAAAAATTTACCAGGATGTTGCCTGGGCTTGGGAGTCCAGAGTTGTAAGGAGTGGTTGGGTGAACTTGGACTTTATTCACTAGAATGTAGGATCAATGGATGTCCTGATAGAGGAATCATGAGCGCAGAGACAGGGAAAAACCATGTTGTCTTTCTCTCAAGGAAGTGGTGCGAAGATCAGAAGGGCAGAAGTTTTAAGATCAGAGGTGAGAGGTTTGGAGGGATATCGGAGACACGAGATTCAAAGTACGTTTATTATCAAAGTACGTATGCAATATAGAACCCTGAGGTTCTTCCCACAGACAGCCACGAAACAAAGGGAATAACGGAATCCAACAAAGAAAAACATCGATCCCCAGAGCGCAATAAAAAACGAGCAATAAACACAGGATTTAGAAATGCTCACCCACAAAGTCATTGAAAGAGTCCAGGCAGCTCAATTCACTTCAGTCTAGAGCCATGTTGTTCGTTATCTGCAGGCTACTCCAATTAAAATCGCACAAAAAAAGCAATGACCCGAAGCCAGAAACACATCAGAATGTGATCTACAGAGTAGAATCCACAAACCTTGCCCGAGGCCCAGAACTCTGACACCATCTCCCAACAGCATTGGAAGGGAGAGGGAGAGGGAGAGGGAGAGGGAGAGAGAGAGAGAGAGAGAGAGAGGGAGAGGGAGAGGGAGAGGGAGAGAGAGAGAATTCGAAAGCAGGAACCTTCCTCCGGCAGCATTGAGCGAGAGGGAGAGAGGGTTGTTGTGTATTTGGAATGAGTTGAGGCTGGCAGATTAACAACACTTAAAAGGCAGATAGTTAAGTGCATGGATAGATAGGAGAGGTTTGGACAGCTGAGGGCCAAATGCAAGCTAGCTGGGCGAGTCTTGGATGAGTTGGGCTGGAGGACCAGTTCCATATACACTCAGTGGCCACTTTATTAGTTACCTCCTGTACCTAATAAAGTAGCTGCAGATTGTTGTTTTGTGGTCTTCCACTACTGCGGTCCATCCACTTCAAGGTTCGATATATGGTACGTACAGGGGTGCGTTCCTGCACACCACTGTTGTAATATGTGGTTATTTGAGTTACTGTCACCTTCCTGCCAGCTTGAACCAGCCTGACCATTCTCCTCTGATTCCTCTCACTGACAAGGCGTTTTCACCCACAGAGCTGTCGCTCACTGGGTGTTCTTTGCTTTTTGCACCATTCTCTATAAACTCTAGAGACTGCTGTGTGTGAAAGTCCCAAGAGACCATCAGATTCTGAGATACTCAAACCACCCCATCTGGCACCAAAAATAATTCCACGGTCAAAGTCACTTGGATCACATTTCTTCCCCATTCTGATGTTTGGTCTGAACAACAGAACTTCTTGACCATGACTGCATGCTTTTATGCTTTATGTTGCAGTCACATGGTTGTCTGATTAGATATTTGCATTAATGAGCAGGAGTACCTAATAATGTGACCACTGAGTATAGCATGAATCTATGAATGGGAGAGTTTAGTGATATTCTACAATTCTGTCTTCCCGGGTTAAGATAAACAATATTACAGAGGTGTTACTGGTGGTAAAATGATGCTTGCAGTTTCTGCAGCTCATCCCAATTTGAACAATTATGGTGCTTTTTTAACATCCACTACATTATTTGTTTTTGTTTCCCTGCTCTGTTGGAATTCATCATGACAGCAGCCCAATTTTTTTCCTGAAAGAGCTAACAGTTTGTTCTGATCGTTGTAATTCATGTGGACAACGACGATTGTAAAATGAAGAAATTTTTTTTTGACAAAAAAGAAGCATAGCTCCTTCTCCACATGTTTTTGCATCTATTACAGCCATGTAATGGATTTAATTAAAGAGTGATTTTGGTGCCTTTATACTAAAGTGACGCTAGATCTCCCTGTGGCCCGGGAGCGCAGTGATTATTTTATTCTTCAATGGCATTTGATTGAACTCTTTTCTCTACCATAAATATCAAATCCTGCCTCTACGCTATCCCCGATGGATAATGGATTTCCAAAAGATTTGATGTAGCTTATTGGTCTTGGCATGTGAACAAGGAAAGAATGCCTTGAAATTGGCCATTTATGTTGAAACTGTAATGGCAAGCTGGCATTACACAAATACTGTAACAGCTTATGAAACCTCCCAGGGAAAGCTACATTATCTTAAAAGGCATTCATCTGGGTGATTGCTTTTTATTCTGAATGACATTGCATGCATCTAGAACCTAACATTAATGAAATGAAAAATTTTGCAGGGATTATGTTATATCATCAGAAATAATGGTATTCATTGAATATCAGACATGGGTACCCACCCATGTGGTCTCTCTCAGTTACAGCTGCTGTGCTACATTCAGGCTTCTGGAACAATCAGAATTATGAAAGCAGATGATAACTAATCCAATGACATGATAGATTGAATTTTTTTTTTAAATCAACATTATCCAATACTCTCAGCACTGTCAAAATCAAAACGTTAAATACTTAGTAAATCTCCTTGGTACATAAAAGTTATAACACACAAAGGGTCCATTAAGCTCGCTATCTGTCCTATATAAATTGAATTGCAAACTACTTCTATGACTTAGCTCTTCCATAATCTGACTCATCGTTATGTGCCTTGTTGTATGATGAAGGTCTTTCCATGACCACCCTTGTCCTTGGCTAATTTTTCTACAGAAATGGTTTGTCATCACCTTCTTGCAGGCAGCGTCCTTACAGGACAGGTGATCCCAGCCGTAATCAACACCCCAGCCCGGCGTCGGCGGTCACATGACCGGGACTTGTGATCTGCACCAGCTGCTCATACAACCATCCACCACCTGCTCCCGTGGCTTCACGTGACCCTGATCGGGGGCTAAGCAGGTCCTACTCCTTGCCCAAGAGTGACCTGCAGGATAGCGGTGGGGAGGACTGCCTTACACCTCCTTTGGGACTGTTATGAACCCCGTAACTGGGTCACTTACCAGCAAAGATGGGGACGTCCGTTGAAGTCTGATGATACTATTTTTAACAGTATTTATTAGTAAAAATACACAAAAAATAATATCAATGCAAATATACAGATAATATACGTCATCAATACTAAATCTAAAAGTGCGGGTATAATAATAATCAATAAGAAATAAGCTCTATCGTTGTCTAGTGGATAATGTATTGTCCGATGGAAATATAAAGTTCACTCAGTTCATGCAGGCTGCAGCTTTTGGGGACCGCTGGGTTGCAATGGTTGGAGAGAGAGAGATTTGGGAGAAAAACTTGCCGATTTTCCTTTTATGATTTCGATCTGTCCGGAGTCTCGTTGTCGTGGCCTTTCACTTATGGCCTCTCCTTTAGCTAAACCATTCTCCCGTGGTAACCCCCCCAACCCAGGCAAGGGAGGATGCACACGAGCCCCCACCGGCTATTAAATGCTGTCACAGGATTTCTAGCGTTTCTCCTGGTGCATCTAAAGGGGTTGTTCCGCAGACCCTCTTTTATCCTTACTCACAGGATCTCAGATGTCAATCAGGTTGGGATGATGCAATCCCTCAACCAGCCCACTCTGGTTGTCCCCTGAGGGGTTTCAATGAATAGTACAGTACTCAATACACAATTCCGTCTCCAAGAGACAATAGCCGTTATCAGTGGTTTCATTTCGCTGAGGTCAGGACACATTCCAAACCTTGTGTACTCTGGACATCTCTCTCTCGTTTCCTGGGTCCCAGACCCGAATTAATAGCGATCTTGCGATTCTCAAAAAGGAGGGGGCGACTTTGTACCCTTCATTCCCTCAGAGTTGCGTCACATTCGTAACAGTAGAGACGTATTTCCACCCCGCCACCCAATAATCTGAATATTCCCTATTTTATAAGAATATCTGCTTTTTTCTAAAAAGATGGCATGCCATTTCTTGACCTCAACAGTTTGACTTTGTAAAGCATTCCATAACATAAGTATTTCAAATTAAAGAGAAATCACTGTTTCTCTCCTTTTTCGAAGGAAAGAAATGTCATGGGTTGGAAACTAAGCTGGCAATTTGCTATTACCTCTTTTACGCAATTGCCCAATGACAGGGTATTTTCTATATTAATTAATTAAAAGTCTTATCTGAATAATCTGGTGACAATAGCCCTAGCATCTTAAGCCTCTAGCTTCATTTGTTGATGAATTGTCCCAGTGAATCTATACAGTGCCTATAATGTGGCCTGAACCTCACAATTTCTGCAACGTATTGTAGTATTTGATCTGCACATTCCTTGTTAAATACATACTCCCTCCAAAATATGCAATATGTTCATGTTAATAATGAAGTTTTCTTCAATGGTTTATTGGCTATTAGTCTAATACTTGGAACATTACATTGCTTTGAATATTCAGTTAGGCAGTTGTCTCATAGGCTTCCAGATTTTGATCCACTTATTTGAGATCTTATCATTCCCAAAATGTATAATGTTGAGTGTAGCTAACCCAACTCTCGAATTCTTTTTCCCTCCATGACAAATGACAAATTAATTGTTGTACAAAATTGTGGATTTTTCATATTCTGAAATTGAATCTGATTATTTCACACAAATAATTTCAGGTTGATGAGTTTTGCCAACCATTTCTGTTTTCTTCATTTAGTATTGCTTCTTCTTCAGTCTGTTTCTTCTGATCTGTTTGAACTGATACCATGAACTAGTCTATTTCATTCCCTATAAAACCCTACTACACACGGAAGAAATGTATTGTCACATGCCTTAGATTTAATGTTTACAAAAGAAGAATTGTTTTATTTTATGAAACAATCTAAATCTCCAATCAAATGCAAAGCATCGTAAGTAATACTTCTTCCCACACTGTGGAACAGATGAATTCCCAGTAAGCAGTTTGCACCTCCTCCCCGTGACCACGTGGGTTTCCTCTCAAAGTCTGAAAACATACCAGTTGGTAGGTTAAATGGTTATTGTAAATTGTCCTGTGATTAGACTAAGGTTAAATCAGAGGTTGCTGGGCTCAAAGGCCGATTCCAAGCAGTGTCTCAACACATCAATAAGGAGTGGGAGTAGAATCATGTAATAAAATTATGGCTCAGATTTACATTCCCAGTCTCCATCTTCCTCCCCACTAACCTTTAACCCCTAATGGTTTTCAATTCTTTCTGTTTCTGCCTTTAATATATTCAAAGACTTTACTTCTTTGAGGAAGAGAAGTTCTAAAGACTTGTAACCCTTTGAGAAAAATCTCCATTTGAAATGGTGGACCTGTTAATTTTAAACAGTGTTGAGTCTGCTATACATTCCAATTCCAGTCAAACCCTCACAATCATTAGGGTTATAAATTCTTTGTAATTCATCATTGCTTGGCATATAACAGTTACATGTCAGATGTGTCTTCTTGGCTTTGATACAGAGTGAATCTGTACGTGCCCAGTTGGATCTGACAAAGTTCATAAATCCCTGGGTACAAGTTGCATCAGGTTCATCCAACTCTTGGTCGGTGTGTTTACACATCACCTTTGGTCAGCTTCATTGCTGGTGAGTGATGGAGGAGAAGCTGTATGTTACTGGAGAAGCCAGGAGGGAACGTGCATTAATTCAGGGTGGGCAGGGGTCTGAGCTGAGAAGATGGGTAAGAGGTGCAATCTGGGACCAGTAGTCACACTGGGAACCACAGAAACTACCCTGAATCAGGGACCTGGTGTCCTACATCCTTGGAGCAGTCCTGGTTGTGTAGGATTTTATTTTTATAGTCCAGCAGACCTCCACTTGTGAACTGCTTAGAGCTGACTCGAGGTTAGGAAGGAGGCAAGCAAAATGCTTTTCTGTGATTATCTGTGATCGTGTCCACGAGCATATTAAAGTAGAGCTCATAACAGCTACTGAGAAAAATTACGCCTCACTGATAAAGTTAGGCACTTTGTTCATGCAGTTACTGATACTTTTAAATGTATCCGTTTTATTTCTGCTTCCGTTTTACGAGGAAACAGAAGAACATTCAAATTTCAAAGTGTATTTAATATCAAAGTATGTGTACATGATACAACCTTGAGATTTGTCTGCTAACAGGCAGCCACGACGCAAAGAAGCCCAAATAAAACCACGCTTAAAAAAAAAGACAGTCAAACACCCAATGTGCAGAGAGGTTAAAAACAAATCACGCAAACAGTAAATGCAAGCAAATAGCATTCTGAACTGAAGTCCACAGAGACGGTCCTGTCCATACGTAGACCCTTGGTTCAGCACAGAACGGAGCAGATAACTGAACCTGCCCGTCCCTCGCCTCTGACCCGATCACCCTGTCCTCTTCAATCTGGCCCGGCGCTTAAATCACCCAAACATCGGGTTCAGTTGCTTCAATACGCTTTAGGGCATGGACCCTGCTGCCTCGATTTGGCCAGTACCCAGTCTTTCTGATTCAGGATGTATAGTTGTCTATGGTTAACATAAACATATTTTCAAATTATCAATCCTGATTTCCTTTGAAGAGTAAGCACTTATTCCCAGAAATTACCTTTGCCTAATGATTATACTCAGTAGTGGTCCTATATTTGAAAAACGCCAGTGTTCTTCAAAGGCAACACGAGTGAATCTGCAGATGCTGGAAATAAATAAAAACACAAAATGCTGGCAGAACTCAGCAGGCCAGACAGCATCTATGGGAGGAGGTAGTGACGACGTTTCGGGCCGAAACCCTTCATCAGGAGCGGTAGTGTTCTTTATGCTGGCCACTTGTGATCCAAACCTCTTTCCTGATTCTGGGAGATTAAGATGCAGAAAACTTGAATGTGTTCTACTGTTGCTAAGGAAAAAGTTGTATCAAAGGTCAAAGCAATTACCTCTTGGGTCTCGTGGGACAGCTCTCAGATATTATCAGAAAATGATATATGAGTTCTTGCCACATAAATTGTACCCAGTGATTAAAATTAAGTACAAAAGAATTAACAATCTGTAACACTCTTGGAGTCATAGAAAACTACAGCACTAAAGCAGGCCCTGTGCCCTATCTAGTTAATGCCAAAACCGTTTTAAATGGCCTATTACCTTCAGCCTGCACCGGGACCATAGCCCTCCATACCCCTACCATCCATGTACCTATCCAATCTTCTCTTAAATATTGAAATCAAAATCACATCCACCACTTGTGCTGCCAGCTCATACTCCACCTACCACCCTCTGCGTGAAGAAGTTTCCCCTTAAACTTCTTACCTTTCATCCTTAACCCATGACGTCTAGTTGTAGTCCCACCCAATCTCAGTGGAAAAAGCCTGCTTGCAATTTCCCCATCTATGGTGGTGGCATCCATCGGTCTCGAGAGACCATGGATCTGTGCCTGGAGTTTCCAGGGTGCAGGCCTGGGCAGGGTTGTATGGGAGACCGGCAGTTGCCCAAGCTGCAGGCCTTCCCCTCTCCACGCCACCGATGTTGTCCAACGGACAACAGGTGACATCACAGAGCAATGTGCTGTTAAGTGCCTTGCTCAAGGACACAAACGCGCTGCCTCAGTTGAGGCTTGAACCAGTGACCTTCAGGTTACTAGTCTGATGCCTTGCCCACTAGGCCACGCACCAACACCCCTATCTATACCCCTCATAACTTTGTTTACCTCCATCAAATTTCCCCTCATGTTCTAAGGTATTACTGGTATTAAATGTAAATCTGCACAATTAACAATTGTACCCAGAATAAATTGTAAAATTTTAGATTAGCTTGGACATCTGCACTTTAGGGTTTTTTTTTAAAGTCCTCACAACTGTGGAAGTGGTGATTTGAATTTGTGCGATGAATTCACAATGTTAATATAAATTTTCAGGTTTTTGGTTAAGTCCATAGATAAAGGAGCAGAAAAGTAATCCATTTGGCCCTTCCAGTCTGCTCCACTATTTCATCATGGCTGGTCCATTTCCCCCTCAGCCCCAATCTCCTGCTTTCTTCCCGTATCCCTTTATGTGCTGACTATTCAAGAATCGATCAGCCTCTGCCTTAAATATACCCAATGACTTGGCCTCCACAGCTGCCTGTGGCAACAAATTCCATGGAGTTACCAACTTCTGGCTAAAGAAATTCCTCCATATCATCATTCTAAGTGGACATCCCTCTATTCTGAGGCCATGTCCTCTGTTCTTAGACTCCCCCACCATATGAATCATTCTCTCTACATCCACACTATCAAGACCTTTGAACATTCAATAGGTTTCTATGAGATCACCCCTTCATTCTTCTTCAGGGCTAAAGTAGCCAGAATAGTTAAAATGGCTAAAGTAGCCAGAATACTGATCAGGTGTCAGATCTCTCAGTGGGAGAGCATTTTGGAGATAGTGATCATAATACTATCTCCTTTACAATAGCATTGGAGAGAGATAGGAATGGACAAGTCAGAAAAGCATTTAATTGGAGTAAGAGGAATTATGAGGCTATCAGGCAGGAAATTGGAGGCTTAAATTGGAAATGGATGTTTTCAGGGAAAGGTACGAAAAAAACGTGGCAAATATTCAGGAGGTATTTGTGTAGAGCTCTTTGTAGGTACGTTCCAATGAGACAGGGAAGTTATGGTAGGGTACAGGAACCATGGTGTATAAAGGCTGTAATAAATCTAGTCAAGAAGAAAAGAAAAGCTTACAAAAGGTTCAGAGAGCTAGGTAATGTTAGAGATCTAGAAGATTATAAGGCTACTAGGAAGGAGCTTAAGAAAGAAATTAGGAGAGCCAGAAGGGGCCATGAGAAGGCCTTGGTGGGCAGAATTAAGGAAAACCCCAAGGCATTGTACATGTGAAGAGCAAGAGGATAAGATGTGAAAGAATAGGACCTAACAAATGTGACAGTAGGAAAGTGTGTATGGAACCAGAGGAAATAGCAGAGGTGCTTAATGAAAACTTCCGTATTCACTATGGAAAAGGATCTTAGTAATTGTAGTGATAACTTGCAGCAGACTGAAAAGCTTGAGCATGTAGATATTAAGAAAGAGGATGTGCTGGAGCTTTAGGAAAGCATCAAGTTGGATAAGTCACCGGGACCGGATGTAATGTACCCCAGGCTACTGTGGGAGGCGAGAGAGGAGATTGCTGAGCCTCTGGCAATGATCTTTGCATCATCAATGGAGATGGGAAAGGTTCCTGAGGATTGGAGGGTTGTGGATGTTGCTCCTTTATTCAAGAAAGGGTGTAGAGGTAGCCCAGGAAATTATAGACTAGTGAGTCTTACCTCAGTGGCTGGTAAGTTGATGGAGAAGATCCTGAGAGGCAGGATTTATGAACATTTGGAGAGGTATTACATGATTAGAAGTAGTCAGCATAGCTTTGTCAAGGGCAGGTCGTGCCTTACAAGCCTGATTGAATTTTTGAGAATGTGACTAAACACACTGATGAAGGAAGAGCAGTAGATGTAGTGTATATGGATTTCAGCATGGCATTTGATAAGATACACCATGAAAGGCTTATTGAGAAAGTAAAGAGGCATGGGATCCAAGGGGACATTGCTTTGTGGATCCAGAACTGGCTTCCCCACAGAAGGCAAAGAGTGGTTGTAGATGAGTCATATTCTGCATGGAGGTCAATGACCAGTGGTGTGACTCAGGGATCTGTTCTGGGACCATTACTCTTCCTGATTTTTATAAATGACCTGGATGAGGAAGTGGAGGGATGGGCTAGTAAGTTTGTTGATGACACAAAGGTTGGAGGTGTTGTGGATAGTGTGGAGGGCTGTCAGAGGTTACAATGGGACATTGATTGGATGCAAAACTGGGCTGAGAAATGGCAGATGGAGTTCAACCCAGATAAGTGTGAAGTGGTTCATTTTGGTAGGCCAACTATGATGGCAGAATATAGTATTAATGGTAAGACTCTTGGCAGTGTGGAGGAGCAGAGGGATCTTGGGGTCTGAGTCCATAGGACACTCAGAGCAGCTGCGCAGGTTGACTCTGTGGCTAAGAAGGCGTATGGTATATTGGCCTTCATCAATCATGGAATTGAATTGAGAGGTAATGTTGCAGCTATATAGGACCCTGGTCAGACCCCACTTGGAGTACTGTGCTCAGTTCTGGTTGCCTCACTATAGAAAGAATGCAGAGGAGTTTTACAAAGATGTTGCTTGGATTGGGGAGCATGCCTTATGAGAATAGGTTGAGTGAACTCGGCTTTTCTTCTTGGAGTGAAGGAGGATGAGTGGTGACCTGATAGAGGTGTATAAGATGATGAGAGGCGTTGATTGTGAGGATAGTCAGAGGCTTCTTCCCAGGGCTGAAATAGTTGCTACAAGAGGACACAGGTTTAAGGTGCTGGGGATTAGGTACAGAGGAGATATCAGGGGTAAGTTTTTTACGCAGAGGGTGGTGAGTGCGTGGAATGGGCTGCTGGCAACGGTGGTGGAGGCGGATATGATAGGGTCTTTTAAGTGGCTTTCAGATAGGTACATGGAGCTTAGTAAAATAGAGGGCTATAGGTAAGCCTAGTAATTTCATAGGTAGGGACGTGTTCGGCACAACTTTGTGGGCTGAAGGGCCTGTATTGTGCCTCTAAACATTTCCTATGGACATGTTGATCCATGGTCTCCTCTTGTGCCAAGATGAGGCCACCCTCAGTGTGGATGAGCAGCACCTTGTATTCCAACTCGGTAGCTTCTAACCTGATGGCATGAATATCAATTTTTCCTTTCTGTTTAAAAAAAAAATCCCCCGTCCCCTTCCTCTAATCCCCACTCTGACCATTTACCTCTTCTCACCTGCCCATCACTTCCCTTGGGTTCCCTCCTTCCCCTTTTCCGATTGTCCACTCTCCTCTCCTATCAGATTCCTTCTTCTCCAGCCCTTGACCTTTCCCACCCACCTGGCTTCACCCATCACCTTTGAGATAGCCTCCTTCCCCTCCCTCCACCTTATTACTCCGGCATCTTCCCCTTTCCTTCTCGGTCCTGAAGAAGGGACTTGGCCCAAAACGCTGACTGTTTATTCATTTCCACAGCTGCTGCCTGACCTGCTGAGCTCCTCCAGCATTTTGTGTGTGTATTGCTTTGTATTCCTTCACCCAAATAAATAATTATTGAAGTGCCAGTACAGATCCTTGCATAACATAATTTGTCACTTTTCATAAAGCAGAGATGCTCTTGGTTTCAGTTCCCCTGTTATTGCTTAATTATCAATGCATAAAGACATCACTCAATATGAACATACATTTCAATTATCTGATTTAAAAAAAATCTTATTAAATGCCTCATGAAAATCCACACAGGAAATGCACATGGGTGCACTGGTTTATTTATTTATTTACAGTGCAGAATAGACCCTTTTGGCCCTTTGAGCCATATCGCCTAGCAACCCCTGATTTTACTCTAGCCCAGTCACCGGACAATTTACAATAACCAATTAACCTATCGATTGGTACGTCTTTGGACTGTGGGTGGAAACCGGAGCACCCAGAGGAAACCTATGTGGTCACGGGAAAGTCGTACAGACTCCTTACAGGCAATGACGGGAATTGAACCCGGGTCGCTGGTACTGTAAAGCGTTGCACTAACCACAACGCCACCGTGCATGGTCTATCACAGCAGTTGTCCTGGTGAAGAAATCCACTGTTAATGGATGTGATGGCCTACCCGTCAATGTTTTTGATCGGCCTATGCTTGTGTTCTGAGTAATTCAGAAGTCTGGTTGATTATTTGCTGACTAGAGTGCAATCCAACCATGACAGAAAGGAAGTTAAGACCATAAGACATAGCAGCAGAGTTAGGCCATTCGGGCCATTGAGTTTTCTCTGCCTTTCCATCATGGCTGATTTATTACCCCTCTTAACCCCATTCTCCTGCCTTCTCCCCATAACCTTCAACACCCTTATTAATGAGGAACCTATCAGCCTTTGCCTTAAATATACCCAGTGACTTGGTCTCCACAGCCATCTGTTGCAATGAATTAACTAAATACATTTTCGCTAAAAGGCCGACGTTAAGAATGGAAGCGGTGTAACTATCCAAGTCGGAGAGGCCAACTAATGTCCTTTGGGGGGTGGGGGGGAGTCTGCTGCGTCACGTGGGCTTGCTCACAGAGCCAGAGACTGGGGTTGACAGTTCATTGCTTTTGAAATGGCTCAGAGAACCATTGAGGGCAATCACTGGTGGGCAATAAACTCTGACTTTGTCAAGAACGCCCAGGTCCAGAGAAAAATAACCCGCCCTTAATTCCACTAACACCCCTCTCCCTTGACTAATGTTAGAATATACTTCTTCCAGTCTTAACAAGGAACGAAGAAAATGGATGAGCAGAACGTTGTGGGCCGAAGGGCCTGTAACGTGCTGTAGATTTCTATGTTTAGGACAGTACAGCACAGGTACAGGCCCTTCAGCCCACAAAGTTGTGCTGAACTAGCTAAAAAACCAATCAAAACCACCCAAACCTCCAACTACATCATCTATCTATCCCTCCATTTTCCTTACATCCGTGTGCCTGTTAGAAGTCTCCTAAAAGCCTCTAATCTATTTGCTTCTACCGCCATACCAGGAGGCGCATTCCAGGCATCCACCACGCTCTGATTAAAGAACTTTCCCCTTTGAACCTACTCCCTCTCTCCCTCAATCCATGCCCTCTGGGACTAGACATTTCAACTCTGGGGAAACAGATACTCTCTGCCCACTCTTTCTTACATTTTGGGTGACTCTCAGATAATGTCCCATTGTTCTGTACTGTCAGCTCTTCCCTCTCCCACCGCTTCTTTACTTTTATCACTTTGATTCGGAGGAAACTCTGCAAGTGCTTAATGAGTGGCCAAGATGCCCCTGACCAGCTTTTTCACCGTCCGCAATACGGGAAGGAAACACTTTATAAATTCGGCCGCTGATGTTCGGAGTTCTCCACAGCCACATCGGCGAGGGGTCCTAATGCGTATACTTCCAGTCAAAATGTGCTTCGGGCATTCCTTGCAGCCCCACCCTCCCGTCTCATCGCTGCGACCCTCTGTCTATGACATTAGCTTTCCGTTGGTGACTGGGGTGGGAGTACCGTAGGCGAGACACAGAGTGAAACAGCACTGAACTGGCAGGCAACCTCGGAACTAAAAAAACATGACAAGCTTGCTTTCGGCTGACCGGAAGAACAGACAGGCACCCTCAAACTTAATGTCAATAAAATTTAAATATTTTATGTTTTTTTTTAAATTGTGCGTCAGCTTACAATCGGTTGTTTCTAAACGCTTCGTTAAGAGTAGAGAAAGCCAGTGATAAGGATTGCGTGAAAGAGCTGAAGTGGACTCACTTTGTCCGTTTTTATTTTGGAGGAGTGGTCCGACTCGAGGTGCAGAGGGATTCGAAATGCGAACGCGTACGTCCTCGTCTACGACATCTGCTGCTTCGACAGCTTCGAGTATGTGAAAACGATTCGGCAGCAGATCGCCGAAGTCAGGTAGGCAGTGTGCTTCTCTGCACTGACCCCACCCCCGAGACCCAGTCCACCCAGATCATCCCATAACTAAATTCTGCAAACCCGTCAGAGAATGGAAAATTCAAGTTTGTCAGCTGTTAACCGATAAAGAACCGTTTGAAATCTCGTCTATTCAGAAAGAGCCAGAACCCTTTCAGCAACTTTTTTTTTCCCGGTCCTGCTGAGGAGTCTCGGCCATCGACTCTTTTTCCGTGGATGCTCCCTGGCCTGCGAGTTCCTCCAGCATTTTGAGAGAGGGAGAGGGAGGGAGGGAGAGGGAGAGAGAGGGAGAGGGAGAGAGAGTGAGTGAGTTGCTTGGATCCCAGCATCTGCAGATTTTCTCGTGATTTCAGCAACTTAATTTCCTTCAAATTCTACCTCTGCTTAAGCTGCGGAGTTTCTGACAGATCAGCGGTGTTGTACCAGGTGCATTCGCCATGGTCTTAGAGCTTTATTTTGAAATGTCAAACTCCGCAATAAACCACAAACTGGGTGTGCGGTGAATCGCAAACACGAAAAAAAAAATCTGCAGGTGCTGGAAATCCAAAGCAACACACACCAAATGCTGAAGGAACTCAGCAGGATCTATGGTAAAGAATAAATAGTCGATGCTTCGAGCCGAAACCCTTCCTCAGGCTCAGATCCTCGGGATTTGCGGTGGTCTGATTGCTGAAAGTTACTCATTTCCGGACCTGTATTGCTCTCCAGCCGTTCTGATGCTGGCCACGAGGGGACGAAATCGAGTCATGAGAAGTGCCCTGGGCTTTCTCCTTCGGTGGTGATCTTACCCCATGTGGGAAAGTCATAGGGCCTTCGGCGCAACGAGACCACGTTGACATTCAGTGATTCTGCACCAATCCCATTTAACTCTCATCGGCCTCTCTAACTTCTACCACTCACCTGCACGCTTGTGTCTACCTGCAGCCTCCAGTTAATCCGTTAACCCATAAGTAATATAGTGCAATCGAGCAGAATGTGGGGTGCATCCTATAGCACTGCGGTTATGGGAAATGGAGTTCACAGTGCCATAGAGATCTGCTCCTGGGCCAGACGAGCATCTTAGATCCAGGGTGGGCATGGCCCCACGAATAAAAGTCTTTCTATTTTATGTCCTTGGAGAACTAAATAATGTCACTACGCTTCAGGACGGTTACAATAAGAAGCTGAATGTGAATGAGAATCATAAATTTTATAAGTAATTTCATTCCATGTCGCTCTGCAACTGTAATTGGATGTAGGAGTATGATTGCAGATGATGCAAAAATTGGTGCAATCACTGATGGCAAGAATGTTGTCTACAACAGAACGTAGATTGGCTGGGGAGACCATTGGCAGTAGATGGCTAGATACTAAGGAATGTTAATGAACAGCGGGTTCAACTATATTCTTCACTGTAAGAGGCAACAGAGGTAGATAAGGTGGTGAAGCATACTTGTCTTCATGGGGCAAGAGCACAGAACGTAAAATTAGGAGTTTTCACTCAGAGGATACTTTATTAGGTAGAGTGGAGCCGGCTGTGCTCTCAGCCCATCCACTTTAAGGCTCATTGTGTTGTACATCCAGAGATGCTCTTCTCCATGATGCTGCTGTAACAGGTGGCTATTTGAGTTACTGTCACCTTGAACTAGTCTGACCGTTCTCCTCTAACCTTTCTCATAACACCCACAGGACTGTTGCTCACTAGATATTTCATGTTTTTGGCAGCATCCTCTGTGAACTCTATGGATGGTTGTGCATGAAAATCCCAGGATATCAATACTTCCTGAGATACTCAAACCACCCCATCTGGCACCAGCAATCATTCTGCAAAATCACTAATATTACAATTTCCCCCAATTTGATGTTTGGTTTGAAGAACAACTGAGCCTCTTGACCGTGTCTGCATGCTTTTTTGCATTGTGTTGCAGCCATATGACTGGGTGATTTAGATATTTGCATTAATGAGCTGGTGTATCTAACGAGTGTATGTATTACTGGTTAGACTACTCTTGGAAAATGGAATGCACATTGTAGGAAGGGTATGGTGGTGGCACTGGGGAGAAGACAAAGGAAATTCACAAAACTGGTTCCTGGAGTAGAGGACTTGGATGGGGAAAGAATTGATAGGCTGGGTTGCTTTCCCTGGAGGAAAGGAGGCAGAGGCATGACCTGATTTAGGTATATAACACTATAAAGAGGCACAGATGGAATGTACTGTAATAACCTTTGTTTTCCCTGGTAGGAGTATTGTGGATGCCAAGTCTCTGCATTGTATTGGGTTGCACATTTATTATGGTAGCTAGTCATGTAGGTGGGGGTGTGGTAAAAGTAAAGTGCTTAGTTATGCATTCATGCTCCCCACTGGGGAATTGAACCCTGGTCTCCCACATGATAGGCAGGGATACTAATGACTATCCTCGTTAGTATAGTGGTTAGTATCCCCGTTTGTCACACGGGAGACCAGGGTTCAATTCCCCAGTGGGCAGCCAGAAGTATCAAAAACATAAGGGCATAGATTTGAGGTAAAAGGAAGGAGTTTTATAAAGGGATTTGAGGGGATTCCTTTGGAGTGACTGATAGCTAGAACACACTACCAGAGGAGGTGGAATCGGATACAAGTACTATGTTGAAGAGAGTTAATCAGGCAAGGCATAGGGTATGGAGCAAGTGTGGGCAAATAGATCAGTGTAGAAGCACATAATAGCCGGCGTGAACTTGGTTGGCCACAGCAGCCCTTTTCTGTGCTGTATGGTTCCGTAACACTATGCTGTGTTTGCTTGCTTTTCGTTTGATGACACCTACTTTCCTTATCGCCAGGATGGTTCCATTATCCATCACAGCAGGTCATTCAAAAGGGTTCCAACTACTTGCTCCATCTACACTGCCTGGTCTAATTCTGCTGATGAGAGAGCACACCCAGAAGTTGCCGAAGGTTATTCTGCAATTCTTACCCAATCAAAATTGCACATTGACATCACTTTGCCCAAGTGATTGGTATTTTTATGTTCAGAAGCATTGATAAATGTCTTGCGGATCCCATTGAAAACAAGGTTATTCATTCCTAGCTAATAACACAATTTAATAATTTTTCTGAAGTTGTACTCAGAATCTATTTAACATGACATACTAGGTATAAATTGACAGCTTGAATGACAGGACCATGTAACCCATGGAATTTGAGCGGCTGTGGTGCATTTTCCATTAATAAACTCTTATCTGTTTTGGAAAAACAATATTGTCAACTTTACTGCAGGCAAACAACTTCCCCTCCTTCTACCGAGGAAACTGATGGTCTAACTGGTACTCTGTCTGCACTTACTGTTGCTTTGGTAAAGCAGCTAACGTAATCAAAGACCCCACACACACTGGCCATGATCTCCTCTCCCCTTCCCACTGGGCAGAAAATACACGAGCCCGAAAGCACATACCACCAAGCTCAAGAACAACTTATGGGCTGCTGTCATAAGACGATTGTATAATCCCCTAGAGTGATAAAATGGTCCCACTGTTATTATGACCTTGCACCTTATTGTCCACCTGAACTGCACTGTTACTGTGACACTTTATTCTGCATTCCGTTATTGTTTTGTTTACACAATGCACTGTTGTAATGAAGTTACTTATATGAACAGATTGCAAGACAGGTCCTTCTCCCTTGTATGTGACAGTAATAAACTTTTTAAAAAAAATTCCAAAAATAATTGAGATACCGCACTTCTGTCCTTCTGTCCTCCCAGCAATCCCCCAATTACAGTAAAATGAATAATTAACCTACCAACTCGGTAGGAAATTGGAGGATTATGAGAGGCATAGATAGGGTGGATAGTCAGTACCTGTTTCCTAGGGCACCAATAGCAAACACCAGAGGGCATAGGTACAAAATTAAGGGAGGGAAGTTTAGGGGAGACATCAGGGGTAAGTTTTTTTACACAGAGGGTTGTGAGTGCCTGGAATGTCTTGCCAGGGATGGTGGTGGAGGCTAAAACATTAGGGGTATTTAAGAGCCTCTTGGACAGGCACATGGATGAAAGAAAAATGGAGGGTTATAGGGTAGCGTGGGTTTAGTACTTTTTTTAAGGATTATATGGGTCGGCACAGCATGGAGGGCTGAAGGGCCTGTACTGTGCTGTAGTGTTCTATGGTTAAACCAACACCAAAGCCAAAGGGAGAATGTGCAAACTCCTTACAGGCAACAGTGGGAATTGAACCCTGGGTCACTGCATTGTAAAGCGTTGTGCTAACCACTATGCTACTATGCAGCCAACTTAACTTCCAGGGCTGCATGGGATCTGGGAAATGGGAATCCCCCTAATCAGGTCCCTTAAATTCTTTTACCCAAAGTGGAACATCTTCCATACAAATCCCAATGATTATTTGAGTAGTATCAAGGCCCAAGCCCAAAGGTTTCCAGATCAAATCCATGACCAAGGGCTCTTCCGAGCAATTATGACTGAACAGATGGTTCTAGTTACTTGAAAAGAAAGTCAAGGCGTTCTGATTAACATTTACCCCAACAAATATTTGTAAAAATGGTTGTTTTGGGAATGATTATTAAACTCAATGTTAAAATTGGCGGAATGCAAGTCACTGCCCGTAAACAAAGACAGAACTTTCAGAGAATATGAAAGATGCTGTGTCATCACATTCTTAATCAGTGGATTTTTTTGTGGGAAGGATGCAGAGTTGTATATGGATACATTAGAACATTATGGCACAGTACAGGCTCTTCAGCCAACTTCAACGTTATAGTCGACTCTAAAATCAATCACTCACTCCTGCATTGGCCTCCATTTTCCTATCATTCCTATAGCTACATAAGTTTCTTAAATATCCCTAATGTATCGGCCTCTACCATCACCCTGGCTGGGTATCCTGTGCACCCTTCTCTCATAATGTCGTAGAAAAGTAGAGCACAGAAGCAGGCCCTTCTACCCATCCAGTTTGTGCCGAACCATTTGAACTGCTTACTCCCATCGACCTGCACCTGGATCATAGCCTTCCCTATCCGTGTACCTATCCCCAAATTTCTCTTAAACCTTGAAATCAACCCCACATCCCCCCACTTGTGCTGGTAGACTCTCACGACCCTCTGTGTGAAGTTTCCCCTCATATTCCCCTTAAACTTTTCACCTTTAACCTGTGACCTAGGTTGTAGTCCCACCAAACTGAAGCAGGAAAAAGGCTGCTTGTATTTACCCTATCGATACTACTCATACAATTGTGTGTGACCGCTATCAAATCTCCCCTCAATGTTTTACATTCCTTGGAATAAAGTTCTAACCTGTTCAGTCTTTCCTTATAACTCAGGTCCTCCGGTCCTGGCAACATCTTTTCTCTGCACTCTTTCAATCTTATTTACACATTTCCTGTAGGTAGGTGACCAAAACTGCACACAGTACTCCAACTCTGTCTAAACATTGATCTTTAAGGTTAAACCCATCAGATTTCAGCCTCTGTGTATGCAGTGACCTGATAAAAATTACGCCAGCATTATTCAAGAAGCTAGAATCACATCTGTAAAACAAGGCTATTTCTCAAAAGGAATTAAGTCTCAGCTGGTGCTGGTTTGTATAATGCAAGAGCTTTTTAGGGCTCTGATAACAAGAGGTCTTAGACCAGGGATAGCCAACCTTCAAATTTTTGGGCCAGGACCCTTCATCAGGATCTCAGCCCAAAATCTTGACTGTTTACTCTTTCCCATAGATGCTCCAGCATTTTGTGTGCGCGTTGCTTTGGATTTTCAGCATCTACAGATTTTCTTGTGTTTGTTGTCCCCAACCTTTTTTATGCCATGGACCGCAGGTTGAGAACCCGTCATTGCATTTACTAATTTCTGATGATTTGCCAGGGTGCCAAGCACAAAGCATGTGCCAATTATCGTTGTTGGAAATAAGAGGGACCTACAAAAGCAGCGTTTCACTCCACGGAGGAGTACAAGTGTCTTGGTGAAGAAGATGTGGAAATGTGGCTACATCGAGTGTTCAGCTAGATACAACTGGCACATTTTACTTCTCTTTAAAGAGCTCCTGAGCAGCAGCGTGGGCCGAAGCTGTAAACGTCTCCACCCATCTATCTGCATCCAAGGGGCACTACAAAGAAACAGATGCAATGTCATGTAACTCTGTGGTTATACATATTTCCTGTTTCTTATATTGAATCAGGATACTCATTCTGTAGTTTTCATGTACTTATTTAAGGACAAAATAGAAAATTGTAGAATAAATAAAATATTTTTCTTATGGTTTTAAATTCAGCTTTCTTCTCTGTCGTATCAGTTGAGTTCACATTGAATTGGACCCTAGCAAATACAGATAAAAGGAAATTTAAGCCAGTTAAGAGTGAAACTTTTTTTTAACTCAGAGGGGTTCCTGATATCGCATCAGTAATTTGAAGACTAGTGAATCTACATTTGTACTTCAAATGATTCAAAGCTGCCCCTATTTCCTGAACAGTATTATCCCATGAGTGAAATCAACTGGTCATGCAGCTCCCTTCTCAATCTCTCCTGACACTCTGCAAGGTTACAGTTGATCTACCTTATCTCCACTGTCCTCAAAAGTATCTCCTTATTCCTCAATACCTGTAGTTCTTCCAATGCCACTCAGTGAGCCCATCCCTCATGGGAGGAGTTCACATACAGTACAAGCGGGGTTGTCAGTAAAGTTTGGTTGAGCATCCTGCATGCTGGTGTTATGGTGTGCTCTGCGCCATCCTTCAGTAACAAACACGATACCCAAGTGTCCAACAACTTCGGTCACCATCATGCTCAACCTCAACACCCGAGATTGCTGAAAATTACAAACCCCTCAATGAATAAAGTTCTTCTGACTTTCTCCGAGACAGTCAACAACTGAGACGATGCTAACGCTTGAACTACTGAGAACCAAGCTCTGATCCCTCAGGTGAATTATTTTGCATTGCAATTTATTCTCTTTGAGCACGGGTTCCCGATCTCGAGTCCACACACCCTTTGCTTAATGGTATTGGTCCACAGCATAAAAAAAGTTTGGGAACCATTATTCTAAACTCTAGAGAATAAACCATTCTATTCAATCTCTACTTGTGGGATATCCATTTAATTTCAGCTACAAAGCAGTTGGTAATTCAGCATCTTGAGTTTAAATATATTCAATAATCTCAGAGTCATATCACAGCTTTAAAATTACCTGCATAAACAAGATGGCCTTGAGACCTCCCAGTTTCCATCTCCAGCTGGCCAATCCCTGTTCCACCTACTGTGGCATGGCCTTGCCTTCCATCACTTGTGTGCCACACCTTTCTCCATCTGGGCATCAGAGCAACAGTGCGGCTGAATTTACCCACCAGCTCCGTTTCAAAATTTGACCCACTGTATCAGTGGATTAAATACAGTTTTCAAAGCCATCAACAATGGAGGTTACTTAGTATGTAAAATATTGTTGGCGACTTAACTGTATAAATAATCATGAGACAATTTACAATGACCAATTAACCTACCAACCGGTAGGTCTTTGAACTTTGGGAGGAAACTGAATCACCCAGAGGAAACCCACACGGTCACGGGGTGAGAACGCACAAGCTCCTTAAAGCAGCGGTTGGAATAGGACCCAGATCCCCCGTACTATAAAACGTTGTGCTGCCCCAGTGGTGTCGCATGGATTGGAAATAATGTTGTTTCAAAGGTGACAGGACAATATTACATCAGTTTAGATGGCTCCATGATGCAGTCAAATTGTGGCTGTTAGGTATGAATACAGTTCACTTCTCTTCACGTTACCCATTCAGTAAGAGGGAATTAACAACTGTAAAGAGAGAAAAGCTCAAGACGGTGAACATCTACAATTAAAATGGTCAGCATCTGTAAAGAGATGGCGACATGACGGCTGAAGTTTCACACAAACCTCCTGACCTTCTCTTTGCACATTGCTGCCATTGTAAAAAAAATAACTGTTTTAAGCAGGATTGATTCCATCTTTGGGCAGAGATGCAAGTTTCAAACGGCTACTATATTGAACGTTACTTTAAAAAAAATAGTCTTTATTTTTTAAATATCATCCCAGTGCGATGTCACTTTGAAAGAAAGCGAACTTGCAAATATTGCATTTGTTTTTTTCTCCCCATTACATCACATGATCCCCAATGTCAAGTTACAAACGCAGTAAAGAATACAGTCTCGTTCAAAATAGTCACCCTCCCCCCACTCCCCAACTCCATACAGGGGTGATTCAAACATCGCTAACTGCAAATTATTACATTATTTACAAAAGTCGCACACTCTTACTTAGTTAAATAGTGGAAGCAACATCTTAAGGCATGGGTGGGGGTTTAAAACATTCATTTTACAGCTTTGTGTTACATACACACTTTAACAATTAGTTGATACAGCTAAAGGTTTCTCCAAAGTAATTCTCATCTTCGGCAGATAGGCACAGCTAGCGTGTTCGTCGTTGACACCCAAGTCTCCATCGCCCGCTTTCTTCCCCCATCCGTATCGGCTATATTTCCCCGTTGGGAGTACTACTTCGACGTGTAGTTCAAGTCCTACAAAGAAATCCCGTTTATGTTCTCCTCCCTCCCTCTCTCTCTCTCTCTCAAACACAAAAGGAAACGCAAAAGGAAAGCTCGTAGTGTTGGGCCCTGGACTGGAAGATGGAAAAATTTTGCCTCAATATGGTTAACGCCTTGTGTTCATAGGTCGGTTCCCAGTTAATTGTTCCCTCTTGGAAGACAGGGAGAGAGAGAGAGTGTGTGTGTGTGTGTGTGTGAGTGTGTGTGTGAGTGTGTGTGTGTGTGAGTGTGTGTGTGTGTGAGTGTGTGTGTGTGTGTGTGTGTGTGTGTGTGTGTGTGTGTGTGTGTGTGTGTGTGTGTGTGTGTGTGTGAGTGTGTGTGTGTGTGTGTGTGTGAGAGAGAAGAATCATGCGAACGGTGAGTTCCGACAGTGGACGATGGGTGAAACGCTGACCACCCAGACATGGTCAATTTAATCATCTGCATTCTTGCTCAACAGTTCCTCTCCAGACCGGAGAATAATATATTCTCTGAATAACATTTTCTTATTCAACATTTCAATGGCAAGTATTGTGCAAAGAAATGTTTTCAAATGCAGTCTGCAGAAAGAAGGAAGCCCGCACAGATAAAGTATTCTGCAGGAAATTAGTGAAGTACTTACATTAGAATTTATCTATGTGGGTTAACGCACCTCGATTCACACCTAGGGCAGCAGTCCTAAATTATTCAGCAGGACCGGGTACAATTTGCTACAAACAGTACTTAAATAACTGAAAACGATCGGTTACTGTTTCAAGAAACAAGGCATTTTCATCGCTACAATTGCATAGTTAATAACTGTACACTGTATAACTTTTTATATTTTCCATGCCAGAAAGCGCCCAGTCCTAAAGTCCAGTCAAAAGTCCCGAATAAGTAACATTTTGTTAAGTACTTTCAGCACTTTGTGGTGCAAATACGTTATTTTTAAGTAGCAGCAGGATTGGATCTACAATTAGAAAAAATGATAATTCAACGCCATTTCGATAGACAAATACACCCAAATTTTAACTAGAATGGATGCTGAGGCTCATCTTGTTAATTGATACGTTTCCGCCTCCAGATTATGCGAGGCAGGGGATCAAATCCCATCAGCAATAAATAGTCTGTTCATGTGAGTATCGAATCAAACTAGAAATGATTAAATGTAGGTTCACCACGGATGCCCCACGCTCCGAACCAACGATCCCAGGAACCCCACCCTCTCACAGCGGAGTAATCCCAATCTGCCTCTGGTTGTAATCAATGTCATGATCACCAGCAGTTTAAAAACCTAACTAGAATTTAGAGTCACACTTCTTGGAAAAGTTAGATTTTTTTTTGTTCTGGGTGCGGGGTGGGGGTGGGGGCGGTGACGATATGGGAAAACATACAAGGAATAGATATAGTGACAGGCTGCAAACTCCACATTTGAAAGTCTGCAATTATAATTAGCACAAATTAAAGCGCCTGTATTAGAGAGAGAATTTTAAAAACCTAGCGACATATCTTTGGTGAATAGCACCGTACAGCTCATGGCTCGAACAGGTGACGGTGAGTGATCTACGCTATTAAGACACTTTAACCCCGAGACCCAAGCCAGGGCAGAAACATGAGGCGGATTAAGAACGAATGGCAAAGCCACCGCGGCCCCCTCGGGCACCAGGGTGACCGGTTCCGCGCTATTTCCCCTCTCCACTTTAGATGGTGACCACAATCCCCCCCGTCTCGCCTCAGTGTGCGGGGACCTGTTTGGGGCTCCCAAACCGCCCACGACATCGGCTCGGTTGTTTGGCATTTGCCAAGCGATTCTGAGCAGCCACCAGCAAAGCGACAGAACCTGACGCAGGGGTCACCGTGGCGCACCGGAGGATGGCCGAGATGCTGGGGCGGGACACCCTCCAGATGTTACGAGGAAGTGGTGAAACCCCCTTGCTCGACTGGACTAACCAGCTCGCTGGGCTTTGGAAGACGTCCGAGAACCCGACAGCAAGGAGGGAAAATTGTTGCACAGAAATTTATACAAGTTCTTTCTCCAATCCCCCGACAGAGAACGCCTTAGAAAATAAATCACACTTGTGAAACCGCCTCCAAATAAGTGTTTAAAGCTCTTTGCTGATACACTCTGCTGCGACTGACAGCGCGTCGATCGCATTCATATTATGATCTTCTATGCAAGGTCTAGGAAACGAATAGTGCTTGCGGATGACGAGCCTTAGGACAAGGCGCAGTGCGTGAACTACAGCTGGCCTCCATATCCAGTACTGCTTTCTTAACTGTTTTCTAAACTTGCAAGATGGACGCAAACTGATTTATCGGGTTCCTGAGATAAATACAATCCGCAGGCTGGAAATTACGCATTGGAGACATGGGTGTGCCTCACGCACTCCACTGTTAGCAGCATGAATCCAGAAGCGTAGCACTCCCCGTCTCACCGGTGGGCAACACCGTAAAATGGATTGATTGTAAGTTTGAGAGTTTACTGTGCAAACAACGCATCAAATGTCACAGCGCTATCCGAGGAAACGCACCCAAGTCTCCTGATTTCTGGTTCCTTAACGTGCCACCTTGAAAGCCGTGATCGACAGGGCAGTTTTAAAGATACAACCGTTGGCAGTCCGGGTTATAACGGGCTGGCGCGGTAGCGCGTCAATGGCTCCGGTTACATTTAGCCTTCGGAGAAGTCCGCTACAAGTTATGTTGAATTGTGCGCTTTAGCGTTTAGCGTTTTCGACCCCAGTGAATGGAATGTGAAGGCTCCAGTTTAAAATTCCACAGCTCCTACCTAACAATAAGTCAGGCGTCCAAAGCGCCAAGACACACAGCTCAGGGCTCACAGTGACAAATTAGCACGGAGATTATTCATTGCACACGAAGTAGTTATTAAGTACATTGGTTGGTTACTAAGTAGAAGGCTAGATATAGAATGGTCAGCATTAGGTTTAGATTCTTTGAACTGCTACAGGTAACAGCGGCCATCGTCTTTCCCCATCCTGTCTCCAATTTTCACTCCAAAATGCACCGATGCAGGGGATAAAAAAACACAAGCGCCATGATATCAAGGCACGAACAGCACTAAACCTCGCCCAAGTGTCAGTGGAATGCGCGGGGTTGTGTGTGTGTGTGTGTGGGGGGGGGGGGGGGAAATGTAAGGACATGCTTCCCTTTTAATCAATGCCCAGTTCCCACAGCCCGGGTCAATTGCCCACTCTGACCCGCCGCACCTAATCAGGTAAATAACTAATGGCCGACGCCATTTTCTGTTACACTTCAAATCGTCTCTCCATCCACCCCCTCTAGACAAGGGCGCCGTCTAGTGAGGAAGCCCGGTTTGTAAATGATGAACGAGTAAAACAATCCCTCCAATGTGCATCAGGTATCAGCGAACCGCAAGAATACGAACAAGCAAATCTGCCCGGTTCCTGGCGATTCCCAAGGACCTCACCTGGCCGAATCCCTCTTTCCAACCAAACGACGTTGCAGCCAAGTGGGAGGTTAATTCTCCACACACACCTGCCTTGCATTCGACCTGAGATACATTTAATGACATGGTTAATACAAATGGAAGGCGTAAAGCGAAGGAACTCCTGAGACGTAAACATCGAGGATTAAACCCAGGAGCCCTCGATATCGTTGTGGGTTGGAGCTCTCTCGCCATCAGAGGAGGGCGAGGGCGGCAGATCCTCTCTTGAACTCTGGAGGTCTTCACTGCACAGGATCAGTTTGTGTTTCAGTTTTCTCCGGGAGTGGCTCCCGTCCAGCGGAGATTTCTGCCCTTGCCTCCAGTTGATCGGGGTGGGGATTTTCGAGGGCCTCTTCTCGGGCCGATTGTCCGTCCGCGGCCGGACCTTGGGGCGCAGCTTCATCTTGTAGACGGAAGGCACTCGGTCGGGTTTCTTCAGTCCGTTCCTCGGCCTCATTTGGACAGCGGGCGAGTTAAGGTGGAGGTTGATGGAAGACTCGCTGGATGTCTCAATCACGGACCCCTCGCTGTTCTCGTATCCTGGATCATCGCACAGACACAGGGGGCTAGTTCTGTTCTCTACAGTGAACTCGGGGATCTGTCCATTTTGTACCTTCCCCTCGTCAGGGGGGCCCAGGCGTTCGGAGGCACAGCGGAGTTCGAATGTATATAATTCTGTTTCACCCTGAGGACTCAAGAGGACGGTCTCCCTTACCTTCTCTATCGTTTTTACAACATTTAGGCCATCTAGGCCTTCTCCATTCCAGTTCAAGCCGCCTGCAATGTCCAGACCATTCTGTGGCCGGGTTTTCCCCAGCCCCGGGCTGTTAGTCCTCTCTGGTGGGATCCGGGTCAGTGTTTCTGCATCCGTTCCCGGGTCATTGACAGTGGCCAGTCCGGATGCAGAATCTGTAGTCTCCTGCCGTGCTTCAGCGACTGGCTGGCTTTCTCCGGTGACTAGAAACGTTTCACTGTCCTCAGTACCATTGCTGTCCAGGGAGATCTGCCGCGAGTTGGCCAGAAACTCCTCCTCGAAGCTCCTGTACAGTTCGTCTTCTGTAAGGGAATCGAAAGCCTGAGCCGGGTCCAAACTCTCCGCCTCTGAATTTGGGGAACAGCCGCTTGTACCGCAGCAACTGCTGGAAGACCGCCGGCGCCCGGAATCCACGCTGATCACGTTCTGGTTCTTATCGTAGCACAAAACGCGGTGAGGGCCCGCGGCGGACCGGGGCACGGAGAGCGGCGGTCTGGCTGCGTAAGCTTTGGGCGCGGGGCTGCAAGACCTGGCTGCGTTGATGGATGGCTTGCTCTTGGCAGTGGAAGGAGTGCTGGGACACTTCGGTTGCCTGGTCACAGCTTGGCTTCTGGATCGGGCGGGGGATTTGACCCTGGCCGCTCTCTTATCGGCTTCCCCCCTGTCGCCCGCTTGGCCCCGGGAGCGCGGAGCTTCTCTTCCCCACTGGCTCGGTCCGTCGCTGTGTTGAGCTTTCCCCTTGACGGACACGGGCGAGTTCTGGCTTGGGTTGGAAGGGGCTCTGGAGGGTTCCCGGGGCAGGCGGGACCTGCCCCGTTGCGATGAGTACGCACTGAGCTGGCGGACCGACCCATCGCGCTCGGAAAACTGCTTCAGCGGGTCGGATGACTGGCTTCTTCGCTTCACCTCAACGGCCTTCTCAACTGGACGACGCTGAGCTGCCGGCCGCTGTACAAAGTGCATCCCATCTCTCCGGTCTATGATCAGCACGTCGTCACTCGAGAGTTTCCGAGGGGTGAATGACGTTTTCTGTCGGCCCCTCTTGGTGGATGCCTGTTCTCCCGCTTGCCGTCGTGGTATGGACGATTCCCTTTGTCTGAAATGCAGAGAGGAGAGAGAGAGAAACATTTCAATCCACAGCAGAAAAAATTGATACGGTTTACAGCAAGATCGACTTGATTGATAATGTTGACCTACACCCCCATACAAGCATTGGGTTCTTGTGAACCGACCTGTACAACCTTTAATCCTACCTAAACTATGGAATAACACAGACCACCTCTGGCATTACCATGGAGCAGTCTCCATTTACTTTCTTGCACTAAGGTCTTGTTACCAACATACCACCAAAGGTCCTTAGGAAAGGCTGAGAATCAGTTGGGAGGGCAAACACACTGACACCAGCTTCTGGAGGAGGTCAACACTAACTGGGGTGGTCACCTCATCTAAATGCCAAACTCAAAACAGACCCTTTACTTCTTGCTGAAGGGAAGTGAGAGGAAGGACCTCCTCAAACAGATCCTTTACTTTCCACTGAAAGAAGTTGAGGGAGCCCCTCTCTGGTGGGCACTAGAACTGCTTCAAAGGTAACATCAAAACCAGCCTGAGGAAATTCAACATTACATCTGAAAACTGATAAGACATTCCACTCATATATCATCGTGTGCTGTGTCATATGATTATTCTTGGGAACGGTTTCCACAGAAGAGCTTTGCCATTGCCTTCAACCTGGACAGTTGTCTTTCCAAGACGGGTGACCCCAGCCATTGTCAGTACTCTTCAGAGATTGTCTAACTGGTGGTCAAGTAACCAGGACTTGTGATATGCACCAGCTACTCATACCATGGTCCCATGGCTTCACGTGACCCTGATGGGGAGGGGGCTAAGCAGGTGCTACGCTTTGCCCAAGGGTGACCAGCTGGCTGGCAGAGGTTTTTAGAGATGCACCTCCACCCTGCCACCCATCAATGGATATACGTAGAGGAAATGTGTTCACGAGGGAGTGAAAGAGACTGGACAACCAAAAGAGTTAACTATTAACCATAAGCACCACTTACTCTTGCCCAAACTGCACAAGAATATGTGGAGGCATATCCTGCTGCCTCGAGAGGCAGCCAATGGAGAAAGATCACCTCACAGCGGAACATGATACTCCACCAGAGTGATCACACGACACTACCTCCCCCTTCCTTTACTGACGTGTGTAATTTATGTATAACATGTTCTGTACAGGTGGCGGGTGGAGATGCATTTCCGCCAAAGGAGATGTAAGGCATTCCTTCCCTCCGCTAGCCTGCAGGTCACCCTTGGGCAAGGTGTAGCACCTGCTTAGCCCCTGATCAGCATCACATGAAGCCATGGGAGCAGGTGGTGGATGGTTGTACCAGTAGCTGGTGCATATCACAAGTCCTGGTTATGAAACCACTGACACCTGGCAGACAATTTCCGCGGAGTATTGATAACGGCCGGGAGCACTCATCTTGTGAAGAGACTGCACAGAAGGCAATCGCAAACCACTTCTGGAAAGTGGTCTTGCGAAGACCAACATCACCTACGTCATACAACATGGCACAAAATGATGATGATGAATATTTGAGAAGACAACCGCAAACCTCTTCTGTAGAAAAATATGGCAGGAACAATCACGGTCATAGACCATGATTGTCCACGTCATACGACACGGCACACAGTGAAGATGATGATGAGGAATGCTCTGTGTGGTTGACTCCATCTATCTGTGATGTAGCTACAAGCAAATTCTTCACCGTCACATGCACACTACCTCACAGAACAATAAACTGCACCTAATTTGTTCTGGTTCAAACTTCACATGAATTTTTGGTTCATTTATCTGGCCGATGTTTGACATGCTTCACATCCTGCAGAGTTAGTAGCTGCCACTATTTGCATCTGTTTCAAGTATTCAATGTGCATTTATTATCAAAGTGCATACACAGAATACAACCCTGGGACTCTTCATCCTGCAGGCTGCCACGAACAAGCACCGAAGATTCAAAGTACACTTAAAATCAAAGTGTGCATACAGTGTTATGTGACCACAGTTTAAAACGCTTGGATGAGGCGAGACTAAGACGTCAGTATTACAAGCTGCAACAGACTGCTGAGATTTTCAGTAGAGAGAGAGAGGGAGGGAGGGAGCTTTGGTCTGCGGGCAGGAACAGTTCACTACGATATGGGTAAAGTCTGATAACTTCCCATGCCCAAAGGAATGGGTTGATTAATGGCAAACAGTGCATATTGGATATGTGACTGTCACTTCGTGTGATCCATATGTGGATTTTGTTGGAGTATCCTGTGGCAACCACTTTCATTAACCCTTACCTGGATTTGGGTGTGCTATGTGGTAACCACTTGTGCGAAGGGAAATTCTGTGACCGTCACCTTGTGATAGTTCTATGTGGATTTCGGAACGACTTGACAGATAAGATCTTTGGCGACTGTTACTTCGTTTACCCAGCGTGGAATCTGTGGAAATCTTCATAATTGCTTCCTCTCTACATTTTAATGTGGATTTACAAATCTCTCCCCTCAACTATACTGTGGATTACTGGACCTTTTCACTTTGCCACCTTAATCTTAAAATGTTCCTAAGCTTGACTATTTGGGAGAGACACAGACACACATGCATAACACCGTTAACTTCTGTTTATTTTGTTTCATTTTCTATATTATGAGTAGATACTAATAAAGATAGTGGTTTTAACATCAAACCCTGACTCATTTTGTGATCTATTGCTGTTGGTACGTAACATAAATTGGGGGCTCGGCCGTGATTTGAACAAAATTGGAGCTTATTGATTGATTTTCGATCTGATTGGTTACTTCCTTTTTGATTGACTTGCATGTGGAAACCAGCAGCAATGGATATTGATGCATTTCTGACATCACCAACCCATGAGGCATTAGGGGATGCCAGAAAGGTCGACTTGTTGGCCATTGCTAAAAAGTGGGATTTGTTATGGTAAAATCATCTATGATAAAGGCAGTGATTCAGAGGAGAATAGCTGAGCACTATGTATCTAAGAAGGAGTTTGGAGAGGAGGTGTTGGAAAGGTTTCCTGAAAGTAAACCAGTTAACCCTGCGATCCAGCTGAAGCTGGAACAAATAAAGTTAGAGAAACTTAGATTAGAGATTGAAAAACAATGAGGACAGCTAGAGGCTGCTGAAAGAGAAAATGAAAGGCAAAAGTTCAGGTAATTTTCTGAGGTTCCCATTCAAACCGGTAAAAAACTCTTAGAAGGTTCCTAGGAATGGCTGGATATTATCGCAAGTTCTGAAAGAACTTTGTTGATGTTGCTCTCCCATTGACTAACCTCCTGAAGAAGGGTGAAAAGTTTGTTTGGACAGAGCCTTGTCAGGAGGCATTTGATAAACAGAAAGCCATCTTATTGTCACCAACCTGTGCTCAGGTCACCTGACTTTGCAAAGCCATGTTCCATCGCTGTGGATGCCAGTGATGAAGCTGCAGGAGCAGTGTTAATACTAAGGGATGATTACGATGATGTTGACCATCCTGTGGCTTCCTTTTCAAAGGAATTCAATGAGCATCAAAGAAATTATTCCACCATTGAGAAGGAATTATTATCACTTATTCAGCATTTTGATGTGTATGTTTGCCCAGCTCAGAAACCACTTGCGGTTTATACAGATCATAATCCACTGGTGTTTTTGAGTAAGGTGAAAAACAAAAATATAAGATTGTTGAATTGGAGTCTGATTTTGCAGGAGTATGATCTCATGATAACTCACATTAAAGGCATTGCCGAGTGTCTTTCCAGATGTTAAGCTTGCAATGTATTTTTAAAAGTGGAGTGGAATTCTTCTGCAATATGTTATATTAATCTGTGGTATGCTATATGGTAACTGTAAATCTACTATTTCACATATTGTAGTTTGCAGTTAAAATTTTGCTCTTACAGATCAAAATTTACCCTTTTTGGGGGGAGGTGTTATGTGACCACAGTTTTGTACTGTGGATGTCACTTTAAAACATTTGGATGAGGCAGGACTATGACGTCAGTTTAATGAGCTTCAACAGACCTCTGGGACGAGAGAGGGGAGAGAGAGAAAGAAAAAAAAGAAAGCATTGGACTGTGGGCAGAAACAGTTTGCTACGATATGTGTAAAGTCTGATATTTCCCCATGCCCGAAGGATTGGGTTGATTAATGGCACACAGTGCACATTGGATATGTGACTGTCACTTCATATGATCTATATGTGGATTTTGTTGGGAGTATCCTGTGGCGACCATTTTTGTTAACCCTTACCTGGATTTGGGTGTGCTATGTGGTAATCACATAGGGATATTCTGTGCGACTGTCACCTTGTGATATTTCTATGTGGATTTCGGAACAACTCGACAGATAAGATCTTTGGTGACTGTTACTTCATTTACCCAGCATGGAATCTGGAATTCTTCATAATTGCCTCCTCTCTATATTTTAATGTGGATTTACAAATCTCTCTCCTCATCTATACCGTGGATAACGGGACCTTTCCACTTTGCCATCTTAATTTTAAGACTTTAAGAACCGTTCCTAAGCTTGACTGTTTTGGGAGCCACACACACACATACACACACACATGCATAACACCGTTAACTTCTGTTTATTTCATTTCATTTTCTATATTATGCGTAGATACTAATAAAGATAGTGGTTTTAACAACAAACCCTGACTCATTTTGTGACCTATTGCTGCTGGAACGTAACAACGGAATACAGCTCTGAGATTCATCCTCCCACAGACAGCCACAAAACAAAGAAACACCATAGAACCTGTTCAAGAAACATCAAATACCCAAAGTGCAGGACAAAAAGCAAATTGCGCAAATGGCAAGAAGTGAGGGAACAGCACATAGAATAGTAAATCAGTAGTATTCAGTTCAGTCCAATGCCGCACCGCTAGCCAATGCAGGTTGCGGGGCATTCTCGGCCGGTGCCCCAGTTTGCATCAACCTGCTCCAACCACTAAAAAAAACAGGAAACAATACCCAGGGTCCAGGAACACATACATCATGGACGTCAAAGTCCCCCAAACAAGTCCACTGTATCGCTGATCATTTAAAGGTAGCTGAGTCAAGGGATATGGGGAGAAGGCAGGAATGGGGTACTGATTGTGGATGATCAGCCATGATCACATTGAATGGTGGTGCTGGCTGGAAGGGCTGAATGGCCTACTCCTGCACCTATTGTCTACTTATTAATCCTGGCAACATGAATCCCGCTGTGTCGGTGGCTGCAGAGCCAGTTCTGCACCTCAATCAAATTGTGCAAATAGTGAGAATAAAAGTGGACAAAAACACTATGTGAACTGCAGAGTGACTCCACAGCAGCAGAGCAGGTTCAATGCCGAGGACATTAAACATCAAACTACAGAGTTCACAGCCAAGAGCCACCAAGGAATATTTAACTCCTATGCAACAGGAAACATCCCAGGCAGGCATTACAGGGTCAAGGGAAAAAAAAGATACCAGGACAGTGGTCAAATGTTTAACTCTGTAGTAAAGAGGGAGGCTGTAGGGTAATGTAATGGCTGACAGATGACACATTGTTCATAACAGAAAACTGTTCTACATAATTCACAAACGCCACCATTGATTGAGTCGTTGCATTCACATTAAGAGATAGTGCCTGATGGAATGGCGCCAGTGAAAGGCGACTGTTCTTTGTTTGTTCATGATGGAAGGTAAAGGGAGAATGGCTTCAGGAAGGGAATTACGAGAGCATTTTTAGAACTTTTAGACAGTGCAAAATACCACTGGCAAAGGAAAATTTGAAGGGGAGAGAACAGAGAAATTGGATGCAATCCAACAAGTTCAAATGAGAGCATAGGATCCAATATGATTGAGACTGGGGACCAAGGGGAATGCAGACCTCCCGGGGCCCCAAGGAGAGCACAAATTTTATTTGTTCAAGTATCAACCATCAACTAAACCTGGATTTGTTCTGCAGTTCCACATTTCCCGAGTAGCAGTTCTGTGGGTGAAAATGCCTTGTTAATGAGAGAGGTCAGAGGAGATTGGCCAGACTGGTTCAAGCTGACAGGAGGACAACAGAAATGCAAGTAACCACGAGTTACAACAGTGGTGTGCAGAAGAGCATCTCTGAACACACAACACGTCGAACCTTACAGTGGATGGGCTACAGCAGCACAAGACCACGAACATACAGAAATACACTCGGTGACCACTTTATTAGGTAGCTCCATTACCTAATAAAGTGGCCACTGAGTATATGTGTGCATTGAACTTTTGAATTTAATATCACGGGAGCTTTTGCACACGCAAAAGTCTCCCTAACTTAGGGCCAGTCTGAACAAAATCCATAAAGTTCAAGATGGTGGAAAACAGTTTCCCTTGACTACAATTAGTGGAGTGGTAGGGGAGGGTCAGAGTAGGATGTAGACATTTCAGAAAAATAGATAACTTTTAGATCTGAGATGAGACATTTCTTTAGGAGTTCCCAACCCGGGGTCCATGCACCCCTAGATAATGGTAGGTGTGAAAGAGGTTGGGAACCCCGGACTTGTAGGGTGGTAAATTTGTAATGACCAGTGTGCACAACAATCTTATGCTGTGCAATTTTTTGCCCAGTGACAATAGCATGTGCGCACTGAATTTTTAAGTGGAAGTAAACCTGAAACTATTCTAAGGATGCTAAACTATGAAGTCCAGTTTGTTGTTTAGTTTAAAAGAACTAAAATAAAACACATGAATGAGTCTCGCCGGAGATTTTGCACACTATCCATATGTGATTTGCTTGCTAAATGACGCTTTAGAAATCAAGTTTCCAAATATCATTCCACTTCTTCCCACTTGTAAATTCTCCAGCAAATTTTGCATCATGATGATACAGCAGGTAACACAAGTTTCTGTATTGTACATAAATATTTCTCGCAGCTGCACACTCCTGACCTCATGAGCTCTCGGTGTAGCAGTTTCCACTGTTTCATTAAGCCTTTCTGCTTTAAAAGAACTAGCAGTTCTTTTACACTTCACACCCCTTGCCTCTTTGAAATTTGACATAGTGAATCAATAATTTCTTCAATAAAAATAGTATAAATAAGCCAGTTCTAAAATCTACAGACAAATAGCAAACTCCACTTTGTCTACAATGTCCACATCAGAAACCAGGAAAGGAAATGTGATTGTTGACAATTGTGAAATATATTTAACGTGCCATCGAGGTAGGGGGTTTTGTGCACAGTTTAAATTCCTCTGTGTGCTGGTAGTGAAAGCACGTGCACACCTTAGAGGGACCATTGGCTGGTGAACCTTTTGTGTTTTCTGCCAAAAGAGGGCTATGGCAGATTAGTCATGATATTCATTCCAAGCGCAGATCACTCAAGGAAACAGCTGGGTAAATGTGTGGAAGGAAAAATTGTAGAGCTGTGGAGACAGCTGAGAACTAGGTCTAACTGGACTGTACTTGCAGAATGTCAACATATGCTCTTGAAATCACCTCGTCAGTTAGAATCCATTTTGTTTTAATCTAGTCCCTGCTGAATTTAAATAGATTGTTCATTTTTCTATTCTACAGTAGCATTAAGCAAATAAAAACTTCCAATATAATCAAAACTTTCAGTATTTTGTATAAGACTGTGTTTTGCATGCAAATGCATACAAAATGAAATAGCCAGTATATACACCAATTAACTTTAAATATATTGGGCCATTCAGCCCTTCATGTCTGCTATGCCATACTATCATGGCTGATTTATTATCCCCCTTAACCCCATTCTTCTGCCTTCTCCCCATAACCTTTGCCACCCTTACTAATCAGGAACACATCAACCTCATTATTAAATATTCCCAATGACTTGGGCTCCACAGGTATGTACGGCAATGAAGTTTGGTTGGGCTAAATATTTATACTTATTCCTATCTAATAAAGAACACTGAAGAGGAAAAAGAAATTCGAGAAAAGTACAGAGAGAAATATAAATTGACTCTCTAAAATAATATAGAATATCCTCACAAAACCAAATTAATGAAATCAATTGCAATAAATATTTAGGCTATTTAATGCTTGTACTGTTAGTATCGCCATATTTTTCTGTTCAGCTGTGACAGACTGGAACTAATCATCCCTGGTATTTAAAGCACACTCATCCAAGTTCAATTTATGGGCTCTATGCCAAGTTATTTTCTGCACTTAATTTAAGTCTTATTTTGAACACTAATATGGCACTTAATAAAAACTGTGCATTATAAAATAATGTTAGTTTTATTCACCCACTTTAGTTGTTTTATAGTATGTACCGGGAGTACAGGAGTGAGATATATCAGCTGGTTGAGTGGTGTTGCAGCAACAACCTTGCTGTCAACATCAGGAAGACCAAAGAACTGATAGTGGACTGCAGAAAGGGTAGACAAGGGTGCCTACACCAGTCTCATAGAGGGATCAGAAGTAGAAAGAATGAGCAATTTCAAGTTCCTGGGTGTAAATATCTCTACAGATCTAACCTGGTCCCAACATATCAATTTAGCAAAAAGGAGGCAGAGTATTGGCTATATTTCAATGGGAGTTTGAGGAGATTTGGTGTCTCACCAAAGATGCTCACAAATTTCTACAGAGGTATCCTGGACAGCGTTCTAACTGGCTATATCACTGTCTGGTATGGGGGGGGGGGGGGTGGACTCAACTGCACAAGATTGAAATAAGCTGCAGAGGGTTATAAAATTAGTCAAGCTCTGTCATGGGCACTAACCTCTGTAGTATCCAAGACATCTTCCAAGAGTGGTGCCTCAAAAACAAAATTGGCATTAAGGATCCTCATTACCCAGGTCATGCCTTGTTCTCAGTGCTGCCGTCAGGAAGGAGGTACAGAAGCCTGAAGGCACACACTCAACAATTCAGGAACAGTTTCTTTCCCCTCTGCCATCTAATTCGTAAATGGACATTGAACTCATAAACACTACCTCACTACTTTTTTTTAATTTCTATTTTTGCTCAACTTATTTAACTATTTTTATACATATATATACACACACAGACACACACACACTGTAATTCAGTTCTTTCTCTCCTCTATTTTCATACACTGTACTGCTGCCGCAAAGTTAACAAATTTCACAACACAGGCTGGTGATATTAAACTTGATTCTGATGTAGGCCGGTCTCTATCAGAACATTTTCCATTGATATTTGCTTGCTAATTTTAATCAGGAACAAAATTTAATATCATTTAACATGATTTAACTGGCACAATTACTAAAACAAAGTAAAATATCTGGAATTACAACTGCCTCATTAATTATTATTTACTAATAATTAACCACCAGCTTCCACGATTGTGATGTTGTTTAATTTAAAATTTTCACAAAGATCAAGTGCACCAAGGCCAGAGATCCAGGCTGACTGGGCCTGCAATTATCAGAAGCACAAAGCATTGCTGAAGAGAGAATTGAGGGGCAGTGTGGCTGAGGATAGGAGCCCAGAGGCAGGGAACCGACACGAGGTTCATCTGACACTCATTAGGAGCACTAAAGCTGCTGCAAACCTGCACGGCTTTTTGGGAGAATTTAAGTCTGAAATACGCCATTTTCTTAATTGGTCCAGTTTGCCCAGGCGCTCTCATTTCCTGCTGTCACTCTATGTGCCAGGGAACCCTGCAACTGCAGAGATGACATAATAGCCACTTCTTCCATTAAAAGTAGTTTGGAGATCAGTGCACTCCAGGCCTGCTTTTAACTGCCATTAACACAATTTTGCCAAGACCAAGCATACAATAATGAAATTATAGATAAAGACGTGTGTAATAGCTCCCTCCATGTGGCTTATGTCATCTGAACTCGTTTAAAATTGTAACCTTATTACTCATTTCCTACTATTTCTAAGTCCTGGTATTGTTCACTTCATTATAGGCAGAAGCTAAGGGAGATAATGGATTGGATTTACAAGGCTAGTCCTTGATTGGAATGAATAGGTCATTAAACATGAATCAGAATCTGTATTTCACAATTATATTTCCTTTTCTAGTTCTATCATAAAATTAAAAATACAACAGTTCCTTAAGGTTGTCAGAGCCAGGCGTGGTAGTGGGGATAAGCTCCCACTACCTAGTAAATGCTCCAAGTGGCATGTGCCTCAAATAGCCTCTGACAACCAAGTCCAGCTCCTGGCCTTCATATGATACTCAGCTATTGAGACTGGTGGAATAATTTCCACTGACAGGAGAAGGGGCAAAGGCGGGCCACTGGCGCTTCGCTTCGGGCAGAGGGGGCTCGCTAGTCACAGTTGGCAGCTCCCCTGGGAGAAACAAATCCCTGACCTCAAACCTCCGCTGCCTTGCGGCTTTACCCACTCGCGGGGAAGGCTTCGGGAGTAAACCCCGAGGGAAATTTCCAGAGCAGAAGTCCCTAAGGCAGTCCGACCAAGTTCAACGCTGACTGGCAACTCCTGCAATGCTTCTTGTGCCAAACTGCATCAGTCTCTGCCGTTCCTGTGTGTTCATCTGATGCATGGAGAGGGGAGCTTGCTACATGGGCAACAACTTGCTCTCCATATTCCCTGTCTAGACAGCTAGAATGGAACATTAGTGGTCGACCAAGACGAATAGAGGCCTCAAAAAAAAAGAGAAATATTACCTTGCCATATGGCCAGAGATATTCCTCCTTGCTTTTGACTCTGCCATCAGGTTTCAGATCTCTAACTCTCTCCTCTCCTACCTCAAACCAAGCTTTTATTTGCACATTCTCAATGTTTTTGCTTAATTCAGCTTCTGTGAAATATCTTAGAGATTTCCTCTCTTCAATGCACTTCTTATATTGTTTGTTTGTGAAGTGCTGTGCTGTATGATGTAGGTGCCAGATCATGGTCTCTCCATCTCCGTGACTGTTCTTGGCAAGTTCTTCTACAGAAGTGGTTTGCCATTGCTGCCTCCTAGGCAGTGTCTTTACAAGATGGGTGACCCCAGCCATTATCAATACTCTTCAGAGATTGTCTGCCTGGCGTCAGTGCTCACATAACCAGGACTTGTGATCTGCACCAGCTGCTCATACGACCATCCACCTCCTGCTCCCACGGCTTCACATGACCCTGTTCGGGGGGGGGGGGTGCCGATGGGGGTTACTAAGGAGGTGCTACACCTTGCCTAAAGGTGACCTGTAGGCTAGTGGAGGGAAGGAGCACCCTATACCTCCTTTGGTAGAGATGCATCTCTACCCCACCACTCAACCCTGTTAAATACAAGTCCTTAAGTGGAAATAGTTCTCCAATATTTAATTCTTCCATCCTTGATCAAGTCAGAAAAAATTGCCCCTCCTGAGAATCTGTGTGAACAAGTTGTAGATATTCACTCAATGACGACATCCAAAACAGATTAGGGCTTGTTAACTTCTAGATACCTGGACTTCAGCAGGTACTCTGCCCTAATCATATTTAATTATCTAGTTAAGATTACTTACGTGCAAACACAAGCAATCAAGTCACAACGCGCTTGTGAAGGAGACATTTAGATTTTAGTACCCTCCAGTATGGAAATGAAGCCAAGCCAATTGCATCAGCGAACTATTTGCAATTCCAGAAATTACAATATCAAGTCCCGTGAGATTGTTGCAGAAAGCTGATATCTGCACTGAAATTCTTCCTGTGAACAGTAGTTAATTAAAAGATACTAGAACTCAATCCTATAATGGTTCAATTTAATATCAGAGAATGAATACAGTATACGACCTGAAATTCTTACTCTTCACAGACATCTAGAAAACAAAAACCACCAAGAATGAATGAGAGAAACATCAGAACTGCAAAGCCCCCTCTCCCACGTACAAGCAGCGGCAACAACATCGACCCTCCCCCTCCCCTCACTTGCACCAGCAAAAGCACTCCCCACCTATATATACATCTCCCTCCAGACTCGGGAACCGACAGGCTCTCACTCATCATTGTGTGGGAGAGGGAGATGGGGGGATGGGGGGATGGGGGATTGGGGGATGGGGGATTGGGGGATGGGGGATTGGGGGATGGGGGATTGGGGGATAGGGAGATGGGGGGGATGGGTGATGGGGGATTGGGGGATGGGGATTGGGGGATCGGGAGATGGGGGATTGGGGGATAGGGAGATGGGGGATTGGGGGATAGGGAGATGGGGATGGGGGATTGGGGGACAGGGAGATGGGGGTGGGGGATGGGGGATTGGGGGATGGGGATTGGGGGATGGGGGATGGGGATTGGGGGATGGGGGATAGGGAGATGGGGGATTGGGGGATAGGGAGATGGGGGATTGGGGGATAGGGAGATGGGGAATTGGGGATAGGGGGATTGGGGGTTAGGGAGATGGGGGATTGGGGGTTAGGGAGATGGGGGATTGGGGGTTAGGGAGATGGGGGATTGGGGGTTAGGGAGATGGGGATGGGGGATTGAGGGACAGGGAGATGGGGGTGGGGGATGGGGGATTGGGGGATGGGGGATTGGGGGATGGGGATTGGGGGATGGGGGATGGGGATTGGGGGATGGGGATAGGGAGATGGGGGATTGGGGGATAGGGAGATGGGGGATTGGGGGATAGGGAGATGGGGGATTGGGGGATAGGGGGATTGGGGGTTAGGGAGATGGGGGATTGGGGGATAGGGAGATGGGGGATTGGGGGATAGGGGGATTAGGGGTTAGGGAGATGGGGGATTGGGGGATAGGGAGGGGGGATTGGGGATAGGGAGATGGGGGATTGGGGGATAGGGAGATGGGGGATTGGGGGATAGGGAGATGGGGGATTGGGGGTTAGGGAGATGGGGGGATGGGATAGGGAGATGGGGGATTGGGGGTTAGGGAGATGGGGGGATGGGATAGGGAGATGGGGGATTGGGGGTTAGGGAGATGGGGAGATGGGATAGAGGGATGGGGAGATGGAATAGCTCCAGTACAGGGATCTTCTTCCGACAGCAGTACACACTGACTTCTGCCCCAATGTTTCAGTCTCTCACAACGCTTCAATTGCCGAGGAACCAGGTCATCTATGGGGGCCATGCACCGAAGGCGCACATCTTCCAGGCCAGTGCAAAAACTCACTGCTCATGCAGTTCGAGCTGCAGTAGATTCTACATATAGAATTTGTTTAAATGCGTGTATTGTGGTACAGCTGAGCAGCTTCCTAGGCAATCAAAATCTATCATTAAGTGTGGCACACTAGCACTATGACGTTATGCCTCAAGGAATACAAATTACGATACTGGGTCTGTAACAGGTACAAGTGAACTGACACGAGGGATATATCTACTCAAGCTCATCCTGAAGAATTCACCTGCAACTGGTATAGCTGTCCATGATAAAAGTGATGCTTGAGCAGTTCTTGTGGAGAAAAAGTCATATCCTCACAGCCAGCTCCCTGTACGTTGTGTTGCGTGGCATTCATTGGCACTACATGCTGTGTTGTATGACGTGGCTGATCATGGTCCTTGACCATGATTGTTCTTGGCAATTGTTTTTTTTTAAAACAGAGGCAGTTTGCCACTGCCTTCTCCTGGGCAGTGTCTTTACAAGATGGGTGACCCCAACCATTATCAACACTTTTCAGAGATTGTCTGCCGGGTGTCAGTGGTCACATAACCAGGACTTGTGATAGGCACCAGCTGCTCGTATGACCATCTACCACCTGCTCCCATGGCTTCACATGACCCTGGTCGTGGGGTCTAAGCAGGTGCTACACCTTGCCCGAGGGTGACCTGCAGGCTAGCGGAGGGAAGGAGGGCCTTACACCTCCTTTGGTAGAGACCTATCTCCACCCCAGGACGTCATTACTGCAGCTAGATAGAAGAGTCTGAATGGACATGGCACCACAGCCCGGCCCATCAAGAGCACCAGAATTGTATCTCCTCACAAGGTTCAATAGTTTCTGCCACCTACAAATGGCCAGTGGATCAGTCCTTCACAGGGTACAGAAGGCATCGAAACAACAGCCCTGACAACTCAAAAACACGGAAAGCTGCCACACAGGACTACTTGCACATCAAACCCCAAGCAAACCAGCAAAAGGCAGGGCCACGATCTTGCGTGCAACGTGTCTCTGCAGTCGCACTGCCAGTGTCGCCGACTGAAGCTCGCCGGATCGGAACATCGAGACAGGGGAGGCCTCTGTACGTGAGAGATCGGCTCTCTCTCTCTCGACGGGTCCAACCCTGAACTCAGGAGCAGTCGGCATGGAGATTGCACATGGGTTTCTTCTGGGTATTCTGTTCCCACATTCAAAAGACCACGTGTTCATTGGCCACTATAAAGAGAGAGAGTTTGTTGCTGACTCTCAAGACAGGGGAACTCTAAAGGGAAGCTGCAGATTGTAACATAGAAACAATAAGCTACTGGCCTTCCCTCTTGCTGTGGAAGGAATGATACCCCTCTCTCCCTTGTTAACAAGAGAGAGAGATATCAAACTGTTGCGGTGGACAGTGGTTTTTTGACCAACTCTGGATCATGGTCCTTCTTTGGGGGTTTTGCTATTGCTTGCTAGGTGGGTGGTGGGGGCTGATGCGTTCTGCTGAGTAAAGGGGGAGGGTTGATGTTTTGCTGCTGCTTGTGCGTGGGAGGGGGCAGAGGGATTTGGAGTGCTAATGTTTTTATCTGTCATTCGTCCTTTGTGATCTCCTTCTGTTTTGAGGATGTCTGTGAAGAGGAAGAATTTCAGGGTGTATACTGTATATATTCTCTGGTATTAACTGAACCACTGAACCAGCATGATGGCTGATGGACGATCAAACTGCAATAGGACAAGGTAGCTCCTTGGTGAAGGTGTAATAGCGCAAAGCACTCACAAACATTTTCAGCCAGAGAGGCAGAATAAATAATACAGTTCTGCTTCCTCCTATATCTCCAGCATCACAGAAACCAGTGCCCCAGCCAATTTCAAACTCTCCAAGAAACAGCCAAAACCACTGGAGATGGCAAAGACTGCAGGACCTGAGAGCAACACAGCTCCAGAACTAGTTGTGCCTTCCGTCAAATTGTCCCAGAACCATTACAACAGTATCTACCTGACAATGGGCTGGGGCTGCACGGTAGTGTAATGGTTAGCACAATGTTTTACAGCACTAGCAACCTAGGTTCAATTCCCACCACTCTGTGAGGAGTTTGTACATTCTCCCTGTGACTGCAAGGGTTTCCTCCGGGTGCACTGGTTCACACACAGTCCAGAGACCTACTGATTAGTAGGTTAATTGGTCATTGTAAATTGCCCCCTGGTTAGGCTAGGGTTAAATTGGGGGTTGCTGGGTGGCATGACTCAAAGGGCCAGAAGGGTCTAATCTGCACTGAATCTCAATAAAATAAAAGTTATCAAAGCAATCAGAACAAATTAAGTCCACTTAATTACTATTCAAATAAGTCCATTCTGAATCAAAATGAATTTAGCTCATTAGCTCAATTCAGCTCAAGCGTCACTCACATCAACAATACCATACATTGCCAAGACTCAGTTTTGTTAGTACCACTCTGCTCCAAACCAATTTTGGTTCAAAGATGGAACAAAGAGCCAAATGTTAGAAAAGAGGCAAAGGTGATCGCCTTGACATCAAAGCAGCAGTTGCCTGAATCTGGCATCAAGCTGCCCAGTTAAAACTCAAGTCAATGGGGTGAACAGTTTCTTTCCGTATGCCATCAGTCTTATGAACACTTGAATTTTAGTCTGTTATAAATCAAGTCCATCTGTACATTCAATGAGGTGGACCTCGCTGTATATAGTTTATGATTATTTGCACTATTGTTTTTGTTTGCTTTTAATTCTGTACAGCTGCCTTTGGCAATGAATTCCAGAGATTCACCACTCTCTGACTAAAGAAATTCCTTCTCATCTCTGTTCTAAAAGGATGTGCTCTATTCTGAGCCTGTGTCCTCTGGAGTTAAGGCTCTCCCACCATAGGAAACATCCTCTCAACATCCACCCTATCAAGGGCTTTCATCATTCAGTAGACTTCAAGACCTCCGTACGTTTGCCAACAGCTTCTGATGGAGTCAGAGAACTACTGTACAGAAACAGGCCCTTCGGCCCATCTAGTCTGGGACAAACTATTGTTTTGCCGAGTCCCAACGGCCTGCACTTTGATCACAGATATGTGACCCAAGTAATAAATAATTCTTATAGAGTGAAATATGTGAGGCTAAGGGGCTACCTTTTCCCCAATGATGCTGAGATGCAAAGTGTAGAACAGATGATAGATTTGTTATTGCTCATTTTGTCTAATGGTCTCAAATCAACACAAGTGCCTTTGTTAAGAGGTAGTTCTAAGCAATGGAGTCCCACCCACTTGAAACTACTGTAAGCACCTAAACCAAAGTCAATTAAGGGCTCTTATATCCAAGGCATGTGACGTTCACTCTAATCAGTATGGGTTGGACTTGAAACCCAGATTCTGAAGTGGAGGAAGAGAAACTAAATCCACTGCATTGAGTGGCTTGGTCCTTAAAAGTTTTACGGTTACTTGCAATAATATATTCACAAATCTGCTCTTAAAAATATAAATGTCTGATTAATAATTTAGATTGATATAGCTAATCATGGAAAACAAAATCTGACCACTTTATAGTAAAGGAGATTTTAATTCAAAGGAGGACACTGTCACGTTTGCCCCCTCAGGCAAACAACATGGAAAATGATTCAATAAAACAGTGATTTACAACCTCACCACTAGGGCCATTCGGCCCCTCACCCTGGGATTTTCCAAAGTCCCTCCTGCACATTCATGTCTGTTCCCATTTTCAAAAATGTTGTTGCCACCCAACATTTTCCACTGGTTTTACATGTGATGCATGAAAGAGAGTGTCCACCGCGTGACATAAAAGCAAGTGAAAGGATTCAGGCCATTCAGCCCAGCAAGTCTGCTAGCCATTAAAGGAACAATCCTGTCAGTCCTTTCCCTATTCTTCTCCCAAAGAATGACCAGCATTTCTTTGAAGGGCAGTGTTTGATTTAACCTCCACCTCCCCTACAGCCAGAGAGTTTAGATTTCTTCACATTCCACTTACACTTTCCTCCAGAATGGTAAAATCAGTGCCTTCTGGTCACCGAACCCTCCAACAGTAAGAACAGCCCTCTTCCATGTTGCAGGGATTCAAGACTTTGAAATTATTACCTTATTCACCAGCCACCCTTCTTATTTTCCTGTAGAATATTCAATTAGGAAAGCTTAAAAGCAGGACACAACCAATACGAAAAGTCTGCAGATGTATGGAAAAGAGTAAACAGTCGATGTTTCGGGCCGAGACCCTCCATCAAGCCTGAAACTTTGACTGTTTACTCTGTTCCATAGATGCTGCCTGGCCTGCCGAGTTCCTACAGCATTTTGTGTGTGTTTCTTAGAAGTAGAACATTTCAGATTGAGTAGTGAGTGCAAACCAAAACGGCACATGATCAAAAAGCACCAGCCACGTCTCTGCACTTAACCTTGACTCAGAGATTCCAATAAGGTGAAATCAGGATCACTGCCAAGAGCCTGCAGTTGGTTAACACCGTACCAATGAGGAATGAGCACCAGCTATGAGGATTCCCGATTTCATATCCCAGCATAAACTGGGCACTTCATTCCAAAGGCATTTCCTATCAAATCCCTGCGCAAGTTCAGACACTTCCCAAAAACCAAGCCCTTATCACTTATTGATAATGGTGTGGATCTACAAAGCTGGTTTGCAAGATATCATCACTTCTGGCAAGGTTAGAACAATTTTAGGATGGGAACATGGTCATCATGGAAAAACTCATCATGTGTAATTCCAAAACATTTTTGGGCGTGCTGTCAACTGGAGACTGCGAAAAAACGATGGATCTCTTCAGCATCCATTTTAACACAGTTGCACACATATTGGTCAAGGCAGTGATTGCCATTTTAGAGTTACCAGCATGAAGTATTGTGTCAACTGACTAAATGCTTTCTGAAGTTGCAGCAATGTTTACAGAAAACCTCCAAGGCAATTTGTGAATAGTTCCTGAATAAAGTATACATCCACAGTTTGTTTCAGCCGCTTGTGTGTCACACACCAGCCCATACACACTCCAATGACTCCTGAAAGGGGCTTCAGAATAGATACTCAAGTCCAAAAGTAGGTCACCTGCCTGGCGTCTTTATGCTTGGTCTCACAAATGGGGAGGAATGGAACATCTAGATCCAAAACATAGTAGACCACAGGAATTATAGATAGGATCTATAGATGTGTGGTGGAGAGTATCTTGACTGGCTGCATCACAGCCAGGTATGGAAATGCCAATGCCCTTGAATGGAAAATCCTACCAAAATATACCGAATGCGGCCCAGAGCATCATGGGTAAAGCTCCCCGCACCATTGAGCACATCTACACGAAACATTGTCGCAGGAAAGCAGCATCCATCATCAGGGACCCCACCACCCAGGTCATGCTCTCTTCTCGCTGCTGCCATCAGGAAAAAGGTACAGGAGCCTCAGGACTCACACCACCAGGTTCAGGAACAGCTACGACCCCTCAACCACCAGACTCTTGAACCAAAGGGGGTAACTTCACTCAACTTCACTTCATCAATAGGTTTCAATAGGTACACTTAACATCAGAGAAATTAATACAATATACATCCTGAAGTTCTTTTTCTTCGCAATTGTTAATGAAAACCGAGGAGTGTCCCAAAGAATGAATCACAGTTAAATGTTAGAACCTCAAAGTCCCCCTCGAGCTCCCCCCTCCCTCGCGTAAGCAGCACCAAGGCAACGACCCCCCCACCGAGCACTCAAGCGTGCAGCAAAGCATCAATAAAGACACAGACTGACAGTACCCCAAAGGCTACTTGTTCATACAGTTGACATACCACAGGCTTGCTCTTTTCCTAATACAGGAAAAAGAGGTGTCCCCATTTCACAGTGAGAGGGGAGACATAACAAAACAGCTCACTGATTTATGGTGTTAAAAGTCTGCTGCATCGCTTCCTCCAAGCTCTGTGCCACTGGGCACACAGGCAATAACAAGCCCGCTACATCCGATCTTCCTTGTACTCTCACAATGCATCAGTCAGCGATAGCAGCGGCACCAGTCTTGAATCCGCCCACCACCAGAGCAATGAAAATCCGGCACTCTGAAGGCGCGCTAGTCTTCTATGCCGTGTCCAGATGTATACAAAAAGCGGCCGGTTGTGAGGCCCTGAGAGTGGGTCCAATTCCAGCAAAGAACTTATGTCAGAAAATGTAACAAAATTGGGTCTTCAAAAGTACACTGTTGCCACAACCTATGGACTCAGGTTCAAGGATTCTTCATCTCATGTTCTTGATACTTATCGCTTGTTTATCTATTACTATTTTTTTTGTATTTGCAGAGTTTGTGTTCTTTGCACTCTGGTTGAACGCCCAAGTTGGTGGGGTTTTCACTGATTCTGTTACAGATTTATCAAGTATGCCTGCAAGAAGATGAATCTCAGGTTTGTACATAGTGACATGTTTTCTTCCATAATAAAGTTTCTTTGAACAAGCCATTCAGCCCATGATATTTATACTGACCGTGATGCCCTTTTAGAGGGGCCTGCAGCACAGTAACAGGCCCTGATATTTAAACTGATCAGATTGCACACAGTCTATTATCCGTCCACTGCCAACCCGTTCACCTGTCAGGCTAAACACTTCATAAATGTTGCTATCATAATGTGAACTTCAAAAATTGTGAACTGAATTCTGCTTAAAAGGTTAATGATTTAAATTAGCATCAGAGTTCAAAGAGCCATAAAAAATTTGAATAGAAGATCAAAATATTCTCTCCCGTGTCTTGTTAATGTTCCACTTCTGAGAAATCTCGAACGTAATTCCTTAATAGTTAGTGATCATAATCTCCCGAGCCAGCATTGTGATTGTGGATACACTTATCACAGATTAACCTCTTTGTAAATTTTCTGAGCACCATGGTTTCATTGTTCCAGTCCCTACTGTATACTCATGTTAGACGTCACTGTAAATTTATCATGGTGTTCTCATTGGGACAAAGAAATTGTTGCAAACAGGAAAATAAAGACAGGAACGCTAAGCGAGGGCTGTGATAAAATTGATCAAGACCTACAGGCAGAGACGTAACCAACCTGCTCAGATTTTGCTGGGTTCAGGTGGAAATATGGTTTTAAATTCATCAAAATTAATATGGACTACAGAGCCTTCCATTTTTACATTTTACATTTAATTTGTAAACCTACGGTGGGAACATCATCAGTGCCACAAGAAGCCATGACTCTCTCAGATCACATTGTGCTGCAAATCACGGATCATGAAGCGATGGTTAAGGCTCAGGATTACATATCTATTAATTTGAATTAGGCGTAGGCTGCCTGGCCCCTGGAGCCTGCTCTAACCTTCAGTAAGATTGCAGCCAATCTAATTATAACCTCAGTTCCATTTTCCCACTGCCCATTGTGACACTCCACTGCTTCAACAAGAATATATAGAAGCAGGATGAGGCCATCCAGCCCATTGAGTTAACTCCACTAGTTTTCACTTTTGTTATCTGACTAACTGCTCTCTGTAATTGTAGCAATGTTTATAGAAAACTTGTAATAGCAATTAAGTGCTTTGTTGTTATAATCACAAAATCTGTGGTTGAAATTTTTATATTCCTCGTTTGTATATTTTTCCCTAGACACTGGGCAATGTGGAACATGTTGAGCTGAACTAAGATAGTCTGTGAAGAGTTCTTGAGTAAGCTACACATTTTGTTTCAGCTCAAGTGTCACGTACATCTCTGTAGGATCCCAAGGAACGATGCCTTGAAAGAGTGGCGTCCATCATTATGGATCCCATCACCCAGGGCATGCCCTCTTCTCATTGCTACCATCAGGAAGGAGGTACAGGAGCCTGAAGTCACACTCAACAATTCAACTTCTTCCCCTCTGCCATCTGATTTCTGAATGGACATTAAACACATGAAAACTACCTCACTACTTTATGATTTTTATTTCTGTACTACTTATTTAATAAATATTTCTTCCATTATGAATTGCATTGTACTGCTGCCACAAAGACAACAATTTTCACGACAAATGCCAGTGATACTAAACCTGATTCTGATTGATGGCTGTGAGATGACAAATTTGCCTCATCTTACCCCTGTTTAGACCACACTTGCAATCTTGTGTTCAGTCTGGTTGCCTTATCATAGGAAGGATGTGGAAGCTTTGGAGAGGATGCAGAGGAGATTTACCAGGATACTGCCTGGACTAGAGGGCATGGATTATGAAGATGGGTTGAGCAGCCTAGGGCTTTTCTCTTTGGAGTGAATGAGGATGGGAAGTAAGTTGATGAAGGGATACAAGTTGATAAGAGGCATATCTAGACTGGACAGCCAAAGACCTTTCTCCAGGGCAGTAATGGCTAATACAAAGGGGGCACTATTTTAAGGTGATTAGAGGAAAGTATTGGGGAGGGGGGTGCGGAAAGAATGTTAGAGATGAGCTTTAAAAAAAAAAGTGATGTGTGTGTGGAATGTGCTGCCAGGGGTAATAACAGAGGCAGATATTTTAAGGGCATTTAAGAAACTTACACAGGCAGAGATGACAGAAAAATAGAAGTTTATGTGGGAGGGAAGGGTTAGATTTATCTTACGGTAGGATAAAAGGATGGGACAATATTGAAGGCTGAAGGGCCTGTCCTGTGCTATGCTGGTAGGTTCTATGTCCGACTTCACACGTGGGTGTCCTTTTACATTTAAAATACATTGATTCCAAGCTGTTTTCTCCAAGCTGTGCATGTGTGCGGGTACACATTTTTCAACCAGTCCTCAAAGGAAATTAATGAGCGCAGAAAAGGTTAGTTACCTAAAATAATGCAGTAATTAATAATTATACTTATTGAAAATAATCTTTTAGCTAAATGTGTGTTAACTAGTTAGTCGGGTTTTCAAATACCACAATGCACATCACTAATTTACGTCACCTCACCTTTCCTGTTCCGGTTTGTACAGCTGCATCACGGCGGCAGCCGTCTTTGGCGGACAATGCTCATATTGTAAAGTTTACAAAGATCTGTTTCAAATCCTGTAGATAGCTTACTGTTTTATTGAAAAAAAAACTGATTCACTATGCCCAATTCAAAAGAAGCGAAGGGCATGGAGCGCAAAAGAACTGCAAATTTGTTTAAAGTTCAATGGCTTAACAAAATAGTAGAAACTGCGACACCAAAAACGTCACAGTAGATACAAGCTCGCTGTTGATTTTTAGAAATAGTCTTTGTGTTGGTTTAGAAGAAAGTTTTCCTGAAGATGAGGTACAAGAACGGTCAGCTTTTGATTTCTCCGCAATTGCAGATTGTGACTTCACATTTGGCGATGAACAAGTTAATGCCTTATGTCTAAAATATCATGATTTTCTAATAGTTAGACAGTTTAATGATTTCAAATTTTCTGTGCAAGAAAAAATTAAATCTAAACTGATTACAAACTTTGCTCAAATGGTGGCATTTGTACTTCAAAATGAGCAGTTTTGCGACCTTGCACAGTTGATAGAAATTGGGGGAACCTTTCTTGCGTCTAGTGCGGACTGTGAGCGAGGTTTTAGACTAATGAATCAACTCAAAAACATGCTGAGAAACCGTTTAGGTGAATGTCATTTGGATATGTTAATGAGAATCAAAAGCTATCAATTGGATGGAAGTTCTATTAGTCTAGATAGAGTTTACAAAGAATGGGTAAATGCCAAAGACAGGAGAGAAAAAATAACTGAGTGACTTAAATATGTATGTTATTTTGTTGTTATTCTGTGCAGTTTTATGTCAAATGTTTTGTAAACCAACAAACTGTGCCATGTGTGTTCAGTGGGCACATACTTTTGTCGCAGGAAAAAAAATTGCACAACGTAAGATTTTTGCACACACTGACTACTAAAAATTAGAGGGAACATTGATTCCAAGTCTTCGACTCTCCCATGAGAAAACATCCACTCCAGATCCTCAGGATCCCTCAGGATCTTCACATTTCCATCAAACCCTCTTTTACTCTTCAAGACACTATCATGGTTAAGAAGGAGAAGATGGTAGAAACTGAGGAAATCAGTATCTTGTTTCTCTCGCAAGAGAGAAGGTAGAGAGCACTGTTTCAAGATACACTGGAGTTTCAATTTGCCAGTTTCAATTTGGATGAATAAACTTGCATCAACCCCCAAATGTAAAGAGCTGGATACTAGTATTGAGAGTAGAATCAAAGCCTCTGGACTCGTTGCTGGCCTTGAGGAAGGTTGTTCACCAGACCTCTGTAGCATGGATTAAGACAGTCTCATCACTGGCTTTTGGTCATCAGTTCGAAGTGGATTCCTAACAACTAGTGGCAGCTGGTCAAAAAACCAATCATACTAACGTATTCTCAAGATAAAGCAATATTAATCAACATTGTTCATAATTCATAGGGTGCTAAATAAAGATGAAATATATAGGATTAAGATAAAGTCAAAATTTTGTAAATAAACTACAATTTACTATCCTCAAACTTAAAGTTATTTTCAGAAGCAAAAGTTTTGCTAAGCAGTAATAATGTACCATTGAAAATAGACTTCATGCAACAGAATGAAGCATTTTCAAGGTACATGCAAATGCATTTCCCACAACTCACATCAAATCTCCTTTCAATTCATGCCCTCTTCCCATTGTTACCATCAGGAAGGAGGCACAGGAGCCTGAAGGCATACACTCAATGATTCAGGAACAGCTTCTTCCCCTCTGCTATTCAGTTTATGAATGGACGTTGAACCCACGAACACTAGCTCACTACTTTCATAAATTTTCATTTTTGCAATACTTGCTTAATATCTATTATCATGCATTGCATTGTACTGCTGCCACAAAGTTTACAAATTTCACGAAATATGCCAGTGATAAACTGATTCTGAAGTTGAGAACTTTGCAAAACAAATGTTTTAATGTATGAAGGTGGCTGAATCACAGCAACGGCTGGACTTCTGTATGCAACCATGCACATACACTGTTGTATTCATGAAGTAACAAAAGCCAAAAGCTCCATTGTTTATACAATCACAAAATCTGGACCATGCTCATTTTCTTTTGCATTTGAAGTTTTCATGCTAGGCTCCAGACTACATGGAAGACATTGAATCACTCTGAAACAGTGGGATACGTCTTTGCTTTCTAGCTGCTAAACAGGAAAACAAATTGGCAGGAGATGGAGCCCTTGTGCCTTGAAGACTGGGGCCTGAACCGTTCTAATGTATGCGAATACAATTAGTAGTGGAGTTATTTTTGTCAAACCTAATGACTTAATGCAAGCCTAATGCTCAAAGCAGTCTGATAACTATCAAGTGACATGGGCAATTTCTTTGATCAGATTCCCAAATAGATTCAAGGGCAGCGAATCATTCTCCTGACCCAAAAACGAATGAGTTTGTTTCGTTAATCTAATGCAAGCATACTGCATATTGAACTTTAAATGGTCAAACTCCAAAGTACATACATGTGACCATATACAACACTGAGATTCATTTTCTGTGGGTGTACTCAACAAATCCAATAGCTATAATAGAATCAATGGAAGATGGCACCAGCAGGGTGGACAACCAGTGGGCAAAGGACAACAAACTTTGCAAGTACAATAAGAAAGAAAAAAAGGAAATAATAATAATAGTAATAAATAAATCAGCAATAAATATTAAGAACAGTAGATGAAGATTGCTTGAAAGTGAGTCCTTAAGTTGTGGGGACAGTTCAATGATGGGGCGAGTGAAGTTATCCCCTCTGGTTCAGGAGCCTGATGGTTGAGGAGCAATAACTGTTCCTGAACCTGGTGGTGAGAGTCCTGAGGCTCCTGTGCCACATTCCTGATGGCGGCAGGAAGAAGAGAGCATGGCCTGGGTGGTGGGGGGTCACCGATGATGGATGCTGCTTTCCTGCGGCCACGCTTCATGTAAATATGTTCAATGGTGGGGAGGATTTTACCTGTGATGAACTGGGCCATATCCATTACATTTTGTAGGATTTTCTGTTCAAGGGCATTTGTGTTTCTACACCAGGCTGTGATGCAGCCAGCCAATATACTCTCCACCACACATCTATAGAAGTGTGTCTAAGTTTTCGATACAATGCTGAATCTTTGCAAGCCTCTAAGAAAGTAGATGTGCTGCCATGCTTTCTTCATAATTGCCCAGGACAGATTGTCTGAAGTGATAATGCTAAGGAATTTAAAGCTGCACACACTCTCCATCACTGATCTCTTGATGAGGACTGGCTCGTGAGCTTCTTTTCCTCCTCTTGAAGTTAATAATCAGCTCCTTGCCCTTGCGGACAGTGAGTGAGAGGTTATTGTTGTGTCACCACTCAGCCAGAATTTCAGTCTCCCTCCTACACGCTGACAATTCAGCACCTTTGATTCGGGCTTCGACAGTGGTGTCCTCAGCAAGCTTAAATATGGCATTGGAGATGTGCTTAGCCTCACAGTCGTAAATATAAAGCAAGAAGAACAGGGGCTAAGCACACAGCCTGGTGGGGCACCTGTGCTGAGGGAGATTGTGGAGGAGATGTTGCTAATCCAAGCTGACGGGGGTCTGCAAGTGAGGAAATCACGGATCCAAATGCACTAGGAGACGTTGAGGCCCAGGTCTCAATGCAAACGCCGACAGTGGCCTTTCGGCTTGGTGACCTATTGGAAGATGGTTTTGAACGGCTGAAGGGAAGTGAAGGCTTTCAACTAGTCTCAATAAGTTAAGGGAACAAAAACATCTGCAATGTCTGTTATCTACCAACCCTGACTGACTTGCTAAAAATGTGCATTTTTACAGAGACTTTCCGGATCCAAGGAGTTCTCAAGTAGCTTTACTGACTGAATTATTCCTGTTCTGCAGCAGCTTATTTGCAAACCAGTAGGCTCCTAGAAATGGCAAGAGATGGAAGCAGGCTTCATTATTTGAGGATGATAGGACAGCTCTGCTCTGAGATGGTTACGGTGACACTAAGGCGCTGGGAGATGCTAGTTAAATGTCACTGCATCTCGTGTGGAGGAGATCACCACCGTCCAACTCTGAAGTGACAGGCAAAATGTTGAAACATCGAGCCACAGCCTTTCGATCCAGAAGGGAGGTGGCCGTTTCTGACCTCATCAGGTGTTGTGTGTGGGCACTGCATACTTCTGGGCAAAACAAATTCTATGCCCCGAGTTAAAACAACTTTTGAGATGCATTATCTTGCTCAAAAGCAACCAATTTTATGTAACTACTTAAAAAATAAAAACAGCCAGTGGCTGGTGTAAAGCAAAACACACAAAATGCTGGAGGAATTCAGCAAGTCAGGCAGCACCCATGGTAAATAATAAATAGTTGACGTTTGGGGCCGAGACCCTTCTTCAGGAAGGGAGAAGATGCCAGAAGAAAAAAAGATGGGGGTGGGGGAGAAGAGAGAGCCTAGCTGGAAGGTGGTGGGTGAGTGAGACAGGTCAAGGACTGGAGAGGAGAGTGCACCCCAAGAGAAAGGGAAGGAGGAGGGGACTCCGGAAGAAGTGACAGGCAGATGAGAGGATGTAACAAAGGTCAGAGTGGGGAATGGAGGAAGATGGGGGTGGGGGGACTTAGTTTACCAGAAGGAGAAACGGATGTTCATGCCAGCAGGAGGCAGGCTATCCAGACGGAATACACGGTATTGCTACTCCACCCTAAGGATAGTCTCATCTTGGCACAATGGGTAATACGCCAGAACAGGAATGGGAATGGGAATTAAAACGCAAGTCTCGCTGATGGTGAATGGTGCAGGACGAGTTCATTTTTACAGTTACCTTCAAATTAGAGATTTCCTGCGTTCTCAATTGGCTACCTTTCCTTCAAGGTCAGATAAGAATCTCTTAGATGATATTTTAAATTTGAAACCTTTTTTGATGGATCAATCTCTAATATATATAACAAAATGCTTATGTTTAAGCAGCTTTCTTTACATATTATTAGGCAAGCTTGGGAGCATGATCTGAACATGCAAATCTCTGAAGAAGATTGGAATGCCATTTTGAAATTAGTGAATGAGTCATCTTTTTGCGCTCGCCATTCTTTGGTACAATTTAAAGTGGTACATAGAGCCTATTTGTCTAAAGAGAAATTATCCCATTTTTACTTTGATATTTCTCCAACTTGTGACAAATGTAATTCAGCCAATGCTTCATTAATTCATATGTTTTGGTTATGTCCCAGCTTAGAAAAATTTTGGAAAGATGTATTTTCTACCATTTCTCAACTTTTTAACACTAACTTCGAACCTAATCCTCTTACTGCTCTCTTAGGTATTCTTGGAACTCAAGATATAACTTTAACTCCCTCGACATGTATGTTCTAGCTTTTATATCACTTATGTCGAGAAGACGGATTTTGCTCAAATGGAAAGAAGCAGTCTCTCCTACTCAAATGCAGTGGTTAGAAGACATTATGACTCATCTTCTTCAAACTAAGATTCGGTGTTCTATTTCTAATTCAGTACAGTACTTTTATACGACATGGGATCCTTTTATGAACTGCTACTCTAACTTGTGAAAGGTTTTTTTTCTATGTAGATGTTATTAATTATGTTAACAACTTAGCGACACTTTTTTAAAAAATACTTTTTCCTTGTTCCTACCCACTGGCTTTCTTGGTAGGGGCTAGATTTTTATATATATATAAATAAAATTCCTAATGTATACTCTTTATAAATTTGCAGCATTAGTAATCATTACCAGAGTACTATATACATGTATGTTACTCAGACCTATACAGTTCAATTTTTCTATTGGCTGTATTCTGTTAGTAATTTATATATATATATATATATACACACACACACACACATATATATATATACATATATATATATATACTCTGTATTTGTTATATATTCTTGTATACATTAATAAAAATATTGAAAGAGAGATGCTTGACAAAGTGGTCCCCAATTTACCACAGGTAGTGTCTGGAGTTGGTGGGGAAACAATATTAGATAGGAGAATCACCTTTAATTCTAAAACCAGTCTAAGTGAGATTAAATATTTTCATTCACTTAGAGGTGATCAAATAAAAGCAACAAATTTGAAGCAATATTTGATATTGAGTAACTACCACTTTACATAAGTTCAAGTTCAAATTTATTGTCATTCAGTCGTTCACATGGTTACTGCCAAATGAAACAACACTCCTTCAGACCAAGGTGCACACACAGCACATATAACTCACACACAACACTATGTAATATTACCACAAATAAATTAATACTAAGGTGCATATGACACAGATTTATAAGGAAACATTATAACGCTACAGGCACTCCATACATCATGAGCTCTGGGTGGTGGCAGGGAGTTCAGTTGTCTCTCAGCCTGGGGGAAGGTAAACCAGCCAGAATCTGGCTTTATAGAGACAGTCAACATATTAGACAAAATAATGAAACCACAGCATTTCCCTTCTCAAGTTAAAGAAAAACAAAATATCTGGTCTTTGGTAATTTGCCTATAAGTTGCTAGCATTTTACCCAAAGACAATATTTTGTTTATTAAAATCTATAATAAGCATTGTTAAAAGATCCATTAACATAACACCAACTTTAGGTTGTATTTTTCTTCACAGGTTTATATTTCTCTGCCGCTGCCTGGAAGGCGCTTGTAACATTCTCCCCGTGACTGTGTGGGTTTCCTTCAGGTGCTCCAGTTTCCTCCCACAGTCCAAAGACCTATCTGCAGGTAGGTTAATTGGTCATTGTAGAATGATTAGGCTTGAAATCAATCAATCAGGAGATTGCTTTACCGCATGGTTCAAAGGGCTGAAAGAGCCTATTCCGCACTGTATCACAATCAAATAAATAAATTTTCACTGAGAGATCTGTTGATAACGCAAAAACTGTGAGAAAATTAAAGTCTAATTGGTTCCCTCAGCTAACCAGGAGTTATAATGAATCTGGATGGGAAATTCTAAAATGACCTGTGTGTCAGTAGATCATCTGTAATACAGTGTCTGCAAGGCTTTGTTAGGAGACAAAGTTCTGTTAAAAAAAAGTGTAAAGTAATTGGAGGATGTTGGTCACAAGGAGATTTAACATGAGCAGCTTCCGAATATGGAATACAATAGAACTTATAAGGGATACACTTCCTTCTATGCAATCACATTGCCGCAGTGACATGACACATCAGTGCAGTGAAGTGAAAGCTGACCCAAAACGTGGTTTCATAATATGACATAATGATCCCTTGTATTGGAAATTGACACAAACCCACTCGTTACAATACTGTGCAAAAGTCTTAGGCACATATATATAGCTAGGGTGCCTAAAACTTTTGCACAGTACATAGAACATGGAATAGTACAGCACAGTAAGGTCCTTCAGCCCACAATGTTGTGCCAACCCTTAAACCTTGCCTCCCATATAACCCCCACCTTAAATTCCTCCATATATTGTACTGTAGTAATGCTACATATTGCACTGTACTGCTGCCACAAAAAAAATTCATCACATATGCGAGTGACCTTGCCTGGTGTCTCAGGGCTAGGTTTTGTCTGATCCCACATCAACATCCCCATCCCACCACCCCTGGTCCTCCCTCTCTGTCACTGGTCCCACACCCCTCCCATGGCACTCCACCCCCACCATTACCAACATCCTTTTCTCCCACCGGATTTACAAATGCGCTCTCCACTCCATGTTGACAAATACAGTACTGTGCAAAAGTCTTTAGGGATCCTAGCTATGCTGGCATATGCCCAAGTTTCTTTTCACTCAGTACAATACGTCTCCTGAATTAACCCATTGATGACAAACCCCTAAAAATTTACAATATTGTACCACTGACATAACAAAATAAACTAAAGAGCTCAAGGGCCCCTTAATAAATAACTCTTGATGAGATATACAACAGAAGGTATTTGGTCAAAAATATCAATTTCAATGTCTTCTCGAAGGGCTACAGCCAAAATGTTGACTGCTTATTTCCCTAGATGTTACCTGACCTACTGAGTTTCTCCAACATTTTGTGTGTGTTGCAATAGATTTTAATGTCTTAAATGGGTGAGATAGATAGGGGACAAGTGTTTGGGAAGGGAATGAGATAGCATTGCATTTTGACAGGTGAAGGCATGGCTGCAGGTGGAATGAAGGAAATAATATCAGGAATGTGCATGTTAGGGCATATTCTGGAGATACGGTAGAAAGCAAATACTAATTTCAACAGCAACCAGTCTTTAGACCTGAACGTGGATTGTAGATGCAATTTAAAATGCAACTCTGAACAATGATTTTCCTGGAGCTGCGTTTTGAGGTTGGTTGCAACCAAAGAAACATCCCATTTGACCTCAGTTGCCTGCATATAGATATATATATATATATATATATATATATATATATATATATATATATATATATATATATATATATAAATGCAGCACAGAGTCAGTGCGGATTAACATTCATTTTGGGTGTCTGGAGTGTTGTTGCAAAGAAGGAGATATTAAAATCTATATATAATTCACAGGAAGCATTGTAGATACATTGTAACTATAGAATTGTCCTGCTGTTACCTTTGATCTTCCACAAATAAAATGTTATGTAATATTGAGCCAGGTAGACATCTTCTTCCAATAGTGTCTCCTGCATGCTTCCTGTATGTCTGACTAAAATACTTCTATATCCACCAGCGTCAGTGTCTCTCCAGTGACTGCGTTAACAGTCACAACTGTGCAAAAGTCCATCAATGTCATTTTTATATTGCATAATTTTATAGGTGGCTACTCAGCCCATAAATTCTATCCCAACTCTCTAAACAATCTCCTTAATCCCATTCCTCAACTTGAATGTTTGTAATCTGCAAATTAATGTGCAATGCAGAAATCAGAAGCTTCTGGAAAGTTCTAACTAGCAGCAGGCAGGACCTGCTAAGAACTTGGGAACATTTACTAGTATTTTCAGATTGGGGCATTATCTGATCAAAAACCATTGCAGGTCACAGTATGAACAACAGATTAAGGAAGTTTCAGATAATGATTTTTATACTGATAAGGTAGAACTACTTTATGGAACCTCAAAAATCTTATTTTAAATAAAGTACATTCAGCTACTCAAATTGTGGATGGAGAATTCAATAAGCAGTTATCTGAACAGCCAAAACATTCCCAATCAGCAAGGATTTATGTGGTGTCTCCACAGCCTTGTAAATACATCACCAACGCTTTCTTCTATGAGTGAACAGAAACTAAGATATCTATCGGTGAAGGCCAAATGCAGTCACATGTTAAGCCACCATTTCAGTTTCCACAAGGGGGCAAACTGAAGAGTGGGTCCAAGAACGAAGTTATCAAAATCAAAAAGGCAGTAAATCTGAAGCTCATCATGCTGAATTAAAAGCCATACTTCCTGAAATTATTAAAAGAACGCAAGTTACCTCCCAGGACCAGAAATCCTTGGTTCTGACCAGTCGTATGACCGAGATGAGATAGTCCTTCCTGGGTCTGGTGTTTGCTGGAAGCGTTTATTTGCCAACTCAGCTGGATTGCCAGATGTATTCTGAAACCTTGGTGTCTCACTTTTGTTTCCACTGTTAGTTGGGCTGAATGGTCTGTCCCGTGTTGCGGCAGATAATCCATTTTGTTTCACGGCTGACAACTCCGCCGCAGAGGTTGTCCGCTTGTCCACATGCCTGGCATTATCAGGTAGCCTTGAGATATTCGGGCCTTCGGAAAAGCGATGCGGTCCGGGACTTGGGGCTCTGGAGGCGAGAGGGCTGTTGCTCAGGGAAGTCTTGGACTGAGGTTTCACTGGTTGATAGCGATGTGCTGTCAAAGTTAAAAAGTATGTGTCTGAATGATACAGTCATGTACAACACACACAATACTAGGACCTTGATCCGGAGCAGTTCCATGAACCACTGACATAAAGTTCAAAGATTCAAAGTGCATTTATTATCAACAAATGTATAAATGACACAACCTTGAGACTTGTTTGCTTAATGAGCAGTCGCAAAGCAAGAAACCCAAAGAAACCCAATTAATAAAAAGACCAACCCCCACTGCCCACAGAGAAAGAGAGAAAAAACAAATCATGCAAACAATGGAATGAGTGACAACAACAGCATTCCGAACCAAATTGAGTCAAATTGATCATAATCCAAAAGTTGTAAGTAGATATTCCTGAAAACACTGCTTAGATGCTATTACTAAAATTTTATACTGTGATTCAGTAATAAAGACAATGGTCGTTTATAAAACCTTGACCAAGTAAAATAAAAACCACTAAGCCTCCCTATTTCACTTGCCTTTTCCCAGATTGGATTTTGTTGCTAAGCTTTTCCCTCCTTTAACTTCCTGGACATCGTCGGTCACCTCAGCTCATGGTTTCAAGGGGCCCATTTCTTGGCCATGATATTTACTCTCTCTTTGGCGTGACCCCATCAACTCTTACCAATTAAAAAAGAATATATACATATATATATATATATAAAAATCGAGGCGCTCTAGGAAGCATTCTAAATGGATGCACAGTAGATTGGTACGGCAACTGCTCTGCATGTGACCACAAGCAGGTGTAGACACAGCACAGGAACCAGCCTCCTCGCTATGGATTCAGTCTGTACTTCTCACTTCCTCAAAAAAAAAAGTAACCCACATATTCAAATACCTCACCCAGTGTGGACATCCTCTCTTCTCCCCACTCACATTGGGCAGACGATACAAAGGCTTGAAAGTACATACCACCAGGCTCAAGGACAGCTTCTATCCCGCTGTTATCACACTCCTGTTCTTATAATCTATCCAGTAATAATCTTGCACTTTATTGTTTACCAGCACTGCACTTTTACAGTAGCTTTTATGCTTTATTCATCATGGTTATTGTTTTAGCTTATTCTAGCCCAGTGCACTGTGTAAAGATTTGATCTGTATTTACAGTATCCCTGCCAGTTTCTTTCAACCTCCACAAAGTTTAACAATGCCATCTAAAAAAGTGTGAGCCTATGATATTTTCTGCCATTATTAAGCCATGTGGAAGATTTTTTTTTGAAGTGAAATTCAACTTCAGTGTGTGAGGTAGGGGTGGAGGGAGATTCTGGGAGAAGGTTATGCAGGTGATAAGCAAAATAGGAATTCTTCAGTGGAAAAGGAAGATCAAGCAGGGTATGCAACAGACAGCCAAAGTTTTACCAGAACTGAATCTCAGGCCAGCCTACATCAGCCTCAGCACCGTGTAGGCTTTACACTGGTGTGTGGAACTGAAGTGGCAGGTTGAAAGAATGCAACACGAGGATGATTCTGGGAATGAGGGGGTTAACACGAGGAGCGTTTGGCAGCTTTGGGCCTGTGCTCACTGGAATTTAGAAGTACCTCACTGAAACCTACCCAATGTTGAAAGGACTAGATAGGGTGGATGTGGAGAGGATGTTCCCTATGGTGGGGGTGTCCAGAACTAGAGGGCACAGCCTCAAAATTGAGAGGTGACCCTCTAGAACAGAGGCAAGAAGGAATTTTTTTTAAGACAGAGAGTAGTAAATCTGTGGAATGCTCTGTCACAGGCTGGGGTTGAGACCGAGTACATGGGTATATTTAAGGCAGAAGTTGATGGTTTCTTTATCGGTCAGAGCATCAAAGGATATGGCAAGAAGGCAGGTGTTTGGAGTTGAGTGGGATCTGGGTTCAGCCATGATGGAATGGGGAAGCAGACTCGATGGGCTGAAGGATCCAATTCTGCTCCTATGACTTATGCGCTTATTATGCTAATACACCGTCTCCCTGGTAGGGCCGTTGTAGACAGGGCAAGGGAGTCAAACAGCAAGGAAACAAGGGTGATTGGAAGAAACTAAAGAGGGAACTACAATAATAATAACTACATTTATATCGCACCCTTCATACATTAAGATTGAAGCTCAAATTATTTTACATAGATTATAAGGATAAATCAACATATGCATAAAATGAGACAACTGAAAATAATAAGTAAAAAGAAATATTATATTGAATAAAATGTAATCGAATATACCAAACTATATAAACGTAATCAATATCAACAGGCGTTAAGTAATCCGATTAGTAGGCCAAATAAAAGAAAGGTTTTAAAGAAATGTTTTGAAAAGTTCTACTCTACTAGAATGTCAGAGGCAAAGTTTTACACAAAGACTGGTGAATGCATGGAATGGTCTGTCAGGGGTGGTGGTAAACGCAGATACATTAGGGCAGGGGTTCCCAACCTGTGGTCTATGGACACCTCAGATAATGGGAGGGGTCCATGGCATTAAATAAAGGTAGAAACCCCTGCATTAGGGGCATTTAAGAAACTTAAACTGGCACATGGATGATAGAAAAAGAGGGCTATGTAGGGGAAAGGGTTAAATTGATCTGAGAATAGGTTAAAGTGGGCCACTTGGTCTATACTGTGCTGGAATGTTCCTTTTTCTTTCAAAAGTGGTTCTGGTACTGTTTGGAGCCTGTGATCTACAGTTTGATGGAGTGTTTTCGGAGTGATTGAGCAATATGGCGCCTTGCTGTCTCTGAGGAGATTCTGGGCAGTGAGTGGTCTGGAGGCCAAGAAGTTTAGAGACGGGGTTCAAGGTCGACTCCATTTCTTGCTGAAAGAAGTTCTGGGCCTGCGGTTTGTGGATTGGACTCTTTCGATTTTGTGCTTTTATACTGTGTGTTTGCTTGTTCTTTCTTGTTGCTGCTTCTGCATTTTGGGGGGTTTTTCGTGCGAGGAGGGCTGATGCTCTTGTGCCATTTGCGCAATTTGTTTTCTTTGCGCATGGGAGGTTGATGCTTTTCTTTGAATATGACTGTCTTTGAGAAGACAAATGTCAGGGTTGTATACTGCATACATACTCGGTTAATAAATGTACTTTGAAATTTAAGTTCCATCCTCATCAACTGCACCCAGATTCTACCACACGTCTGCACATTTGCGGCAATTCCCAGGGACCAATCAACTTGGCAACCTGCACACCTTTGGGATGTGAAAGGAAACCAGTAGGGCAACAGGCAGACTCCACATGGACAGCAGTCTAGGTCAGGATTCAACCTGCATTATTGGAACTTTGAGGCAGCAGCTCAACTAGCTGTGGCATGGTGTGCATTTGTGCCCTTCATCTGGAGTGTTATCCTTCATTTAGTAAAAATAACTCGAAGATATTTACGTAATGATCTTATGCAGCAGTCCTGCAAGAGAAATGGTAGGTTAGTTGACAGGTCAGAGACTAGAACAAAAACTTAACACTGTTCATTAAATAACAAATAATCCAATTATTCTTTCAAATTAGCAATGAATAGCACATTTAGTTTATTATTAAAACATGGATGGTCAGATCACAGTGAACAATTTATCATGGGTTCATGCCGTAGTTATACTAGATTAAGTGAATTTCAAGACTCACTAAATAAACTAGATTAGATACTCTAGATTAGATCGGATGAGTCAAAGGAAATGAAATGCAAACTCCTGATGGTGCATGTTCTGACCTGTGTATGTCTGCCAAATTTCTGCTGGTATGAACAAAATTCCCATCCAAAAGTGGGAATATACACCAAATGATAATTGTAATTATTGGAAATGGGTTAGAACATCATGAAGATGATGCTAGTGAACAAGACGACATTCTTCAGACAGAAGCGACGACTCTTACTTCTTCTGCTGCTTCTTCTTTTAAGAGACTCCTGGACAGGTACACGGAGCTTAGAAAAATAGAGGTAACCCTAGGTAATTTCTAAGGTAAGGTCATGTTTGGCACAGCTTTGTGGGCTGAAGGGCCTGTATTGTACTGTAGCTTTTCTAGGTTTCTATATTTCTTTCAAATATGGTTCTGCTACTGTTGGAGCCTGTCGTCTACATGTTGGTGGAGTGTCTTTGGACCGGTTGGGTGATCTGGCGCTTTGCTGTCTCTGAAGGAGTTTGGTGGGTTTCTGAGCAAAGTGTGCAGCCTGGAGGCAATGAAACTTGGAGATGGGCGCGAGACCATGATCGACTCCATTTCTCACCGATCTCCCCAATTAAAGGGCCGAGGAAGATTGAAATCGGGAAGAATGAGAGCGGAAGTTCAGCGTTATCTTCCTACCCCTCTCGCTCGACGCTGCAGGAGGATGGTGCAAGGTTTCAATCAATGTGGTTGGTGGAATGCACTCTGGTCCATGTCATGATGTGTTTCTAGTTGCTCCTCTTTCGTTGCTATTTTGTGCGATTTTGCTTGGGGAGGACTGGCTCCGTGGCCTACGGTCAGCGGGCGACCCAGCACTGAACTGAACTGAGCACTCTTACACTGCTTTAATGACCTTGTGGTTTGAAGTTTTGTATTTTGTGCTTTTCACTCCTTGCTTTTCTATTTGCGTGATTTCTTTTCTTGCACGTTGGGGGTTCCGTGGCTTGTTTCGTGGCTGTCTGTGGGAAGATGAATCTCAGGGTTGTATACTGCATACATACTTTGATAATAAATGTACTTTGTATCTTGATCATAAGATCTGATACAACACTATAGTTGTGGAGAAGTTTAATCTATGCAGACTGGACAAACTAAATTTTAATCATAGGGCAGATGACCGATCCTTGGAACCTGCGTGCCCTGGGGCAGACATCACGAGTATGCAGATCTATGTAGAGAAAATCAGTGAACGATGAGAAGAGAGTCCAGCTCAGATGGTTTTATAGATCCGCACGTTCAGGAACCAGAGGAAAAGACGACTTTCACATTGCAGAATGAAAAAGAGTTCATTGGTAACTTGGATGTATGGCATATTTTATTTTATGTTTGAAAGCTTGTTATTGAATCTGAAACAAAGTGAACAAAGGAAATTTATATAAATGAATAATCTACAATTTGCAAAGCGGATGCATTCCCGAAAAACACCAAAACCCAACAGGAAAAGTGGTCTGTCTATAGCTGACAGGAGAAATTACTGATAGCACTAAATCTAAAAAAAGAGGCTTATAACGTTGACGGAAATAATAGTAAGCCTGTGGATTAGGAGCACTTTAGAATGCAGCAGGGGAGCAGCAAAACTTGAAAGAGGATAATTGATATGTAAACTGTCAAGAAACTTAATGACAAATTGCAAGATCTTCTACAGATGCACGAAAAGTATTAGCCAGGGCAAATGTGGGCTCTGGGCAGATTTCTAATGTGAAATAAAGAAACGGCAAAGGAGTTAAATACATTGTGACTGTATTCATGGAACAAAAAAAATCTGCCAAAAATCGAAAGGTTGAAGAACTGAAGGAAATTAGAATTAGCAGATTAAAAAAAAGGATGGGAAAGGTTGGCAGGATAAAGCCCTAAGGAACAGAAAGGCCAACCAATGTACTTCCCAGAGTTTTATAAAACATAACTATGGTCAGTGGATGCTTTGGTTATCATCCTACATTCCAAATTGGTAACAAAGGATTGGAAGGAAGCAAATGCAACCCCACTATTCAGAGAGCGAAAACATGGACCTACAAGTGTTAAACCTAGGGGTCCTCAGCAATTTTTTAATGCCATGGATCAATACCATCAAGCACGGGGTCTGCAGACCCCAGGTTGGGAACGACTGTGCGTGGCCAACTACAATCACAACAATAACTTTAAGAGTAAATAACTTTAAGGTGTTGGGAGGAAAGAATGGTGAATGTCGGAGCCAGGTTTTTGTTTAAATAGAGAGAAATGTGTGTGGAATACCCTGATAGAGGCAGATATATCAGGGACATTTAAAAGACCATTAGAGAGGCACAAGGATGAAAGAAAAATTGAGGGTTATATGTGAAAGAAGAGTTAGATTGATCTTGGAGCAAGTTAGAGGGTTGGCACAACATCATTGGCTGAAGGGCCTGTACTGTGCTATGCTCTTTCTTCCTGCACATGCAGCCTAACCTGCCAAATATTGCCATCCTTTTCCATTCTTGTTTTAGATTCCCAGCATCTGCAGATAAGTGCTTCCTTCTGATCTCCAGCCAAATCACTACGAGAGGACAGGACCAAGTCTGGCTGATTACTCTTATTCTAGTTAGCTGAAGGGCTCTGACACGATCCGTTCCAGCCTTACAAGAAAAGGCATTGTGACCAACTGACCAATTGGTGTTTTGACAGGAACCATGGAAATGAAGCAGATATTGAGGCCAACACCTCTAAGCAGAAAAAGGTGAAGCAATGGAAATTTTTACTTGTCATAAAGATTTAACGATTGCAACCATTAACGAGCTGAAGTTTTTTTTTATTGTTTGTGAGAGCTCATGGTAGGCCTAGGTTCCAAAAAGCAGTAATTATGCAGCTGGGCCAGTTCAGCTGATTCTACCTCGAGAGCTTCATAACAAGCAGGCTAAGTTAAACGCCTATGCTACACACCCAGGCTACAGGGACAAGCTGCAGCCTGACAACAGGAAATGATTTTGAAACGTGATGGGTGATCGAGTTTAATTTATTTTGGTGATCTGTGAGACTTGGGGCCCCACACTCAGGCCCAACCCTGCTCACACCCAACAGTCACTTTACTTTCTGTTCATTGCGAGTTTCTGCTGCTCAGCCCCCATTTCCCTTCAGCCTAAAGGCACAGGCTTGCCTTTCCGTACCACAAGAAGACACTGCCACAACGTTGGATTGGAGATTTCTGGAGTGACAGTGAAGAAACTGATGAACATCCACAGCACAGTGGCATACAACCCCAAATTTCAAAGTGAATTTATTATCAAAGTACAGATATGTCATTGTATACCACCCTTGGGTTCATTTATTTGTGGACATATTCGATAAGTCCAAAATAAAATAATAACTACAATAAAAGCTTGGATGTTCAACCAGCTTGCAAAAAACAACAAACTGTGCAAATAATAAAGATAGGAAAAAAGAAATAAATAATAAATGAATGAATGAATGAATGAATAAAAATCGAGAACATGAGATGGAGAGTCCTTGTAAGTGAGTCCATAATATGATTGAATTCATACTGCAACTTGAGAGGGAGAAACACAAGTCACATGTATCAGTGGAATAAAGGGAATTACAGAATCACGAGAGAGGAGCTTGCCCAGGTGGATTGGAGGAGGATACTGGCGGGAAGGATGGCAAGCAGGGGTGGCTGAAATTTCTGAGTGTAGTTCACGAGGCGCAAGGTAGGTATGTCCCACAGACGAAGCAGTTCTCAAATGGCAGGGGTAGGCAACTGTGGTGGACAAGGGAAGTTAAGGACTGCATAAAAGCCAAGTAAACAGCACACAAGGTAGCAAAAGTGAGTGGGCAAAAGTGAACTTAATGAGTGGGAAGTTAGATGATTGGGAAGCTTTTAAAATCCAACAAAAGGCAACTAAAAAGGCTATAAAAAGGGAAAAGATTAAACATGAGGGTAAATTAGCCAATAATATAAAACAGGATACTAAAAGTTTTTTCAGTTATATAAAGAGTAAAAGGGAGGTGAGACTTGACATGGGACCACTGGAAAATGATGCTGGTGGGACAACGAAATGGCAGATGAACTTGATGAATACTTAGGAACAGTATTCACTGCGGAAGACACTAGCAGGGTTTCAGAGGTCTGTTAGTGTCAAGGAGCAAGAGTGAGTGCCATTGCTATTATGAAGGAAAAAGTTCTAGGCAAACTCCTGAGAGAGGTTGTTGCAGAGATAACAGATGCATTGGTCATGATCTTTCAAGAGTCACTTTATTCTGGCAGGGTCCTGGAGGGCTGGAAAATTGAAAATATCACTCCACTCTTTAAGAAGGGAGAAGGCAAAAGAAAGGAAATTATAGGCCAGTTGGTTGGGAAAGTGTTGGAATCTATTACTAAGGATGGGGTTTTGGGCTACTTGGAGACTAATGATAAAATAAGTCAAAGTCAGCATGGTTTCTATAAAGGGAAATCTGTAAAGACGTCTACAAGGAAGTAACAAGTACAGTGGGCAAAGGAGAGGCAGTGAATGTCATCTACTAGGATTTTCAGAAGGTATTTGATAAGGTGCCACATGAGGTTGGTTAACAAGACAAAATCCTATGGCGTCATAGGAAAGATACTGACATGGCTAGAGGAAATGCTGACAAGCAGGAGGCAGCGAGTGGGAACAAAAGGGGCCTTTTCTGGTTGGGGGCTAGTGACGAGTGGTGTTCCACAGGGGTCAGTATCGGGTCTGCTACTTCTCGCATTGTCAATGATTTAGGTAACGCAATTGATGGCTTTGTGGCAATACTTGCAGATGATACAAAGATAGGTGGAGGGGTAGGTAGTGCTGAGGAAGCAATGTGATTGCAGCAGGACTTAGACAAATTGGAAGAATGGGTAAAAAGGTGGCAGAGGGAATACTGTGTTGGGAAATGTATGATGATGCATTTTGGTAAAAGTAACAGTAGTGCAGACTATTATCTAAATGGGGAGAAAATGCAAACATCAGAGGTGCAAAGGGACTTAGAAGTCCTTGTGCAAGACTCTCAGAAGGTTAATTTATAGGTTGAGTCTGTGGTAAAGAGGGAAAATGCAATGTTGGCATTTATTTCAAGGGGAATAGAATACTAAAGCAAAGAGATAATGCTAAGCCTTTATAAGAAACTAGTCAGGCCGCACTTAAGAGCTCTTTACGATTTATGTCAATGATTTAGATGAGGGCATTGAAAACTATATCAGCAAGTTTGCTGACGATACTAAACTGGGTGGCAGTGTGACATGCGAAGAGGAGGTTAGGAGAATACAGGGAGACTTGGATAGGCTGGGTGAGTGGGCAGATACTTGGCAGATGTCATTCAATGTGAATAAATGTGAAGTTATCCACTTTGGAAGCAGGAACAAGAGGGCAGAGTATTGTCTGAACGGTGTCGAGTTAGGTAAGGGAGAAATGCAAAGAGACCTAGGAGTCCTAGTTCACCAGTCAATGAAGGTGAATGAGCAAGTGCAACAGGCAGTGAAGAGGGCAAATGGAATGTTGGCCTTTGTTACAAGGGGAATTGAATACAAGAGCAAGGATGTCCTTTTGCATTTGTACAGGGCCCTGGTGAGACCACACCTGGAATATTGTATACAGTTTTGGTCTCCAGGTTTAAGGAAGGACATTCTGGCAGTTGAGGAAGTGCAGCGTAGATTCACTAGGTTGATTCCTGGGATGGCAGGGCTGTCTTACGCAGAGAGATTGGAGAGATTGGGCTTGTACATGGTGGAATTGAGGAGATTGAGAGGGGATCTGATTGAAACGTTTAAGATAATTAACGGATTTGATAGGATTGAGGCAGGAAATATGTTCTAGATGTTGGGAGAGTCCAGTACCAGAGGGCATGGATTGAGAATAAAAGGTCAGTTATTTAAAACAGACTTGAGGAAGAGCTTCTTCTCCCAGAGAGTTGTGCAGGTGTGGAATGCACTGCCTCGGAAGACGGTGGAGGCCAATTCTCTGGATGCTTTCAAGAAGGAGCGAGATAGATATCTGATGGATAGGGGAATCAAGGGATATGGGGACAAGGCAGGGACTGGGTATTGATAGTGAATGATCAGCCATGATCTCAGAATGGCGGTGCAGACTCGAGGGGCCGAATGGTCTACTTCTGCACCTATTGTCTATTATCTATTATCATCAAGATTTGGGCTCCGTATCTCAGAAAGGATGTGTTGTCATTGGAGAGAGTCCAGAGTAGGTTCATGAGGATGATTCCAGGAATGAAGGGGTTAACATTTGAGGTGAGTTTGGCAGCTTTGGGCTTGTACTCACTGGAATTTAGAAGAATGCGGGGGGTGGGGGAATGATCTCATTCAAACTTACCAAATGTTGAAAGGACGTGGAGTGGATGTGGAGAGGATGGTCCCTGTGGTGGGGGTATCCAGAACTAGAGGGCACAGCCTCAAGATTGAGGGGTGACTTTTTTTAGAACACAGGCAAGGAGGATTTTTTTTTAGCCAAAGAGTAGTGGATCTGTGGAACACTTTACCACAGATTGTGGTGGAGACCATGTCTGTGGGTATATTTAAACCAGAAGCTGATATTTTCCTGATTGGTCAGGGCATCAAAGGATATGGCGAGAAGCCAGGTGTATGGGGTTGAGTGGGATCTGGGATAAGCCAGGAGGGAACGGCAGAGCGGACTCGTCGGGCAGAAAGGCTTAATTCTGCTCCTATGTCTTATGGTCTTACAAGATTGTCAGGACATTTCAGCGATGGGGCAAGTGAAGTTGAGCTAAGTTGTGCCCTCTGCTTCAAGAGCCTGATGGTTGAGGGGTAAGTAACTGTTCCCGAACCTGGTGGTGAGAGTCCTAGGACTCCAGTACCTTCTTCCTGATGGCAGCAGCAAGAAGACAGCATGGTCTGGATGGGGGGGTGTCCCTGATTATGGATGCTACTTTCCTGCAACAATGCTCCATGTAGATGTGCTCAATAGTGGGGAGAGTTTTACCCGTGGGCTTTATCCAACACTTCTTGCTGGCTTCTCCATTCAAGGGCATTGGTGTTTCATAACAGGGTGTGATGCAGACAGTCAGTATACTCTTCACCACACATCTGTAGATGTTTGTCAAAGATTCAGCCATGCTTTCTTACTAACTGCTGGGCCCAGGGCAGGTCCTCCAAAGTGGTAACATGAAGGAATTTGAAGTTGCTGACCCTCTTCCCCTCTGATCGTCCGATGCCCCTCTAGTTTCCTCCTCCTGAAGTCAATAATTTGACTCCTTGGTCTTGCTGACATTGAGTAAGAGGTTGTTGTCATGGCACCACTCAGCCAGATTTTCAGTCTCCGTACTGCATACCAACAGATCACCACCTTTGATTCAGCCTAGGACAGTGGTGCCGTCTGCAAGCTTGAATATGGCATTGGAGCTGTACTTGGACACACAGTCATTAGGGTAAAGTGAGCAGAGCAGGGGGCTAAGCACACAGTTTGTGGTGCCCCTGAGCTGGAGAAGATTATGGAGGAGATGTTGTTGCCAATCCAGACTGACTGGCATTTGAAAGTGAGGAAATTGAGGATCCAATCGAGGCCTTGATTAGTTTTGAACGGCTGATGTTATTGAATGCCGAGCCGTAGTCAATAAAGAGCATCCTGATGCATACCTCTTTGCTGTCCAGATGCTCCAGGGTTGAGTAAAGAGCCAACAAGAACCCTGCAGATGGTGGTGTTGCTCATCCTCCCCCATGACAAAGGCCACAGATGAGAGGTGCTGTTGGCATAGCCTGGAGCAGTAAATGTGTTATGATTACAGATGCCCATGCTCTGTTAATGTCTGAGGAATAAGCTGGATGCATTCCAAATGATAATTCAGTTAAACTTATTTATCAATTTATCTGCTACTTTCACGTTGACAAGCTGCATTTAGCTTATTGCAAGTCCAAGATGACATTAAACATGAACTGAAATCACACTGGTGATCACAGCTTGTTATAAGAATCCACAAGGTAAACAACATTCCCTCCAATTATTTTATAGACGTGTGGGCCAATTACTGCTCTGAGCAAGAAATCTAACCCCCCCACCCCCACACAGACTGAGAAATTCACGGCACTTTAAATGATTTCTCTTGTCACATGCATAATATGAATATTTAGAACAAAAAATGAAAAAATCACATACTTTGATTTTTTAATTAATTGGAGGGTATAATGAAACAAAGAAAATCTTTCACTTTCAGTAAACTTTTAAAGTTAGACAGTGTTGGCATTCAGCGGGCTGGCAGCTTATTAACAATGAGCTACCGACTTCCATTCTGTGTTTATTGTTACAATTTGTAACAGTGTTGTAACTTGAAACAATGACAACGTGAATACATTGAAGCTGTAAAACTTTTCAAAGGTTGTGGTATATTTATTATTTGCAAAATTTATGGATTCTATTCATTAATGCACAATTAATTATAGGATATGTCACAACTGTATTAACAGATGTCAGAATTGTATTTGCATAATTTCAAAACTATACTAACATTAGATAAAAGAACATTCCAGCTGTGTGGCAATGAGGAGTATGTGCACGGGAGCATTTCAGTGACCGTGTGGCCGCGTACTCACGCAGTTTAGAGGGAACAGTGAAAGTGAAAGAGAGGAAATGGCAAGAACTGGAATCCCTCTTCACGAAGGTACTTACTTGACGATGCACACCTACAGGGATCATGCTTGTTGAGATAGTGCTCAAGGGTATCCCAGCCTCCTCCAACACGTACCATCACGTGATTCCTCAGAACCTGCCGGAAGAACAGAAAGTAAACTGCTGATCTCCAAAGTACATAAATAAATGCTTTAAAAAAGCAATCAATACATTTGTATTATTCTTTAGTTAATTCAGATGTGAGGGTTCATACAGGGGATCAAAAGGTTACCTGAAAAGGAAACAGAAGCCATTTCACATCACAGAGTATCGGGTCACAGTTCACAATGACAAGTTCAAGAACTTTATTTATGGATTTTTAAAATAATGTAGTAATTCTCCAAAACACTTTATGCTAACAACATTTATTTATATCACTCATGGTTTTTTGCCCTATATCCCTGTCAAAAGTTCTCCCCACCGGCACCCACAGATCCTACTAGGGCAGGGGTTCCCAATCTGGGCTCCATGGACCCCTTGGTTAATGGTAAGGGTCCATGGCTTAAAAATGTTGGGAATCCCAGTATTAGGGGCAACTTAAAGTGATCTACTAATCTACCAACCCACATGTCATGGGGACGGGGAAGAAACTGAATCTCACAGAGTTACTAGGAGAACGTACAAACTCCACACAGTTAGCATCCAAGGTCAGAACAGAACCAGGTCAGTGGGATTGTGAGGCAGTGGTTCTACTAACTAGGCCCACAAAATTCCAGAGAAGGGGCTTGGCAACTTAGTATGGTCACCATGGTGGGGGGGGGGCAGTCTTGGTGGCCTTATCAGGCACCTCAGAGCACACAGAGATGGAGCACAAGCAAGCTCCCCTTGCTCATGAAGGTAGGAACTGATCTTGCCACAGTTGGCAGGGAGGAAGTGACTTGTGAATCTTTAAACAATCCCTGGTAATAGGCCAGACATCCATCAGAGGCGCTTAACAGGAGCACTGCGTATGCAGGGCCCTTAGTATTATCAAGGAACCCAGACATCCATCCAGCATGCTCTTTGACTTTCTGCCATCCAGCAGCAGACGCCGATGCATCAAGACAACACTGCTGAGGATGGGCAACACAGTTTCTTTCCTCAGGCCGTTAGCTTTCTGAACTTCCTGCTGCATCACAGTCGAGGTGTCATTGAGATAATCTGTGCTGTACCCTTCAATATTTAATTTATGCACTTCGCTTTGTCTATCTATGCACAGTTCATTTGTTGACCTAATTCTACTTTCCTAAGTCATTGAGTGTTATATGCACTATTGTGCTTTACACCCTGGTCTGGAGACACGCCTCATTTGACAGCATACATGTATATAGTAAAATGACAATAAACTTGACTTGATCGGATAGAGGACAAAACGTTCCATCATATTTTTTTTAATATATAGTTACTTCTTACACTCATTTCTCTTTAGACTTTAGAACAAGCTCACTTTTCTAAGGGCAAGTTTAAAATCAATTTGAGTGCAGAGGTGTAGAACTATAAGAAAAGAACACCCAGAGGTCAGGTGGTTGTCTGACTGAGTTGTTGGGTGACTAACCAAACAGGTTATCAGAACCTTATCCTATTACTCAGGCAGAAAGGCTCTGAAATGTCCTAAACCAATTGTCTGTTTCTTTCCTCTGCGGCTTACTTGATTTTCCCGTTCCTCAGATGGCTGAACCCCCAGGCTTTATATCTGATGTTTACTCTACTGATTGTCCCCTTTGATGATCTTTCCACCTCAGTGACTCACCCCCTCTCTGGACCTCACATTCAATGTAATTTTCACTCTGCTGTTGAGTAATAACCAATGACACATTGCTTATTGATGACTAGTCTGGTAATGGGCAAAACTTCAAAAGCACAGAAAAAGCCTTGCAGCAGACTTCATTTAATGCAGAATTTAGGATATGCACAACTTAATGTAAAAGCAGCAACTCAGGCTACATCCACACTACGCCGCATAAATCTGTAACCAAAGGTTTTTCCTCTTTGTATTTACTCTCTGTCCACACTGAAACGGCGTTTTCGTCCCCCGAAACCGGAGCTTTTCAGAAACGCTTTCCAGCCTGGGTATTTTTGAAAATGCTGCTTCGGCAGATCAGTGTGGACGGAGTAACCGGAGACTTTTGAAAACGCTGTCAGACGGCACCGCGCTATTTCATTGTTTTCTTGAACGCAACCCTACAATTTCAGAACAGACGGTAAAGAGACTGAAGCCAGAAGAGTTAGAAATGTACTCACCAAATACTTTGACCCATAACTTACTGAATAAATAAGTATACTGTACTCACTTTGCTGTTTTCTGTCCTTGCTCGTATGAAGGTGGTTTACCTATTTATGCAAATACTTCTCTGACAATAGATGTGTAACAGCCTAATGTAACATTGTACGGAAATACAAGATAACACTGATGCAGACATGTTTTATACATTTAACAAGGGGCTTTGTTAATGCAACAGAGTTAGTCAGTTTTTCAATGTTTGTTGTCAGCCGGGTCAATCTGTCTGTGAACTCCCTGTCAGTTGCCGCCGTATGCTCCAGTATTTGTTTTTTTTTAGTTTTAAGTTCTCCTGCATGGGAGCCAACAGCCGTCCGTCGTTTTAAGTTTTTCTAGTCTGTACCTACACAAACGTGCACTTTTACTGTGAGATTCGACACCAAACATGTCGCTTGTTTTCGGTAGATGTGTCCTGCACATGCGCAGGGGGAGGAGATTCACCGAAATCTCCATTTCAGTGTGGATAGAGATATTTTCAAAAACGCATAATGTGGAAGCCTATCGTTTTTACCCGAAACCAGCGTTTTCAAAATTATCCGGTCTACTGTGGATGTAGCCTCACTCTGCCAACCTGAACCTTATCTAGTTCTCCTTTAATATTGCCAGTTTAAGTTAACTGTGTTTACCTTTTTTCCCCAATTTTTAAGACATGTAATTGTGGGCCAGAGATGCGTCTCTACCAAAGGAGTTGTAAGGCCCTCCTTCCCTCTGCTAGCCTGCAGGTCACCCTTGGGCAAGGCGTAGTACCTGCTTAGATCCCCCCCCCCCCCCACCCCGATTAGGGTCATCCTGAAGAAGGCCCAGCAGTGCATGTACTTCCTGCGGCTCTTGAGGAAATATGGTCTGCCTCAGGAATTGCTGCTGCAGTTCTACACTGCAGTCATTGAGTCTGTCCTGTGCACCTCCATCACTGTGTGGTTTGGAGCCGCCACCAAGCAGGATAGAACCAGACTACAGCGCACAGTGAGGACTGCCGAGCGCATCATTGGAGCCTCCCTGCCCTCTATTGTGGACCTGTACTCTTCCAGGTTGAAGAAGAGGGCGGGGAACATCATAAAGGACTCCTCCCATCCTGCGCACGAACTGTTTGAACTGCTTCCGTCTGGTAGGCGCTTCAGATCCCTCCAGACTAAGACTAATAGGCACTGGAGAAGTTTTTTCCCTACTGCGGTCACTTTGCTGAACAGTTAACTGCCAGTTAACTGTCGGCTAACTACTTGGATTGCACTACCTGTATGTATAATCTATATTTTCATTTATATTTATCATTATTATTGTTATGAGCAGAGAGACAACATCTGCCGGAAGTAAATTCCTTGTATGTGCACAGGTACTTGGCGATTAAAGTCCAATTCTGATTCTGATTCTGATGTGAAACCATGGGAGCAGGTGGTGGGTGGTCATATGAGCAGCTGGAGCATATCACAAGTCCTGGTTATGTGACCACTGATGCCAAGCGGACAATCTCTCGAGCAGGGGTTCCCAATTATGGTCAATAGGTCCCTCAGTTAATGATAGTGGTCCATGGCATGAAAAATGTTGGGGAGCCCCTACTCTGAAGAGCTCTGATGGGGTCACCCATCTTGTAAAGTCACTGCCCAGAAGGTGGCAATGGCACACCACTTCTGTAGGAAAATCAGACAAGAACAATCGAGGTCACAGAAAGACCACGATCGCCCACATCATATGACACGGCACATAATGATGACGGTGAATTCATGACGATGTTGTATTCACCCAAAGCATCTTTTTAAAGTAACAAATACACAGTCATCGCAGCACTAAAAACATCTGGGCAAATAACGATCAATCCTGTGCGACAGGGGACCCACAAAAGGTGGAGTCATAGAATGAAACTTCACAGAGACAGGATCTTCAGTTCATGAGATCTGCTGTTAACCACCCTTTTACGTTAATCCTACATTAGTCCCTTCTTTTATTCTTCCTTCATTCTCACGATAGTGTCATGGTTAGCACAAAGCTTTACAGTACAGGCAACCTGGGTTCAACTCCTGCCGCTGCATTCTCCCCATGACCGTGTGGGTTTCCTCTCACAGTCCAAAACTAGGTTAATTGGTCATTATAAATTGTCCCGAGATTAGTCCAGGATTAAATTGGGGGATTGCTGGGCAGCTTGGCTTGAAGGGCTGGAAGTGTGCACTGTATCGGAATAAATAAATAAATAAGCTCTCCTAATTAATAAATTCATTAACAGAATCGAGTGAACATTAGAAATTGAAACAATACCACCTTGGAGTGAACAGAGCTAGCAATTAAAAGAGGGCACCCACATAATAAGCTAGATTGTTGCCTCATTTAATTTCAAACATTCTTGCCTTTATGGGACCAAACCAGAAGCCACTCAGTCCATCACATCTGTGCCAGCTCCTCAAATGAGGAATCCTATTCCCTTACTCCTTTCCCCATGATCCTGCAATTTTATATCTACTATTACTGATCCACTTCTCTTTAGAAAGATATTAAAATCACACTTTTAAAGCGTGCATTCCAGATCAAAGTAACTTTATAAATGAATACATGCATAATTATATTGAAATAGCACTGACTTGAAGCACAAAGCATGTATTTGATTCCCTATCAGTAGTAATGACTAAATGGGACCAGGATAACTGGGTAAAAAGCTGAACATGAACCTGATGGGCCAAATGGCCTGCTCCTGTACTGCACCACTTTATTATAACAATAATGAATTTGTGCAGAACTCAGATTTTTTTTGTATTTTCTTATTTACAAAAGGATTTCTATTCTGACCACCCCAACATACGTCACATCCACTGGAAATAACTTTGAGTCTGTGATTGGAGTGAGGGGTCGCTCCCTCATATCAGCTGTACCTTGAGGAGTCAAAAGTAAGATCCTTGGAGTGGGATTTGCAGGAGAAAGCAACGTGTTTGTTAGGAAATACAAACTCCTCCACAAGCAAGCACTCTAAAAATGAGTGAACTTTGCCTGCTGGGCGTCACGTCTGAGCTACTCCTGGAAGACTAACAGAACCAACCTTTGACTGTTTCCTTTGCAAAACAAGTGTGGGCAAAGTACACTGATAATGATAATTCCATGCATGTAATATTCCCTCCTTAAGCATGCCCTGCTTTGCTTTCTTGGCAGCCCCTTTATATTTGGTAATTTAATCATCCTGCACTTTGAGGGCAGAAATATATCTTCATCTAATCGAAACGACGTGTGACATTCAAACAATGGGCTCGACCTCTCAGTGGAATTTCAAATTGCAACAATATGTTCATGATTTCTGCTGCATTTATTACAGGGGTTACAGGTATAATTTTGAGAGGGTGGGGTGGAGATAAGTCTCTACCAAGGGAGGTACAAGACACTCCTTCCCTCCTCTAGCCTGCAGGTCACCCTTGAACAAGGTGTAGCACCAGCTTAGCCCCCCCGATCTGGGTCACGAGAAGTCACGGGAGCAGGTGGTGGATGATCAGCCGGTGCATAGCACAAGCCCTGGTCATGTGACCATTGACGCCGGGCGGACAATCTCTGAAGGGTATTGATAATGGCTAGGGTCAACCATCTTGCCGACACACTGTCCAGAAGACCATTTCAGTAGAAAAATTTGCCAAGAATAATCATGGTCATGGAAAGACCATTATTGCCCACATCATACGACACAGTGCATAACAAAACGAACCATAGATATAATTTAAATTCTATGGGTCAAATATACCACATAGCAGAGCAGGAGCTAAACCTGCCATTTCATTTTACTGGGGCATGTCTCAGCATTACTACATGAAGCTCCTTTGTATATTATTATTATTTGTAGCTATACATTACAGCTACTAAGTAAGAAGAATTAAAAATGGTTAGGGCGTGCGGCTCTTACTCTGATGAAGATCAACGTGCTGGTCTCACCAACTTTATATTTGCCCTCGGATACTTTAGTCATAGGGAACTGGGAAGGACAAGAGCAGTAGCCAAGAATCTCACGCACCTGGGGGAGAGAGAACACAGGGTTAAGTAGATTATTGGTTTACAGTCAATGTCTGTATCTTTAATAGTCTTTCCTCTGTGAGATAATTTTTCTTCAAAATATAATTACACTAAAACTTTGAAATTGTAATGGTTCTTCAATGACAACATAATAGTACAAATTATGGGATTATTTTCTCCAGAAGAAACTCTATCTTTTAATAGCAAGCAAGTTAACAGAAAACTTGGAATGAAAACAGTGTTACATAGCTCCTATCTACAGTATCATGCAAGAAAGTCTTAAGCACATATATATAATTTTATGTATTGCGCTGTACTGCTACCACAAATGAAAACAAATTTCATGATACGTGTGAGTGATGATAAACCTGATTCTGATATGGGTTTCCCTTGTGGGCTGAGCATAGGATGGGCGGCAGGGAGAGGGGAATCACGATTGGGAAAACGGGAAGGGAGTGGGAAGCGTTAGAGAGACATTCTGTATTGATCAATAAACTAATTGTTTGGAATCAAGTTACCTTGCCTGGTGTCTCAAGGAGGGGTGTGTCTGCAGCCATGTCACCCCCACCCTGCCCCGCCCCGGCACTCCTTCTCTGCCACTTGTCCCAAAACCCCACCCATGGCACTCTACCCTTGCCATTCCCAACATCCTTTGCTCCTACCAGATTTACAAACCCGTTCTCTGCTCCAAGTTGACAAATACAGTACCTTGCAAAAGTCTTAGGCACTCCCTAGTTCAAGACTCTTACACAGTACTCTATATCTATGACAGAGAAGCTGAGAGTTTACTGCAGTGGAATTTTTAAACTTAATTCTTTAAGGAAACACTGCCTCCCTCCAAAAGAAAATTATTGGATTAAAACCTTTCTAAACTGTAAAGGCTAATTCAAAGCATCACAGAAGATAGATGAAAATGTGGCACCCCTACCTAACAACAAAATTTGCCAATTCAGAGATGTGAATTTAGAGAGAGAATACAAACAGTTTTTGTACCAGACTACTCACACGGGCTACAGGCAAAAGAATACATTTTCAGTTGTTTTATCAATGATGGGTGTCAGAGTGGAGATACGTCTCTACTGAAGGAGGAGTAAGACGCTTCTTCCCTCCGCTAGCCTGCAGGTCACCCTTGGGCAAAGTGCAGCACCTGCTTAGCCCCACGATCAGGGTCACATGAAGCCACGAAGCAGCTGGTGCATATCACAAGTCCTGACAATGTGATCTCCGACGCCGGGCATGACAATCTCTGACAGAGTATTGATAATGGCTGGGGTCAGCCATCTTGTAAAGACACTGCCCAGAAGCCGGCAAAGCAAGCAACTTCTGCAGAACAATTTGCCAAGAACAGTCGTGGTCATGACCATGATTGCCCCTGTCATACGACATGACACATAAGGATGATGAGGACAGAACACATTGGAAACAAGGGCATTGCCTGGAACAGATTGGGACATTGGTACATGTGTGTGGAAAATCCATTAGATAATCTGTACAAGACTGCACCTTGATGACACCAGGGTTGGTCTTTCCATCCCCACCTCCTCAGCCTTCCATTTCAAAGGATTACAGCTTTAAGAGCTCTGCTGTGTTTGGTTTCAGTGCCAATGAAGGCATTCTGTGTCTCATCCAAGACATTTTAATGTTTATGAGAGGGCTGTGTGTGAAAGAACAGAACAAGGTTAAATACTCACAACCAGCAAGGAAAGAGGGCTCCTTCACATTGTGCACTGATACATAGAGCTTGCTTTGTCAATAACGCGTTTATGAACTGAAAAGCTTTTGTTGGTGCAAGTTTGTGACATTTTCTCATCATTTAGTCTAAAGTGACTGGAATGAAAAACAGCAGTGCCAGCTGAGAAAGTGCCAGATGCTGGACAAATGAAGCAGTGAGCTGTGTAGCTGGGCTGAGGGGCAGTCACACCAGTCAAAACAGAAAAAGTGCTTCATGACAAAACAACTAAAAAAGACTCGAGCTACCCCACTGCTCAAATGTTGCTTCAGACAGCATTTTATCAACAAGCTAGAAAATCTCTGTGTTTTATTACAAGGGTATGAAAGCAATTTGTGTATAAAACAAGAACAAATCTTGTGCCCAGAGCCACACGTTCACATTTCAATCCTGCACATAGAAAGCTTGGGAATGCACTTTGTTTATTTTTTTCCAACGCTGCAGATCAACTCACCAATTTCACGCGAGCCTAATCCCCAGACAATTTACAATGACCAATTAGCCTGTCGGTGGGAGGAAACCGGAGCACCCGGAGGAATCTCACAGGGAGCAGTGAGAATTGAACCTGGGTCGCTGATACTGTAAAGCGTTGTGCTAGCCACTACGTCACCATGCTGCCCCACAGAAGCAGAGGATGCTGCAATTTATACTCGGTGAATACATTCCCCCCAGCGCTAATGCTAAGGAGGTGCTCTGTGAACTGTACGGGGCTATTAGCGAACTGCAGAACGCACACCCTGATGGTCTGTTTATTGTCGCCGGTGATTTTAACCACTCAAACCGTCAGTCAGTGCTCCCCAAATTCCATCAGTATGTGGACTTTGCAACAAGGGGGGAGAATGCATTGGACCTGATTTACACAAACATTCCCGACGCGTACCGGGCAGAGCCCCGCCCCCACCTCGGATACTCAGACCACATCTCTGTTATGCTAATCCCAGCATACAGACCGCTGGCCAGGCACTCCAGACCAGTTCAGAAGCAGGTGAAAACCTGGCCAGCAGGAGCCATCTCTGCTCTTCAAGACTGCTTTGAGCTCACTGACTGGCACGCGTTCAGGGAGGCTGCAACTGATGGCGACTCTACCAACTTAGAGGAGTACACAGCATCAGTGACCAGCTACATCAGCAAGTACATTGATGAGGTTACTCTGTCCAAGACCATCACTGTACGTGCCAACCAGAAGCCATGGATGACCGCAGAGGTGCGTGCACTGCGGAGGACCCGCGACTCCGACTTCAGAGCAGGCGACAAGGCAGCTCTAACAACAGCGAGGGCCAAACTCTCCCGAGCCATCAGAGGGGCAAAGGGTGCACACACCCAGCAAATCCACAGTTACTTCCAGGACAGCGGCGACACGCGGTGCATGTGGAAAGGCATCCAGGACATCACCAATTACAAGACAACATCACCTGACTGTGCAGGTGATGCCTCCCTCCCAGATGCGCTGAATAACTTCTACGCCCGGTTTGAGGTGGAAAATGATGTGGTGGCGAGGAAGTCCACCCCTCCTGCGAATGACCAGATGCTGTGTCTCTCCGTGGCCGACGTGAGAAGTACCCTGTGCAGGGTCAACCCACGGGAGGCTGCTGGACCAGACAACATCCCTGGTAGAGTGCTCAGAGATGTGCAGACCAGCTAGCAGATGTTCTCACTGACATCTTCAATATCTCCCTGAGCAGTGCCACCGTTCCAACGTGCTTCAAGGCCACCACTGTGCCAAAGAAGTCTTCAGTGTCCTGCCTCAATGACTACTGTCCCGTTGCACTTACACCCATCATCATGAAGTGTTTCGAGAGGATCGTCATGAGGCATATCAAGACCCTGCTGCCCCCCCTCACTGGACCCCCTGCAGTTTGCGTACCGTCACAACTGTTCAACAGATGACGCCATTGCCACCACCCTCCACCTGGCCCTAACCCACCTGGACAAAAGGGACACATACATTCCGATGCTGTTCATAGACTTTAGTTCAGCATTCAACACAATCATCCCTCAGAAACTGATTGGAAAGCTGAGCCTATTGGGCCTGAACACCTCCCTCTGCAACTGGATCCTAGACTTCCTGACTGGGAGATCTCAGTCAGTCTGGATCGGGAGCAGCATCTCCAACACCATCACACTGAACACAGGGGCTCCCCAGGATTGCATGCTCAGTCCACTGCTGTTCACTCTGCTGACCCACGACTGTGCTGCAACACACATATCGAACCATATCATCAAGTTCGCCAATGACACGACCATGGTGGGTCTCATCAGCAAGAACAACTAGTCAGCTTACAGAGAGGAGGTGCAGCAGCTAATGGACTGGTGCAGAGCCAACAATCTGTCTCTTAATGTGAACAAAACAAAAGAGATGGTTGTTGACTTCAGGAGGGAACGGAGCGACCATTCCCCGCTGAACATCGACGGCTCCTCGGTAGAGATCGTAAACAGCACCAAATTTCTTGGTGTTCACCTGACGGAGAATCTCACCTGGTCCCTCAACACCAGCTCCATAGCAAAGAAAGCCCAGCAGCATCTCTACTTTTTGCAAAGGCTGAGGAAAGTCCATCTCCTACCCCCCATCCTCATCACATTCTACAGGGGTTGTATCGAGAGCACCCTGAGCAGCTGCATCACTGCCTGGTTCGGAAATTGCACCATCTCGGATCGCAAGACCCTGCAGCGGATAGTGAGGTCAGCTGAGACGATCATCGGGGTCTCTCTTCCAGCCATCACGGACATTTACACTAAATGCTGCATCCGCAAAGGAAACAGCATTATGAAGGACGCCATGCACCTGCCATACAATCTCTTCTCCCTCCTGCCGTCTGGGAAAAGACTCCGAAGCATTTAGGCTCTTATGACCAGACTACATAACAGTTTCTTCCCCGAAGCTATCAGACTCCTCAGTACCCGAAGCCTGGACTCATACCTTGCCCTACTGTCCTGTTTATTATTTATTGTAATGCCGGTACTGTTTTTGTGCACTTTATGCAGTCCAGTGTAGGTCTGTAGACTAGTATAGCTTTCTGTGTTTTTTTTATTACGTAGTTCAGTCTAGTTTTTGTACTGCGTCATGTAAACCATGGTCCTGAAAAACGTTGTCTCATTTTTACTATGTACTGTATCAGCAGTTATGGTGGAAATGACAATAAAAGTTGACTTGACTTGATTGAATTTCAGTACTAGACAGAGCAGAACAGAGATGTAACCTTGCAGCAGATTTATTACCACTGACATGAAATTTGTAGTTCTGTGGCAGCAATTGCAAAGACAAAAATCTATAAATTACAAAATAAGTGGCACAATAGTGCTGAATACCATTCAATGATCTGAGGGTGGAGGGGACCAAGCTGTTGCTAAGTGGTTGAGTAGGGTCCTCTGGCCCCGACATTGCTGCCTGGCGGTAGTAATGAGAAAAGAGCATGTCCTGAGTGTCGAGTCCTTCAAATTTGGTTACCACCTTCTTGAGGCTGAGCTTCTAACAGTCCTGTGCATGGGAGGTTGCACACCAGACTGATACACCCAGTCAGAATGCTCTCCACCATAAGATGTATAAAATTTGTACATCTGCAGTGACATCTCCAACAGGTCTCCACAGAAGAGAAGAAAAAACTTCAAATCTGTGCATCAAAATTGTTTCTGGTGATATAGTGATAACATCACAACCGACACTGTGCTGTGAATGTCAAATTTTCTGGTAGGTCGATTTGAAATGACTGTTGGGTTAAATTGCTGAACCATAATGTAATCACACTTGCATAAAGCCTTGGGCAGCAACCAACTGTGAACTGACTCTGCTAGATATTTTTTTGTGAAGAGCGATGCGGGGTTGAGTACAAAATACAAGTTGACATTTTTATATAACTAAGTGAGGGAAAAACATCAATCTTAACTTCATCTGCAGCAAAAGTACAGTGTTCTGGCAAAAGCACACATCACCGTGCTTGGGTCAGTTTTGGTCTTCACACCTAATGAAGTATCTTGGCCTTGGGAAGCACCGCAGAAACCATAAAATACAGCAGCAGAATTAGGCCATTCAGCTCATTGAGCTTGACCTTTGCCTTGAGCATAATGACAATTTAAGCCCACATAGGGTTCAAGATCCCATGCATATCTTTCCTTCCCTACCCACCCCCAACTTTCCTCTTTCTGCAGGGATCGCTCCCTTATCCATTTGTCCCTCCCCACCGATCTCCCTCCTGACACTTACCCTTACAAGTGGAACAAGCGCCACACCAGCCCCTACACCTCCTCACTCACTACCATTCAGGGCCCCGAACAGTCCTTCCAGGTGAGGCGACACTTCAACTGGGCATCTTTTGGAGCACCTACTCTGTCCACTGCTCCCAGTGTGACCTCTTTTATATCAGTGAGACCTGACGTAGACAGAGAGACTGCTTCACCGAGCACTTACTCTCCATCCGTCAGAAAAAGTGTGATCTCACAGTGGCCACCCACTTCAATTCTACTTCCCATTCCCACACACCAATCCATGGCCTCCTCTACTGCCGCGATGGGGCCACACTCAGGATGGAGGAGCAACACCTTATATTCTGTCTGGGAGGCCTCCAACCTGATGGCATGAACATCGTTTTCTCAAACTTCTGGTAATTGTCCCCACACTTCTCCATCCCAGTTCTCCATCCCTTTATCCCTCTCTCACCTTATCTCCTTACCTGCTCATCACCTCCCTCAGGTACTCCTCCCCCTCCCATTCTCCCTTGGCCTTCTGTCCTCTCCTATCAGATTCCCCCTTCTCCAGCTCCATCTCTTCCACCAATTAACTTCCCAGCTCACTACTTCAACCTCCCCCTCACACCTTTCACCTCGTACCTTGTACTTCTTCCTCCCCTCCTCCCACCTTCTTACTCCAACTTAGGATCTTTTTTTCCAGTCCTGATAAAGGGTCTTGGCCTGAAACATCGACGGCTTACACTTTTTCATAGGAGCTGCCTGGCTGGCCGAGTTTGTGTGTGTTACTTTTGTAACATGCTGTAAGGTTTCACTGCTAAGGTAATGCTTTCTCTGTAGCAGCACTGTTTGGGTTATGACTCGAGATAACGGGGTTTGGAATGTGGGGGCTATCCAGTGAGAGAAATGTTGTTCTTTCATGCGAGACTGGAAGGGGGATTTTCGTGGTCTTTTGCTGGGGAGAGATGAGGAGAGAAGATGCAAATGGAGAGAGTTGGTAGACCACCGGAGGGAGTGGACTTGGATTGAGGGTCCGAAGGTCAGCGACGATCGGAGAAGGTTGATAGTGGACGACCGGCTTATCAGTGAGGTCCAACATTGCACAATAGACTGTTACATAAGAATGGGCCCTTTTTTTTGTGTTTACTGACTGTATAGTCAAAGTAAGAATGATAAAGGTCAATCGTTGAAATCACATATTGTGTACGGTTTGTTATTTCGGGTACTGATTTGTAACAGGGGACACATCGCGCAGCATCCAGCCAAACGAGATTTTTTAAGTTTGGCCGAGCCGGCGCTATCACCCCCTACATTAAGCCGCTAGGCCAAAGCGACTTCCAACATCTGCAGATTTCTTCTTGTTGGAGAATTCCAAAGACGAGAGTGACAAAGAGCAGATTCACTGGATTATTTTTGGGCTGAAGGGAATTCCTTCTTTGTGGATGAACCTTCCTGAGTGTTTAGACCATGGGAGTGTGGTCTCGGGGATAAGACTGCAAATGCTGAAATGCTGGTCTGGGGTCTGCTCTCAAAGCACTGACTTAAACTTTTGCCTCCACAGATTCTGCTTGACCCACTGAGGTCTTCCACTTCTTTTAAAAAAAGAAAAACCAGAAGTCTCAGGCCTGAGTCAAGTAGAAAATGAAATAGTTATTACCCCTAAACCACTAGGCCCCTGAACCAGAGGAGATAATCACTCAACATTACTTACCTCCATCACTGAGCTGTTCCAGCTCACTTTCAAGGACTTTTCATCTCATCTTCTTGATATTTTTTATTACATTTCTTTTTATTCTTTTTCTTTTCATACAGTTTGCTGTCCTTTGCACACTGTGCAGTTTTTATTTGATTCTATTACAGTTATTGGATTTATTGTGTATGCCTGCAGGAAAATGAATCTCAGGGTTGTATATGGTGACAAATATGTACGATGGTAATACACTTATTTTGAACTTTAATCTGAGTTCTTTCCTCAGAGAATCACAAACCTCCGGGATTCTCCGTTCTAGGGTACTGTGGGGGCTGAAGTTGTCACTGTCCTTATGGCAACAGGTTTTGGCTGACAAAGGAACCAAGAAATATTGCACAGGATGAAAGAGTGACCTTTGAAGTGTAGGATTTTGTGGAAGGCTCAGCAAGCTCCTCCCTAACCTAGTATCTTTCTCTAATGCCCTTTGTAAGTTTTTGCTAAGGATTTCTGAGATCAGCAAACCAAGTTTAATGCAGTAAATCCATAAAGTTCAGTCACCTTATCTATACAGTCATATAGGTCCCACAATAGACAAGCACCATTATGTTTTGGTTCCAGTAATTGGCTCACAAGAAGACCATTGACATTGAAAATTGAGTTAAGTGTCAAATTAATGGTCCTGCTGTTGCCAAGCAATCATGTTTGGGTAACAGCTGAAGAGCTTCATAGCCCGAACACCACCACAATATTTGGTAGAATTAACACAATATTTAGCTCTTCATCTGCATACACATTTAGTGCACTTTTGAAAAGAACAATCAAGATATTTTATTCTGTTACAGAAACAATTCAGATCACTTGCACAAGTTTTACTGACTGGTTGAGAAGTCACAGTGAAGGTACAAGTGATTACTGTACAAACAGCACAAACCTTCAGAACTTCAGTTGTTCTCAAAGTAACTTATGAGAGGCCTCACTACAATTGCCCACTTTAATACTGGGTCAGGGAAGCACCAACTGCATATATCTATCACCCCCTAAATTTAAACTCAAAACACTGTCTATTATTGGTTTATAGCCTTTTGGCCTTCAATTTCCTCAGTGTAGTGGGATCAAAGCATACAGAGAGTGGTGGACATGGTAATCCATCACAGGTAAAGACCTCCCCAGCAATGAGCATATTTACATGGAGTTGCTCCAACAAGAAAACAGCATCCATCATTAAAGAACCACCCACCCCCCAACCATCTAGACCATGCCCTCTTCTCACTGTCACTGGGCAGGACACACAGAGGCCTTAGGTCTCATACCATCAGGTTCAGGAACAGTTATTACCTTACAACCGTCAGTCTCTTGAACCGGTGTGGATATCTTCAATCACCACTACTCTGAACATACTCCACAACCTAGAGTCTCACTTTCCAGTACTCTCTACAACTCGTGTTCTTGGTATTACTTGTCACTTGCATAGTTTGTCCTCTTTCGCGCATCGCTTCTTTGCCAGTCTTTGTTGGCTTATAGTTTTTCGTAAATTCCACCGTATTTTTTCCTGTAAATGCCTGCAAGAAAACGCATCTTGAGATACCATATACGCACTTAATCATAACTTGACTTTGAGAGTAAGGAGCTCTGCTGGCTGCACCACTGTTCCATCACCATGAGGAGGTACAGCATGCCAAGGTGTATCACAAGGGCATCAAATCAAAATTTGGCACTGAGACAGCAGGAGAGATCTGAATGGATATTCAGGCAGCAGAAGGAACAAATAGTGGGGGAGCAGCTCCTGCTGTAATCAGACAAAGGCCCAGAATTGGAGCAATAAATATTTGGCAGAGTTGGGGGGGCAGTGGACAGACGGGGACAAGCTCATGGAGCAACTTGAATATTTCAGGAGTAACATCTTTGCAGTATTGTTATCATTAAGCAAGAAGAGAAAAGTTAAAAGCTTCAAAAACGTGCCTGAAATTGAGGGTTTTGTTCACTTGGCATATTGGCTGCAAAACACCTCAAGCAGTCAGGGGATTCTGTGCAAACGAAGTGGGAGTGGTTCCCGTGTGATGAACCAGATTCTGTTGTTTGAATATGAACTAAGCACTTTTGCAGCAGAAGGGGCTTTGCAAAGCGGAGAGTATTGTAGCAGAGTTATCAAATGGGCTTTGCATCACGTCATTCACTCCGGTAACTTGTTTCTTGGATTCCTGCAGCCTATTCACTCTCGACTGGACAGCAAGGAATTTGAAGAATGACTGATTGTCCTGAAGCCCCCACCCTCCCCACATCACAGACTAATCATAAATAGATTGTTGGTGCAGTAATGAACTGCATACATTGGAATGTTCTCCTTGGGGCAAGATGACTGAGCAGGTGGACATTGTGGCAGCACCATTGTTTCTTCAGATCTGGGTCAGAGAAGTGGAAGAGTTGTTATAACACCTCCTTCCTGAGTCCATCAATGGCTGGAAATGCCTACACGGACTGTGGTAAAAGTAGAATTGAGAACCTGCCACTGCCAGTTAGGAGGTTGTACACTCTCCCCGTGACTGCAAGGGCTTCCGCTGGTTGGGTAGGTTAATTGGTCATTGTAAACTGCCCCGTGACTAGGTGAGGGTTCAATCAGGGACTGCTGGGCGGCATAGCTCAAAGGGCCTATTTTGTGCTGATACTTGTGTTCTGGTCCCACAGTAGATCCTCTGATGTGTTAACGTGCAGGAATTTGAAGCTGCTGACCTTCTCCACACCTCCAATCCCCTAATGAGGACTGGATCATGGACATCCTGTTTCTTCCTACTGTAATTGATAATCTGCTCTTTGGTCTTGGCTGATATCAAGTGAGAGGTTGTTGTTGTGACACCACTCAACCAGCTCCAGTGACTCAGGTTCGACTCTGACGGCTAGTGGGATCTGCAGGGAAGTTTCCCCGCTCTCTCTGTGATCATGACTATTTCCTCCATGCCCTCCAGTTTCCTCCCACATCCTGAAGGCACGCACGTTGGTAGGTTAATTGGCCAGTAGGTTAATTAGCTCAGGATGTGACTTAGTGATAGAATCCAGGAGCTGGTTGATGGAAATGTGCGACATAAAAATGGGACTCACTCATTCATTATGCGCCGTGACTTACAACGTGCGCGATCATGATCTTTCCATGATTGTTCTTGGTAATTTTTTCTACAGAAGTGGTTTGCCATTGCCTTCTTCTGGGCAGTGTCTTTACAAGATGGGTGACCCCAGCCGTTATCAATACTCTTCAGAGATTGTCTGCCTGGTGTCAGTGGTCACTAAGCAGGCACTACATCTTGCCCAAGGGTGACCTGCAGGATAGTGGAGGAATGGAGCCCCTAATACCTCCTTTGATAGAGCAATATCTCGACACTGCCACCCAAAAATGGGATTAGCATACGATTGGTCTGAATAGGTGCTCCTCAGCTGTGACAACATCCAAATCCATGCTTGGAAGTTTTGAAGAAGTTGCTCTTGAGTAACAAGGTTGCCTACAATAGGGTGACTGATCAGAGAAATCTAAAAAAAATGCAAATACATCTCTAGTCCTTGAATTTACATATGGACCACTGTGACTCGTACCTTGGAAAATGATTAAGTACTACAAAGCTAAACTAAACACGGCCCGAAGGACCCTGGTTACCAAATTAATGTTCTGCTACTGAAGCTTTAAAAATACATTTTTTAAACATATTTTTCAAACTGTCGTTAGAATTTGTTTTAAAAAAAGCACCAGGTAGAGCATGCTAAAAAGGAAAGGCACATTTAGGGAATGAGCTACGAACTGAATCAACCCGGGGCTGACTGTATCATTCATTATTTTTATGCCGCTAGGACTCTTAATGAGATACATTAATCAACACCTTCACGTGTAACATAATTGTGTAATAACATGCCAGGCAATGGCAGAAAAACAACTTATTTCTTCTAGTGACGCAGAGAAAAAGTGTTTTTTAGCAGTTGCTAGTGAACGCAAACGACGGCAAGGTAAACGTAAAAACGTAGTTAGTCACATCAACTCCCCATTCTTCGCCTCCTACACAGCTCTACAGTGTAAACTTGAAAACCACCTCGTCTTCAAAGACGTGCATATCAGCATTGGTTTAGCAAATTCTGGTAATGAATCAGACTGGATTTAATATCACTGGCATGTGTTGTGAAACTTGTTAACTCTGCGGCAGCAGCACAATGCATACATATACAGTGGTAATAATAGAGAAAAAATTGAAGTACAGTAAATATACACTTTATATAGTTAAATAAGTAGCAAAAAATAGAAATAAAAAAGTAGTGAGGTAGTGTTCATGGGTTTGATTTCCATTCAGAAGTCAGATAGCAGAGGGGAAGAAGCTGTTCCTGAATCACTGAGTGTGTGCCTTCAGGCTCCTGTACCTCCTTCCTGATGGTAGCAATGAGAAGAGGTCATTGTTCGAGGTGATAAGGGTCCTTACTGATATATGCTGCCTTTTGAGGTATCGCTCCTTGAAGATCTCCTGGATACTAAGGAGGCTAGTGCCCATGATGGAGCTGACTGATTTTACAACTCTCTGCAGCTTACTTCAATCCTGTGCAGTACCACCTCCCCCACCCCCCATAACAGACAATGATGCAGCTGGTAAGAATGCTCTCCAAGGTACACCTGTAGAAATTTGCGAGTGTTTTTGGAGAAATACCAAATCTCCTCAAACTCTTAATGAAGTATAGCTGCTGTCTTGCCTTCTTTGCAGGTGCATCGCTGTTTGAGTCCAGCTTAGCTCTTCAGAGATATTGACACCCAGGAACTCACTTGAATTCTGATATTTTCAGATATTCATATACTCCAGATAGACTGATGGTCCTTTACTCATTCAGCATCATTTTTCATCATTATCCCCATCTACCTCCTGCCAGACAATCCATCATGATGCAGAGATACATCCTAGGATGCGCTGGAACACAGTGCATGTAACCTGGTCATTCGGTGCTTTGAGTCTTTCGACATCGGACACTCTCGCCAGGTGACCCAGCCAGGGTTGATCAGGACCTGGCTTGTGCCCCAGCAGCATTGGTCCATGGATCACACCTCTTGATCCACAGCCAACTGCTCTGTGATGGTCTTGATGGCCCCTTTCTTTGCAGCCCCACCATAATGCCAAGGAAAGCAAGTTCTGCACAGCAAGCAGGCAGCAAAGCTCAAATACCTCCTCAGTCCATTCTTCCCAAGGCACTGCCAGTTCGACAACAACCACCAGCTTCGAGGTTTCTGACAGAATGACGTGACCATGTCAGACCTCATTGATCACAAGCTTTCTCTCTTAAGCACAAGAAAGTCTGCAGATACTGGAAATCCAAAGCAACACACACACACACACACACACAGCTTCAGGCCCAAAGGGTCTCGACCCAAAATGTCAACTGTCCATTCATTTCCATAGATGCTGCCTGACCTGCTGAGCTCCTCCAGCATTTGATGCTTTCCCTCTTAAAACTTGCTCTACCTCATTCTGAAGACAGGTCATTGACATGAAACATGAACTGGATCCTTCTTCATGCATATCACCTAACCCAGGGGTCGGCAACCCGTGGCTCCGGAGCCGCATGCGACTCTTTCATCCCTGTGCTGCGGCTCCCCGTGGTTTGTTAGTTTTTGAAATGTAATTCGAAATTTGAAGATTATGGTGATCTTGTACAATCTAAAAACGTTGTGGAGACCCCATTTCCTGGCACATCCGAACCGGCTCACAATTAGCCACCGTTCCGGCTAAGGGAGATAGCCTACGGGGGTTTGTGAGTACGTGTATTTTGGAGCATCTGCGCCCACGGGGGGCAGGTTGAGGGAGGCTTTAAAGCAAGGCTGTTTAGTTCGAATAAAGTTACCTTTGACTGCAGTCGTTATTTTAGCGCTGCGTGTAGCACACCGCTACAACGTGTTTTTTTAATCGCTATTAATATACATCACCACTGCCAATGCCTGACACCCGCCAGTGCGCGCTTTCTTTTAATTCTTCGATCCAAGGTAGGCTAACTATGGAGTAACCTTCAACCCAACGTCTTTTTTTCGGAGTTCAAAATGTTTTTGCTGCATGCAGAAATGTAATTTCGTTTTCTCTGCAGGAGTTCATCAATTTCATAAATGCAACACATTATAGTTTGTTTATACATAGCATAAAGGCAAAAAAAACCGTTGTATGCAGTGTTATTTCATTTTAAATATCAAACGGGTTTTGTGGCTCCCAGTTTTTTTCTTTTCTGTGGGAAATGGGTCCATATGGCTCTTTCAGTGGTAAACGTTGCCGACCCCTGACCTAACCAGTCAAGCATTCCCAGCATCTGAGGTCCTCACTCCATTTTCAATGATGAGCAGAAAGCCCTGATCACTGACCTACCTGGAAACACAAATTTCATGGATCAGATACTCATTAGATGCACTTACATGGCTTCCTGGCTGGCTGGAACTTTAAATGATGTTTGGGTTGTCTCTGCTCCAATGTCAGATGGTTCTTTCTGCAAAGGATAGCAAGTAATAGCCTCCAAGCTTGGTAAAAGTAAAAAGAATTGCAGGATGACTTGGGTACTTAAGGATTTGTTTTCTTTATCCATGGAGAGGATTCCTTTGAGCAAGTGGCTATGGAATTCATTGCCAGTGCAAACTGTTCTGCAACAAATTATTAAGTGCTAGCATGTCATTTTCCTACTTGCAAACTGTTACATTTTAGGTTTGAGGTTTAATACCTTAAATCTGTTGAGAAGCTGGGAACACATTCTTTAGTCCATATGTACTGAAATTCAGTGGGTCAATGGTTCCATTTAATATCAGGGAAAATGTACAGTTTACAACCTGAAAGTCTTACTCTTTGCAGACAATCACGAAACAGAAGAAAAATCCCCAAAGGATGAATGACAAGGAAGTGTTAGAAACCAAACCCCACGCACAAGTAGCAGAAAAGCATCACCCCTCCCCCCACTTGTTGCAGCAGAAAGCATTGGCTCCCCCACCACCCACCATGCCAGCAATAGCAAAGCCCCCCCCCCCCCGAGACCACGATCTGGAGTCCATCAAGAACCATGGTTCACCCCAACACTTCGACATCCCACAGACCCTCTGTCACTAAAGAGGGTGAGAGAGGTACTGCTCCTTCCACAAGCAAGAGGGAGGCCAACAGCTCACTGTTTGGAAGTTGTAGTCTGCAGTGTCGCTTTAGTTGCAAAATTAATTGCTCAAAATCTTTAATTGACTGCGTGACAGGTCAAGTATACCATATCACTGTTTGCAGTGTAACAAATCAATTGCCACTGCTGGCAACCCCCACGGATTGTGACCTTTGTACGACATGCCCTCCAATCACTCCAGTAATGATGTTCAAAAGTTGCGGAGAAGTATTTGATCCTTTATTAGCCACCAGCAATACATACAACTGTGAAGTGTTGCAATTAAGTGTAACTAAGTGAAGTTAAGCATAAACAAGCAGTCAACAAAAGATACGACATCCCTCTGTTCCTGGCTCTAAACTGCCCAGAACAAAGCATGAATGTAACTCATTCCGCTTTTGCCACACCCCCCTACTCACATGACCAGTTACCACAATACACAGAATACAACGCAGATAGAAAACAGATACATGGCTCCTACATTGCAGCACATTTTACAAGGAGAGTCACCAATGTGAGATCACTGAACTCTGAACAACTAGAACATTAAAAATTTAGGATTCAGAAACATGAAACTAATTTGTATAATGCGTGGTAAAATATTTGCATGTTAAAATGCAGTGTTACATTAGCATGAAGACGCTGCTCACTTGTAAGCTGCTAATCATTGTCGTGCTGGCATTTGTAGGTTAGGTCTTCATTCGCTTTATTCTGTCAACACTCATTATCATTACAACTTCATTTACCTGAGAACAGAAAACTCTACACAAGCTGAGCAGTTCTGGACTCATTTTTTCACTATCTGATCTCACCCAATTCCGAGAAAACTTCCAATGCAGGAATTCAAGGACACTCAGGGTCAGCTGAAAAAGGAAGGAACAATTTGGGAAATGATCTCTGAAAAAAAATCCAAAGTCTGATGGTTTAGTAAAGTGCTAATGATTCAAACTAAGATCCTGTTGTTGTTCAGAGCTAGATGATTATAGTCTACAACAAAAATACCAGCAATGTAATTGACCCAAGAGCAAAAACTAAGGAGAGAGATAAAAATAAAACAAAAACTCATCTGCTGTTTCTAATTTTAGACCCCTGCTGACAAATTTACATCTGCAGACACTGAGCAAGTCGGATTTTGGGCTCAGTCACAAAGCACTATGACCAAGCTGCCTCCTTCATTCAGATATTCCTACTTGGCCAGGGCCTTGAGTAACAAGGACTCAGTCTCTCTGAAGATCAAAGGAAAAGACAGATGCAAGTGGAAGAAAGAAGAAGAGCAACAAATTATATTTGTTCTGGGGATCCTTGCAGCTAAATATTGCATCATTTAGAATTAAAGCAATATAATGATGATTGGCAGAGCAGTCACTGGGACATTCCCTTTTGCCAATTGGTTCTCCCTTCAGATACACATGATGTTGATATCTCTTCTCTCAGTACTATGGCAAGCAAACTGTATAAAGATCACTGATGTGAAATACACAGCCAGGGTAATCACCCTTGCAGAACATTGGTTGGGAATGGTAATTATTGTAGGGTCCAATAAGAAATGGGACACAATTCATTATATGAAATGGATTCCCACCTCCAATACTGGTTTTCTTTTAAAGGAAGCAGGCAAGGCACAAATTTTTCCAAATTATTTTTATTTTACCTGTGAAATCCACTACAGATGGCATCTATAACAACCCTTCTGGAATTGAAACATTAGAAAAAACATGAATCTTGCATCAATTTGTGGACAATAAAGCCATATATTCCAGGACATGTTCAAGGAGGGTGGTGTCCATCATTAAGACCCCCATCACCAAGGTCATGCCTTGTTCTCATTGCTACCATCAGGAAGGAGGTACAGAAGCCAGAAGGCACACACTCAATGACCTTCTCCTCTGCCATCTGATTTCTAAATGGACATTGACCCCATGAACATTACCTCACTACTTTTCTTATTTCCTTTTTTTTTGCACTAATTTAACTATTTCTACAGATCTACCACGGAGAGTATTCAAACTAGCTGCATCACAGTCTGATATGGGGGTGGGGGGGGGACTACTGCAGAGGATCAAAGCAAGCTGCAGAAAGTTGTAAAAATGCCTCCTCCATCATGGACACTAACCTCTGTAGTATCCAAGACATCTCCAAGGAGCAGTGCCTCAGAAACGCATCGTTCATCAGTAAGGACCCCCATACCCTCTTCTCATTGTTCCCATCAGGAAGGAGGTACAGGAGCCTGAAGGTACATACTTAGTGATTCAGGAACAGCTTAAAAAACCTTAAGACATAGGAGCAAAATTAGGCCATTTGGCCCATCGAGTCTGCTCTACCATTCAATCATGGCTGATTCTTCTCTCCCCTCCTCAGCCCCACTCAGCTCATTCCCCCTGGCATCCGATTTCTGAATGGACACTGAACCCGTGAACACTACCTCACTACCTTCACTTCTAAATACACCATTCACATATAGCACTGCACTGCAATCACATAAATAACTTCACAATACACGGGGGTGATATTAACCCTGGTCTGTTTCTGTTTCTACTATGAGATCTGAAGCTCCTAGGCCTCACAATTTGCTTAAGATATTTACTTGATTGTAAATAATTCTCCATAATCTTGTTTGGCTTGCTCCAGGGGAATTTGCTTTAAAACTCCACGGAGCACAGCTCAGTGTTTGTTTAACTTTCTTTAAAGCTTAGATGTACACTATGTCACAATTAATTCAGGCACACCTGCCAGGGGGTAAATGCTGCCTCACAGAGAGTGGTTGCAACCTGAGGAGGAAAGTGACCAAATGGGATAATTTCCCGCCATCAGCTCATGGTGCCACATTCATTGCTTTTTATTCATCTGCCATTGTCAAATTTCTCTCTCAGGATAGTCTGATCATAAGTACAGATAAAGGGTCTCAGCTTGAAACACAGATTGCCTATTTCCCTCTGTTGTGTATTTAATATGTCAGCAATATTTGAGTTAGGTGGGGCGGAGATATGTCACTAGCTAAGAAGGTATAAGATACTCCTTCCTTCAGCTAGCCTGCAAGTCAGCCTTGGGAAAGGTGCGGGACCTGTTTAGGCCCTGATCTGGATTATGTGAAGCCATGGGAGCAGGTGGTGGATGGTCGTATGAGCAGCTGGTGCAGATCACAAGTCCTGGTCATGTGACCATTGACACCAGTTAGACAATCTCTGAAGAGTATTGATGATGGCTGGGGTCACCCATCTTGTAAAGACACTGCCCAGAAGAAGGCAATGGCAAACCACTTGCTTAATGGTAGAAAACTTTGCCAAGAACCATAATGGCCATAGACCAGGAGTTCCCAACCTGGGGTCCATGGACCCCTTGCTTAACGGTATTGGTCCATGGCATAAATAAGGTTGGCAACTCCTGTCATAGACCATGAGTGCCCACTTCATATGACATGGCTCCTAACCATGATGAGTATTTAAGTAATATTGTAAAGATATTGTTTAAGTATTCTTTGCTGTTTAAATAATTCATTGCGGTTATACGTACAAAGTACATGAATAGCGGGCATCATCAGCACCCTAGCACATCATTTGCTTAAAGTAAAAATGAAGTTCACATGCATTATGGACTCCCTATGTTTTCCTTTCAATTAGTGTTTTTTTTAGACATACAAAACAGATGCTGCCTGACCCGACGAGTTCCTCCCAGCATTTTGCATGTCTTGCTCAAGATTTCCAGCATCTGGAGAGTCCCTTCTGCCTCTGATCATAATGATCTTACATGAGAAAATGCCACCAGCTGGAATGGGTGGGGATTCAGAACTTTGAAAAACTGGACTAACAATATTTTTAAAAGAAACCAGAACACTCAAAAACCCTTCATTTTTTGCTAAATGCAATTAACTCAGAAAATATAAATTCCCTAATCCTCTTCATGTAATGAAATTTAAAATTAGCTGCAAGGATCACCCAGATATTTAGTAAGTACTGCTGTGGTATTGTCCACCTGCCTCATCTCCTATTCTGACCTTCAGCATGGCATGGAACTTGTTAAAGCAAGGCATTGCCCAAGTACCAATATTTCAATGGGGGCAAAGGCTGGAATATATGGAAGGATCACAACTGAACCCAAACATGTGCTCTGCACATGAAAATTTGTCAGTCGGGATCTACTTTTGTATTTTAGGAACAGCAGGTGAGTCTGTCTTTTTTTAAGTCACTCAGTAGTTTGCTCACAACCAGTCAATTCTACTCAAGTGAATGAACTTGCTGTACCAGATCCAAAGTGGCACAGTTCAGAGAGGATATTCACCATAGAGTCACGGATTCATAGAAAAGTACAGCACAGAAACAGGCCCTTTGGCCCATATAGTCCATGCTGAACCATTTCAAACTGTTTACTCCCATCGACCACAGTCCTCTATGCACCTCTCCGAACTTCTCTTCAACATCGAAGTCAAGCTTGTGTGCACCACTCCCGCCGCCAGCTCAGTCTATATCCTCACGGCCCTCTGAGTGAAGAAATTTCCCCTCGTGTTCCACTTAAATTAGCTCTCGTGTTGTGGAATTGTCATGATTCACTCTCATCAGTGTACATGGGGGTAGGGGGGGAAAGAGTAGCAGAGAGGATTTATTAAACTCTGACTTCTGCTGAGCTTCATCCCATTCAAATACTACTCCATCTGCAGTATTTCCCCTACATTTCTTCACAACACGGGGGTGGGGGGGGAGGAATAAAAACTAGAAAATAAAGTTTCAATTACTAAAAATGTTACAAAATCACCACAAAATGTTTAATGTAAAGGGATGCCAATTTTGATCAGTGTAGTGAACCTCAAAATAATTGCAAGTTCTAATAGTGTGGTAAAATTATCATTGCACGCAGGCAAGATTCTCAATCATCATCATCTTTACTTAATATAGTTTTCTTTTTAAATATATACTTCTTTTGTAATTTGTAGCTTTTATTACTATGTATTGCGATACGTAACAAATTGCAGACATATGCCAGTGATATTAAACCCTATTCTATCATTCCAGTTTATTTAGTTATTTATTTATTATTATACCCTTCTTTGTATTTGCACGGTTTGTAGCTTTCTGCACACTGGTTGAACACACAAGTTGGTGCAGCTTTTCATTGATTCTATTATGGTTATTACTATATTTATGGATTCATTGAGTATGCACACAAGAAAATTAATCTCAGGGTTGCATATGGTGACATACCTGTACTTCGATAATAAATTTACTTTGAACTTTCACGTACAAAGGAATGGGATAACTTTCAGAGTGTGGCTCCTCCCTGTTCCAGATGGGATGAGGAACGCTGTGGGACGGGGGGTGGTGGGCACTGTTCCTCCAAGCTGTGCGGGAGCACGGCCACGTGGTAACAGAAACGCACCCGCGCACGTAGCCCTTGTTGCCGCACAGCTGGAATTTTCTTTTATTTAATGTTTTATTGAAGCTCACGTAACTATTTCCTGCTCAGAGCAATGGCTGGCCTGCGCAGCTCTTTAAAAAAAATGGTTAGAGGGAACACTAGAGGTGGGAAAGGAGGGCATGGGAAGCAGTGCCCTCACAGCATGGTGTCTTCCCATGTTCCCAACCCCCAGATAAATCTTCTGTCGGGGCCATTATACCACCCACCAAATGGGGAGAAAAAGTTAACATTTCATGATGATATCCTTTCATCAGACCCTTGATCTGAAGCATTAAATTGATTCCTCTCTCCACTGTTGTGATGGGAAGTATCCACTCTGGTATTAACACATATGCCGACTGTGGCCCTCTGGGCCTCTCTTCTACTCCATTGCAGGCAAGGAAACCCTTTGCCACTTTTATTGAGGTATAGTGTGGAGTAGGCCCTTCCAAGTCCTTCGAGCCATGCTGCTAATTACGGGACAATTCTCAATGACCAGTTAGCCTACCAACCGGTACGCCTTTCGACTGCAGGAGGAAACTGGAGCACCTGGAGGAAATGCACATGGGGAGGATGGACAAACTCCTTACAGGCAGCGACGGGAATTGAACCCGCGTCGCCTGAACTGTAAAGCGTTGTGCTAACCGCTATGCTACTGCGTCGCCCCCTTTATTACTGTTGCTGCTCACTCTATTACCTATCTTGCAGTTAAAAGCAAACCGAGTGAGGTAAACACTTGAGATGATTTAACTGGGAAAAGCAGGCTTCAGTAAAATGAAAGTAAATTTTGCCCACAAGATATAGAAAGTGGAAAAAATATAAATGGAAATTGAGTGCAGCGTTAGCAACTGGGAACTTTGAGCGGCTGGGGGAAGGGCAGCCAGTCAATCATGCTCCAATTTATAAAAGAGATTAATCTCAAGGCTCTTCTCCCATAAATGGAAAGATAGATTAGGTTGCCGAAAGGAAAGTAATATTTAGTGCATGTAGGGCAGTTTATTTTAAAAATAACGAATCCTTAAGAGGTCTGCATGAAGACTAGGTTGAAAGGCTTTTAAAAAAAACTCACAGGAAAATAAGAGGAAAACCAAAGGGTTAGTAAACTGGGTTAGTGGTTCAGGAGTACAATCACAGGAGAGGCAGGGCAGATGAAGACTGAGTGTAGATTAAACAATGAAGAGTTATATACGAGAGAGTATTAAATGTGCTCCCTGCCTTTTCCAGAGAAGGTGCATATTGTGGAATCATTGAAGGGGCGATGGTCTTAAAACGATTTATAAAGCCTCGGTTTGGCAAATCACTATCTTAATGCTTTCTGTCTTGACGCTATTTTTCAAACTGGGGGTGGCATGGCACAGAGTGGTTAGCACAACGCTTTGCAGTACCAGTGACCCAGGTTCAAGTCCCACTGCTGCCGGTAAGGTGTTTGTACTTTCTCCCTGTGACTGCATGGGTTTCCTCCGGGTGCTCCAGTTTCCTCCCAAGGTCCAAAACGTACTGGTCGGTAGGTTAATTGGTTATTATAAACTGTCCCATGATTAGGCTAGGGTTAAATCAGGGGATCGATGGATGACATGGCTTGAAAGGCCGGAAAGGCCTATTCTGCACTGTATCTCAATAAATAAAGTGTAAAAGACTAAACAGGAGACGTGACTTTCCAAACCAGGAAATCAGAGGTAGGTTAGATTAGTTTCTGTTGTCGGCAGATTATCGTAAACTCTACAACCTTAGCTCTTAATAGTAAACTGTCAAAGGAGATAATCAGGCTAATTTGACATACTGTGAGATAGGTTAATTGGATAGGAAAGTATGAATATCTGGAATGGACTCCTTCCTCATCCCACAGATGCTGCTCAATCTACCCGAGTTCCTCTCAAGCAATTATTTTGCTCCAGATTCTAGTGTTTGCCATCCCATCTCCTGCAGTTTCAGGTAACCCTTGTGTCCTGTGTTCCCTTCTAATTGAACTTTGGTCCACCCATTTTCCCCTCACATGCTCCACCAGCCATTTTCATCTCGCTGGCGCCCTTCCTGGTTCCATCCACTTCACTCATCAGTTCCCTTCTCCCATCTGTTCTTTTTCTCCCCTAATAGTTCCCATTATCAGCTCCCTTATTTAGCATAATCCGTCATTGCTGGCTTTTGCGTCCCCGCTAATTGTTGTCCAGCAGCTGTCTCCACTTTCATCCAATCCTCTCCCCAGCTGATTTTTTCCCTTCTCTTTATCTGCTTCGCTCACCTGCATCTCGTCTCCCAGCTCCACCCTTCTCCCTTCATCAGCCTTCTTCTGTCCTAGATCCACCCATTATCTTCTGGCCAATCTCATCGGCCCCTCTACATCTTCTATAGACTTGCTGTACTCTATCTCCATCCCCAGGCCTGCTGCCGGGTCTCACCCCAAAAGCTCAGTTCCACTCGGCCCAAAGATGCTGATCAAGTTTTCTCCTGCAGTTGTCTTTCTCTCCTCTCTCTCTCTCTCCCTCTCTCTCTCTCTCTCTCCCCCACCCACCCCAGATTCTAGTCTTGTGCTTTCATATGGTAGGCTACCTTGACTATCTTAATGGAATCCTCTAAAGCAGAGGTGCCCATGTTTTTTTATGCCATCGACCCCTACCCTTAACCAAGGGGGTCTGTGGACCCCAGGTTGGGAAACCCTTCTTTAAATACATGACAAAGCCAAGCATGGTGCTTGAGAACGAGAAGATTTGAACAAGTTATGAAAAATTGTGAGAGGCACTGTAAAGATTGGGTGCGGGTTGGAGATACATCTCTCTCAAAGGAGGTGCTAGGTGCTCCCTTCCTCCACATCACCTGCAGGTCACCCTTGGGCAAGGTGTAGCACCTGCTTAGCCCCCACGATCAGGGTCATGTGAAGCCACAGGAGCAGGTGGTGAATGGTCTTATGAGCAGCCAGTGCTTATCACAACTTCTGGTTATGCAATCACTGACACCAGGCAGACAATCCTTGAAGAGTATTGACAATGGCTGGGGTCACCCATCTTCTAAGAACACTGTCCAAAAGGTAGCAATGGCAAACCACATCGGTTGAAAAATTTGCCAAGAACAATTTATGGTCAATGAGACCATGATCGCCCACGTTTTATGACGCAGCACATAATGATGACGACTATATCGGTGGGGTTAATGTAAGCAGGCTTTTTCCACTGAGGATGGGTAAGGTCATGGGCTAAGGGTGAAAAGTGAAATATTTAAGGGGCACCTGATGGGGAACTTCTTCACTCAGTGTGTGGTGCAAGTGAGGAACAAGCTGCCAGCGGAAGTGGTGGACATGGGCTTGATTGCAACATTCAGAGAAGTACATGGGACGGGAGGGGAATGGAGGGCTATGACCCAAATGGGAATAACAAATCAAGGTGGACCAAAGCACCAAACCCAAGGTGTCTGGGTTGTTTATACGGGTTTTCCATTAGTGTTTGGTGACTTGGCACACAGAAATATGTAATAAAGACTGTATTGGAAAGAATAAAGGAGAACGTACAAGACAGATAGAAAGGCAGTTAGTCAAGAAAACAGCAACAGGATAGAACAAGGAGAAGCAGTGAGGCAAATGACTGCAGCGAAGCACATTTACAGCCAATTGGCTTCAATATTAAATGACCTAGATTCAGGAGGCGAGTAGAATATTTAAAATTTGGAGACAGATTACAGGCAGTGTAAATTTTGAATAGTGATTCTGAAAGAGAGAAGGACACAGGTGGTTTGTTAAAATGAGCAGATGGATGACATATACAATCCAAGTCTTCAGCAGGGCTTCCCAACCTGGGGTCCACGGACCCCTGGCTTTAGGGTATTGTCCATGGCATAAAAAGGGTTGGGAACCCCTGGTCTAAAGCAAAGAATTAAATCAAAGTACAGTTATTACCAAAGTATGTATACTATATACAACATCGAGATTCATCTCCTTTCAGACAGTCACAAAAGAAACCCAACAGAACCCATTAAAAAAAAGACTGTCAAACACTTAATGTGCAGAGAGAAAACAACAAGGGCAAGCTGACAACTGGAGACCATGAAACAAGTCCACAGCCACAAAGCCAGTCATCACTGAATGACATCCAACAAGGAGGAAAGATAACTTAAAAGTTATACCATTCTAAATAAACATAGTGAGCCTGTAGATGCAAAAATCAGTAAGTGGTGACACACTGCAGACAAGCAAAATGTATCATTGATTTCACACCTAAAGCCAAGGAGAGAAGGAGAAGGGGCCGAACTTGTACAAGATGACTGCTTTAATGCATACAGCTTCAGATACAATAATAGAAAGAAAATTAAGAGAAATAGAAAGTAGAAACGTTCCTGGGTTTTTAGCAAAGTCAGGGCTTTTGTAGGAAGAGCTGTGGCGGGGTAAATCATGATAGTTTATTCCTGTCCTTGCAAGTGGACATAAAGTCATGATAATCACAAAAGAATTATGTGCTACAGAACTCTTGCTTGAATTTGCCATTGAATTAGTGTTCTGTATAAATTTATTTTTTGAAATGGATTTGATGGTCACATAACAAAGGCATATTCGAACGTAATAATAAGTAGCAAAGTGTTATGTAGGACTGAACCAGAAATCTCTTGTGGGATAAAAATTAGTAATGCAATGTAGCACTGATTCTGATCATCTCTGTATCAGTACTGTATGACCACTGCATTGAATGGGTGTGGAATTGATTAGCGTACACTGCCAATGAATGGTTGGAGTACGCTGCAACTGTAGTTCTGTGCTTATGGTATAATCCTAGATTCTTTAGTCACTGCTGCAGAGATTTAGAAACACATTCAAAATGAAGAACGCGCATGACCAAAATTTATTGTGAACTAAAATAAATCAGCACTTAACAGGAGGACGAAAGTGTGCAACAGCAAGTCCCTTTCCTATTCCTGATAATCTTAACAGCGTGAGTAATGCAGGCGAGAAAAGTAAACAGAATCAAGATTCAACACAGAGACTTCCTCAATATCCAGTAGTTTAAGTCAACCCAAGTCTGGGTTGTACTAATGATGAATCATTCTTGTTTGGAAATTTTATCACACACAGTGAACGCTCTGCACCCCAGTTCAGCATTTTGATGCTTCCAACTATTCTGAAAAAATCAGATGTATTTTATTCCGTTTCAAAGAGGACAATAACGATGCTGTGTAATATCCAGCACACCCGCAGCCTGGATGAATCACCGCATTTTTCCCCTCTCAGAATAGTGAGTTTACAAGCCTTTTAATTCTATTTTGTAGTTGGCTGTCCTCAAATCCTAGGAGCCAATAAATCTATTTAAGTTTTGACTTGAACTGAAGCAAGTTCTTTTGTCTGAAGATGTGATGCTCGCTACAGCTGGCACTGCAGAGGAGAGATCTGCTTCAGAGCTTAGAGTATAATGCACTATTCACTCATTCTACTGACACAGCTTCCAGGTTTTGCACAAGTTCAAGTTTTATTGAGAATTAGTGCCTCAAGGGCAGTACTGGCTAATGTGAAAGTAAATCGCAATGAGTCAACGTGCCCAGGAGTGAAAGGGTCAAGGTTAAAGAAAAAAAATGCTCAGTACAGATGATAAATTGAAAACTATATTGAACTGAACTGAATATTCCTAGACCGTTTCAATGACTGTAGTTTAATGCCTAATATTAAGTGGTTTTCACTCGTTTTTTTTACTGTTTGCACGATTTGTTCTTATTTTTGAGCACTGCAGGTTTGATGTTTTTTTCTGACTTGTTTCTTTAAGACGAATCTCAGGGTTGTATACTGAATACACACTTTGATAACAGATGTACTCTGAACTTTATGCCAGAAGTGAGCAAGAAACTTCATGGGGGTTACTTTCAACCAACCATGGACCACTATCATTACGGGGTTGGATACACCCGATTTTCAACAAAGGTAAAATATTGTATTTCCTTTCAGGTTCATGCATGCCATATACCCATTCACTTTATTGCAGATTATCTTAAATAAATCGTGTGCTGAAAGAGTGGTGTATTTTGCATCAAAAGTTCTCAAAACTAGTTAATACATTTAAACCACACTTCAGCTGCACAACCTCCAATCACAGATGAAAGCATCCTAAGTCAGTTCCCACAGGCAGTCCAAAAAAATCAGACTAGGAGGATTAGGAAAGATATTTGCTGACAAGTTTAGTTAAACAAAACATCATAACATCTTTTCACATTTATAAAGATTAGCTTTAATTGTCACATGTACATCAAAAGTTAAGTTAAAGTCTCCCCGAGCCTTATGCTGGTTTCTGTGGCATAAAGCGGCTGAGAGTACGAGACCCCCCCCCACCGGGTAGGACACCAGTCTATCTCAAGGTTAACCCCCGGCATTTTGCCAGTACACATTTTCAACTGGGTGGACTGGAGCAACGTGTGGTTAAGTGCCGCCTCAGCTGGGGCTCGAACTCATGAACTTCAGATCGCCAATCCAACGCCTTAACCACTTGGCCACGCATGTACATCAAAATGTACAGTGAAATGCATCAACAACCAGTCTGAAGATATGCCGCGCCCGGTGCCAATTTGGTGGTAGAGGCAAGTAAATTAACGGCTTTTAAGAGGTGCTTGGATAGGCACATGGATGTGAGGAAGATGGAGGAACATGGACATTGTGTAAGTAGGGCAGGAGGAGGAAATTCAAGTTTGGGTGTTGTTGATTTGACTTTTAGCTGGCTTGGCATAACATTGAGGACTGTTCTCTACTATGTTCTATAGCATGCCCTGCCATTTACTGACCCTAACACACACGTCTTTGGAACGTTGGGGCACCCAGAGGAAACTCACGTGGTCACAGGGAGAACCTTACAGACAGCAGTGGGAAATGAGCCCTGATCACGGGTACTGTACAGTAGCATGCAGTTCTTGTGGGACACTTTGAATTAGTAAAAGAGAATAGTTTTCAGGCATGTGGCAAAAGAGCAAAATCAAGGGATGTATTGGATTGGTGTATCAAATGAGCTAGCACAGACACAATGGGATGAATAGCCTCTTTATTCCTGGATTTTTCAAAGGGAAAGATGAAATTTAATCATCACCATACGGAATCCTCCCACTGCAGGTATCAGGTCAGGGATTTGCAATACCAGCTGATCAGCCATCCTCAGTTCCAGCCCATTAACCAGCAGAAACCGGCAATCCACTGAACCACGTTGTGATGCATCATCATAATGGATTGGAAGTAATTAAGCTGCATCCTTGCATTAAGCTTCTTTAGTTATTGACGCGGGCTGTTTATAAAATTATTTTGTGGAATCAGGAACATACAGCGCAGAAACAAGCCTTCACGGTCTAGCTCAGGGGTTCCCAACCATTTTCATACCTTGGACTCCTACTGCTAACTGGATGGGTCTGTAGACCCCAGGTTGGGAACCCTTGGATTCATACTCTTCCATGTCAACTATGATGCCAACCTCATATATACCTGCAGCACTATCATAAATTTTAAAAAGCAAACACGAGGAAATCAGCAGATGCTGGAAATCCAAGCAAAATGTCCTGGCCTGACGAAGGGTCTTGGCTCGAAACGTCGACAGTGCTTCTTCCTCTAGATGCTGCCTGGCCTGCTGCTTTCCACCAGCATTTTGTGCGTGTGTGTTGCATAATGTTTTAAAATCTATTTATTTATTTTTACAGACTGAAAAATCTAACTTTCTTTCACCACAGAGCCAGTTTTTCTATCCAAGGGGCATTTCAGAAACCCTTAGATAGAAAAGCAGAGGGCCATGTAGGAGGGAAGGGTTGACTGTTCTCAGAATAGTTGAAAGGTTAGCACAACAATGAGGTCAAAGAGCCTGTGGCACTGTTCTACATTACACCTTCCAACAACAAAAGTAAATTTTGGAATTGCATTCTTCATCATTACAACCTGCTTCAAAACTCCAATTTATTTCCTGCACATAGGATTATAATTCTTTCTTCTTCGGCTGTCCATCGATTTCGATGTTGACTGAGGCCTGGGCAGGGTTGCATGGGAGACCGGCAGTTGCCCAAGCTGCAAGTCTCCCCTCTCCACACCACCGATGTTATCCAAGGGAAGGGTATTAGGACCCATACAGCTTGGCACCGGTGTCGTCACAGAGCAACATGTGGTTAAAGTGCCGTGCTCAAGGACATAACACACTGTCTCAGCTGAGGCTCGAACTAGTGACCTTCAGATCACTAGACCAAAGCCTTAACCACTTGGCCATGTGCCAACAGGATTATAATTAATCCTCAGAGATATCAAACTAACCAACGAAATAATTTTCTCAGTAATTCTGGCTGTTGGAATTCATTCCCATAAATGCTTATTATCTCCTCATGTAATTCAAAGGGCCTCTCCCCCCTCTTGCTCAATGCCTCTGGAGGATGGTGCCAGCGTCCTGGGTCTTGGGCAAGGTTTAATCAATGTGGTTTGAGGATTGTGTAGCTCACGTTATGTGTTTATGGTCACTCCTTTTTGCTATTTCCTGCAATTTTTATCAGGGCAGAGAGACTCTGCCACCAGAAGTTTGTGAACACAGAGTGAGATTGAACTGAACTGAATATGCCTGGACTGGTTGAGTGATTTGTGGTTTGGAGTTTTATATTCTGTGTTTGTCGCTTGCCGTTTGCATGGTTTGTTCTTTTTTTTGCGTATTGCGGGCTTGATGTTTTTTTTGTTTCGTGGCTGTCTGTGGGAAGATAAATCTCAGGGCTATATACTGCATATGTACTTTGAATCTTTAAAATGCAAATTTGCACAGAAGAAAGATTACTGGAATTTTATTTAAAATTTCCTTACATTTCTTTCTACTTCTCAGTTGTTTTTACAAGCTTCTTTAGGGAGCAGCACAACATGATGTGATGTAATATTGGACCAAGTGGTTTTTTTTTACTTCTGAGACCCAAATATTCAACATAAATATGTTTATTTTTACTCTAAATCATTGTCTCGCCACATCCCCGCTTGATCTCACCACACAAACAAATGGATAATAAGTTATTCTTCTTCCTTTATTTTCCACTCTGCTGTCTTACCTGTTCTCACCTGCCTATCACCTCCTCTTGGGTCCCCTTCTCCTTCCCTTTCTCCTATGGTCCACTCCCCTCTCCTGTTCGATTCCTTCCTCTCCACCCCTTTATCTTTCCAACCCAGCTGGCTTCACCAATCACATTCGAGCTAGCCTTCTTCCCCTCACCCCAGCTTTTTTTTATTCCGGCATCTTCCCCCTTCTTGAAGTGTTTCAGCAGAAACATCAACTGTTTATTTATTTCCATGGATGCTGCCTCATATGCCGATCCCCTCCAGTATTCTGTGTATGTTGCTCTGGATTTCTGGCATCTGCAGATTTTTTTTTCCCTTTTCTAGATATACACAGACCAAATGCCAGTGGATTCTCAGAATGGTTATAGCACAGTAGGCCATTCAGCCCATTGTACCCATTCTAACTCCATGCAAGGGTAATCCAGCAGATTTCACTTACCACCCTCTCCCCATATTCCTGCAAACTTTCCTCTCCCTCAGCTGCCAAAACCAGCTTTGCTTCCTGTTTACAGCTTGGCCCCCCACACACATATGTCACTCGAGAAGCCATCAAGGACATCATTTGGGTTTCCTCCAACATTAAATTGATCTGTGCAGAGCGACTTTAGCCGATTAGCGCTGACATTTGCCAAGACAAAACAAGTGCAGAGTGAAGACTAAGCCTGAGTAACCAGCTTAGCTGTCTCCTTCATGACATCATCAAGCAACACCCTTCAGGAATCAATTCCTGGAATGAGCACACACCCAGTATAACCACAAATGGTCTAATCTAATAACAACCACTGAAGAAGATGGCACCTGAAAACAATGCGACCAAGATGGTTCACGAAACAACTTCTTTCACTTTGTTTACTTCATTTGTTTCTTTCAAATGTGGTTCTGCTGCATTTGGAGCCTGCGATCTACATTTTGGTGGTGTGCTTTCGGGCCAAGTGAGTGCTTTGCCCTCTCCGAGGGGAGCTCGGCAAGGTTTCAAGCGTGGCGCGCAGTCTGGAGATGAGGTGCGAGCTTGCGATCGACTCCGTTTACATCGGGGAAGAGCGAAATCAATGAGGACGAGAGCGGGTGAATGGTCTTTCTCTCTCCCCCCACCCACCCAGGTTCCATGGCTTTCTTTGTTTTGTGGCTGTCCATGGGGAAGAAAAATATCAAACTATGTGTGCTATATACAACCCTGATAACAAATGTAATCTTGAATCACCTAATGAACCCATTTAACAGTTCCACTTTGAATAGCAACAAGTGGCATGGCTGGCCAGTCACGGAAAATCAAGGAGTCTCTCACAGGCTCAGAGACAAAATGGGCCCAGCAGTGGAAAACGTCAACTTCCGGTCTGAAAGGTCTTAGGCATACCATAGGTTACACCTCAAAATTACTTCAATAAGCATCATTATGTGCCATGTCATGTGACGCAGTCAATTATGGTTCCAGGACCGTGACTGTTCTTGGCAATTTTTTCCCCACAAAATTGGCTTGCCATTGCCTTCTTCTGGGCAGTGTCTTTACAAGACGGGTGACTCCAGCCATTACCAATATTCTTCGGAGATTGTCTGCCTGGAGTCAGTGGTCGCGTAACCAGGACTGGTGATGTGCACCAGCTGCTCGTACGACCATCCACCACCAGCTCCCACGACTTCACATGATCCTGGCCAGGGGGGCTAAGCAGGTGCTACACCTTACCCAAAGGGGACCTGCAGGCTAGCGGAGGGAAGGAGCACCTTACACCTCCTTTGGTAGAGACTCATCTCCACCCCACCACCCACTCCAATAATAGTCCAAAAGCAAAAAATGTCATGTTTGTGTTTAATAAACTATATTTCACAATGCACATTTGGAACATCAGTTTTACTACATATTGATTTTAGAGGGTATATTGACAGATTAAGAATTCTATATAGAACAGAAAAGACAATAGTTTTTTTTATTGCCTTTTATTCATTTCCATCTCTCTATTAAAAAAAAGACTGTGTTGGTGAAATTATTCAAACTTCATCATGCACTCTCAGAGGAAAGAGGCCATGGATTCAAGTCCCGCCACAGAGATTTTCAAGACAAGTATCTGGTCAACATTGAGGTAATGCTGCAATGCAGGAAGGGGGTGACCCTTGGAAGAGTAAACTAACACCCCCTCCCCATTCCTTCAGTAGATGGAAACAATTCCAAAAAAAAGGAAAAACTCTAGCACCCGCGAACTCATGCTTCCCACTCCCCTACCCTTTTATACTGGCTCTGCCCCCTTCCTTTCCAGTCCATCATTTCCCTCCACAGATGCTGCCTGACTTGCTGAGCTCCTCCGGCACTTTGTGTGTTGCGCCAGATTTCCACTCTCTCTCGTGTGGCCAATACTTGTCCCTAGGTCAACTTCACAAGATGATCATTATCACCCTGCTGTCTTATTGTGTCCTACGGCGTGCAAATTGTTTACCATATTCCCCACAGCCACTACAGTTCAGAAGATACTACAAGGTGGGCAGAGCACAGAATGTCTCAGGAAAAGAGACTGTCAAGAGGATAGATGGGAACGAAGACATCAACTGCTCTTCAGTAATCAATTAGAAAGGTGCATATTGAATATTACTCACAGCTTTAAACTTGCCAGGTGTTTGATAACATTTGACTTCATTCTGTAATGAATTGTATTGATAATAAAAAAAAGTAGTCTGAACATAAGAATGAAGTTCATCTAAAGTAAATTAAACCAAAACAAAAATATGTATGGAAGCCATGTGAATCTGGAGCAAGGTCTCTACTCAAAGAAACAAAGGGATGGAGGAGTGACTAAGGCTACATCCACACTGCACTGGAAAAATCTGTAACCGAAGCTTTTTCCTCTTCGTTTTTACCCGCTGTCCACACTAAAATGGCATTTTCGCCCCCCGAAACCAGAGCTTTTCAGAAACACTCTTCAAAGTGTGTAATTTTGAAAACGCCGGATTGGCCGGATCAGTGTGGACGGGGTTACCGGAGAAATCTGAAAATGCTGTCAGACGGCAGCGCGCCATTTCATTGTTTTCCTGAACGCAGCCTAACAATTTCAGAACAGACGGCAACGAGACTGATGCCAGAAGAGTTAGAAGTGTACTCACCAAATACTTTGACCTATAACTTACTGAATAAATAAGTATACTCACTTTGCCCTGTTTTCTGTCCTTGCTCGTATGAAGGTGGTTTACATATTTATGCAAATACTTCTCTGACAATAGATGTGTAACAACCTAATGTAATATTGTATGGAAATACAAGATAACACTGATGCAGACATGTTTTACACATTTAACAAGGGGTTTTGTTAATGCAACAGAGTTAGTCAGTTTTTCAATGTTCGTCATCAGCCGGGTCAAGCTGTCCGTGAACTCCCTGTCGGTTGCCTCCATACGTTCCAGTATTGTTTTTTTTTATTTTTAAGTTCTCCTGCGCGAGAGCCAACAGCTGTCCGTCGTTTTAAGTTTTTCTTGTCTGTAACTACACAAACGCGCACTTTCACAGCGAGATTCGACACCAAATATGTTGCTTGTTTTCAGTAGATGTGTCCTGCGCATGCGCAGTAGGAAGAAATGCACCAAAATCTCCGTTTCAATGTGAACAGAGATATTTTTAAAAACGCATATTGTGGACGCCTACCACTGGGTTGCAAGTTAGTTGAACTTTACGTTCTTCTACTCTTCGTGTAGAAGTCACTAGAATCATACTCTTTTAACATGTGTATTCTTTTGAGCTGCAAGACCATAAGATATGGGAGCAGAATTAAGCCATTTGGCCCACCGAGTCTGCTCCGCCATTTCATCATGGCTGATCCATTTCTCTCTCAGCCCCAGTTTCCTGCCTTCTTCCCGTACCCCTCAATGCCCCGAATAATAAAGAATCTACCAACCTCTACCTTAAATTATACCCAGTGGCTTGGCCTCCAAAGCTGCCTGTGGCAACAATTTCCACAGATTCACTACTCTCTGGCTGAAGAAATTCCTGCTCATCTCTGTTCTAAATAGACATCCCAAGGCTGTGCCCTCTGGTCCTAGACACCTCCACCCTCGGAAACATCCTCTCCACATCTCAACATCCGATAGGTTTCATTGAGATCTCCACCCACTCCCACCTCCTCATTCAATGTACGGACAAGGGAACTGTAAAACGAAGCAACTGATAACTATATCGTAAATCTCTGAACACGCACTTGATCTTAGGGATGAAGAAAAACATTTTTCTCACCATTTCAGATTTAGCCCAAGGAAGAGCAAACTCAAAGCATTTGGGGGGGGGGGGGGGAAGAGATCAACTCTCTTCTTGCTCATCAGTTTCCATAACAAATGAATATGGACACATACCAAACTTCCATTAGAACAGAGAATCATGCTCACATAAACTCATTGCGTAGCGCTGTTAGCATTTAAACAAGGTTTAAGAAATTTTTAATTCATTTTGTTTTGGTCCAAGAAAAACAAGCATAGTACGGATAACAACAGGACACTCAAGGAGGTGATAACAACCCATTAAAGTCAAAGTGGGGGAAAAAAGTTTGACAGAGCAGATTCCTCAGTGAACACATGGAGCCTGGTGTGTCACAGATGAACATGCAGATGAGAAAAATCAGAATCAGGTTTAATATCATCAGCATATGTAATGAAATTTATTGCCTTTGTGGCAGCAGTACATAATAATAGAGATAAACTGGATTCTAGTAAATATTATAATGTAGTTAAATTAAACAGGAGATTAAAAAATGTAGTGAGGTAGTGTTCATGGGCTCGATGTCCATTCAGAAATCTGATGGTGGAGGGGAAGAAGCTGTTTCTGAATCATTTAAGTGTGTACCTTCAGGCTCCTGTACCTCCTCTGATGGTAGGAACGAGAAGAGGGACAACCCATTTGTCCTGGGTGATCAGGGTCCTTAATGATGGACGCCGCCTTTTTGAGGCGCCGCTCCTTGAAGATGTCTTGGGTGCTCCGGAGGCTGTTGCCCACGATGGAGCCGACTGAGTTCACAACTTTCTGCAGCTGACTTCGATCCTGAGCAGTAGCTCTCACCCCTTACCAGAGAGTACTGCAGCCAGTTGGAGTGAACAGGCACCATCTCCAGAATCTCCAGAGGCAAGCCTGGAAGCAGGAAGAGCGTCAACTCTGTAGTGGGGCTGCAGCTGATTGTTCCAATAGAACAGTGAAAGAACAGTGCTAGAGAAGGATAATTGGAACAAAGATGGCTACTTCTGTTAAGGTCACAGATGTGACCTTGACAAGGGCTCTGTCAGTGCAGAAGGGTGGAAAACCAGCCAAAAAGGATTCAAGTGCAGAGAGATCTATGGACTAGATTTTTTTTTGAGGCGAGAGTCAACATCAGATTTGAAAATGAAGTCCTACTGCTTGGAAACACTTTTCAGCAAGCTTCAAGCACAATTTACACTAATCTTATTTTACCTTCTTTAGCTTTAGTTTCAACATCCTCAGATTCTAACACATGTAGCGATCAGTGGCCAATTAAATCATCAAACCACATGTTTTTGGGATATGGGAAGAAAGCCTCATGGTCACAGAGCAGGTGCAAACTCAACACAGACAGGAAGCCACGAATGAACAAGGTCACTGGCACTGTCAGGCAACAGTCTACAGGCCTTGTGACCTAAAGTCAGGCAGAGAGAGTGAAACTTACACCCAAGGCTCAGAAGAGATGATCAAACAGGTGCACCTCGGGGACAAGATGGAAACGGGTCAGGAGGTAGGATAGAATACAGAATGAGCATTTGGAGAGAAGCAAGAGAAAGAAATGGGGAAAAAAAAGTGGAGGAGCTGAACAGACAAGGAATCACGACACCATGAAATAAAACAAACTCAATGCACTGACTTAAATAGGCATGACAAAGTTTAAAAAAGCCAGGGGTTCGTTTCACCATTCTGGTCATACTTTGAATAATGATCAGTTGTTTTGGTGGTTAATACAACCTAATGTTGGTTCTGGAGTGGGTTTTGGTGCCGTACACATAGGCTGGAATTTTAAATTCTACTGCGATTTGTCTGACCAACGTCTTCATCTGAATTGATCAAAAACATTACTTTATCTAGGCCCAGCTCTTGAGTGAGGAATGCAAATCCTGTGGAAATTATGGAAATGTTTGTAAGAATGTAAATGCTTTGAAGTCAATCTGAGAGGCAACCATACTCTGTGCTAACCATTCGAAACGATTGCTAGCCAAACAGAAAGCATACCAAGGCACAAATTCTGACTTTGTTCATTTTCTTTCCTTGAACCAAGTGATGCTATAACTTGAGGTGTCCAACAGGCTCAATGGCCTTCAGTTTGTGTAGACATGGGCAGAATTACAAGGGTGGCGGGGCAGCGCAGTGGTTAACACAATGCTGTACAGTACCAGCGATCCAGGTCCAATTCCTGCCACTGCCTGTAAGGAGTCTCTCCCTCTGACTGGGTGGGTTTCCTCTCTCTGCTTCAGTTCCCTCCCACGGATCAAAGGCCTACAGGTTGGTGGGTTAATTGGTCATTGTAAATTATCCTGTGACTGGGATTAAACTGTGGGGGGGGGGGGGGGGGTTGCTGGGCAGTGCTCTATCACAGTAAATAAATGATTGGATATATTTAATTGAACATATTTTATTTGGGTAATTTGATATCATTATTATCCTTCTAATGAAAATTCAAGGTTAAATAACATAGATAGTCAAGTTAAGGAAATTTTAAAACTTTCCAGTAACTACAAGCAGCGCTCTGCTCTCCTGAAACCATTGGTTTTCTTGCTGCTCCCTCAACAGTTTCAGTTTTTGTTTAGAAGTCTGAAAGTAAGTGCCAATATTTCCCCTCCTCCTCCTCCTCCCAAATAGTTGGAAATCACCTTTGATGAAACAAGGTTTGTAAACAATCCTCAATCTAAATCTACCTACCATTTTAAGGATACCCCAGACAGAGCTAAGCAAGGATACTCATAACCAAAAATCACCCTCCTGTATCTATCGAAAGACACCACAGCACCACAAATGCGAAGAAACCTCCATAGGTTATCGACCAACTGGGTAAATCAAAGTTAACCAGCGAAAGACTTGCATTCTAAACCAACAGAGCTAAAATAGTTTAAAAAGCAAACCGCTGGAGAGATTCAGGTCAGGCAGCATCAGTGGACGTGAAGGAATAGTCAATATTTCAGTTTGAGCTCTACAACCTACATGGACACCACAGTCCTGATGCAGGGTATTTGCCCTCTCATCCTTAGTGATAGATGACGTGGACTCTGGCCTGACTTCTCATTCCTCAATAATTCTTTAGTCTTGACAGATGTGCGACATTGCAGTCGGGTCTATCACATCCTTGACTGATCTCACCTAGCACCGGCACAAACCCAGATGGACCTTACCCAGGGTATTGATGAGAAATTGAGATGTTTAAAAAGCTCAGAGCAACAGAGTGAGCAGCTTCAAGTTCCTGGGCATGGACATCTCAGACGATCTATCCTGGGCCCGACATACTGATGCTATCACTAAGAAAGCATACTACTGGCTCTACTTCATGAGGAGTTTGAGTAGATTTGGCATGTCACCAAAGACTCGCTCAAATTTCTATGGACCTACAGTGAACAGCATTTTGATTGGTTGGCTCACAGCCTGGTACAGAGCCTCCAAATGCACAGGATCACCAGAGCCTTCAGACAGTTGGAGCCTCAGCTAGTTCCATCATGGGCACAAACCTCCTCAGTAACAAGGCCACCTTCAGGAAAGTGGCACCCATCATTAAAGACCCTCACCATCCAGTACATGCCCTCATCATATAACTACCCAGAGAGGAGGTTCAGGAACCTGAAGACCCACAGACAACATTTGGAGAACAGCTTCTTCCCCTCTGCCAAAGTTCTGAACAGATCATAAACACCACCTCTCTACTCGTCTTTTTTCACAGTTTTTGTAATTTATATAATTTTTTTTTTACTTTGCATTGTACTGCTGCTGCAAATCAACACATTTCATGACATTTGTCAGTGGTAGTAAATCTGATCCCGATTCTTCTTCAGTCAGCTCACCCTGCAGGCTAACCTGGAGAGATTCACCTAGTCATTACGGTACACAGGAAGACAAGTCAGTCCATCATGAATGGATGGCCATTTACCTGAACCTGTTAAAACATTTTTGCCCCCTCCAGGCACTTTCTGACCTGAGTAGAATTTCCAAACATTTTCTGCTATTATTTCAAGTTTCCCATATTCAACTTCAAAATCCAGTATTTTTTGCGTCATTGCTTTAACTAATTGATCCCAGTCTGACACTGCGCTCCAAAGTACTACAATGGTTTTCCTCTTGAAAACAAGGTCAATTCTTTTAAAACGTACAATCATGTTTCTTCTATTCTTTCAAGAAAAATCATTTAAAAATTTACTGCATAGGGTAAAAAGTTCTCATCTCACCATTTACTCTAATCAGACACTAAATAAATTTCCTTTGGCTATCAACTCACATCAGTGCAACCAGTTTCCCTTCATTCAAAATTCTTTAAAAGAATTACTGGACTCTTCAAAATAGTCATCTTCTTGACTACAGTTATTCCAGCCTTAACACAGAAGCTGATTATCCTCAAAATCATTCTAACTGGCTGCATCTCCATCTGGAATTGAAATAAGCTGCAGAGAGTTGGAAACTTAATCAGTTCCATCATGGGCACTAGCCTCTGTAGTATCCAGGGCATCTTCAAGGAGCAATGCCTCAAAAGGACAGCATCCATCATTACCGACTCCTATCACCCAGGTTGTTCACATTGCTATCTTCAAGAAGCAGGTACAGAAGCCTGAAGGCATACATTAATCGATTCAGGAACAGCTTCTTCCCCTCTGCCATCTGATTTCTGAATGGACATTGAACTTTTGAACACTACCTCATTTAATCTAACACTATCTCTTGTAATTCATTTTTTCTATTATTATTTATTGCATTATACTGCTGCTACAAAGACTACAAATTTTACAATGTATGCTGGTGTTATGAAACCTGATTCTGATCATTCCAGTAAATTTCCTAATGCAATATGCATATGCCAACTAGTGAAACTGTGTCACAGCAACAACCGTGCACCTATACTTCATCAGGAGTTTGAAGAGATTTGGCATGTCAACAAATACACTCAGAAACTTCTATAGAGTATTAGCCTACAAAGTACCCAGGGCATCTTTTGGGAGCAGTGTCTCAGAAAGACAGCATCCATTATTAAGGACCTCCAGCACCCAGGGCATGCCCTTTTCTCACTGTTACATCAGGTAGGAGATACAGAAGCCTGAAGGAACAGCTTCTTTCCCTCTGCCATATGATCCCTAAATGGACATTGAACCAGTGAACACTAACTCACTTTTTTAATATATTATTTATGTTTTTGCATGATTTTTAAGCTATTCAATATGTGTATAACTGTAATTGACTTATTTATTACTTTTTTTTCCCTCTTCTATATTATGTATTGCATTGAACTGCTGCTGCTAAATTAACAAATTTCATGACACATGCCGGTGTTAATAAACCCGATTCTGATAATGCATTTTCTTCACAATTTGGGCAGTACTGTGCCCCAAAAAGGACAAGAACAACTTTATACTTTCCACCAGTTATTGTACAACTTGCATTTTGTCAAGAAAGGCACAAAACCACTGTCAATGCCAAGAGTTCTTACTGCTCAGCATTCAACACTTGCAGGCTGACTTCCCAGTTTAGCAACAACCAGTTCTGCTCTGTGATCCATAAACCACAGGATAAACAGGCAAACTAAAAGATTGTTATCTTGGAATGCCAGTGGCTGCAGATACACATTCAAATAGATATGCCGCCCATCAACAAAGGTGCAAATACAATGAACAAATGACCTCCAAATTTGTGCCTATATAAATGTAAATTGCACTTCAACTGGTTTCTTAGGGATTTAAAACAAGTAGTTCTTCACAATCATATCACTGCTGGAAAATTTGCAATTGATTTGGCACCATTTTAGTCTATAAATCCACTTGATTGTGTATTAACTCAACACTTCTGTAATCATTAGCAAGTCAAGGATGCACAAACAGGGATATAATTTGCATGGAGAATAGTCCCTGCAAAGGTAATCACATTTAAAATGTTACACAGGAAATTGAAGCATTTATTTCCTTGTTAGTCTATCATAAAAATGTGATAACAGAAAGTATCAAGTGGGTTAAACAAAACCAAAAAGGATGATGAATGGTTTAACGTATGTAAAAAAAACTGGCAGAGTTTCTTCGAGGATTTAACTGGGAGAAGAGATATGGAAGTCTTTGGTAAAGTTTCATTAAGAGGTTAGTGTGCAAATTAAAACACTTGGGATTTGAGAAAATATGCCAGCAGACTCCATGCAGGAGGCAATGGGGTAAAGAGATTGGCCTTCTAGACCCCAGTCAGTTCAGATTGGCAAACAACACCTCCTCTACAACCTTCATTATTAGCACAGGAGTGCCACAGTGATGTGTACTTAATCCCCTGCTCTACACCTTTATACTATGAATGTGTGGCTAACTACAGCCATCAACCATCAGGCTCTTGAACTACACTCATTTAAGGACTCTTACCTGACATTTCAAACTCGTTATTTATTTATCTGCATTTGCACAGTTCCTGAAATTTATAGACCCTGTTTACAGTTACTGTTCTATAGATTTGCTAAGTATGCCCGCAGAAAAAGAATACCTGGGTTGTATGTGGTGACATACATGAACTCCAATAAATTTTACTTTGAACTTTGGATTATAAAATTATGAGGGGCAAAGACAGGGGGAAATAGAATTTTTTTCTCCCCCAGGAAGGGGAATCTGGGATTAGAGAGCACAGTTTAAAGTGAGGCAACTTTAAAGGGGCACACAAAAGAGGCAATCGTCTTGAATGAACTGTCAGAGGTGATGCTGTAGATACAATTACAGCCTTTAAAATGTATTTTGATAGGAACTAAGATAGGAAAGGCAGAGGAGATACAGGCCTAATGGATGCAAATGAGATTAGTGTAGCTAGAGATCTCAGTCTGCTTTGATGCAGACCAATAAGGCCCATTTCGTTGTTGCCTGACTATGATACCATGATTGGTGTTTGGGTCTCATCCATTTATTTTTCCCAATGAGGAAATCAAATGAATTTCCAAATTCACTGACGACATGAAACTGGGTACGGTCATGAAGACAATGCAAAGAGACTTCAAAATGAAATCTTTAGGCAAGTTGAGCGGGAAAATACAAGACACATGAGGTCATGCGACTTTGGGTAAATGCAATGTTATTCACTTTGATAGGGAAAACAGAAAGTCATTGGTTCATACTGGCGGCAGAGTAGCATAGTAATTAGCAAAACGCTTTGGAGTACAGGTGACTCCAGTTCAATTCCCAATGCTGTCTGTAAGGAGTTTGTACCTGCGTGTTTCCTCCGGATGCTCTGGCTTCCTCCCACAGTCCAAAGATGTTCCAGATGGGAGGCTAATCGGTCATTGTAAGATATCCTGTGATTAGGCAAGGGGAATTAAATCAGGGGGGTTGCTGGGTGGTGTGACTTGAAGAGGTGGAAGAGCCTATCCCACACTGTATCTCAATAAATAAATAAATTTCAGGGGTTCCCGACTGAGATCCACAGACCCCCTCAGTTAATGGTAGGGGTCCATGGCATATAAAAGGTTGGGAACCCCCGGCTTGAGTGAAGACAGATTGGGAAATGTTGAAGAACTAAAGGACTTGGGGATCCTTGTACGCTAGTCAAGGAAAGTGAACATACAGGTATAGTTAAGATGGAAGATCACTAGACTTAACCCTTGAATAGGAGGACTGATATAGGAGGAGTGATTAGGTTCCCTAGACCTGCATTCACTAGAATTTAAAAAAAGTGAGAGGAAACCATATTGAAACAAAAAAATTCATACATGGCTCAACAGGCTGAATGTAGAGAGGATGATTACCAATATCTTGGGGAATTTAGAGTCAAGTTTCAATATCACAGTATAAGGTTGACACGAGGACAAATGTCTTCACTCAGTTACTGATGAGCCTGTGGAATTCTCTACCATATTTGCAGTGGACCTCAAGTTAGTAAATATATTTAAGAGTGAGATGAATATCCAGACACAAAAGGCATCAAGGAAGGCAGAATTATTTAATTGAAATAGAGGATAGGCTTTGATTGTATTGAATGGAGAAGCAGGCCTGAAAGATTTCAATGGGCAATTCCTACTCTTTGCCACATGCAGAGATGAGTCATTGTAAGACCTTAGAAGCAGAATTAGGCCATTTGGCCTGTCGAGTCTACTCCACCAGTTACTCATGGCTGATCCATTTTCCCCCTCAGCCCCAATCTCCTGCCTTCTCCCCATGTCCTTTCACAAGATCACAAGACAAAGGAGCAGAAGTAGGCCATTCAGCCCATTGAGTCTGCTCTGCCACTCCACCATGAGCTAAACTATTCTCCCATCTAGTTCCAATTTCTGGCTTTTTCCCCATATCCCTTGATACCCTGACTAATTAGATACCTATCAATCTCCTCCTCAAGCACCCTCAATGATTGGGCCTCCACAGCTGTATGTGGCAACGAATTCCATAAATCCATGACTCTCTGGCTAAAAATTTTTTCCTCATCTCTGTTTTAAATGGGTACCCTCTAATTCTAAGACTGTGACCTGTTGTCCTTGGACTCACCCACCAAGGGAAACAGCCTTTCCACATCTACTCTGTCTAACCCTTTCAACATTCGAAATGTTTCTATGAGATCCCCTCTCATTCTTCTATACTCTAATGAATACAATCCAAGAGCCGACAAACGCTCCTCATATGTTAGTCCCTGCATTCCAGGAATCATCGTGCCCTAACTAATAAAGAATCAACCTCTGCCTTGAATATGCCCAATGACTTGGCCTCCACTGCAGACTGTGGCAACAAATTCAAAAGAATCACCACTCTCTGGCTGAAGAAATTCCTCCTCATCTCCATTCTAAAAGGACACCCCTCTACTCTGAGGCCATATCCTCTGATCTTGGTCTCTCCCACCATAGGAAACATCCTCTCCACATCCACTCTATGGGGGCCTTTCAAAACTCGATAAGTTTTAATGAGGCCACCTCTCATTCTTGTGTTTAAAGGTCAACTAAGCAAACCTATAGAACAGCAACTGTAACTTGCATATGTAAAATGTTATCACTGGAAGGCATGCGTGATCTCCCACTCATTCAGAATACAACACCCCAAAAACCCAAGTTCAAGGAGATAATTTTTACTGAATTCACTCACACACAATAAAATAGAAACACCCGCAGGTTCAACAGAAAGCAACATGTGCATTCAAAACTTGAGCAGGGCTTCATGCTTCGCAACTGTTTTAATTAAAAAATCTTTAATTTGTGACTTATGCTTTCAATATTTTTCCATAATTTTCATCAGGGTGTTACACTGGCTTCAATCAATGAAACAATATAGGTGTTTGGAACAGACTGCTCCAACCCAGGCAATGGCTAATCAACTATCCTGGCGAGATCAGTGTCCAGATTCCCTGAACCAGCCATTCTTACTGGTCAATCATTACCAGTACCCTGGAATAAAGCAGTTGAGGCAGGAAATTACAAAACTACTAGAGTATTGTCCTGAAACCACGATAACTCAGAAGAATGCTTTTATTATTCCCCTTTACACTTTAAAGTCAATAATGGAAAATCTAGCTAACTCCTACGAAGAGGTTTGCTCTTATAAGGCAATTATTATGCTCCCAAGTCATATTCAGCTGTACAAGCTAAGGGGATCCACACTTAGTGGCCACCTGAGTAGACAGCTCCTACTCAATGACTTGGCCTCCACACATTCACCACTCTCTGGCCTAATTAAATTCCTCTTCATCTCATTCTAACTCGCAGTAAAGTGGTGACTGAGTGTATGTTTGGGGTCCTCTGTTGCTGTAGCCCATTTGCTTCAAGGTTCAATGTGTTGTGCATTCCGACATGCCCTCCTGCACACCACTGCTATAACGAGTGGTTATTTGAGTTAATGTCACCTTCCTGTCAGCTTGAAGCTCCCTGGACATTCTCCTCTGACCTTGCTCATTAACCAGGCATTTTCACCCGCAGGACTGTCACTCACTGAACTTTATTTTTGTTATTTTGCACCAATCTCTGCAAACTCTAGAGGCTCTTGTGCGTGAGAATCCCAGGAGATCAGCAGTTTCTGAGATACTCAAGCTACTCCGTCTGGCACCAACAATCATTCCACCATCAAAGACACCTGGGTCACATTTCTTTCCCATTCAGATGTTTGGTCTGAACAACCAAAGCTCTTGACCATGTCTGCGTGCTTTTATGCATCGAGTTGCTGCCTCATGACTGGCTGATTAGACACTTGCAATAACCAGCAGGTGTACCTAATAAAGTGGCCACTGGCTGTAGATAGGACAATGGTGAAAAATTTTGGCAGAAGTGTCTATGACAAGAACGTATCGGCTTACGGCAAGGGATTTGAGAATTTGCTTTCCACCCTAAGGGTGTCTGGAACCTGGAATGCATTGCACGAAGTGGTCTTGGAGGCAGTGACCATCTCGGAGCATGAAATGCAATGGCTTGGAAGGCTATGAGCCAAGTAAACATAGACAACCTACAGGACAGTACAGGCCCTTCAGCCCATAATGCTGTGCTGAACCTGTATTCACTTTAGAAATTACCTCGGGTTACCCATAGCCCTCTATATTTCTAAGCTCCACGTACCTGTCCAGGGGCCTCTTAAAAGACCCGATTGAATCTGCCTCCACCACGGGTGCTGGCAGCCCATTCCTCACACCCACCACTCTGTGTAAAAAAAACTTAACCCTGACATCTCCTCCGTACCTACTTCCAAGCATCTTAAAACTGTGCCCTCTCATGTTAGCCACTTCAGCCCTGGGGAAAAGCCTCTGACTAGCCACACAATCAACGCCTCTCATCATCTTATACACCTCTATCAGGTCACCTCTCACTCCCATCGCTCCAAGGAGAAAAGGCCGAGTTCACTCAACCTACTCTCATAAAGCATGCTCCCCAATCCAGGCAACATCGTTGTAAATCTCCTCTGCACCCTTTCTATGGTTTCCACATTCTTTCTGCAGTGAGGCGGCCAGAACTGAGCACAGTACTCCAAGCAGGGTCTGACCAGGGTTCTTCTCTTTCCAGTACTCTGGAACTGAGGAAAGGGGCTGGCATAGATGGGTTGTTAATGGCAAGCGAGGGGGAGGCCATTCCTGTGCTTTAAGGTTCAATGACTGTTTGAAAAAAAGCTACTGGGTATGCACAGCTCCAATCACACATCCTGACTGGAACGTAGAGGGACTTGGGGATCCTCATACAATGATTTTTAAAAAGTGCTGGAACTATTCAGAGTAGAGAAATGAGAGTTGATGTTTCAGATCACAATAAGTCAGAAGAACAAACACAAAATGCTGAAGGAACTCAACAGATCAGGTAACATCTATGAAAAGGAATGAACAGTTGACGTTTCAGGCCCGGATGCATCAGCAAGATCGGAAGTGAAGGAAAAAGAAACCAGAATAAGAAGGTGGGTAGGAGGGGAAGGACAAACTAGCAACTGATCTATGGAACTAGATGTGGGAGAAGGTGGGTAGGAGGGATGAAGCTGGGGGGTGATAGGTGAGAGAGGTAAACGGCCGAAGGAAGAACCTGGCAGGAGAGAAGCCTGGACCATAGGAGAAAGATGATGAGGAGGGGACCCAGAGAGGTGATGGGCAGGTGAGAAGGGGTAGAAGGGGTGCCAGAATAGTAATGAAAAAGAGAAGAGAAGCGGGGGGGGGGGGGTTGAAATTACCAGAAGTTAGTGAAATCAATGTTCATGCCTTTGGGTTGGAGGCTACCCAGGCAGAATGAGATTTGCTCCCCCAACCTGAGAGCAGCCACAACAGGGGCAGTGGAGGAGCCTGAACATTTGTCAGGAATCTCTTTAGACACTGCTAGGCTATTGATTTTCAAAATGAAGACATTATCATCAAAATCACAGAAGCTAAATGCAGGTTCCACTCTGAGCAAAACTATATACCAGTACGGAATGGAACCTGCACATCACTTACCAAACTTTACTCAAAGTGACCTTATTGGTAATGCTATTTCCACTACTGACACTGTACACTGCTACCCAATGTCAGCAGAGCTCCCACAGATTGATCAGTATTGGGTTGATATGAACTAAAACTGAAGCACTTTCAGCGCGCTGTTAAAAGAGGCTGGCCCCGCAGTGATGTGACAACGTGTAATTGTAAACAGGGAGCCACGAGGTGAACTGGGAATTATTGTACGGCAGTGCCCCGGGCAGCTGAGTTGCCTGTAGGTCTGCCTTGAAACGGGCAATCTTACCATGGCGTCCAGATTTTTAAAGTCACACAGCCTCCTCTGGGCTCGGGGACGGAACGTCTCCTCGTCGAGCGGCTCTTCCAACGCGTCGCGGATCTCCTCGTCGATCTCCTCCTCCATCTGGATCAGCATCGGGGCCAACATGCCGAACTTGGACCCCCGCCTGGCCACCTCCAGCAGGCATAGCACGAAGTTTTTCTCGTTCTTGCGGAGGACCAGGTCGTTGGTCTCGAACATCAGCGCGTCCTGGATGCCCAGGTCATGACGGCACCAGTCAATGAAGTTGGACACGTTGTCCCTGGCGATGAAGGAGCCGGGCTGCACGTTCTTGGAGGCGAAAGTCACTCCGTTGCGGGGAACCTTCATCCTCTTGGCCACCTCCGGGCACTTGTGCTCAAACTCCAGGGCAGTCTGGTTGACGTTGTTGGAGTGTTGGCACAGGGCACATCCCGTCTCCAGTGTTTCCATGAAAGAGTCCACATGTACGTCCAGATCGTACAGGGCGTTGAGCCACTCGGCCAAGTCCTCCTTCATAGCGTACAGATACTCCTCGCTGGATCTGAACGGGCGGATACTCTTACTGGCCGCCGACTGGATGTTCTTCTGTTCCGCCATATTCCTCAACTAGCCGCCGGCCCCTCCCCTTTTAACTCCTCCGCTCTCCTCGCTTGAAATTGCTGTGTCAACCCGGGCTCCAGGTGATTCGCTCTGGTTAATATCCCCCGCCCATGCACAATGAGGGTTAGTTCCAGATTGGGCGCCCAGATGAATCCCTGCGTCTCTCTCTGCCCGTTGACTATCGTTCTTGGTCTGTTGCCATTGCGCGCCGGTCGTCTCCGCTGAAGCGCAGCGACCACTCTTCCGACTGCCGCGCCGGGCGGTTTCAGATGCCGCCCTGACCAGGGATGACTAGTTTCTTCTCAGATGACTCCCTCCTCCCTCCGCATCGGAAGAGCCTCCCAGTAAATCAGACAGCGACCCACCTGGCGAGCGCAAAAACTCTTTGCCGGCTGCTCATCTCATCGGGTCGGCAGCCCGGCGCCTTCTCCGCTGCGCTCGTTTGCAGCCCAAGCCTTGCGCTTCGGGTGGAAGCGATACGTTTCCGGTTGCTCCATTATTTTCGGCAAGCTTTCTCTTCCAGCTCGGCCTCTGTTTATATCCTGACTACTTTTAACTCCATGGAAACCGACCACTTCCCCCCCCCCCTCCCCGACCTCCGCCCAGATTCGCAGAGCTCTTGTACGCCCAGCTGAGAGAGTGTGTGCAAAGTTAACAAATACCGACCAATCTGTCAAAGACGAGGTAAAAGAAATCGAGCCTCCCGTTAGAAACAGTTAAATTATGTGAATGCGCTTGTTAGTTACACGTAGATATTTTGGCCCTGAAATCTGCAATGATGTAATTTGCTGATCCTGTGTCAGGGATCTAGATTGGTTCGCAAATCATTTGCAAAAGTCCCATTACCTCACTGAACTGCTGGGAAGAGTAACGCCACTGCAACGCCTGCCAATATTTTTAAGGGAGTTGCCTTAATTTGGTACCGTGAGGACTGGCTGTATGTCATAAGGTATAACACAAACGGCAGACATTCACTTTATGAAGATGGAAAATACAGACTTTAGCTCAAGGGAGAATTGGGGGGGGGGGAGAACAACAGTATTGGAAGGAGAAAGACAGACGGGGTTAGATACTCGCCTGCAGGCAATTATACAACATTATGACACTAAATAATGCAATATAACTAGATCGTACTGGGAAGACGGTGTCCACAGTGCACAGATGGCTAATAACAGATGGAGTATTAAGCAGAGGCTAGAGTCTGGGAATGCAGAGATGGTCTTTAAAATGACCGAGAACATGGGACAATTGTCACGAGATTATCCTGTCTGAACTAATGCAAATTACGATATAAAGGAAACTATCGTAAATATACAACACACATACTTGACATAAATACCTGATTATCGCTACATCACTAGACAAGTGTTAAATTTAGATCTAGGTGGGCGTCCCACTTCGTCCCGATTGTACTTCTAAATCGAAGCGGTATTGATTACCCGCGACACCATGTCAGTATTGAAATCTGTGTATGAAAGAGAGTTAATGAATTATTAATTTGCTTTCAAGGACTTCTCAGCAAAACTTCATTCTTTTGTCGGGATGGGTTAGGTGGGTTTTCAGATTCACTCATTTGCAAGGAGGGGTGGGAGTGGGGGCATAGTTTACAATTCCGGAGCTGTGCCGATTGAGGCGAAGTATGCATCGTAAACGCAATGTCTGGATTAGCGCTAGTTCATTGCGGAAGCACGCAGGACTGGGAGGTCCGCAGATTGTGTCGAGTTAGCAAACTTCAGGACGGTAGGGCGCCGTTTAGAGTGATATGGCTACAGGGCCCTACGTATTCTGCAGGATGTTTGCTTAACTCCACCACCGGAAGGGATTTAAGATTTTATGGGAGGAATACATTGTGCATTAGATAGGAGAAAGATTGCGGTCTGAAACCATTTTAATCGCATAGAGGCAGGTCACGGCAACTGTTAAAGTGATTTAATCCAGTGTCATTTAATGTTCGTAAAGGGCGCACTGAATTGAGACTTTCAATAACAAAACTGCACAGAAATAAGGAACGGGTTTAAGCAGGGCTTTGGGTGTGCGATGCCTACTGGCTCCTTTTTAGGAAGAGCGCCGACTTGGGATCATTGCAATTCCGTGGGTTCTGAGGCAGCAATTGGAAATCGCCGTGGGAACAGCACACGCTCCCTCAGAAAGGGGACAGGAAGTACCCGACGGGCCGGCGGGATGGTCCGATCAGGGGCTTTGTGTGCGGCCAGGTGCATGGACTGTCCATTCTCAATGCTCCTTCCCACCTTTGAATGGTAATGGCCCAGGGCTGGGGTTGTTAAATTTCTTGAAGAGTATCCTTGATTATTTGGAGAGCCAAGTGATTGTCTCTCCTTAAAAACAAGTAGCACATCATATATTAATTAACTTAGTCTAAGTCAGTACAGGATACTGTTACAGCAGCTGTAAGTTCCACAGGTGTGGTAGAAAGGTCAGTAACATCATGAAGGATCCCACCCGCTCTGCTCATGGTTGCTGGTCCCACTCTGTCAGAGAAGAGGCCACGCGTAGCATCCACGCCAGGACCACCAGGCTCAAAAAGTTACTTTCCCCAAGCAGTAAGGGTGATCAATACCTCCCCCACACTCGCCGCCACCGCTACGGTATAATTCCCTGCCAGAGTCACCCTCATGTACAGATACAACATTGATAGGCCTTATTTTCAACAATGATATGAGACAGCCTGCAGAGAAGTCAACACCATTCTACAGAGTGCCAGGAAAGCAACGCCCACCTCAATGTAAAACAAATGGAGTAGAAGGCGGATTACGGGAGGAATGGAGACAGGCTAGCCCCTATTGACATCAATGGGACTGTAGTTGAGAGGGTGAGCAGCGTCAAGTTCCTCGATGTACAAATCACCGAGGATCTCACCTGGACTGTACATACCGGCTGTGTGGTGGGGGAAAAAAAGCACAGCAGCGCTCCTTTCACCTCAGACGGTCAAAGAACTTCGGCATGAGTCCCCAAATCCCCAGGACTTTCTACAGGGGCACCATCAAGAGCATCCTGATTGGCTGTACTGCCCTCAATCTCAGGGCACTGCAGAGAGTGGTGCAGACAGCAGAGCGAATCCGTGGATTGGAATTTCCCACTCTTCAGGACATTTACAGCAGCAGGTGCGCAAAAAGGGCCTGGAGGAGCATCAGGGACTCCAGCCACCCTGGCCACAAACTGTTTTCAGCTGCTACCGTCTGGCAAACAGTACCACAGCATTAAGGCCAGAACCAACAGGCGCTGGGAGAGCTTCTTTCACCAGGCCATCAGATTTATCAATACGCACTGATCTGATTGCATAACTGACTGTACATTCATGTACATTTAACAATTATGTATACAATCTTAGTGTGTGGGCAATATCCTCCCACTTTTTCCTTCCTTATTGCTTGTAATGCAACGGAGACGCAATATAAAGATTTTTTATGTTTCAAAATGGATGTAAAAATAAAATTCTAATTCTAACTCTAATTTCACTCTTGTATCTAGTGTCACTTTATGTACATATAATTTATGTATTTATATATATTGTTTTTTTTTAATCACTGTGTTCCTTATCTTTCCGTGTTTTTACATGCTGCATTGGATCCGGAGTAACAATTATTTCCTTCTCCTTTACACTTGTGTACATTAAACTGTCTTGGAATCTTGTACAGCAGCTAGTATTCAGTTTGCATCGAGTAAGTTTTCACTGCAAAAGGGCATGAGCTGCGACCAACAGTGCCATCTGGTGTTCATTTGGTGTTATGCACAGAGAAGTTGTAGGATGTAAAAGCATTTTCTTTTCTATGTATTTCGGCAGCTAAAGACTGATCGATGTTCTTCTATTCAGATCTTCGATTTTTTTTTCTTAACACACTCATTTTGGCGTTTCCTTTTGTAACACGATACTGAAGAATGACCACAGTAAATATTTTTAATTAATTTAAAACAGTATTTCTTACTTTCAGGATCACTTATGATGTTGGCTGCATTGTAGAGACATAGCAGGCAGACAGTTATTCATTAATAGCCATTTATTGATGAAACAACAATATTTATAAGGTAATGATGGTAGGGTGGAGGTTAAATTACCAGATTAGTAATCTGGAAATTTGGACAAATAATAATTGGGGTGAGTTCAAATCCCAATTACCAGTGTGGAATTAAAAGCCAGTTAATATTCTTTAATTCTGGGGGAAATGTCAACCAGCCCACGTGAAAGTACCTCAATTGTAATGAAATCCCAGTTGGTTCACCAATGTCCTTGAAAGGAAGAAGTCATCCATCCTTACCTGGCATAGCATGTGACTTGTAGTGGTTGACTTTAAGAAGCCTTTTGAGGCGGCCCAGCATCTTGTATCTGTTGCAGATACACTACATCAAAATGCTTATCAGAGATAGAACACAACTGGACAGAGCACCCATTGTCCAGCTGGCCATCGAATATGGCTGAGGTAAAGTCACTCTCAGCTGAGCCAACCCTGCAAAGCCCTCCTTTGCAAATATCTGGGGATTGCTATCTAAATTGGGAGAGTGATCCCACAGCTGGTACGGTAATTTCAATGTAGAATTGCTAAGATTGTTGAGAGATTAAAAGATAGATTTGTGTAAATGGTCTGTGTAGACTGGATAGGCTAAAGGGCTTGTTTCTATGCTGGAGTTCCCTATGACTGTGACTAAGCATGCACGGTTCTGACACAGTGGTATTCACAAGATTATACCTTGCAGTCAACATACCAGACAGCTTCATTACATTGCCTGTGTATGTCTTCCATCATTGGCAGGATAGACGCATTAGAGTTGGTGGTGTAGTGGCTTATAGACAAGAGATACTTGTCCTTGGGTTTCTCAATATTATAGGTCTTGTGGCATCAGGTTGAACTTTGGCAAGGAAACTTAACCTTGGTTGCAAGCTATAGTCCTCCCTCTGCTGATGAATTAGTTCTCATCTATATAAAAAAAAGCAGAATTACTGAAAGTACCAAGTGCATAAAATGGCTTGGTAGTGCCATCACCGACCTTGCTGAGACTTGAATGAAAAATCTGCCACGCTGGATCTGTGCAAATGACCAATATGAAGGGTAAATCTACTTGACCTTATCCTCCCTAAGCCAATGCATCTGACATAGAAGTGCTCACAGCAAACTTCTTGTGGAAACAATCTCCCATCAAAGAATGGAGAACCCCCCGCCCCGAGTCCTCATCTTGGTGATTGCAGAGACTCATCTGGACCAACCACATCAATATTGTGCTTAAAAGAACAGAGGTTTGGGATCACCTTGATCAGTGACTCACTGCTTCTCCTCTGAGTGACAAATCAGAAGCTTTGGTGGGGGGGCTGGAAATCAGGTTTATAGGACTGAAAATATACGAGGTCCCACCACCATAAGAAAGTATAGGGAGGTATATTTAACATTTATTTAAGTAATAGGGTAATTATGGGGACACAAAATGGCATTGTTAGGAAAGGTGAGGGAAAATCCATTGCATTTTTATGAACAATCAGGACTTGAGTGTAGCTAGGGATGAGTGACAATCTGTACACCAGTTCAGAGGACCTAGGTAATGTTATAAAGAATTATTATTGAGGGGGGTATTGTAGATGGAGTATTTAGAAACAGGATAAATTTCACTCTATTATAAGATCAGATGTGGCAATGTTGGTGATTACAGTGTTTGGTTTCATTTGCAATCCTCTAAATGTTGTGATTGAACATGTTTACAAGTGGCAAGACCTAGGTGACGTTCTACATGGGATGATATATATGCTACATAGTAATCAGGCAGAACCACCTCCTTGCAAAATGAAACGTCCTCACTTCATTACAGGAATCCCTGTTCTGTGATCACTTATATGAGGGAAGGAGCATCTGAGACGGCTCTGAGCACCTCAGGTTTTAACAACAAGAGCATGTGGAAGTCGTGTGCAAATGAAGTCCTAACAACTTAGCTCAAGGTCGCCTGCTCAACCTGTTGCAGAATCTATAGATCCTTCTTGGGACTCTTTGATCACCCCAGATCTGACAATATATAGTACATGAAAGATATATGTGAGGGTACTGAAGGTAAATCAGATTTGTCAAAACAGAACCATATGGGATTGAGTCATGAGGAGGGTGCAAAGACACTGAGTGGTAATTTAGAGATGTTGTGAGTAAGAAAATGTAACATCCTTACTGACTCATGGCAGATACAGTATAATGTGAATAAATGTGAAGCTTTCCACTTCAGCAAGCAATAAACAGAAAGGCAATGTATTATTTAAATGGTGATAGCTTGGGAAACAAGAGAAAATCTGCAGACACTAGAAACCCAAGCAACAAACACAAAGTGCTGGAGGAACTCAGCAAGCCAGGCAGCATCCATGGAAAAAAAGTACAGTCGATGTTTCAGGCTGAGGCCCTTCGGCAGGACTGGAAGAAAAAATTCACCAATCAACTTTCCAGCTCTTTACTTTAGCCCTCCCCTCCCGGTTTCACCTATCACCTTGTGTGTGTGTGTGTGTGTGTCTTTCCCCCTCCCCCACCCTTTAAATCTACTCATTTTTCTTTCTCCAGTCCTGCTGAAGTCAGCCTGAAACGTTGACTGTACTTTTTTTTCCGTTGATGCTGTCTGGCCTGCTGAGTTCCTCCAGCATTTTGTGTGTATAGCTTGGGAAATGTTGATGTGCAGTGGGTCTGGGGCCATCTTTGTATTCCTGTCCAAGAAAGCAAACATGCAGATATAGCAAACAGTTAAGGCGGCACATGATAGCATGGCTTTTATTGCGATTTGGATTGAATATTGGGGCAAAAATGTCATTATAATTATTAAGGCCTTGGTGCGACCATATCTGAAGCATTGTTGCTCCTTGAGTTATATAGCATGGAAACAGAGCTCTCAGCCCACCAAATCCATGCCAAGCATCAAGCACCTATTTAGCCTAGTTACATTCTATTCTGATGTTTGCATTAAATCTTCCAGAAAACCCCATTCACCTACACATTGGGAGGGACTTACAGAGGCTAATTAACCTACCGACTTGGGATGTGAGAGAAAATAAAGCACTAAGAAATCTCATGTGGAGGAAACCCACGGCAGATGTGTACACCAGAGATCAGGCTGAAATTCACTGGAGATGTAAGGCATGAAGCTCTGGTTGCTGCACCACTATATTGCTCCCTTATCTCCTATCGAACATAGGATACATTTTCCATAAGGGAGAGCAATGAAGGTGTGCCAGCCTGATTCCTGGAACAGCAAAACTGTCCTATAAAAAGAGCTTGGATCAAATAGGTTTCTATTTATTGGAGTTTTGGAAGAACAAGAGATCTTGTTGACAGAGATCGACAATAACATGTTTCTGACAGCTGGGCTTGTGGGCAGTTGTGGTATCCAGAACTCGGTCTCAGAATCAACCTATGTGATAATATATTTAGGACTGAGAAATTCCTTTCCCAATTGGTGAATCAATGGGATTCTCCATTACAGAGGCATATGACAGATACATTTCTCAACACAAAGGGCATTAGGTAGCATGGAAGTGGGGTCAGAACAGGGGTATTGTAATGGGGTTTCAGCCATGCTCATATTAAATGGTAGAGCAAGCTTGAAGGGCTCAAAGACTTGAGAGATTGCCTTGTAGAATTTCAGTCAGTGTGTGCTGTATTCCACAGCAATCTTTACCCTTTAAAGTGGAGAAGGCACCAACCAAGAAACAAGCACTTGAACAATTACATTAGAAGTACAGTGTAATTGGTTTCATTATAGGGGCAGACACACAGAGAGACAGGTTTGCAATAAATAGCTGACAAAAATATTAGCAATGGTCAAGATAATTAAATACGGACGTACAATACTTCGGTGTTAAGATGGTAACCCATATAGGCAGGGAGAAGGGGTTCATTAAATCGTTTCTTCTATCCATTTGATCTATTGAAAGTTTTTTTAAAATTGTAGATAATGTGAGATGATAGGTTAAGTTGCTATTGATGCCACTTGTTGATCATTAACTGAATATAAGAAATGATTTGCTAACTCAGCTTAGGCTCTTGGCAGGAAGCCTGCAAGGGCTTCAGTTTCTAGCTTTGACAGGAAGAAATTAAGTATATCAGCAGCAAAAGGACTGTATGTTTTAAAGGTGATTGTCATAACAGTCAAACAGTTAAAAGTGGATTGGAGTATAGGGGGAAATTGTTTTAAGACAATACAGTGATGCAAGTCTGGCATAACAATTTATATCATAAGACCATAAGACAAAGGAGCAGAAGTCAGCCATTCGGCCCATTGAGTCTGCTTCGCTATTCCATCATGAGCTGATCCAATCTCCCCTTTAGTCCCATTCCCCCGCCTTCTCACCATAACCTTTGATGCCCTGACTACTCAGATACCTATCAATCTCTGCCTTAAATACACCCAATGACTTGGCCTCCACTGCCGCCCGTGGCAACAAATTCCAGAGATTCACCACCCTCTGGCTAAATTTTTTTTTCGCATCTCTGTTCTGAATGGGTGCCCTGCAATCCTCAAGTCATGTCCTCTTGTATTAGACTCCCCCTCTATGGGAAACAACTTTGCCACATCCACTCTGTTCATGCCTTTCAACATTCAAAATGTTTCTGTGAGGTTTCCCCCTCATTCTTCTAAACTCCAAGGAGTACAATCCAAGAGCGGGCAAACGTTCCTCATATGTTAACCCTCTCATTCCCAGAATCATTCTAGTGAATCTTCTCTGAACCCTCTCCAATGTCAGCACATCCTTTCTTAAATAAGGAGCCCAAAACTGCACACAGTATTCCAAGTGAGGTCTTACCAGTGCCTTATAGAGCCTCGACATCACATCCCTGCTCCTATACTCTATTCCTCTAGAAATGAATGCCAACATTGCATTCGCCTTCTTCACCACCGACTCAACCTGGAGGTTAATCTTAAGGGTATCCTGCAGGAGGACTCCCAAGTCCCGTTGCATCTCAGAACTTTGAATTTTTCTCCTTATTTAAATAATAGTCTGCCCGTTTATTTCTTCTACCAAAGTGCATGACCGTACACTTTCCGGCATTGTAATTCATTTGCCACTTCTTTGCCCATTCCCCCAATCTATCCAAGTCTCTCTGCAGACTGTTTCCTCAGCACTACTGGCCCCTCCACCTATCTTTGTATCATCAGCAAACTTAGCCACAAAGCCATCTATTCCATTATCCAAATCGTTGATATACAACGTAAAAAGTGGCTCCAACATGGACCCCTGTGGAACACCACTGGTAACCGGCAGCCAACCAAAATGGGATCCCTTTATTCCCACTCTGTTTCCTGCCAATCAACCAACCCTCTATCCACGTATGTAACTATCCCATAATTCCATGGGCTCTTATCTTGTTTAGCAGCCTCACGTGTGGCACCTTGTCAAAGGCCTTCTGAAAATCCAAATACACAACATCCACTGCATCTCCCTCATCTAGCCTACTTGTAATTTCTTCAAAAAATTGCACTAGGTTTGTCAGACAGGATTTTCCTTTAAGGAAACCATGCTGAGTTCTGCCTATCTTGTCATATGCCTCCAGGTACTCCGTAACCTCATCCATGACCATCGACTCCCAACAACTTCCCAACCACTGATGTCAAGCTAACAGGTCTATAATTTCCTTTTTGCTTCCTTGCCCCCTTCTTAAATAGCAGAGTGACATTTGCAATCTTCCAGTCCTCTGGAACCAGGCCAGAATCTATCGACTTTTGAAACATCATTGCTGATGCCTCCAGTCTCCACTGCTACTTCCTTCAGAACACGAGGGTGCATTCAACCTGGTCCAGATTTATCTACCCTTAGACTATTCAGCTTCCTGAGTACTTTCTCTGTCATGATTGTGACTGTGCATATTTCTCTTCCCTGACACCCTTGAATGTCCGGTATATTGCTGATGTCTTCCTCAGTGAAGACTGATGCAAAAGTTCCTCCGCCATCTCATCTCCCATTAGTTTCTCCAGCATCATTTTCTATCGGTCCTATATCTACTCTCACCTGTCTTTTACTCTTTATATCTTTGAAAAAGCTTTTAGTATCCTCTTTGATACTATTTGCTAGCTTCCTTTCATAGTTCATCTTTTCCCTCTTAATGACCTTCTTAGTTTCCTTTTGTAGGTTTTTAAAAACTTCCAAATGCTCTGTCTTCCCACTAATTTTTGCTTCCTTGTATGCCCTCTGCTTTGCTTTTACTTTGGCTTTGACTTCTCGCCAGCCACAGTTGCATCCTTTTTCAATTTGAAAATTTCTTCTTCTTTGGAACACATCTGTCTTGCACCTTCCTCACTTCTCACATAAACTCCAGCCACTGCTGCTCTGCCGTCCTTCCCGCTAGTGTCCCTTTCCAGTCAACCATGGCCAGTTCCTCTCTCATGCCACTGCAATTTCCTTTACTCCATTGAAATATCGACACATTGGATTTCGGCTTCTCTTTCTCAAATTTCATAGTAAACTCAATCATGTTATGATCACTGCCTCCAAAGGGTTCCTTCACTTCCATCTAATCACCTCACAATACCCAATCCAGTACAGCTGATCCCCTAGTGGGCTCAACAACAAGCTGTTCTAAAAAGCCAACTCGTAGACATTCTACAAATTCTCTCTCGAGGTCCAGTGCCAACCTGATTTTCCCAATCCACTCGCATGTTAAAATCCCCTACAATTATCATAACACTGCCCTTTTGGCAAGCCTTTTCTATTTCCTTTTGTAATTTGTAGTCCACATCACTGCAGCTGTTTGGAGGCCTGTAGATAACTGCCATCAGGGTCCTTTTACCCCTGCGATTTCTTAGCTCAACCCATAAAGATTCTGTGTCAATTCTTTCTAATGATTTAATATAATTTCTTACCATTAAAGGCACGCCACCCCGTCTACATACCTGCCTATCCTTCCGATATACTGCGCATCCTTGGATGTTCAGCTCCCAGAGACACGTATCCTTTAGCCACATCTCAGTGATTGCCACAATATCATACCTACCAATCTAACTGTACAAGAAGATCATCCACCTTATTCCTTATGCTGCATGTATTTAAGTATAACACCTTAAGTCCAGTATTTGGTACTTTTTGCATTAATTGCACTGCAACTTATCCCAATAGCTGCAAATTTGCCCCATCACCTGCCTGTCCTTGACATCCTTACTGCTCACTACCTTAGATCTATTTCTGTTTTCCCTCTCCTCCGCTCCATTTCGGTTCCCATCCCCCTGCCAAATTAGTTTAAACCCTCCCTAACAGCTCTATTAAACCCTCCAACCAGGATACTGGTCGGCCTAGGATTTAAGTGTAACCCGTCCTTTCATGTACAGGTCACACCTGCCCCAAGAGGTCCCAATAATCCAGAAACTTGAATCCCTGCCCCCTGCTCCAATCCCTCAGCCACTCATTTATCCTCCACCTCATTCCATTCCTACTCTCACTGTCGCGTGGCACAGGCAGTAATCCTGAGATTACCACCTTTGCCATCCTTCTACTCAACTGCCTTCCTAACTCCCTATATTCTCCTTTCAAGACCTCTTTCCTTTTCCTACCTATGTCATTGGTCCTATATGTACCATGACCTCTGGCTCCTCACCCTCCCATTTCAGGACATCTTGAACGTGATTCAGAAACATCCCGGACCCTGTCACCAGGGAGGCAAACTGCCATCCGGGTCTCCTGACTGTGTCCACAGAATCGCCTATCTGACCCCCTATCGAGTCCATTACTACTGCCTTCCTCTTCCTTTCCCTACCCTTCTGAGTTACAGGGCTGGGCTCTGTGCCAGAGGCACGGTCACTGTTGCTTCCCCCAGGTAGGCTGTTCCCAATAGTACTCAAACAGGAGTACTTATTGTCGAGGGATACTCTCTAGTACCTGACTCTTCCCCTTCCCCCTCCTAACCGTGTCCCACCTGTCTGCTTCCCGTGGCCCCGGTGTGACCACCTGCCTGTAACTCTTCTCTCCCTGACCAGACGAAGGTAATCTAGCTGCAGCTCCAGTTCCCTAACATGGTCCCTTAGGAACTGCAGCTCGGCACACCTGGCGCAGATGTGGACGTCCTGGACCTCCCACATCTGACAGAGAACAACAAGCTGCCCTCACACTCATACTTCTCCTTTCCCCAAATAACAGGAAAACTGTATTCAGTCTCACCAAACATGCTTGGCTGATCACTTCTCAGTGTAAAGATGCCAACAACTAGTATGTGGCACAAAACACATGTAATGTTGGTAGAAAATGAACAGTTTGTTTTCTCCCTATAAAAATAAGGTGTTCAGAATAACTGATACTTCTAGTTCTGAGCAGGCATCTGGGTGAGTTTTAAATTAATAACTAAATATTTCAGGTTAGTCCAGACACCTCCTCTTTTCCTATCATTGCAAACCTTTTGTTTTCTAGATGAACTATGTAGTTGCCAACACTAGCTATTCATAGAACACTTTTGAAAGGCACATTTGAACTATGCACCTCCTCTGAAGTTGTGTTAACATTTTCCATTTGGTGTTTGGATGTACTTAGGGTTTAGCAGCTTATCCTGCAGAGAACTTAATATGATCAGCAGCCTTCCATTGAATGTAACGGCTGCAAACATTCATCTTCTATGCAAGTTCAACATAGGCTTCAATACCTCAATCTTTTTATAAATTTATCTGCTCCTCTCTTTTAAATACCTCCTTTTATCTAGCTTCCAGATTACTCGAGAAAATTCATCACCACACTGATGTACCTGTTTCATAGATTACTCCCTTATGATGCCCCTTGTGCCACCAGTGGAAGCATGTCAACAATTAAACTGTCACACTATCAAAGGGAATTATATTCTCTAGTAGTAAGATCACCCCATCATCGTCTAAACTCCAAAGAGCTTAAGTCTAATTTTTAAATATTCTTTATAGGACAACTCTCTCATCACAGGAGTTAGCTGAATGGAGCTCTTAAAGACTGCTGATATATCCTCTTAACATTTAACAAATGCATTCAGCAAAAAAGAAATCCAATTCTTAGCTTTATGAAGAAAATTTGTAAAACTATTACTTTGCTAAATAAGCATCTCATTGTTTCCATTAATTTATTTATGTAATTCAAATGGGTATTGTTATGGGGAATTTGATGTTCTTAGAAATTCAAAGATAAGTCAATTTCAAAAGTCAAATAGAATTTTATGAAAACTCCAGCTCTAAAATGTGAAACTATCTTGAGAAGCTGTATTTTTTTTAAGTTGCCAATTCTATAAAGTCAACTTACCTCAAAACAATATTCCAGTTTCTTTAGAAAATACTAATGACAAATTTTAGACATTGTCATTGTTATTAACTTAAACCAATGTTCCTTGAACACGTTAATAAATTAAAGCTGGTTTTATACAGTTGGTCTATTGTAACTTGCATTAAGTGCAAAGTAAAATACCTGAATTACTATCTTACACTTAATTTCCTTTAATTTTTAAAAATTCAACTAATACATTCAGTAACTAGTATTTTGAAACCTAACTTGCTCACTACAATCTTTGAACCAGATTTCTACTCCAGTCTCATAAAATTAGGTTGACCTCTAATTATCCTCTGCCTGATAAAGCACCCAATTCAAGAACAGTTATTGCTAAGTGACAAGGGCTGGTGATGTCACTGATAAAAGATCTATTATACTTACTGGACTGGCTGGGAAGAGTGTGGAGACAAAAAGAATTAAAGGTTAGTATTTACAGCATTTTGGGACAAAAGTCTCAAGACTCAGAACATGTTTGTGTAACTGTATTACAATAAATTGGGACAAACAATTATGTTGATTTTTCAAAATTACATGCTGAGATTATCCAGCTCTAGTCTAGTGCAAAGTAGTAACTTCCACAGAAAATACTGGAATGTATGAAAATGCAACTTCTTAATCTTATCAAATTTAAAATAAATTCCCCATGCAGTACAGTATTTTTGAATAAGCAAATGATCTTATGCATATTATAATCTCACTTAAGTTATAAACATGGACAATGAGGAAGAAATAAATTCTTGGTATAAAAGAAAAGTAACTTGTATCAAAAGCAAGTTACTTTAATTCATTAACGAGAAAATCTGCAGATGCTGGAAATTCAAGCAGACACACAAAATGCCGAATTAACTCAGCAGGCCAGGCAGCATCAATGGCAAAAAGTACAGGAATAGGTACTTTTGAAATGTCCACACCAATACTCAAGCCAAACTTTGACTGAACCTTCTTTCCTATAGATGCTGCCTAGCCTGCTGAGTTCTTCCAGCATTGTTTTAATTTATTTTTGCCCATTTTCCATGTAGCTCTGGCATGTAAAATAAAATCAGAGACAAATATAGTAAGTTGATAAAAGATCATTCTGGAGATGTTAGTTTGGGGGGAATATATAGGTAGGTGCACAAATCCATATTATAATACTGGCATTTGGTACTGTAGCACAACTGAAGAAAATAGAGTACCCTAGATTTAGCAGTTTTCAATACCAGCAACCCAAGTTCGATTCCCACTGCTCTCTGTAGGGAGCTTGTATGTTCTCCTGTGAACTTGTGGGTTCCCCCTGGGTGCTCCAGTTTCCTCCCACAGTTGGTAGATAAATTGATCATTGTAAATTGACTATGATTTGGTTATGGTTACATTTGGGGGGCTGCTGGGCAGTGAGACTTGAAGGGCCAGAATGGTCTACTCTGCACTCTATCTCAGAAAATAATATTAGACAGGGTCAGAGCTCTATTCACTGGGTATTAATTAATGTACATTTATGGGAAGTTGACCCAAGAGGACTCCTGAAATTACCTCACAATTGCTCGTTTTGCAAAATGTTTGTTAGATCAGCTGAGTTACTCCAAGTGAAAAACTGCAGGTGAAGGTGAAAAAAAATCCAGCATAGTTAAATTTATTGATTTTTCTATGCAAATGATCCCATAGAAGTCACCAATAAAACAAAGACATTTGCTTCAATACCACAGATGCTAAAAATATGAAGATAAACAACATACTAGAGTCCTAACATCTGTGGAGAGAAAAAATAGAAGCTTCTAGGCCAGTGACTCAATAGTTCCAATTTTTGTTTGTATTGTATTACCACAAAAAGCAATTATTTCTGATCTTGGAAACCTATTTAATATTGACTTAAGTGATCCTATCTGGTTTTTCCTCATTAGTAAATTTACAAAACATTTGTGAAGCCTTTCATGCAAGCCATTTTCCCCTGAAAAAAACTAAAAGCTGTCCTTTATTTATAAGTAACCAGTGTTAGCTTTCTCTCCAGAAAGCCTGGTGTTTACTGCTGAATGGTTGTATTACATGCTACAATATGTATGGTTCACATGAGAAAGTCCATGAGTGGAACATTGTACATAAGTGTGAATAATGGCATATCTGAGGAATTGTGCATGCATCAATCAGCAACACTTCAAAAGCTGCCTTTATCCATCTAACACTGAATCAGTTTTTCATCTAGTTTCCTATTAGACGCTTATAGTGACCAACAACAAAGGAAACTCTGCTGTAACACGATATAACTTAGCATTGCACTTAAAACAAAGACGGCCACCATTAGTAATTTGATAATTCTGCAGTTTTAATTAACTGCAATTTTAGTAAGATCAAAGTCTAGTTTGTAATTTGGCCTGAACATAAATTACTGCTGCCTCCTAAATCCTAACAAATCCACACTACTAAATACTGTACCAAGACATTAAGGTATTTACTGACTAGTTTTCCCCAAGATGGCATATTGTCTTTAATGCTTGGGTTTCTCAGCAAACCTTTGCTTTGAATGCCAGATTATTTTACATCTGTTAAGTCAGCCAGCATCACCTTGCACAAGGCCACACACAATCTCAGTTACATTCAATACAGCATTAGTTCCAAGAAATGTCACCAATATTTGGTTGACCTCTGAAAGTGCTGCAGGCAGATAGAAAGTGTCTCCTGGTCCTATTAATTATTTACATTTTCCTCAACCAAAAGTGGTCAGCTATTTACCATTAACTGATGTATGAAGTGCTTCTTACACCTTCAATTGTTGTTAGTTTGATCTGCAGCTTTCTTTCATAGCTGCAGATGTTTGAGCTGTAGTATTACAAAGTTTACATCATTTCTTTTGAAAAATCATTGTCATTACACTCTTTGCCTGCTAGACCGTCATGTTATGGGATCTTGGGCTAATTTCTGGTGTGCTCTAGTAATGTTGCTTGACCTTTTCTAAATTATACAGAAGTGCTAGTTATTGAGATGAAAGCAAAGGGGAAACACAAGGAGAAAACTTAAATGATCCTCCCACTAATAAGTTAACAGAAACATTAATACAAATGACAAACCTGTTAGAAACCAACTTTTATGACAAATTCACAACTTTACAGGGTTGATATGTTGTGGACAAAGATTACCTGAAATTTCAAAGTACAGGTAGTCCCCGGGTTATGAACGAGTTCCGTTCCCAAGTCTGATTTGTACGCAAGTTGGAACAGGTTTGCCTATCTTTTGACGCCTTACGTCCTGGTGCACTTTTTCCCTCTTTCGAAATGTATATCCTTTCAGGCATAAGCCAGTCTCGTTTACATTAAATATTTGGTCTAGCAAATAACATCCCTCAATTTTTTCCCCCAACATTACAAAATCACTTGCAGCTCTTACATCGGCACTCACTGCTTCACCTTGCACTTTGTTATGTGAATTTGCCCTCACTTTTTGAAATGATTGAACCAACCCCCACTCGCAACAAATAAACACGATGGGAATTATTGATCCATAATTTTAACTTGTTTACTGCGTCCATCAACGGAACAGAAAAACTGCGGATTCAGCAGCAGCCGCGGGCAGCGGGTCCTGAGCTCTCCCCCCACCACCTGGGTCCTAAAGTTCAGCAAACTGAGACAGGTTATGGGACACACGCAACAGTGTTAACTGCAACGTGATCTGACTTAAAATGGTGGATGGCGCTCTCCTTCAGGCCAATGGATTTTTTAATAGGCTTTATGGTAGTTCATTCGTAACTCGGGGAGTAACTGTAATAATTTTATTGGTTACCAGAATCTGAGTTTGAAGATCAAGTGTCCAAAAAGAATGCTATAACGATTCATTGGCAATATTACAATCCTACCCCATGTGGCTTAATCCAAACTTTATTGAATATTATGACAGCCATTTAGTTTATGATAATAAGGCAGTCTCATATACATCATCCAGGTAAGAAATGAAGAGGGTAAGCATATATGCATCCCAGAAGGGACTTTCCCCTTAGCAATTTTACTGATACCTTCCAAACAACATTTGAAGTTAGAAGTTATCAAGAAAAATAAGTAAATCTCAACAAAAATAAAGCACTCATTGGCCAGGATATTTGGTGTTGAAGAACTATTTTTCGTTTCCAAGCAACAATTTATAGTTGAGCAAAATTCTCAAAACTTAACAAATTACCGATTGTGAGAGCTGGTGGCCATGGGATCTGTAGGGAATAAGATAGGCCACAACACAATCAGCACTAAAATAAATCAGATATGATTTCAAATGGGATATCTGTGTATTAAAGGTGGACTGGCTACTCAACCTTCAAGGAATTTGGAAATCCTGCAAAGCTAACCAGAATACAGGCTAAGGCTGCATTCAGAAGCAATAACACACATTACCGAACCAATCACACCTCAGCCAAAAGAAAAGCTTTATTAATCAAGTTTAATCACTTAGAAAAATAACAGCAATACAGAACTCTAATGGTGTGTGGGGGTTTGAAATGGATCCAGACAATCAACTTTATATGTTGTGCCTAGACTACGTGTGGCAAGCATTATTCACAATCATAATGCACATCACCTTTATTATACAACATTCTGCAAGTGTAACTGTAAATTTCATAGGATTTTTAAGCAATAGTCAATAAATTGTTGTGAAAGGAGTATTTAAACAGTATGCCTATGCAGCTCAATCTTACAAATCTCAATGTTCCAATTGGCTGTTTACCATAACAAATTTTTTTTCAGATGTAATTTTAAATATACAATCCCCATTACAGCAGCCAGATCTTCAAATAGTGACTTATACCAATGACTGATGTGCACCATTTCTGACCAGAGTTAACCCACAGTTAAGTTTGCAACAGTTATCAAGCACTGGAATGTCAAATATTCATTGAAATGACAAGTTACCAGTCCATATCTACCACTGACAAGTTAATATTTGAGATAAGGTAACTAAAAATTGGTGTAGCTAGATTTAAAAGATAGAGAACAATTTGTCAAATCAGTCAGAATATGTCCACATCAATACTCAAGTCAAAGTAAACCTGAATGCTCAATCTCATTACTAGATTTAATAGGTCAAATGTACAAATACCTATTGTCAGCCAGACTGACCACTGAAAAGCAGCAATGTGTGTACAATTAACATGGCTAAAACGTGTTAATCACTGAAAAAAGTGACTGTTTACTCAGGTGACCTAAAGATGTGGGCACTCCACAACTCAAATAGGAAGTGTTTTCACATTATCTATTTTCCATAAGCATTTCATTTGCTGCTAAAGTCCATTAAAATAAAAAAACTCATTTTGAGGGGCCGGGGAAGTAAAGAAATATCCAGTGTACTTTTGTATTTTCTATAGCAATAACTGCATTTGGAATTTGCAAAGAGACTCGTGCAACATTTTTTTTAAACAGCTGTTGAACTTTTTAATGAAGCTGCAGAAGCTCATTTCAGTGTCAAACTTTGCAATTTGTGTATTTACTCTCAACACTGTGGAATGCTATTTCAAGCTACTTTCAGCAAAATTTCAGGAAGCCACACTAAACAGAGCGACTCAGCTTTTTATTGCAGTATCACCATAGTATAAACAGAACAAAAGCTATGCACTGTACATTTTTGTTTTGCATGCTCTTCAGGATCTCGTTCACATCATTACATTCACCTTGACAAAAGTAAAAATTAAGCAAAAAGTCACCCTAACATGAAATTTACTTCCTGACTTGGCTATATCCACTGAAAAACTAATACAATACCGAAATATTGCCGTAATGTTGTTGCAAACAACATTATAAATACGGAATTACAAATTTAAAACATTTTTAAAAAATATTTGTTGTAGTAAACAGAAAACCAGATGGGTCATCTACTTCAATATGGTCTCTCCCGACGGTCCTGGCGACGATCACCCCTAAGAAGAAGAAAGTCCATGAGCAATTGATAAAAATGTCTTAAGACAAGATGGACTTACAGGAAATTAAAGGTGTCCTTCTACTAGAGGGCAGTTTTGAAAGGAAACTGGTTGCATGTCAAATTAATTGCACATCTATGCAGAAAATATTCTAACAACAATGTTAAATACCAATTCACTTACTTCCTATCCAATTTTCCTGGTCCACCGCGTCCACCTCTGAAACCCATTAATTCTCCCATTGGGGGTCCTCCAAGCATTCCTCTTCCACCTCTAAAGCCACCTCGATCAGCACCACGGCCTCCTCGGAAGCCCCCACGGTGGTCTCCACCTCGTCCTCCCCTAAAACCCCCACGGTCCATACCACGGCCACCACGCATCATGGGGCCACCTCGACCACGATCACCTATGGAATTCAAATCAGTCCAAGACATACCTTAGAAGAATTTGGAAGTTTACATGTTCAATTCTAGGAGCAATATGCCTTTCACACAATCTATACAAAGTAGATGAAATCAATAGAATTCAAGTTATGATTTTTAAGTATTTCAAAAGCATATTTAAAAAATTGCCCAGAATCAACTGTTACAGCAAAAAGAGGACCAGAAATTGCCATTAATTGCAATATGGAATGAAAATAATTTATGACTGACAGATTAACTCACCTGGAGGGAATGGTGGTGGGAGAGGGCCATCTGGCTTTGGAGCCTTACACTGGTTACATTCAGTCCGCCAAGCAAAGTTAGAATTTCCACAAGTTCTACAAAATAAAAACATGCATTGTCTATCTACTTTTGCTACCAGAATCATCGAAAAAGACAAATAAAATGCTCAAACCAAGCTTGACATACGGGTTAGGACATCGCCAGTCACCAGCTCTTTGCTGTGTATTTCCCCCAGAAGGCCCACCACGGCCACGTGGGCCACCTCGGCCACCAAATCCTCCTCCGCCTCCGCCACGGCCCATAGGTCCTGAAATTAAAGACAGGGAACATACATACTTCAGGTAGCAGGAAAAATTCACAATATAATTTTCATGTTTTCTCCATAACTAACTTGATGGAGACAAAAGACCAGCATTATGAATCATGTCACAAATGATATAGGGTATGATATACCCTAATATAATCCAGACTAACACTCCTGCCCCCTAATACAGCAAATCAGTTCTAAAAAAAGGGACACAGAACCAAAAGGGTTAGCATAAATGTCAATGAAGTAAATTCACACCATTTGTCTAAAATAGAAAAGCAAAAATAGCATTACCTGGTCTGTAATGTAGATTCTCACCTCCTCCTCTAGGAAGCCCACCACCTCTACCATCACGGAGGGGAACATTACCTCGCATATTGTTAAAAGAGAGAGGTGGTGGCGGCTGCTGCAGCTGAGGTAAGGGCTGTGGCGGGGGCTTCTTTTTGGCCATAGTAACCTTGATTGGGTTTGCGTCAAATTCTTTGCCTAAAATTGGAAGGGAATGGAAATTATTGCAGCCGTGCAAATGAAGTCATACTTTATCATAGAAAAACTGATAAGGACCTACCATCAAACCATTCCACAGCAGCCTTTGCAGCAGGAGGGTCATCGTATGACACAGTAGCTTCACCTTTGGGTTTTCCAGTCTCTTTGTCAATGAATATGTTGATCATAGGCTGTCCAGTTCGTTTGTTGTTCTGCAAGAGTGCAAAAGTTATCAAACTGGAAAACCCATTAAAAACAATCTCTCAACAAAACACATCAACACAAACCTTTATAGCACCGGTTTGCTTGAAGAAATCCAAAAGTCTTTCTGGAGTTATATTTTCCCCCAAACCTTGCACATAAATAGTATCATTCTCCACACTGTCCTGTGGGGCTGAAGTCGCAGTCGAGGTTGGGGTTGGAACTGGAGCCGGAGCTGGTGGTGGTGGTGGAGGTTCAGCTGCTGTAACTGTGGAAAACATTAACCTCCAGTTAACAGAAAAATCATCATTGATCCTGTTTCATGAGTCAGGATTATGGACAATCTTTTACCTTAAGAATTGAGCATTACAAATATATCTTAAAAAAATGACCGAGCATAACTGTATGCTATCAATAAAAATCATTACCTGGTTCAGGCTCTGGAGTTTCTTCTACAGCTGGTACTGGATGGAGAGAAAAAGCAACAATGACATTACTTTGCATTCCACCAAACCACTACCTTTACACATCTAGATCTATAATTCCGGCACCTTTCTTTTTGGTTACTCATTCAACTGAGATGCACTGCAAATGCAAGACCATACCATATGAAAATATTCAGTAAAAATTTAAAACTAGTTTTACTTTTAAAAATTCCCCCACTTAATTTTCTAATAAGTGAACCATTCTGTATTTTATACCACCTCATTTGAGTGGTTTTTCACTTTCCATATACATCATTGTCATCATGAATTTGAAACCCATTTTAACGTAAACCCCTCTCTTAAGTGGTTACTCACTTCTATGTTTTCTAGTCATCACCAGCCTCAGGTAATTTGAAACCCATTTTTATTGGAAAACCCATCACTCAAATGATACATCCATATTCATCACTGTATCACATAATTTGAGACCCATTTTAAAGCAAACCCACGTTAATGCCGGCAGTTGACACAAGTGTTGAATTTTGTAGAGGTTATTTTTTTTTTACTATGCAAAAAGTCTTCCCCAAATCACAGACTGCAAACACAATGTATTTGACTAACCATTTTAATACTAAAAACTTACCACCAGGCTTACTGAAGCCACCCCGGTCGACACCGCTGCAGGGACAAATATGAAGAAATGAAGCATCCCTTATGCCAGTACCAGACGAGCCTAAGGCTCAAGGATGAAACTCGTGCCTCTTTAAAAGCACTGGCTAAGGCCTCTGAAGTTTCACCAGTTTTCATCTGCGAGTTTGCCTTTCTTCATAGTAGTTCTCCTAAATCTTTCGTACACCCTCAAAAACCATTTACACCTTCACTGTTTGACTTGCCAGTAACAGGGTCTCAACAACTAAAGTTGGTGCATGCAGTTTTTTTTAACAGAACTGTTAAGCAACCATTATACTAGTTTTACATTATTTTTTAAACTTCCAAATAAATTACATATTACTGTAAATAATAAATACCATGTTTACATTACAAGTGTACAATACCATGCTTTTATGTATTACTCCACTTGCATACACCATACACATTTTTTTGTCCATACATATGTAGAAAACGTGTCTAGTCCCACTTTTCAATATGCTGCCGGCTCAGTCAAAATAGTTTAAAGTATTGAAGTGTAAACAAGGCTCTCACTTTGTAACCTGTAGCATATAAATGCGACAAAGCATGTTAACATAGTTTCCATATTCAAGCATTTAAAAATAAATACTGTATTGGCATTATTAAAAACTACATTCTAATACTTACCTGCAAACAAGGGAGTGAAAGCAGTATCGTACTGCTTAGGCTCTGTACAGTTAAATTCTTCCAAAGAACACGTTTAAAATGGTAAACTCCTCACTTCCTGACTAAACACTTATAACTGTGACCATTTCCAAATCCAACAGGAAATACCCACCCAACCTTTAAATGAAACATGTACAAATTTCAACCCAATAAAAAGCTAACCCCTCAACACCCAACCATAGTTTTCTCCTACCGATTTAAATTTCTCCTACCAATTTAAATAAAGTCAGACAGATCTGCACTCATCTGTCCTGCTTAAACATTAGTCATAGTTCTACCCATAATTAAAAGTTTTTAAAAAAGAAACGTTTAAACCTATACCTAAACTGAAAATTTAAAATAGGGTCAATGGTGAGGAAATGATCCCGTCAACAGGACGACGAAAAACCTTATTCCAAAAGGGAAAATAGCATGATCAATTGCATGCTTTTTGTTAATACCTTGTAAAGTACCTAAAATACACAGCTAAATGGTCAATAAATTTATCACAAAACTAAATTCTAACTTAATGCTGGCCCAGCAGTATGAACTTCAAAATTCCATTGCAAAAAAAGGCAGAGCCTAATTGTAGTACTTCATTTTATATTGTCAATGATTGTCAACCTGTGCACCTCAACAAACTCCTTACAATCAAGTTACCATTAATTAGTACATTTTTCCACCCACTACATGATCTTAAGAAAATACATCGAGGGTTTCAGACCCCGAACCCAAGTTGCATTTAAAAAGCTGTAGGAACAGGTAACTGTACATCAATTGAACTATCAAGCATTCAAAGATTTAAATCCTGGGTAGGACTGTATAGGTCAGATTAATGATACCAATAGAAGATGGTTTTGAAATAGTGCTGATCAACTATTTGTGGATATTTAGTAAAAGCATAATTTTGTATCTTAGCTGTACGAATGAGAGCATTTTATTTGTTTAATTATTTTTATTTATTTAGTGATACTGCGCATGGTAGGCCCTTCTAGCCCTTTGAGCCATGCCATCTCAGGAACCCCATAATAACCCTAACCTAATAACTGGAAAATTTACAATGATTAATTAACCTACCCAGTATGTCTTTGGACTATCTGAGAAAACTGGAACACACAAGGAACACCCACACAGGCCAGAGAGAATATAGAGACTCCTTACAGAACAGCACCAGAATTGAGCTCTGAACCACCAAACACCTTGAGCTGTAACAGCTTCGCGCTAACAGCTATGCCACCGTGGTGCCCAATAATAATAATAAACTTGCTCTGAACTCAAAAACTAATCAAATGGATAATTTATGAAGGGAGAAAAATGTGAACAGTTTCACCCTATTTCAAGTCTTATTGGGTACAGACCACAAGTGCTGTGGACTTCACTGAAGTAACTACCTATGGCAGGGAAAACTGCTTAACCATGAAAGACTAACAGAGCAGAACCTCTTTTGCTCCATAAGTAACATTAACATGTTCCCAATGTGATACAGAGTGAAATCTCCGGCTGATTCCTCCTACCCCTCTCTGGTGCAGGCTAATTCTGCTTAGCCCAGAGATTTTTAGCTGCTTGCAGCTCAGCCACACACCATCCATCCATTTTTCCCATGAATGTTCTTTTAAAAACAGCCCAGTAGGTTATATTTAAATATCATGTTACCAACACTTCAAACTGGTCTGTTTTAAATACAGCATTGTCAGTACTGTCATTAATGACAAGCTAAGCTGTTTTGCCACATGCCCATCAGATGGATTTTTTAAAAAAAGGTGTTGCAATTAAACAGTGATTATTAATTTATTACACCAAGCTTCCCTTACTTGGAAGGATACCAAGACATATCCAATCGTGTCTTCATTAAAATGAATAGAAATGAGGAATTACAGGCACGTTCAGATCCAAGTTTAGATCTACTTCAAGTTTTTGTACCTTTGTACATAGAAAATAGGATACTTACCTTTGCTTTGAATGCTGTATTGGCAACTTGTGGATTCCCAATTATTACAATTTCATAGCACTTTAGCAGTTACAGTAAAACACAAAAATGTGTGTGGTGGGATGTAGCATAGATTTGAAATATTTACCCAATCCACTCAAGTGCCAAAACTGCATTTAATGAGGAGGCTAAGAGTCACTAGCATACCTCTTAGATGATAAACATACTAATGACCACCAGGTAGCATTAAGTTGCCAGGGTCAGTGGAATCAGAGTATCTGTACCCATCAAATGTAAATATGGAACTTCAATTCTCAGTAAGTGCTCTCAAGAAAAAAAAACACTAGTTTTTCTAATGATAGGAATAGCACAAGATTGTTTCAGAAAGGGAGATCAATTATCTATTGTGGGACAAGAGTCCATTAATATCAGTAGTTTTCTGATGCAGCATCCAAGTGGTCATTCTTCACACAAAGTTCAACAGCAATGTTTAACAGGTATTCAAGCAGTCTGATTGGTCCCAGATATTTACAACCCCTAGTCACAGTAGGGACACAGTAAAATAAACACTAGCCCAACATTCCCCGTCTACCCCAAGTAAATTAAGGCCAACTGTTCCTTTGATTGAAATTGGTCATTTACAAGGACTAGAGTTTGTAATGGCATGGCAGCACACACAGGGTACAAACACTCAACCCACAAGCAATTTAAAATAGCCCTTACGCACACATGGTGATAATAGCTTTCAACAAATTTGGCATTGGTAAACCACTACAATTGTTTCGGGACTTTAAAAAAAATGCTCATTTGAAGTTGCACAATGATTATACTCAAATTAGTCATTTTTGAACAAGGCGCCATTTAAAGTGATATTTGTTTAAAACCCTTACTGGCAAGTTCAAATTGAACACTAGAAAAATAACTCCTATTTTCCACTGACCCTGCCTATTACAAGGCATAACCCGATAATGCTTTCAGCTCCCTTGTTGATTAGTAAACAAGTACAATGGAGTCTTTAAACGCAATGACTATAGGGTTTCCATTGCCTCTATTTTTTTTTGGTAATTGTACAGGAATTACTTAAATTCAAGTAAATTAATGGATCACGTTATTCATATTTTTTTCAGAAATAAATATTGTAAGTACCAGGCAAATGGAAACCCCATCAACTTAAAATAGTCAAGTTAACTTCCAGATGTTGAAGTGAAACCTTTATCATATTCTCCTAAGTTATAGTGCAACAATTGTATTTCTGCATTTGGAGTGTTAGCAACAAAAATAAAACTGGCCACAAGGAGTCTAACTTTCAAAAATTGCTACATCGATTTTCAAATGAAGTAAGGCATATGCATAAAGCAAAGCCCACACCAACATAAAATAAATGCACGATTATTAAAAATGAATCCAGGCTCCAAATAATTACAAATTTATAAGATGTTCCACTTCACACCCCATAATTTTGCCACTGCAAAATATTTTAATTCTGGAAGTAGACGAAGGGACTATAATGCCCTTTCCAAAATACTAATGAGATTGATGTAGTGATGTTTGAGAGATACTCCAAAATATAAACACTGTAACAAAACACATTAATATTCTCACCTATGTGGTAGCAATATGTAAAGAGAAAGCGAAGGACAATTTAACACAACTTATCTCAGGATTAAAGGTTTCACCAGGAAGGCAATGTCATATTATGTGGAGTAAATACTATGTTTTAAGTTAACCTCCCTCAAATTTACGTAGTGTAGCACAACCAATTCAAATTAGATTCAAAGGTTTTAAAAATCCCAAATTTCATGTGCCAGATGAACAGAAAGCATCATCTCAAAGCACATCAAAATTACATGCAAAATAAATTTAGATAAACTATACATTATACAAGTGGAAATTAAGGTAAGCAAACTATTCCACAGAAGCGAGACATTGCCTTTGGAAAATTAGCAGGGCTGAAAACTGTAATCACTTAACATCCCAAATTCCCAGACAAATATTTTAATGGGCCATGGATTTAAAAAATTAAAATATATTAATTTAGATATAAAGTTTAAAAGCAAACTTCTTTTGGGGACATCTGGTTCCTGATAACTCCAATAGAGTTATTTGGGAAAATGGCCAGTTAAACCCAGAGGTTATTTTTGTTACAGTACTTTCAAATCAGCTAAATGCTTTCAGCCCTGTATTGTTAACTGTTACTCTGGGGTGATTTCTTGTATTAATCTCTCCAAAAGGAAGAGGTCATCTTACCCCATGCCACCTCGTCCACTCCGACCACCTCTACTGTAACTACTTCCTCTGCTTCCTTGATCATAGCTTCCACGACTTCTGCTACGGTTTTCAGAGCTACTGTTTGAGGTTCCGTAGCTACTCTGGTCTTGTCCATACCCACTCATGCTATTAGTAGATGGTTGCTCCTGCCTATAGGAACCTAGATAAGCATTTTGTTGGTTAATTTACTAGTATTAATCACATTTCAGGACAATAATTAGGAAATTTAGGAATGAGCATCAAGTTCACAAGGCACAACATGGGCATGGCCAACTCCATTACAACTGGCCTGGATTTTAACCCAAATAATTAAAAAAGTTTCAAAAATAAATTTATTGGGGGGACGTCACGTGATGACGTAGGATCGAGACGCTGGAACTCAGCCCTCCCGTAAAAAAGTTAATAAATTAATGTTTAAGTGAAGAAAAGTCAATCAATACTTTTTTAAGGTTACTCATAAACTACTCTGGATTGTTTTAAGCTATGCCTCATAAACAGAAGATGAAGAAAACTACTTCCGCGAAGACCGCTCAAGTTGGAACAGAATCAAGGCCTACTTCTACCGAAGAACCGCGGACTCAGGTACAACACACCACCGGTGAAACAGAACAGGAGACCGCGGCAGCATCGGCCATTTCTAAAGGAAAGGATCAACGAGAACTGCGCATGCGCAAAGGAACGAGCATGCTCAAACAAGTGCAACCAGAACTACAAAACCCAGCAACGAATGAAACCGACAGTGAAAGTGAGTCTGAGAGAGAGTCGGACTCTCTGGAAAAATCAGACGAAGATGGAGATGAAAGTTCCTCTGAAAATACAAAAAAGACTTTGAAGCAAATAATGCATAAATTAGAAAAATTAAATGCATTAAAAGTAATTAAAGAAAAAATGGAGGCTATGTTTGATAAAATGACAAACAGGAAAAAATGGAAAAGAAAATTACAGATTTGGAAGTCAAAGTGGAAGAAATGGATGGAAGAATGAAGAAGATGGAAGATGATAATGATGCCTGGACATCAGAAAGAAAACAACTCGTGGGAAAAACTGATAAGCTCGAAAATTTTAGTAGATGCAACAATATTAAAATTGTTGGACTTAAAGAAGGTACCGAAGGAGAAGACCCAATAAATTTTTTTCAAAAATGGATTCCTGAAAAATTGGAAATGGGAGAAGAAACTTCAATTGAGATTGAAAGGGTGCACAGAGCCTTAAGACCAAGATCTCAAGATGATCAAAATCCGCGATCAATTTTGATAAGATGTTTAAGATACCAGGATAAAGAAAAGATTTTGAAGGCGGCTGCCCAAGGTGCTAAAAGAAGAAAAGGTCCATTGATGATAGCAGAGAAACCAGTTCTTTTTTATCCTGATATAAGTTATAACCTTTTGAAGAGAAAGAAAGAATTCAATCCAGCTAAAAATGTTTTATGGAAAAAAGGATTTAAGTTTTTAATGCGTCACCCAGCAACACTGATAATTTTTTTGGAGGAGAGAAAAAGATTTTTTTCTGATTATCGAGAAGCGGAGGTGTTCGCACAAAAACTCCCATCTCTTCGCTAATTAAACGTAGAGACTTCTAAATGTAATGGTTAAAGATGAAGACAGAGATAGCGAATGGAACTGATGGACATTTAAGGATGATATAAGGGAGAAAAGTAAAATTTTAGAAATAATAACTGAGAATAGTATGTGTTTTTATATATATACTTTTTATGTTGCGGGGGGGCTGGGGAGCTTTGAATCGGTTACTACGGGATTCACGTGTGTAATCATGGCGACTGCCATGACCTGTACAATAGAGGGGGGTAATGTGTTTTTTTTCTTTCACAACATTAGTAGGGGGGTATTTTGTTTTTTTCTTTATTTTCAATTTTTCTTCTATTCTTTTGTCTAGATGATTGGTGGGGACACACATAGCAACATGGAGACTTCTAAAAAGATTTCCCAGGATGCAATGAAAGTTGAAAGATTAGGTATTATTATAGATTGGAGTAACATAATTAAAAATAATGACTAATCTATTGAATTTTTTAAGTTTTAATGTTAATGGGCTTAATGGACCAATAAAAAGAAAAAGAATTTTAACATATATTAAAAAAAATGAAAATAGATATAGCTTTCTTACAAGAAACTCATTTAACGGATATAGAACATCAGAAATTAAAAAGAGACTGGGTTGGAAATGTTATTGCAGCTTCATTTAACTCAAAGGCGAGAGGAGTTGCAATTTTGGTTAATAAAAATTTACCAATTAAAATACAAAATGTATTAACTGATTCGGCAGGAAGATATTTAATTATACATTGTCAAATTTTTTCAGAACTATGGACTCTTATATTTATGCACCAAATGAAAATGATGTAAAATTTATACAGGAGGTCTTTTTGAATTTGGCTAATGCACATGATAAAATATTAATAGGTGGAGATTTTAATTTTTGTTTAGATCCAGTTTTAGATAGATCAACAAAGGCTATTACAAAATCAAAAGTAGCAAAATTAACTCTATCATTGATGAAAGATTTAAATTTGATTGATATATGGAGAAGAATCAATCCAAAGAAAGGGATTATTCATTCTATTCAAATAGACATAAAACATACTCAAGGATAGATTTTTTCCTATTATCAACAAATACTCAAGATAGAGTGAAAAATGTGGCATATAAAGCAAGAATATTGCCTGATCACTCTCCTTTAATAATGACAATGATAATGATAGATAGAGGAATCAATTTATAGATGGAGATTTAATTTAATTCTACTAAAACATCAAGATTTTTGTGATTTTATGAAAAAACAGATTCAGTTCTTTTTAGATACAAATTGATGATGATAAATTTATATCGTGGGAAGCAATGAAAGCATATTTGAGAGGCCAGATAATAAGTTATACTTCTAAAATTAAGAAGGAATATATGATAGAAATAGAAAAGAGATTATAAAATTAGAAAAAGAATCTCAAAGAAATATGACAGAAGAAAAACTAAGACAACTTATTAATAAGAAGTTAAAATATAATACACTCCAGACATATCGAACAGAAAAAGCAATTATGGGAACTAAACAGAGATATTATGAACTAGGTGAAAGATCACATAAAGTTCTTGCATGGCAGTTAAAAACAGATCAGATTTCCAAAACAATAAATGCAATTCGAAAAAAAGTGAATGAAATTAATTATAAGTCTCTAGAAATTAGAGGCTTTTAAGAATTTTTATTCTGAGTTGTATAAGTCAGAATCAAAGAATGATGATGTTAAGATAGAATTTTTATCACAAATTACTCTTACAAAATTAAATAAAGAACAGAAGGGATTAGATACGCCTTTTACATTGAAGGAAGTTGAAGAAGCTTTGGGATCACTTCAAAGTAATAAATCTCCAGGAGAAGATGGTTTTCTACCTGAATTTTATAAAAAGTTTAAAGATTTATTAATTCCTCCTTTTATGGAGTTAATATATCAAGCGGAAAGAACGCATAAACTTCCAGAATCTTTTTCAACAGCTATTTTAATAGTATTGCCAAAAAAAGATAGAGACCTTTTAAAACCATCATATAGAACTATTTCTTTATTAAACACCGATTATAAAATAATAGCAAAAATCTTCTCTAATAGATTATCTAAATGCTTACCAAAATTAGTGCATATGGATCAAACAGGATTTATCAAAAATAGACAATCGGCAGATAATGTAACCCGGTTATTTAGTATAATCCATTTAGCGCAAAAGAGGGAGGAAATGAGTGTGGCAGTTGCTTTAGATGCAGAAAAAGCATTTGATAGATTGGAATGGGATTTTTTATTTAAGGTATTGGAAAAATATGGATTAGGAACATCATTTATAAAATGGATTAAAACCTTAAATACTAATCCCAAAGCTAAAGTAGTGACAAATGGTCAAATTTCAACATCATTTCAGTTAACAAGATCAACTAGGCAAGGTTGCCCATTATCACCTGCTTTGTTTGTGTTGGCAATAGAACCACTAGCTGAATTAATTAGAATGGACCCAGATATTAAGGGTTTCAGAGTTAATCAGGAAGAATACAAAATTAACTTATTTGCTGATGATGTTCTACTTTATTTAACAGATCCATTACATTCACTACGCAAATTATTTTATAGATTAGAAGAATATGGGAAAATATCGGGTTATAAAATAAATTGGGATAAAAGTGAAATTTTACCTCTTACTAAAGGAGATTATAATCAATGTCGATTAATAACTCAATTTAGATGGCCAGCAAATGGTATAAAATATTTAGGTATAAGAGTTGATAATGACATAAAAAACTTATACAAATTAAATTATTTACCACTTTTGAAAAAAATTCAGGAAGATCTTGATAAATGGATGGCATTAACAGTAACATTAGTAGGTAGAATAAATACTATAAAAATGAATACATTCCCTAGACTACAATATTTATTTCAATCATTACCAATACAATTACCCCAGAAGTTTTTTCAAGAGTTAAACAAATATGTGAGGAAATTTCTCTGGAAAGGTAAGATGTCAAGAATATCGTTGGAAAAATTGACATGGAAATTTGATCTAGGAGGATTACAACTTCCAAATTTTAAGAATTATTATAAAGCAAATCAACTTAGATTTATTGCATCTTTTTTCGAGAAAGATAAACCGGCATGGGTTAGAATAGAACTAGATAAAATAGGAGAAAACGTACCAGAAGATTTTATATATAAATGGGAATCTAAATGGATACGGGAAAAGAAAGAATCTCCTATATTAAAACATTTGATTGATTTATGGAATAAGATAAATGTTGATGATGAGACAAAAAAATCTTTATTAGCAAAGAGATCTTTAATTCAAAATAGACTTATTCCTTTCACAATGGACAATCAACTTTTATATAATTGGATTCAAAAAGGGATTAGATATATAGGGAATTGTTTTGAAGGAGGTATATTAATGTCATTTGATCAATTAAAGAATAAATATAAAATATCAAATAACACTTTATTTCGTTACTTTCAATTAAGGGCTTATTTAAGAGAAAAATTAGGTCAAACAATGTTATTGCCGAAACCTAATGAAATAGAAATTTTAATTCAAAAAGGAAATATTAAAAAATTTATATCTTGTATGTATAATTTGATTCAAAAACAGGCAATTAAACAAGGAATCCATAAGTCAAGACAAAAATGGGAAAGTGATTTGAATATTAAAATTGAAGAAACAAATTGGTCAAGACTATGTCTTGATAGTATGACAAATACAATAAATGTTCGGTTAAGATTAGTGCAGTATAATTTTCTACATCAATTATATATTACACCACAAAAAATAAACTAAATCCAAACTTATCGGATCAGTGTTTCCGATGTAACCAGGAAACTGGTACCTTTTTACATTCTACATGGTCTTGTTCTAAAATTCAACCTTTTTGGACAAATTTAAGACTTTTACTGGAACAAATTACAGGAACACAATTTCCACATAATCCAATATTACTCTTATTAGGTGATATTGAAGGGATAAAACCAAAACTCAAACTAAATAAATACCAGAAAGAATTTATAAAAATTGCACTGGCAGTAGCCAAAAAAGCTATTGCAGTTACTTGGAAATCGGATACATATTTAAGTATAGACTCTTGGAAGAAAGAAATCTATGGTTGTATTCCATTAGAAAAAATTACTTATAATTTAAGAGATAAATATGAAATATTTCTGAAAATTTGGAGCCCTTATTTACAAAAGACAGGATTAAATCTATAGATGCTCTGAAGATGAAACAATTGGTCATTTGGGGAAAGAAATAAATATACATATTAAAGTTTTTACGAATTCCATGGAGCATGTGGAGATCTTCCAACAACCAATCTTTCTTTCTTTCTTTTTTTTTCTCTTTCTCTTTTTTTTTCTATAGGGCAGTTAGGGGGGAGGGGGGAAGGGTTATATACATTTTTTTTTCATACTTCATTTTGTAATTACTTAAAAATGCAATAAAAAATGTTTTCAAAAAAAAATTATTCTATTATTAGCTCCTTTGTTGCCTGTTACTGTTTAATTTCAAAGTGACTACCCTATTTTACCAAAACATACAAAAGTCAAACTTACTGTACTGGCTTTGTTGGCTATAGTCTGTTTGCTGTCCATAGCTAGACTGCTGACCAAACCCTGTAGGTGGTTGCTGTTGGCTGTATCCTCCAGTTGGGGGTGGTGGTGGTGCATAGCTACTCCCCTGTTGTCCATAACTTGCCTGCTGGCTGTAAGAGCTCTGATCATAGGCAGTTGGCTGAGTGGTGCTACTGTAACTATTAAAAAAACATGATGGCAGGTGGTTTGATAGTCGAAGGTCACAGATTGAAAATAAAGTTAACACAATTTGTTTTCAAGGGGTTAAAATATGGAAGACAACTTAAAAACATTATCATTGAAATAATAGAAAAATGTATTTGAAGGATTTTAAGAAACAATTTCATATGACAGAAAGATTTAAAACATACAAAATAATGCCCTGAAATATATCCTCTGAAGAATGCAAAATTTTCCCTCTCAATGACTTAAGTTACTGCCCAAATGCAGTTAAAAAAACATATTGGGAGAGAAAAAAATTCCTGTTTTAAGGCACTAAACCATTTATTATACATTTTTTTCCAACAATGTGACATCCTCTCCCTTCTTAAATATGACAGTTCGGCATCTGATGTCAACCTTCAAAACATTTCCCCAAATCCTTTCTCTATGATGATGTTGGAAAATCCAATTCCTCACATCACATCAGAAATGAAACAATTACCTTGTAGGAGGAAAAGATGGGGGAGCACTGGGAGGTTGAAGAGGATAAGTTCCATGAACACTCATTTGAGGGTATCCATAATTCGTCTGGCTGTATCCTACATTAGATTGAGCATAACCAGTACTTGGTTGGCTGTAATCATCTTGCTTGGTTGTATCTTGTGCTCTGAAATGAGTCAGCAATTATAAATTACATACAAAGTTACTATTGACTCAGGGCAGACAAGAGTGGTGTTTAGAGATAAAGAGCAAAAATGGTATATGTTAGAGGAAATTAAAGAGAGAAAATATACAGAAGTTTGTATTTTGATAGAACATTTTTAAAATCTAACTGGATTTGCAATATCTAACAAAACTGGACTTACAATAAATTTACTCAATTGTCCTGGCCTCCAACTTGTCAAATTTTCTAAAAATTATTAACTATGATTCCTGCTTGTGGGCAAACACTTGGGTAGTTTTCCTTAGCAGTAATGAAGCTGTTCAAATCATAAGGAGCACATAAATGCAAATTTCTCAACATTACCTTTTCTAGGACAAATTTGGATACTGAATAAGTAACAATAATATCTTATCCAAAGTAACTGAAATCAATGTGCGCTAGGAAAAGTCTACATTGCTCTATTCCCCCACCCAAAATTAAATATAGCCGAAATAAGTTATCCAGACCATGATTCATTTAAATAATTCAATACTTATTCACCCCAAATTAAAATAAGAATATGGTTTTAAGCAATTCCAGCGAAAATGAGTCATGCATAATTTGCTGGCACAGTATGTACAGACTCCCTTGGTGAATAACTCCAGGTTTTTTTAAAATATAAAAACCTTTCTCACCCCTTCCCTGCAACCTATAAAATAATTGACTTATACCTAGTTGGGGCAACCGTTGTTGCTGTGTGTTGCCCATATGCAGCATAAGTGGGTTGCTGACCATAGGTTGGCTGTTGACCGTACGTAGCTTGGGGAGTACCAGTGCTGTCATATCCAGTTGTACTGTAAGCCTGCACAGGCTGGCTATAAGCCTGAGGTGCAATTGGTGCGCTATAACCTATTGAAAAGAAAAATGTACCAACAGTTCTACAATAGTTTTATATGCAGACATAATTCAAAATATTGCTAATTGCTCATGCTCACTAGAATGAGCACCAGACCCATCAACTAGTGTCTTTTGATTAAAAAAAATGCCTTAGTGCTTCACTGGCCCAAAATTAAGGATAAATTAGGAAATGTTTTACCAATAATCTTAAAAATGGAGAGGCTTAGGAATTAAATGCTGTAATACCAGACTCACACTACTGAAATCGATGAGATGATATACAAGCTTGGAAGCAGGAAGAAACAGCATTTTCAATTTGGTATTCTACTTGTATCTCCCAGTATTTCAAAGCCATTACAAAAATGCCCAATGCAGCTGAAATTTTAATATGTCACTTCCCCCCACAGAGAGCTTACAATTGATCTGATAGCAAAGTTGTTACCCCAATATCTTTGCATGCATGAGTCGGAGATGCTCTGAAATTGGAACTTCAGCACATGGCCCACTTTGCAACATAATAGTCTCAGAAAAGAGAGCTCAAATGCATTTTACTCTCATGCCTACTTCATTTTCTGATAACAAGCAGGAAATGAACATATTTAATGGAGATTTTTTCAGCCGTCAGTACACTTCTAATTAAAGTCAATTTTGCAATAGCAAGGAGGCCAAAAGAACTTCCCATCGACGTTAAGTGAACCAATTTTTTCAAATTCAAAACACATTGCCACACCTTTCTACCTCAGTGTAATGTAGTCGATGCAATTAACCTTTTAATTAATGCATTTTAATTCAGGCAATGTTTAGAAACATAACCTTTCATGATAACACCTCAAAAGGATAAATTCTGGTCACTCCTAAACTTTAATCAGTCACCACTAGAATACGATTTGTATAATGGGCGAAATGAAGATTTACTAGTTGTACTTTCTGACACTGAGAAATACCCAGGTGGTAAACTGTGCCTTTCCAAACAGCTGTCACTTGTGCGGGTCTTGGACCTGTACATATATATAGCAAAGGACAGTATAAATTTCATGATTGGCTGAATGCCAGCCAATCTAAAAATTAAAATTTCAAGGGCAAATTATTTCCCTGTTGCATAAAGGACAGCCTATTCACAATATTGAGCATGCATGACAAATCAGTTAACTTTACATTGAAGTTTCAAATGTTTGATGTAAAACGCCAACAAAATATGAACCATGCAACAACCAGGCATTCTAACCTGCACTTGTCCCTTCTACCCAAGAAAGCACAACAGACAGCAAAACAAAAAGAAGTTAAGAATTAATCATAGAATTTAGATGAAAATTTAAAAAAAAATTAACAGAATTTAACCCTTACCAGTCTGGGGTTGCCCATATGCAGTGGCATATGCTGTCTGCCCATATGCTGCAGTTGTTTGTGCTTGAGTATATGTTGTATCAGTAGGCTGAGTATAGGCTCCATAACTCTGCTGTGCATATGCCTATTTGAATTCAAGTTATAAAAGAATACACAAAAAGCTAAAGTTCAATGAAATTCAACGAATTATCAATATTCTTAAAACTTCAAAATTAACATACAATATCACAAAAAAAGCCAAAATCTTACTTGGGTTGTCTGTCCATATGCTTGAGTAGGCTGAGCTGCATAGGTTCCATACCTGCAAAGAATTACAGTGTGTTCACATTGCTTAAAAGATACAAGAGTCTCAGACCCCTTTTGTCAAAGTTGGCAAACAGAGGAAACAAGTTGCTCTGAATTGAAGACAGGGAAGGGATTGATAGGTAAAGAGACTTGCTTACATGCAACCAGGTTTGTAGTCACCAGACGAGAACAAGTTGAAGTGACATCCCCAGGCTACACAGCAGTTGAATTCCTAGAAAGCTGCTAGCATTCAGTATTTGAAACAAGGCAGATGAGCTTACTGCGCAGTTAAAAATTGGCAGGTGTAGCATTGGGCAGAGTTGCAGGTTGAAAGAAAAGCAAATAGGCAGAGGGTGTTAAAAATGAAATAAAACCCTTAGCAAGAAGTGATTCAAGATCAGAAACAGAGGGTCCTTATGAGTGGAGTTAAACTGCAAGGATAAGATGACCTTGATGGATCTTATACAAGCCTCTGAATAGTTGTCACAATGTAGGGTACAAATTAGAACAGGGGTCAGAAAAGGTAATGTTACAGTGGTCATGGAGGACTTCAATGTGCACGCAGACTGGAAATCCATGTTGGCACTGGATCCCTAAGAGAAGGAATATCTACTAGATTACTTTGTAAAACAGCATATGGTTGAGCCCACTAGAGAAAGTTTGTGCAATGAACCAGAATTGATAAGAGAAGTAAAGGAACCCTTCAAGGCAGTGATTATATGATAGAATTCATCCTTCAGTTTGAGGGAGAAGCAAAAAAAAATCAGACACGTCGGCATTAATAGAGACACAAAAGGGACTGGCCAAAGTTGATTGGAAGGGACCCTAATCAGGGGACATGGTAGAACAGCAGTGGCATGATCCCAAAGAAGCAGCAGCATTGTAGAGAGGATGAGGCAACAGTGGCTGACAAGGGAAGTCAAACAGCATAAAAGCAATAGAGGGCTTTCTTTTTTGCAAAATTGTAAGGAATCAGAGGATTGGAAAACTTTTAAAAAGCAACAGGTGAAGGAAGATAAAATATGAAGGTAAGAAAGCCAATAACAGAGTATACAAATATTTTTCAGGTACAAGAGTTAAATTGGGCATTGCAATGGGGAACAAATGAATGGCCAAAGAACTGAAAGAGTATTTTGTAGATTTCACAGTGGAAGCCACTAGCAACATATCAAAAATTCAAGCTGGGAGCACAAGTGAGTGTAGCCACCATTACTGGAAGGTGCTTGGGAAGCTGAAAGGTCGATAGGATGAAGTCACCTGGACCACAGGGTTCTGAAAGAGGTAGATGATATTGGGGAGGTAGAGTAACCTTTCAATAATCACTAGTCAGGAATGGCACCACAAGACTGGAAAACAGCAAATGTCACTCCACCCTTTAAGGGATGGAGGCAAAAGACAGGAAATTATAGACCAGTAAAAATGACTTCAGTGGTCAGTATTATTAAGGATGAGACTTCAGGACACTTGGATTACATGATAAAATTGATAGAAGTCAGCATAATATCTGTAAAGAGAGATCTTGTCTGACAAATGTGTCAAGTTCAAGACAAGAGAGATGTTGAGTCAGTAAAGGTTATATACTTGGATTTTTAGAAGGCCTTAACAAGGTGCCACACAAGGCTTGAAAACAGAAGTCCAAGGTATGAAAGCAAAGATACTAGCATGGATAGAAGTTAAAGGGGGCCCTTTCTGACTTTTTGCAGTTCAGCTTGGTCTGCTACTTTGTGTGTTATATGCTAATGATCTGATGACAGGACTGATGGCCAAGTTTCCAGTTGATACAGATGGAAGGGCAGTTAGCGCTGAGGAAACAAATCTGCAGAAGCACTTGGGCAAGTTGGGAAAATGGGCAAAGAAGTGGCAGATGGAACATAGTGTAGGGAAGTGTATGGTCACGCACGTTGGTAGAAGGAATAGATATTCTAATTGACTAATGGGAAGATAATTCAGAAAATGGAAGTGCAGAGGGACTTCAGGAGTTCTAGTTCAGAATTCCCTAAAGAGTAACCTTTAGGTCAAGTTGGTAGCAAGGAAGAAAAAAAGTCAGCATTCATTTCAGATGACTTGATTATAGAAACAAGGTGTAACACTGAGGTTACACAAGTTGCTGGTCAGACCATATTTGGAACACTGCAAGCAGTTTTGGGTCCCATATCTAAGGAAGGATATACTGGTGTTGGTGAGGTTCCAGAGGTGGTTTGCAAGAATGATAGGATTAATGTTTGAGGAGCCGTTCATTAGTTCTGGGCCCTGTACTTGCTGAAATTTAGGACACTGGATTTCATTGAAACCTAGTGAGTACTGTTGGGCTTGGATAGAGTGCGCGCGGACCGGAGGGAACAGGCTCAGAATAAAATAACATCCTTTTCAAACGGAGATGAGAAAGAATTTCTTTATCCAAAGGGTGGTGAATCCACAGATTTTCTTTCCGCATAATGTGGACACCAAGTCACTGGGTATGTTTAAAGTAGAAGTAGGGAGGTTCTTGATTAGTAAGGGTGTCAAATGTTACATGTAGAAATAGGAAAATAAATTAGCAATGACTGAACAGAGAAGTATACCTAATGGGACAATTCCCCCCCCCGCCACATTTTGTTAATTTAGTTATTCTTATCCTCACAAAGTTAACATTTAGTGATTTATGAATTCTGCAAAGGCAAATTTCCATTACCTAAACTGTACACTGAAAATTAAACCAAATTAACCAAAAGATACAAAATGCACAACATCCCCAATCAATTAATGGAGAGAAAGTGAGGCAAGTAAAAGTTCTTTCCACATCCTTGCACTGCTCATCTACTTTTGTTTCTTTGTCTATTCTCTCTTCAAATGTGCTCTTCTCATGGCTTTGTTCCATTCCTACTGAAAAGCTTAAATTTACCCACCAGCTGACTTATCCACACAGCAGTACTGGTCTCACCTACAGATTCCATTCATCCCATTCACACTGTAACATTCTCTGCAACTCAACATTAAACCACCTCTTTCCTAAGTGTATCAGAAAGTGCCAATTTAACAACTTGTCCAAAATGACTACTTCTGATACACTGATTAAACGAACTACAAGCAGACCTACACAATTTAATTAATACATAAACTATTCTGCAAAAAGATAATCTAGCTGAACCTAAGAAACTGGGAAGATGTGTTTAAAAACAAGGCAAAAACTAAAAACCCTCAACAATTTATGAGGCATTCAGCACCTAGGGTCTGCTCCCAATTAACTTGCACCCAAATACAGTTTCTTACATAAATTCAACTTTTGATCTGGAAGTAGAGGAGGAATTTTTGCATATTTCAAGCAGATGACCACAACAACAATCAAGTTGGCACTGCAATAAGAATTGCTATACAGAATTTGTATGCATGTACCAAATGGAAATTCATCCATCCCAGATCTGATCATCACTGAAGGATGTCACTTCAAAAATGTACACTGCATGTAAAAGTTATAGTTATTCAAAACAACAGCATACCTTTTACATTTAGTATACACGAATGGCTGACTTTATCCACATTTTAACAAGAGATCAACTGTCTTGGTGAAAAGGTCCAAGGAGGCCCTATTGATAGATTAGATAAATGATATATAGAAATATAGCTTCTTATCGCATAGCCTCACTTACGTAGGTTAAATCCTCTAGTGTTGCAATGGCCTAGTTAAAGCTAGATGAAATATTAAGAGTCCATCTAACCAGATAAAGCCATACAAACCAAACGGTGCTCACAAGTTAGCTGGTATCAGCAATTATTTTGTACTCTTCCGAAAAATTGGGGACAAGCAATGTCCATGACAAGAACATCATCAGTCATGAAGCACATGGAATACAAGCACCCGATTCCCCAAGCTACCAAAATATTAGAGATTAGCTGCTTTACCCAGATCTACACTCCATCATTAGTTTTTAAAAAATGCACCCCCACCTATTCTTTAAGGGAATGCTGAAAGTAATTAATGGCACTACAAGCAGTTTACTTGTTTTTTCAAACCTCAGTCACATGTAAAAGTGAAACTGAATTCAAATGATACAATTTACAATAATATTTACAATGGATTTTGACTTCGTTTAGAGGGGATACACAAAACATTTAGAGAGGCTTAACAGTGTTCGAAAATGGAACAGTATGGAGTATCAATACGAGTAATGGTGTGAATTAGACAAAGTACTCAACTCCAAAACTACAAGAAAATAATTCGGAATATATGAAAGAAAACAGACAATGAATTCTGACATCTGGAAAACTGAGAAATTTCATTGCCACCCACCCATTACTATCCAGACGAGAGCTTGTATCTGAAATATTAAGAACTTCAGTTTGTCCTAATAATTACAAAGCAATCTGTATCTATTTCAATTTTTAAATTAGAAAATACAAGTCATTACTTGAGTACTTGAAACCAGACTGATTTTCAAAGACATGACAACCAATTAAATTTCTGATATGAAATATAAAATTTTTTTAAGTCCATCAGATGCACTTACCCTTGCTGTGCAGCAGCTTGAGTATAGGTACTATAATCTAAAAGGAAAAACAAAGTAAAATAGATTTTACAAAAAAAAACAATTTAATAATAGATGATGAATCTGCTAACATGCTTGTAGTCTAGGTAATATAATTTAAATCTTTGTGATACAGCTGAGCATTCTTAGTCAACCCCTGGATGGTGCAGCAATACTGAAATACACAAGTACCCTTACCCAGGGGATGAGGTGCCATGTACAAAATGTGACACAATATGGTCTGAAATGCAAAAAAGAACAAGCATTTTGCAAATAGTTTATTTTCATAGAGGTTAAAGATCCCCAAACATAATAATAAGTGAAACAACTATTTTGGAAAAGTCTGGGGGTTGGTTTCTGGACAGCGATTACTCTTGCATCATTCTAATACAAGGGACTGAGATTCATCAAATGCAAATACTACTAAAGATCAGGTTAAAATGTTAAGAAAATGTTAAGAATGCAAGTCAGGCAGTATTTGTGGAAAAAGTTTGTAGCATGTGCAATTCCTCCCCCACAACCTTGCGCAACAGAAACATGGCAATTGAAAAAGCTAGTTTTCCTATAAAAAATTCACTACTGTGGACAAAGGGACAGCATCACAACCCATAATCAAGGCCTGCATCTGGAAGCTCGGTTATCAGTTTATTCCCAAAATTACTTAGTAATTTTCTGTAGCTATGGTGAATATCAATGAAAGCAAACATGCAATTCAATCAAGCTTAATTCCTTATTTAAAAATGTGGCAAAAAAGATGGAACACTTCCATCTTCAAACAAATGAGTATTTTAGAATTGTTCATATTTAAGAAAATGGTTTCACTTTATCAGTTTTAGCATCTCTCAGTGCTCACAATTGTAGGCATTTGAATGTTGCAAGAGAAAAAGGTCAGCAAAAGTACATCATCAATGTTGCAATGTATGTGATAACTGAAGCCCTAAATCAATTGTTTCAGAAATAAATGTATTGTAAATGCTATGTCTGCAATTCTTAGCTCTTCCTCCCACACTGAAGGAAAAGGTTAAGACATACAAAAGTAAACAAACTTGCATAAATCAGTATCTTCTCCATTCAGTTTTTATTTTTTTTACTTTGCTGGGGAAATAAAAACTTTAATCCAGCAGGTTTGTGGGATCTAATGAATAATAAAGCCCCCAAAATTTGAACGTTTCTCTTTCTAAAGACAATGCCAAGTCTTTCCAAATTTTGCTATTTCTATCCATAAAACACAAATTTCTCACTAGACCAAGACAGTAAGGTCAACTGGTTTACTAACTATATCAAATATTCTCAAAATGCCCACATCTAGGGCAAGCAATTACTTTTAAATATAGTGGTTACCTCCTTCTGACTAATCTGTCATTCAATTTCAGTCAAGTAGGAGACTCCTGTTTGGTGTCACCTTTCACATCATTTATATTAACAAAAAGCCATTCCAAGTGCCAATACTGAAATTTGAATTGCCAATCATTATTAACACCATAAGGAGAGGTGTGTGAAAATGTAAAAACACTCTATAATAAAAATAGAGGCATATGACAAGAGTTCAAGCTACATTAGGTCAAAGAATTTTAGCGAAGTGACAGCTACCGACGGTTCTCCATACCACCCTGTTACTAGCATAGTATAAAATTAATCTTTCTCACAGTAAAAACTTTTGTTTATACTTTTCACACAATAACATTTGAGACACGATATTGATCAAATTTATACTGATCAGCTCCACTGGACTCTGAGATTAAAAAAAATGAAAAGGCTCCAGTGGTGGAGAACCCTTGAAGTGCCAGCCCAAAGAAATAAGGCATGCTACACTTTTCACACATTTCAGGCAATATTAGATTGACAAATTTTATACTGATCATATGTGATAGGCTCTGAGATTTTTAAAAATAAGGTTCCACAACGATGGAGAAACTGCACAAAGGGAAAACTCAAGTTTCAGACTACAGGAATTGTGTGGATTTTTTAAGGAAAATAAAATTTAATTATTTTGTAAAAGCACAGTTAATATTATCTTAGAAATTATTAGCTTATCACGAGATGTTAGGAACCCAGTGCTAAATTTTCACCGGAGTTCAGTGACTTCAACGGAAGAACGAAAACACCCTTGCTCATTTAAGAACATGATCCTCAATAATTTAACAAATTTGGGACGTCTAAAACACCACACCAAAAACGAAAAAAAAAACTAACATTGCAAAAGGTTAGCATTTCAGTAACCTAGCTGCCTTTCAAACTTTTGTTATATCTCGCCTTCCTACGAAGAAAAATTAATTTTTGACCAATTAACGACTCCAGTTTGGCAAACCGCTGTCGCATACGGAACCACTACTATCTTTGAAATAAAGGCCGAAATAAAACACAACTTCTTAAACTGTGTGTGTATTTTCAAAATGGGGTACTTTAAAAAGTTGAAAATCTACACCAACATAATTTAAAATGAGAATATATAGGACACTGTTTCAACCTTAAAATATTTCCAAGGAAACTATTTTGACCGTAGTTACAAACTGATATCTTTTAATAATTGAAATCAGGTCGTTGGCCAATCTGATTCCTCTACCCCCTCCCCCCACCAGGCCTCAAAGCCGATAGGTAACATTTAAAAAAACACTTCCCCTTCGTCTGGAAACTCGGCGACGGCGCAGCCCAAGGGCAAGGAGCCGGCCGCTGGGGAAGTGAGATGGCGGCTCGTGTGTGCGAGGGGAGCCAGCCGGGCCCGAAGGCTTTATGGCGCAGTTTGCACTGACGGGCGGGCCAGTGGAGGGAGAGTTTGTGGTTGTGCCTTGACGACGGCGGGGTGGGGGGGGGGGGAGGGGAGTCCCAACGGCCGCCCGCCCGTTTCTCCTCCTCCTCCAGCAACACGCGATGGGGCCTGGCCCCAGCATAAAACCGCGGCCCTTGACACACACATACAATAAAACCTCCACAGTCGCCGGTAAATCCGATTCAAAGCTCGGCAAAAAAACCAGTAGGCAAGCGCGGGGGCGACTCGAGGGACCGACTGCCGCCGACCGGGACTGCGGATGGCGGCCGCGCGTTTGAATCCGAGCCCAACAGTTGGGAGACTCGCTCTTACCCGTCGACGCCATCTTCTCCGACCTCTGACTGCCGCAACGCGCCTGCGCGGACACTCGACGGACTCGACCACCGATTTGGCGCCTTGCGCAACTCGATCCGGAATGGCCCAACGATAATAGTCACACACACCCTAAAAAATCCTTCTCCTCAGGTCACCAGGGTCCCGAGTGCCTCTAACGTGAAAAATACTCCAGTACGTAAAACCACAATATATAGGAACAACCGTTGAACCCCCCCCCCCCCGCCCTGCCGATTCGCGGACGAGGTTTACGAGAATGGTCACGTTAAGCTCCACGTCGCTATTTAAGGATGACGTCAGACGGCAACGTCGGCTGAGCGTCTTGCGTCACGTAGTAACACGTTCGGAGGGAACAATGGAGGGAAGCCGGGGCCGTGTTTATGGTTCCGGCTAGCGATAGTAACGCGCGGCCATTTCGTCCTCTGAGAGTCGGCGCTCGGCGCGGACATTTCCTCCTCTGGGCGCTGTCTTGAAATAAACCTAAAATAAAAGGCCCCTTTCTCACATTCTCCCACCCCACACACCTCCCCAAGCGAGTGGTATTAGCAACCATGTGTTTTTAAACGGTCCGCCATCACCGGGCGGGAGACTGATGCTTTCCCGCAAAAGCCGCCTGCTCTTGGGTGGCTGTCGAGACAGCGCTCTACGCTCTGGGTAAAACGGACGCTGGGCCTCAATTTGGAGATGCCGCTGTTGGGACAGGGAGGCCGCTGGCGGCTGAGGTATGGAGCGGCCAGGCTGCTGGTCGCAAACGCGACCTTTATCTCCCTCATCGTGTCGTTTTGGCTCACCGGGGCCGAGAAGGCCTTTTCTTTGAGTGCCGGCCCGGTGCTCAGCCGGTGCCAAGGTAAGTAGCTAGGCCTCAGCCACTCGAGAGTTAAAACGGGGATATTTCTCCCCGAGTTCAAGTTCAGATTCGCAGGAGAGCGAAAGGGGCTGCATCTTGGATGCCTTTTACCTTGCAAACATTCAACTCATTCGGTACTCCTCCCAACTGTATTAAAAAGTGGGACAAGATTTTTTAAAACAAATTACGAAGTCTAATGAATATATTTCTAATGGGTCCGATGTCTGGAAATGTAACACCACAACACCTGCCGAGGCCTTTTTATCTTTAGCCTTTTAATTTTCTAATGTGCGTTGTTGTTTAAGGCAGACAGTTAGTTTTTAACAGTAGAAGAGGCTGGCTTTCTCCAAAGTAAACAAAAATCCCAGTTGAATCTTGCGTCCCATAACTCATGAAGTGACCTGAAGAACTTTGCACTGACTTTTTTTTATCGTCAAATTAAGTAGTAATTTGAGTGGCAGCTTGTACACAGTATGTGCTTGTAGTCCACTGAAAACTGGCTATGTGCTAAACTGAGTGGTTACTACATTGTAGGAGGTCTATATCTGTGGATGGAATATATTGTGTAGAAAAGTGAGATTTTTTCCAAAGTATAGCTGAAAAGGTTTATTCCTTAGCCATAACAAAATATTCAGGAAATGTGTAGCCAATAACCACTCCAGATGAAGGGTTTCGGCCTGAAACTTCTTCTCTACCTCCTCCCATAGATGTTGTCTGGCCTGCTGAGTTCTGCCAGCATTTTGTGTTTTTAACCAATAAGTTTGCCCATTTTCACTACAATGTGAAAAACTGAAGATCAGGGCAGTTAACTCTAGTTCTTTCATTATCTTGACAATTAGCAATACATTTAGGCATAAAGAAGTCCAACAGGTATTAAGTTAAATAACCACATAACCTGTATTTTAAAAATAAATACAAAATACTCAACAAATCAGGCGGCATCTATGAAGTGAGAGGGCAGTAGTTCAGGTCATTATTCTGATGGAGGCCATGATTGACCGAAGATATTAAATAATTTTCTCTATTCAAAGGTGCTACCCAACCTGCTGAGTTCTGCTTTTATTTTAAATATCCAGCCTACCTTTAATTTTCAATGCCTATCAGAGGTGTTTTTGAAATAGCTTTGGCTGGACAAATTTCCTTGTTCATGCAATAAGCCACTTTCGTTAAAGTCAAGTTAACACCAAACAGTGGAGGACTTCCTCAGTACAATAGTGAATTTTCAACCTTGCTATATTCAGATGTGTATCTGAGCATCCTATTATTTTGAATTTGAAGGGGCAATGAATCTAAAACCTATACACCCTGTATTAATCACTCTGTACAGAGGAATCATGTCCTGTTAAAACAGGACACCTGCACACCTTGAACTATCATTAATGACAAAGGTTTCTGCTCACCTGCCCTAGCTCTCTTTAAAAAATAACTTCTCTTTGCTATTTTGTACTTTCCAGAGAAAAATATAAGATACAGGCCCTCTCTTTCATAATTCTCTTGCTAGTTTGATTCTGTTTTGCTCACACGTTTAGAAAGGTGTTTTGCCGTAGAAAACAATTGACATAGTGGCTTTTACATGAATGGGTTCAGTTTATTGTCATGTGCACCGATGCAATGAAAAAAATTACTTGCAGTAGTATTCCAAGCACATATGATATGCAACAAAAAACATAAATCATATAAGAAAATAAAGAAGTTTGTATAAAGTCTCCTCATCCCTACACCAACTCTATGCTTTGTAGAAGTGTTATTGGGCAGGATTTGATACCAGAAGTTAGAGGAAAGGGAAATGGAAGGATTTAGAGAGGGAATTCTGGACCTTACACCTGACACTTGGGAAAGACAGGGTGTCAAACAAGGATGATCATTGGAGTAAGCTACTGCAGGGTGAAACCATGAAGAAGGGAGGGATGTTTATCCAGCTGATAACATATGTGAAGTGAAATTTTTTAGATGGGGCTTTGCCAGATCATTATCCCAAACGTCTCCAATAAACCAATGAGCAAGTAATTGTAAATTGTGCATTCACATGAGTAGTGAGTGTATTCACTGAGGGAGTTGGAACCCACGGTGTTCTCAACCAGGGTGCCTTGATATTCCTTATGGCAGGATTAGGAGAGAAAGAGACACATGGATCATTATATAAATAGGTTTTAAACTGTAGAGCAAGAACCAGCAAGATTATGAGCTTAAATGAAGCAATTCCATTAATAAGTGTCGAGATGGCCAATGCTGTGACAGAGATGATTAGAGGATTAGTACAGTCAAGGTTGTGAAGGAAGAGAATTATAAACCTGAATATTTATTTCCACAAGAAGAATGATTCTCTTAACATTTACCAAGTGCATATTGCAAATGCCATTAGAATTATTTGTATCTTTACTGATGGATCAATTGATAACATTTTACTGCAGTTTTTTAAACAATGGGTTGCCAGGGTAACAATTGTGAAGCTTTGATTTTAACTATGGACAACTGTAATGATTCCATTATGTGAGAATACAGACATTCAAAGGCAACTCCTTGCATTGTGGCCCATGTATGATCTTTTAGCTCTGGATCTTTTGTAGTTTTATCACCAGCTTTAGAATTACTGTCTCAGTTAAAAAGGCCATAAGTCTTCAGTATGTAAGGACACTATTCCATATGCCACACACAAAATGCTGGAGGAACTCAGCAAATCAGGCAGCATCTATGGAGGGGAGTAAACGGCCGATGTTTCAGCCCAGACGCTTCATCAGGAATGAAAATGAAGGGGGGCAGAAGCCAGAATAAGAATGGGGGAGGGGAAGGAGTGCAAGCTAGCATGTGATAGGTGAAGCTAGGTGAGGGGGAAGATGGATAAAAAGAGGTAAAGGGCTGAAGAATGGGAGAGGGAAGTGGAGCATGGAAGAAAGGGAAAGAAGAGGGGCAGCAAAGGGAGGTGATGGCTGGGTGACGAGCAGAGAAGGTTTGAGAGGATAACCCCGAGTGGGAAATTGAAAAGGGATTGGAGGAAGTTAGAGAAATAAATGTCCATCCCCTTGCACAAGAATTGGAGCTTTTGCGGGGTCTTTTATGTTTAGTTTATATCCCAGGTACTTTGATAGTGTAGGCGTTGAAGACTTTGATTATAGATTCATAGAAAAATACAGCACTGAAGCAGGCTTTCAGCCCATCTAGTCTATGCTGAACCATTTAAGCTACCGACAACCATCTGTGTACCTAACCAAACTTCTCTTAAGTGTTGCAATCAAGCTCACATGCACCACTTGCGCGGGCAGATTGTTCCACACTCTCATGACCCTCTGAGTGAAGAAGCTTCCCCTCATGTTCCCCTTGAACTTTTCACCCGTCACCCTTAACCAATGACTTCAAGTTGTAGTTTGACCCAAACTCAATAGAAAAACCCTGCTTGCATTCACCGTATACCCTCATAACAGACTTGCCTACCATCTTTTCAGACCTATACTTGCCACGATGCTAATTCCTCCACATTAAGAGGAATGAACAAAACATGAGTGTGATGACCAGAAAGTTAAGAGGCGTAACAGCCATTACACAGAGGCTTTGATAGATTTACAATCTATTAAAGAAAAGAATAGTTTTTTTTACATTCGTGGCTAAAGCTGTCAAGTGATGCACCAAGCTTTAATGTGAGAGTAAAAGACCACATGAATGAGGGCATTAAATAGCTCAATAAAATAATAAAAATGCACATGGAAAAACAGCAAATAAGACAAGAGAGTGGTCAGTGTGTGGAATGGGCTGCTGGTGACGGTGGTGGAGGTGTATACAATAGGGTCTTTGAAGAGACTCTTGGATAAGTACATGGACCTTAGAAAAATAAAGGGCTATAGGTAACCCTAGGTAACTTCTAAAGTAAGTACATGTTCAACACAGCATTGTGGGCCAAAGGGCCTGTATTGTACTGTAGGTTTTCTATGTTTTATACAACCTGATCTACTTGATGGAATGTCCAAATGAAGAGTTTGACTTGGAACATTGACTATTGATTTTCTTTTGCGTCAGATCTGCAGTTTCTAATATCTTCAACCTCAATTTTTGATTACGTCATTCAGATTTATTTCATTTTGGATTATTCTGCACATATTTAAAGTCTCCTGAATTTAAATTCACTAGTTAGTGGGGTTCCTGTCTTAGACCTCTGGATTACCAGTTCAATAGTTTCATCGGAACACTGCTGTTGCTGTCAAGTAGAAAACAAAGATCTTTAGGTTTGGCTAGGCAGAGCAGGATACAATCGCGGAATTTTGGATGGATAGCATAGCCCCGCACAGTTTAGGTGCATTGAAGTAAGTTGTTATACATCAAGATGCTTTATATTATGATCTTTGGAAATGAAAATGGCTAATAAATTTTGGGGCAAGTTAGCTAAAATGGGTCATTAACCATCTAGATAGTTAACTGGAGTATTGGCATGTCACACCATTGGTGACCTCGGAAACAATCCCACCAACCAATCCAAATTAACCAGTTCCTCTTCTGTCGGAGGAGCACAAAAATCATTAATGGCAAGATGTATGTTCCAGTTCTTCTATTGTCCACCAATTACAAAAATGGAAAGATTACCATTCATTTTAGAGTTAGACTAGATTTAGGAATAAGTTGCTGCACTTAACACTTTAATGATTTGTTATCAGTCTTGAAAACAAAAGTATGATTGTGCCCAGAGGTTTTGGCAGCATCCATGGATGGGAACAATCAAGACTTCAGGCTGAGACCTTTTATCATGAGCTCAACTTCCATACCTTTACCATTGCCTTCCTCCTTGCACCATCATCCCCTTTCCTTTTTTATCACTCCTAACTCCAAATGAAGTTTAAAAGTTAACAGCAATGCAGTAAGATATGGAGGAAAGCATGGGGAATCTGGCAAGGCAAAGATGCCTCACCTTAGAGTGGAAGACCATCTCACTGATCGTAAGCCAAGACAATTCCGTCCATTGCCAAAAGTGAAAGAAAAAAGGGCACAATCATGCTCACAAGAGGTACTGCAGATGCTGCAAGTCCAGAGCAACACACACAATGTGCGGGAGGAGGCATTCGTGGATCCTATTCTATTAACTTCCTCTGTTTCCACCAGCACAACATGCCTTTGGGCTTACACTAGGGGCAGTTTACAATAACCAGTTAAACTATCAAAGGGCACACCTTTGGAGTGTGGGCAGAAGCAGGAGCACCCAGAGGAAAATTACTTGGTGAATGTAGTGCCTAAGATCAGATCAAACCTGGATTTCAAACTGTGAGGTAATAGCACTGCTATCTGAGTAACTGATGTCCTTTCCATTAGGTTTCTGGTGACTGAGTTCATAGTGGTTACAGTAAAATGCAGAATTAAAGTGACAAAGAATCATCTGCTCAGGGCAATGCTATTCATTGAATGGTGTTCATCAAAGCAACTGGCCAATGTGCATAATGTCCCCAGTGGCAAGAAAATCACAGGGAGAGCACTTTCTAAATTTAAAGAGGTACAAGTGTGTTGCTTTTCAATTGAAAGGAAATGGCTGAAAAACAAAATTGTAACACAACAGATTCAGCAGATGCTTGAACTCTTGACCAACACATACAGTGTGCTGGAGGTAATCAGCAAGTTAGGCAGCATCTATGGAAAGGAATAAACATTCAAACCAAAGAAGAGATGTTTAACTGGGCACAACGGTTGGAACTGGGAAGTCATGTGATAAATCTTTAAGAATATATCCCACAAAAGTTTGCAATCCTATTTGCTAGGAATGGATTTTGACAAAAAAAGCTGTAGTATTTTTAACAATAGATTCTTTGAAAATTATAATACAAAGGACATTCAACCACTGTGCCTAAGCAGTTGGAAAAGAGCTGCCCAACCTAATCACATCAGTACTGTATCATCCTTACAGGCCATGGCTCCAAAGGTTAATATCCAAAGTACATTTTAAATGGGATGATGTTATTTGTTTTTACCTCCTTTCAAGCAGTGAGTCCCAGACCTCTAAACTCCCCGAGTGAAAAAAAACCTTTATTCTTCTCAGTTAAATATTTTAAGTTCATATCCTCTAGTTCTGATCCCTCTGCTTGGGAAACATATCTTTTATATGTACTATTTTCAATTTTATACTCCTGTAGTAACTCCCCACTGGTACCTCGGTCATCCAATCTTTTCATAGCTACAAATCTCTGGCAATTTTTTCAAAAATTTCTTCTCTACTTTTTCCAGCTTTCTGAAACGAAGTTTAGAACAGTATGCAGTATTCAATTTAATGTTCATTCTGGTCACATCAGACTGCATTACCTTTCTCTCAAAGGGTGCCGTTGTCTAGTTGCTCATATAGTTCAACTGATCTAACAATAATCTGGCTTTGACACTCTCTGTCTTAGTCAATAAAAAGTTTTTTTTACATGTTTAAATCACTTTATTAACTTCTCTTGCTGCCGTTGAATATCTGTGTATGTATGATGCATTGTTGTTTTTATTCTGCTATCTGTCAAATCAGATGGACCTCCTACCATTAACAACTCGTTACACAGGCCTAGTAGTTTAAGTGCTATTAAGTGTCCCCATTAAGTGTCTACATATCCCTCTTTATATACATATAAGTGTCTACATATCTTCACTCCTACTGAAAAACTGTTTGCACCTTTTCCTAAATCTTCCTATCCATTTCTGACAAGAGGCTGCAAAAACCCTAAAAAAATGACTATTTTTCTTTTCACTGATGCTGCCTAAATTGCTGAGATTTTCTTGCATTTTCTGTCCTTTAATCAAATTCCAGCATCTTTTAGTTTTATTGATTTTCAAGGACAAATATTATTAGGTGAAAGATATGTGGAACAATCAGATTAGATAAATAGGAGTACAAAATGGTCAGTTTTTTAATTGAGTGCCAGAGTGGATACAAGGGGCTGAATGGACTTTGTTATGTGCCATGATGTTTGACATAGGCGATCATGGTTTTTTTCATGAAAATGATTCTTCTTGGCATATTTTTAACCATATAACCATATAACAATTACAGCACGGAAACTGGCCATCTCGGCCCTTCTAGTCCGTGCTGACGCTTACACTCACCTAGTCCCACTGGCCCGCACTCAGTCCATAACCCTCCATTCCTTTCCTATCCATATACCTATCCAATTTTACTTTAAATGACAATACTGAACCTGCCTCTACCACTTATACTGGAAGCTCATTCTACACAGCTACCACTCTCTGAGTAAAGAAATTCCCCCTCGTGTTACCCTTAAACTTTTGCCCCCTAACTCTCAAATCATGTCCTCTTGTTTGAATCTCCCCTACTCTCAATGGAAAAAGCCTATTCACGTCAACTTGATCTATCCCCCTCATTATTTTAAATACCTCTATCAAGTCCCCCCCCAACCTTCTACGCTCCAAAGAATAAAGACCTAACCTGTTCAACCTTTCCCTGTAACTTAGGTGCTGAAACCCAGGTAACATTCTAGTAAATCTTCTCTGTACTCTCTCTATTTTGTTGACATCTTTCCTATAATTTGGTGACCAGAACTGTACACAATACTCCAAATTCAGCCTTGTACAATTTTAACATTACATCCCAACTCCTATACTCAATGCTCTGATTTATAAAGGCCAGCATACCAAAAGCTTTCTTCACCACCCTATCCACTTGAGATTCCACCTTCGGGGAACTATGCACCATTATTCAACAAAACTGTTTTGCCAATTTTCTACAAAACTGTTTTGCCAATGCCTTCTTACGTGCAGTTTCTTTTTAAGACCATAAGATATAGGAGCAGAATTAGACGATTTGGCCCATCAAGTCTGTTTGACCATGTCATCGTGGCTTCCCACCATTTCCCTTCGTACCCTGACTAATCAAGAATCTATCATCCTCTGCCTTCATTACACGTAAAGGCTTGGCCTCCACAGCTGCCTGTGGCAAAGAACTCCACAGATTCACCACTGTCTGGCTGAAGAACTTCCTCCTCATCATTCTAAAAGGATGTACCTCTTTTCTGAGGCTGTGTCCTCTGGTTCTAGACACTCCCACCATAGGAAACAGCCTCTCCATTATATCACCATTCGAAAGGTTTCAATGAGGTCAGCCCTCATTCCAGTGAATATGGGACCAGAGCCATCAAATGCTCTTCATATGCCAAGCCATTCAATCCTGAATCATGTACATGAATGTTCCCCAGTTTCAGATCAACCTTTCTAAGATAGAGGCCCAAAACTGCTTGCAATACTCCATGTGAGGCATCACCAGTGCTTTATAAAGTCTCAGCATTACATCCTTGCTTTTATATTCTAGTCCTCTTGAAATAAATGGCAACATCATATTTGCCTTCCTCATCACAGACTCAACCTTCAAATTAACCAAGACAGGAGACCACAGCCATTATCAATACACTTCAGAGGTTACCTGTCTGGCCTCAGCGAAATGCTCATATGACCATCCACCACCTGTTCCCATGGCTTCACATGAACCTGATCAGTGGGGCTCAATAAGTGGCACACCTTGCCCAAGGGTGACCTGCAGGCTGGCAGAAATGAGGAGTACTTTACACCTGCTTTGGTAGCGACATTTCTCTGCTCCACTGCTCAAAAGGTACGTAATGGGTAGCACAGTACTTTGCAGTATAGACAACCTGGGTTCAATCCTCTCTGCTGCCTGTAAGGAGTTTGTATGTTCTCCCCAGGACTGCATAGGTTTCCTACCACAGTCTAAAGACGTACTGGTTAGTAGGTTAATTGGTCATTATAAATTGCCCCGTGTTTAGGCTAGAGTTAAATTGAAGGATTGCTGAGTGGTGTGGCTGGATGGGTCTAATCTGCACTGCATCTCAATAAATGTTAGAAGCAAGATTCACTTGTCAGTAGTGGTTATATGTGGTATTATTTATTGGAACAACAATGCCAGAAGTAGGGAACGAAAAAGTACTGTGATAGGTGTGTCCATGATTGATCAGTAATATATGCTGTATGTACTTTTGGGTGGAGCATTTTGATGAACTTCCATTAGATTTTCAAAGTTAAAAACAATTATCCTAACGTATGTGCTTGGGTTGTGCTAATGATATGGAAATCCAATAGATGCACTGTTAAGTCTATGGGAAAGCGAGGCAAAGTCTTTTGTGCACTTAAATAGATCATTATGATGTATTGTTTCATTTTCAAAACAGTCATGCAGCAAACATACCCTGAAGTCTTATACTGAAATTTCATAAAATTCGCAGATTATTTAGTGAATTGCCAGTAGGCAGTTTTCAGAACAAGAAAATAGCAAGCAAAAAATTTAAAATTTCAATAAAGAATGAAGTGCAGCTCCATTAGATATGAAGCATGCACAAATTTTTTCTCAGGAGGGAGGCTGCAGATTCAGTCTTTTGACCTAGTTGACCTTGGACTGATGGTCCTAGATGACCTTGGGTGGTACACAGAGTTGGTCATGATTGCTGTCCAACAATATTTACTGGGTGTGTGAATGTTCAGTGGATAGGCTAGGTAAGTGGATTAGTTTCTTGACTGAGCCTGCCTTTTCACCCCTTGTTGGGAATATGGAAGTCACTGTTCTCAGCAAACTGTCTATAGAGTAAGTTCATGAGAATGAAAGGATTAATGTATGAGGAGCAATTGATGGCTCTGGGCCTGTACGCACTGGAGCTTAGAAGAATGAAGGGCGATCTCCTTGAAACCTATTGAATATTTAAAAGCCTAGATAGTGGGGATGTGGAGAGGATGTTTCCTGCAGTGGCGGAATTTACGACCAGAGGGCATAGCCGCATAGTCTCATAATAGAAGGATGTTCTTTAGCCAGAGGTGGTGAATTTCTGGACTTTTTGCCCCAGACAACTGTGCAGGCCAAGACATTGGGTATGTTTAAAGTGGAGGTTGATAGGTTCTTGATTACTAACAGCATCAGAGGTTGAGGAGAGAAGGCAGGAGAATGTGGTTGAGAGGGTTAATAAAATTCATCATGTTGGTATGGTGCAGCAGCCCAATGGGCCGAATGGCCTAATTATGCTTCTATGTCGTATGATATTATGGACTTTTTGAAGAAGAGGAAAATAAAGGAGATTTGGGTAGAATATTCAGGATCCCTGAATTGCAACTAAAAAGGAATACTGGTTGGGTATTTAAGGAAAAAAAATTCTGGATGTCCTATAGAAAAAGTTTCTGTTAGCGCCTGTGTTTTTGTTCTGTGGAAGCCATCTGCAGTAGCTGCTCTTCAGTTTAAACATGATGTTTTTGCTAATAAGACCATAAGGCATAGTAGTAGAATTAGGCCATTCAGCCCATTGAGTGATCCACCATTTCATTATGGCGGACACATCTCTCTCTCAACCCCATTCTCCTGCCTTCTCCTTGTAACCATTCATGCTCTGACTAATCAACAAACTGTCAACATCCACTTTAAATACACCCAATGATTTGGCCTCCACAGCTGCCTGTGGCCACAAATTCCACAGGTCCACCACCTTCTGGCTAAAGACATTCCTCCTCATCTTTGTTCAAAATGGACATCCCTATATTCTGAGGCTGGGCCCTCTGGTCTGAGATTGCTCCGTCACATCCACTCTCTCTAGGCTTTTCATCATTCAATGAGATCCCTCCATTCTTCTAAATTCCAGTGAGTACAGGCCCAGATCCATCAATTGCTCCTCATACGATAAATCTTTCATTCCTGGAATTATTCTCATGAACCTTCTCTGAATCCTCTCTAAAGCCAGCACATCCTTTCTAAAATAAGGGGCCTGAAACTACTCACAATACTTCAAGAGAGGCCTCACCAGTGTCTTATAAAGCTCAGCATTACATCCTTGCTTTTATACTCTAGTCCTCTTTGAAATGAATGTTAACATTGCATTTGCTGTCCTCACCACCAACTCAAATTGTAAATTAACCTTTAGGGAATCCTACATGCGGACTCCCAAGTCACTGCACCTTGGATTTTTAAAAATTTCTCCCCATTTAGAAAATGTTCTATGCTTTAATTCATTCTACCAAAGTGCATGGCCATACACTTCATGATGCTGTATTCCATCTGCCATTTTTTTGCCCATTCTCCTCTTCTGTCTGTCTTTTGGCAGCCTCTCTGCCTCTTCAACACTACCTGCCTCTCCACCTACCTTCGTATTGTACACAAACTTGGTCGCAAAGCCATCAATTCCATCATCCAAATCTTTGAGATGCAACATAAAAAGAATCGGTCCCAACACTGACCCCTGCAGAACACCACTAGTCATTGGCAGTGAATCAGAAAAAGCTCCCTTTATTCCCACTCTTTGCTTTCTGCCAATCACACCAAATGTTCTATCTATGCTGGTATCTTTCCTGCAGTACCATTGGCTCTTAACTTGTTAAGCAGCCTAATGTGTGGCACTTGTCAAAGACCTCTTGAAAATCGAAGTACACAACATCCGCCAATTCTCCTTTGTCTACCCTCAAAGAATTCCAAGAGATTAGTTGGGCAAGATTTTACCTTAAGGAAATCATACTGATTTTGGCCTATTTTATCATGTGCCTCCAAGTACTGCAAAACTGCATCCTTAACACTCGACTCCAACACCTTCCCAACCACTGAAGTCAGGCCAACTGGCCTATAATTTCTTCTCTTCTATCTTCCTCTCTTCTTGAAGAGTGGAGTGACATTTGCAATTTTCCAGTCCTCTGGAACCATTGCAAAAATTAGTGATTCTTTAAAGATCATTACTAATGCCTCCACAATCTCTTTAGTTATCTTCTTCAGAACCCTGGAGTATAGCTCATCTGATCCAGATGACTTATCTACCTTCATACCTTTCAGCTTCCCAAGCACCTTCTCCATAGTAATAGCAACTACACTCATTTCTGCCCCGACACTTTTGAACTTCTAGCATACTGCCAGTTTGTTCTGTAGTACAGGCTGATGCAGAATACTTATTCTGCTTGTCTGCCATTTCTTTGTCCCCCATTACTACCTCTCCAATGTCATTTTACAGCAGTCCAATATCTAATTTTGCTTCTGTTTTACTCTTTATATATCTGAAAAAATGGTTGGTATCCTCTGTGATATTGTTGGCTAGCTTATCTTTATATTTCTTCCCCCCCCCTGTAGCTTTTTTAGTTGCTTTTTGTTGGTTTTTAAATGCTTTCCAATTATCTTCCCATTATTTTTTGCTCTATTATGTGCCCTCCCTGGCTTTTATGTTGGCTTTGACTTCCCTTGTCAGCCATGCTTGCATCATCTTGCCTTTAGAATACTTATTCTTCTTTAGGACATATGTGTCCTGTGCCTTCTGTATTGCTCCCAGAAGCTTCAGCCATTGCTGCACTACTGTCATCCCTGCTAGTGTTCCCTTCCAATCAACTTCGGCCAGTACCTCTCTGATTGCTCTCTAAGTTTTTTTACTCCACTGTAATACTGATACAACTGACTTTAGCTCCTCTCTCTCTCTCTCTCTCTCTCTCAAATTGCAAGATGAATTCTATCATATCATGATCACTGACTCCTAAGGGTTCTTTTACATTAAGCTCACTAATCAAGTCTGGCTCATTACACAACATGCAATACAGAATAGCTGTTTCCCTAGTAGGCTCAACCACAAGCTGTCTTGTAGGCCTTCTACAAGCTCACTCTTTTGGGATACAGCACCAGCCTGATTTAGCCCGTCTTCCTGCATATTGAAATCCCTCATGACTATTGTAACATTGCCCTGTTGACATGCCTTTTCTGCTTCCCATTGTAATTTGTAGCCCATTTCCTGGCAACTGTTTGGAGGCCTGTATATTCAGTAACTCCCATCAAGGTTCTTTTACTCTTGCAGTTCCTTACTCTACCCAACGGGATTCTACATCTTCCAAACTTATGTCACCTCTTCCTAAGGACTTAATTTCATTTTTTTTAATCAATGGTGCCATGCCACCCCCTCTACCCAACAAACTACTTTTGATTCAAGATGTATCCTTGGATGGTAAGCTCCCAACTAAAATCTTGTTTCAGCCACGACTTGGTGATGCCCAAAGTGTCAGACCTGCCAATTTCTAGCTGCTCTGCAAGTTCATCTACCTTATTCTGTGAACTGCGTGCATTCAAATACAACACCTTCAGTCCTGTATCACACACAAAATGCTGGTGGAACGCAGCAGGCCAGGCAGCATCTATAGGGAGAAGCAATGTCAACGTTTTGGGCCGAGACCCTTCGTCAGGACTAACTGCAGGGAAAGATTGTAAGAGATTTGAAAGTAGGAGGGGGAGGGGAAAATGCAAAATGATAGGAGAAGACCGGAGGGGTGGGGTGAAGCTGAGAGCTCCCGGTGTGGCCTTTTATATACTGGTGAGACCCGACGCAGACTGGGAGACCGTTTCACTGAACACCTACGCTCTGCCCGCCAGAGAAAGCAGGATCTCCTAGTGGCCACACATTTTAATTCCACGTCCCATTCCCATTCTGATATGTCTATCCATGGCCTCCTCTACTGTCAAGATGAAGCCACATTCAGGTTGGAGGAACAACACCTTATATACCAGCTGGATAGCCTCTAACCTGATGGCATGAACATTGACTTCTCTAACTTCCGTTAATGCCTCTCCTCCCCTTCTTAGTTTTTTTAAAGTTATTTTTCGTTTCTTCCCCCCCCCCTCCCTTTTCTTTCTTTCTCTCTCTGCCTGTTCTCCATCTCTCTCTGGTGCTCCCCTCCCCCTTTCTTTCTCCCTAGGCCTCCCGTCCCATGATCCTTTCCTTTCTCCAGCTCTGTATCCCTTTTGCCAATCACCTTTCTGGCTCTCAGCTTCACCCCACCCCCTCTGGTCTTCTCCTATCATTTTGCATTTTACCCTCTCCCTCCTACTTTCAAATCTCTTACTATCTTTCCTTTCAGTTAGTCCTGACAAAGGGTCTCAGCCAGAAACGTCAAAAGTGCTTCTCCCAATAGATGCTGCCTGGCCTGTTGCGTTCCACCAGCATTTTGTGTGTGTTGCTTGAATTTCCAGCATCTGCAGATTTCCTTGTGGCAGTCCTGTATCTGTCACACTTTTTGATAATGCTCCCCTTTCTACACTCCAACTCATCCCCCATCCCACTGACTACTATTGTCCCCTATCATCTGCCTGTCCTTCCTGGCTCCCTTTTCCCTGCCAAATTTGTTTAAACCTCACCCCAACAGCTCTTGGAAACCTAACCACAAGGATATCAGCTCCCCCTGCCCCGGTACAGGCATAACCTGGCCATTCTGTACAGGTCATATCTTCCCCAGAAGAGATCCCAAAGATCCAAAGATCTGAAACCCTGCCCTCAGCACCAGTTTCTCAACTACACTTTCATTTGCCAAATCATCCTAATCTTGCCCTCACTGCAAGCAGCATTTTGATCAGGAATCTCAATGCCATTTGGTCTTACCATTAACTAAACATTCAGGTTCAACCAGGGAAAGACCTTGAATTTCAACAAGGGAAAGTCTTTGAGGTTCACCTCGTTTGATCTATGATGGGATCTGAACTTAAAAAGAAGTGTTAGGGCATTTTCTGGAGTCAAGGTATATAGCAAATATTAATTTCCCCAGCAACCAATCTCCAGACATGAACATGGATTGTAGATTGAATTTAAAATGCAGCCCTGAACAATAGTTCTTGTGCTGATTGCAAACCAGACAATACTGATTAATATTCATTTTGGGTGTCTGGAGTGTGGGTGCGAAGAAGGAGATGTGTGGAAACAATGTGTAATTCAAAGGAAGCATTGCAGATACGGTGTAACTATAAAATTGTCCAACTGATGCCTTTGATCTTTAGCATATAACAATGTCATGTCGTTATGGGGTCAGGGTACTTCTTCCTCCAAGAGGGTCTCAATGTTGTGCCTGCTGCTGTTTTTTGTTGAATAAAACACATCTAGATCCACTAGCTTCGGTACCTCTCCAGAGGCTTTGTTCACGTTACAAGAAGTGCACTGTAAATGTCAGATTTCATGAATTTGTTAGAAAAGATGTATGGTAGCATATAGCACAAGTATCTAATAATGTTTAACAAAAGCATGCCTCATTAGTAGAATTAAGTTAACATATTCTGTTTTGTTCCTGCAGTGCACCGTTTACTGAGCTACTGCTTCTGTCATGACAATATATTTACTTTACTTGTCAACGTAGTGTTCCTAATTTTTCTGAGCAGCCATCTGGAGGAACAGTTGGGTACCATCCGATACATTTACCTCACCATCATTTTTGCTGTCTTTTCTGCAATTTTTTATCTGCTTTCGGGCAAACTATTAAGCTTGGAAGAAACAGCAGTGTGTGGTTTCACAAGTGTTCATTTCGCTATGGTGACACTAAGCTGCTGTAGCTCAGAAATGAAACGGACCTTCACTGTAGCAGGAATCAGTCCAGCAGCAGTGCCTTGGATACTCCTCACAGTCGCCTACCTTGTTATTCCAGGTTCTTCCATATTGCTCCATATCTGTGGAGTTATTATTGGTCTGCTCTGTATCCTTTCTGAATGTACAGTAATTCAGCTCTACATTGTATTCAGTTTTTGTTAAAATAATTTATATAATGCCTTTTAGGCCTCTTAATAGATACCATTATGAGTTCCATAGCTAATTAAGTACTTCGTAACTGTAGTCACTGTTGTATCGAAGGAAATCTATCAACCAATTCATAGACAGGAGGTCCTTTGTACTTCTTAGTAACATGACCTTGATACCAAAGATCCCTTGATCTGTTTCCATGGAATTAGTTGCATTCATCTGGAGGGGTAGAGGACACCTTAGTCTAACATTTCATCTGAAAGATGGTACTGTCAACCAAATAGCACTTCTTTCAATATTTCCCCAGAGCTTTGCTTCAGGATTGTGACATCAAATCTCTGGAGTTTGGCTTGAAGCTGGACCCTTCTAATTTAGTGGTGGGAATGGTACCCCCTGAGTCACAGCTAAACACTGAAAGCTGATCATGTATTTCCAAAGGGTTCCAGGTTTGAAACTTCATTTAGAGCTTTCAAAGTAAATTACGTCGGAGATGTGGGCGTTTGCTTCTATTCAACTGTCAAGTATTTTAAAATCTTATTATTAAAAACAGTGAAAATATCAAAATGTGATTTATGATCTGGGCTAGGCAGCACATTAGATTTGTTCCAGGTGTTTTTCCCACCACTCCTGAAAGTGCTGCAGGGGCTGCTTGTAAGAAGATTGGAGATATGTCTTTCAAATATTTTGAGGGACACATTACTAATAGTCATTGAGTCATACAGCACAGAAAAAGCCCTTCAGCCCACCGATACCCATCTACATTAATCCCATTTACAAGCACTGGGTCCATTGCTCTCAATGTCTTGTCCAGGCAGTGTTTTCCAGGTTGCTGTGACCCTCTGGATGAAGAAAAATATTCCTCAGATCCTCTCCAACCTTCGCACTCAACACCTTAAACTTTATTCCCCTGGTTTTAGATGTCTCTGTAATGGAGAAAGTCAAGTAAAGTTTATTAAACTATATGCATGTATACCACCAAACAGGACTATGTTTCTTCAGCACAGTAGTACATCAAACACACAACAACTTAGGAAAGCAAGAATAAAATTTACAAATGAATTGTGCATAAATTAAATATTGTCAGGCACTATACATATTAACCGGTGACACTTCAAATGTGATGCGACAGGGAGGTCAGAAGCCTGATGCCCTGTGGGAAGGAGCTGTTTCCCAACCTGACCATTCTTTTTACATTGGAATCTCCTGCCTGATGATATAATGTCAAAGAGGATGCTGGATGGATGGATGGCATCCTGGGATGATACTAAGGGCCTTGCGTATGCGGCGCTCCTGATAAATGTCCCCGATGGATGGTAGGGTGACCCCTATTCCTCTTGGCAGTTCTCACAGGACTTCTGATCCGATGCTCGGCTGCTCCCATACCAGACAGAGATGCAGCTTGTCAATGGTGATGCTCTCAATGGTGCTTCTGTAAAATTCCATTAGGTTGAGGGATGGGGGGAGCCCCGCTTGCCACTATCTCCCTAGGAAGTGGCGGTGCTGCTGTGCTGCCTTATTCAGGGAGGTGATATGAAGGGACCAGGTGAGGTCATCCAAGATGTGAACTCCCAGGAACTCCGTGCACTTCACTCTCTCTATGGAGGAGCCAAATATGTGTATACACCTTCCTAAAGTCTACAATCATTTCCTTAGTCTGCTCCATATTCAGACTCGGGCTTCCTATTCTGCGGCAGAAAGTAGAGGGTCACTTAGTTTGTTTACTTGGGAAGAAAAACAAAAGTTGTTCAAGATCCCCATAACTCTTCAAAATTTATATAGTATATTGAATTTTAAAGTAACCACAATGCACTATAAGGACACCACCATTGCAAAGAAGCAATATTCCCTTTTGATACTATTTCCACAGCATCACTTGCTCCAATATATTTCTGATGCTGGTAATTTGCTCCAAGTTATAAAGTGTGCTCCCTTACTTTGACAAGAATTCTCAACCGGCCAGAATCGATCATGTGATCAGAGCAAGAAAACCTTTTTTATCTTCTACAACTTACCCTTCTAAAAGCACTTGAAGTCAAAACTACCTTAATGTAATTAAGAGGTGCAAATTTGAAGGGTACAAGTCAGCTTTATTGATTTTTATTTGGAGTTTCAATGTGGAATAGGCCTTTTTGTCTCTTCAAGCCGCGCTGCCAACAACCCACCCAGTCTAATCATTTTACAATGATTATAAATGATTGGGCAATTTACAGTGACCAATTAACCTACTATCTTTGGACTGTGGGAGGAAATTGGAGCATCCGGAGGAATCTCACGTGGTTACGGGGAGAACAGATAAACTCTTTACAGATGAAGCCAGAAATGAACTCTGTACTCTAACGTCCTGACCACTAGTCACTACACTTTGGCTACACAGTGTTTTATTACTTGAATGACCTTGACATTATTTGTTCAGATAGTTATAGGTTTTTATTTTGGTTGGAGTTGCCAGACTTTGTAGTAGAATATGTTGAAAGACTGGCTATCTGTAGACTTTTGCAACATAATTCCTGGATTCCATTTATCTTCTCTCCAGCCCAATATCATCTTACTGTCACAAGTAATACTGAGAGGTAAGCACAATATTTAACTTAGTTATTTAACACTTTGTCTGTTTACAATATTGATTAAAAATGTAGCAGAGGTACTTTGTATGTATATGTTTCTCTCTAATCTTCACTTAATGGTTGGCATTGGATTGGCTCTGAATTGAATTGAATTGAATTGACTTTATTACTTACATTATTCATATACAGGAGTAAAAATCTTTGTTATGTCTCTGTCTAAATGTGTAATGTGCAATTTATAGTAATTTGTAATAAATAATATGTACAACAGGACAGTCAATATAGCATAGAAATACAATTGTATCAGCGTGAATTAATCAGCCTGATGGCCTGGTGGAAGAAGCTGTCCCAGAGCCTGTTGGTCCTGGCTTTTATGCTGCAGTACCGCTTCCCGGATGTAGCCGCTGGAACAGTTTGTTGTTGGGGTGACTTGGGTCCCCATTGATCCTTCGGGACCTTTTTACACACCTGTCCTTGTAAATGTCCTGAATAGTGGGAAGTTCACATCTACAGATGTGCTGGGCTGTCCGCACAACCCTCTGCAGAGTGCTGTGATTGAGGAAAGTGCTGTTTCCATTCTGCCTGGTACTATAAGGACACCACCATCGCAGAGAAGCAATATTCCTTTTTGATTCCTTTGTGCTCGGTGCAGCCCCCACTTTCTCTGTGATCTTCTCACAATCACATTTTTTGCAGCTGAATGTGCTAACCATCCTCAATGTCTCTCTTTCACAACTACCTTGGGAATTGAAGTGGACCATGGGCTCTGACTGGGCCTAAAATGGATGATCCTAAATTGAACAGGTCGGAGGTTGGTCTTTTGGAGCTGTTCAGAGATTTTAATGGTTACTTCTTTGAAAGATATATTATTGTTTAGAAGAACAAGTCTGAGCCTACTACAGTTTTCTTCCTACTCCAGTGGCTCTTAACCTGGTTTCCATGAACTTGGATGGGAAAAAAGTTATTTTCACTAATCCAGCAGTCCCTTCTATTATGAATGTAGGCAACAAACCACAGTAGTATTTTGATAAGTGTATTTCAATATAATTGATTTATTTTTTAATCTTATGCATTTTATTTTATATATTTAAATACACTTTCCGAGAAGCGGACCATAGGCTTCACCAGACTGCCAAAGGGGTCCGTGCATAAAAAAGATTAAGAACCCCAGTGCTACACCAAGGTTACTTATGTCTCACCTGTAGGACTTCACTTCAGCATGCAGTATACCACTGTAGGTGTTCCCTAATACCATATCTATGAATCTTGACTATAAATATGAGATGCAATTCAATTCCAATTTTGTCCACCCCTCTGACATTTTGACTACCAGGAGAAGCCAGGTACAGCATTCCAGCCTGGCAAAATTTAAGTGACACTTTCAGTCCACATGGATTCAGTATTTCTCAGAGGCCTACAGCCATATACCCAAATATGAAGGTCCAATCTAAACTGGAGGTTGAATGACAAGGTATGTTGTGCAACTGCTGAGTTTGTTGTTTATCATAGCAGCAAAGTACTCTAATGAATGGCTGGATATGCTTTAGATTTATCTCAATGGATGGTATAGACATGATGGGCTGAATAGCCTAATTCTACTCCTAAGCATTCTGGTCAATGGCTGCTGAGCATATGATTAATTTATGGCATTTCCAAGCCTAAAACCAAATATAAATGCAGGTAAGTGACTGAATTTCCTCACTTAATTTTAATGTTCTTCCTTACTTGTTAATACTGCCCATTCTTTTAAAATTGTATTTATTCTCTTAGAAGTTTTAGGTAATTTTAAATTCTTATTTAAATGTCTAATCTCTGACAGTGATCAGCTGTCAAAAACTGTTGGGAATATTTTGGGGTATTTTTCAACTAAAATCATCTACTTTATTAAGGACTCGGTGTTACTCACAGAACTATTGGTGAAACCTCTGCATGATTATTTTTGGAAATACAGTGTTTGTGTATTTTTGGAAGTATAATGTCCGAGTCCTGATGAAGGGTTTTGGCCTGAAACGTTGACTATTTATTCCTTTCCATATGCAACCCTCTCATTGGAGCTCGTATACAAACTTGGACAACATTGCTTACAGCCACATGACTCAGCAGTGAGAAAGCCACCTTTCATAAACAATATATGTTTAGGTATGATTTGGGGTTCAACCAAATAGGAAAGATAGGAAATTCCAATTAAGAAACGTAGGTTGTAGTGAATGCTGTGTAAATACTGCCCATACACAGTTATTGGTAGCCCAGAAATGACAGATCGTACACCAGCATAAAATTATAAAGAAAATATATTTAACAAATTTTCAACTTTAATAAACAGTTACAGAAAAAGAAAAGAAAAACAAAGGGGTCCATTACAATTAAACCAGTCCAAAGTGCACTTAAACATTGGGGCTCATTCTGGGGTAGTCGAGCTGTATCTCTTTACTTGCCCACTGGACCCATGGTCTGAGTGAACATTCAGAACTTCCCTCGAAGACTATCTCAAATGAACTGGCTCTCTCTCAGGAGTTTTGGCCCTTCCTCCTTGGAGCCATTCATCTGCACTCTTTCCAGCGGCATTCTGCGGCATCATCCCTTGTGCCCCACTCTGCAGTTCCCACCAAAACTCCTCAAACCAGACTACTGCCCTTCAGAAAACTCTTCCCCTCGGCTCTCTAGAACCTTCCCTCACATCCCATAATCCCGATCAACTGGTGCAGCATTCCTATGTTGGACAACACGACTCCTTATCTTCAGCAGAAGCCAAAACACACTTTCCAGCGGGACACACTGTTTTTACAGAAAACTGCTACAATAAAATACCTCATAGTGTAGCAGTAGAAATCGTAACCAAGGCATTACACGTGAATGCTGCCTGATCTGCTAAGTTCCTGCAACATTTTGTGCACATGTTGCTTTGGCTTTCCAGCCTCTACAGATGCTCTCATGTTTGTGCATTGGCATTTTGTTGTAATACTTGTTCTTGGACTGCAGCCAGAAAAGTATTTCCTGATTTGTAACTGTTGTTGAAATACGGAGTAAGGTAACACCAATGCATTGTTCAATTACTTTACATAGTGGAACTTGTTTGCAGGACACATTGTTCCATACAATGATACCACAGCATCACTGATCCCAAAGCTGAACTCATTGTAAAGGGCAAAACCACGAGACAATGATGGGACAGAATTTTGCTAGCTAGCGTGGTTTCAGAATGAAATACATTTAGTAACACAATGATATGCAAGCTGCACTCTTGGTAACAAACTGAAAATGTAAACAGTCCGTCTGCTAAATTTTAACACAGGGTCAAAGTCTATTTGACAATAGACAATAGGTGCAGAAGTAGACCATTCGGCCCCTCGAGTCTGCACCGCCATTCTGAGATCATGGCTGATCATTCACTATCAATACCCAGTCCCTGCCTTGTCCCCATATCCCTTGATTCCCCTATCCATCAGATATCTATCCAGCTCCTTCTTGAAAGCATCCAGAGAATTGGCCTCCACCGTCTTCCGAGGCAGTGCATTCCACACCTCCACAACTCTCTGGGAGAAGAAGCTCTTCCTCAACTCTGTTTTAAATAACTGACCTCTTATTCTCAATCCATGCCCTCTGGTACTGGACTCTCCCAACATCTGGAACATATTACCTGCCTCAATCCTATCAAATCCTTTAATTATCTTAAACGTTTCAATCAGATCCCCTCTCAATCTCCTCAATTCCAGCGTGTACAAGCCCAATCTCTCCAATCTCTCTGCGTAAGACAGCCCTGCCATCCCAGAATCAACCTAGTGAATCTACGCTGCACTTCCTCAATTGCCAGAATGTCCTTCCTTAAACCTGGAGACCAAAACTGTACACAATATTCCAGGTGTGGTCTCACCAGGGCCCTGTACAAATGCAAAAGGACATCCTTGCTCTTGTATTCAATTCCCCTTGTAACAAAGGCCAACATTCCATTTGCCCTCTTCACTGCCTGTTGCACTTGCTCATTCACCTTCATTGACTGGTGAACTAGGACTCCTAGGTCTCTTTGCATTTCTCCCTTACCTAACTCGACACCGTTCAGACAATACTCTGCCCTCTTGTTCCTGCTTCCAAAGTGGATAACTTCACATTTATTCACATTGAATGACATCTGCCAAATATCTGCCCACTCACTCAGCCTATCCAAGTCTCCCTGTATTCTCCTAACGTCCTCTTCGCATGTCACACTGCCACCCAGTTTAGTATCGTCAGCAAACTTGCTGATATAGTTTTCAATGCCCTCATCTAAATCATTGACATAAATCGTAAAGAGCTGTGGTCCCAATACAGAGCCCTGTGGTACCCCACTAGTCACCTCCAGCCAGTCTGAGAAACACCCATTCACTGCTACCCTTTGCTTTTTATCTGCCAACCAGTTTTCTATCCATGTTGAAACCCTGCCCCCAATGCCATGAGCTCTGATTTTACTCACCAGTCTCCTATGTGGCACCTTATCGAATGCCTTCTGAAAATCTAGGTACACAACATCTACTGGCTTACCCTCATCTAACATCCTTGTTACACCCTCAGAAAACTCCAACAGATTAGTCAAGCATGATTTGCCCTTGGTAAATCCATGCTGGCTTGGCCTAATCCTATTTCTGCCATCTAGATGTGCCACTATTTCATCCTTAATAATGGACTCAAGCATCTTCCCCACGACTGACGTTAGGCTAACAGGGCGATAGTTCTCCGTTTTCTCCTTCCCTCCCTTCTTGAAAAGTGGGACAACATTAGCCACTCTCCAATCTTCAGGAACTGATCCTGAATCTAAGGAACATTGGAAAATGATTACCAATGCATCCGCAATTTCCTGAGCCACCTCTTTTAGAACCCTCGGATGCAGACCATCTGGACCCGGGGATTTATTAGCCTTCAGTCCTACCAGTCTACTCATCACAGTTTCTTTCCTAATGTCAATCTGTCTCAATTCCTCTGATATCTTATGACCCTGGCCCATCCATACATCTGGGAGATTGCTTGTGTCCTCCCTGGTGAAGACAGATCTAAAGTATGCATTAAATTCTGTTGCCATTTTCCTGTTTCCCATAACAATTTCTCCCAATTCATTCTTCAAGGGGCCAACATTGTTCTTAACTATCTTCTTTCTTGCTCAAACTTAGGACTTAGTGCCATTTGATAGAATTCCCAATGATTCCATCACGTAAAGGCAGAAGTTAGTTGGATTACATATGTATATCTTGCTTTTTTTGAGGGGCAGTACCTTGTTAATCCCATATAATAGGGTGGGTAGCAGTGTTTTATCCGTGTTGGAATAATGTGCATGAAAGGCACAGTTTGTTGTGGGAATCGAAGTAGAGCTTAATTACCATGCAATCAGAAAGGATACAGAGCAGGCCAACAATAACTCTACAGACATGGAGAAGTATGGACGAATTTAGAGTAACAAGGTAGGCATCTACAATTGGCTCTTGCTATATCCACTTGGCATATGCACCCGCTGCAGCCTGTAAGGGGTTTCTACTTTCTCCCCGTGACCACCGTGAGTTTCTTCTGGGTGTCCCCATTTCCTCCCACAGTCCAAAGGCGTATCAGTTAGAGGGTTAATTGATCATTGTGGATTGTCCTGTAATTAGGCTCAGATTAAATCGGATTGCTGGGTGGCACAGCTCGAAGAGCTGGAAGGGCCTACTCCGTGCAGTATCCCAATAAATAAATAAATCGGTGGAAGATAGAAGGCAGAACCTCAGGAAGAAGCTGAGATGCATTGTTCACTGGACATTTCTAACTAGTCTTGGATGCTCACTGTTTGAACTTAGCGTCCCTCGAGGACAGGGACACTCAGAACAATCTTCTCCCATTACTTGTTCATAGCTGGGTGTAACAGCACTGCACACGTTTGATCTGATCCTGCTGTTGCGGTGCAGTATAATCTTGTGCTGCCGCTTGTCAGGTTAATACCTTATTTTAGACACTTGCCCTCCTACCTTCTTCAATTTTTTAGGCTGAAAATAATTGGGTTAGGGAGATGTTGGGCAATGCTGATAAATATTGTGGTGGCCTGCCATTCTGCTGCCGCTAGTGGCCAACAGCAACTCATGGACCCCAGGCTTAAAATACCAGATCAGTTACCAATCTATGGTATTTACATGCTAGTAGAACCATGCAACATGATGAAAGATCTTCCTGGTGTAAGGAAGGTCTTCACAGAGACTGTGCTGTGCTCCCTTCTAATACTTTCATAGATGGATGCATCTGCAATCTAAAGGATTGGTGAGAATGTGTTTTAATTTCTTTATTTATGAACTGATAATGCCTTCTCCAAAACTTATCAGAAAGAAAAACTAATGGCACCAGGTGTATGAGAGACAACACTGATAGAAGCTTTCAGATGTTCACTTTCCACAGGAGAGGAGCCAGCTGATGGAGGGAAGCAAATGCTGTATGTTTACTCAAGGATGGTAAGAGGCCTCCATAGAAGGGAAGCTATTGGAAGGACCTCTGAAGGACAGGATTAAAGTACACTTGGAATTAATCAAAATATTCAGTGTTGCTTTCTTAGAAGGAGATCTTTTGACACACACTTTTCTGCTTGAATCTTTCAAAGAAAATCTCTGTGAACTTAATTGAGGCCTTTGACAAGGTTGCATATGGGAGACTGGTCCAAAATGTTAGTTACCATAGGATCAGGACAAGTTAGCCAATTGAATCCAAAATTGTCTTGGCAGTAGGTTGCAGTGATCGTGGAATGTTGTTTCTGTGGTTGTAAATTCTTACCAGTAGTGTACCACAGGGGCTGATGCTGTGTCTCTTTCTGTTTGCTATATACACTAATAATATGGGCGTGCATATAGGCAGTAAGGTTAGTAAATTTTCAGAAAGCATGATGATTAATGGTGTTATTGCTATCGAAGAGGGTAGTCTTAGTGTATAAGCCAACATTGATGAGTTGATAAGATGGGTTGAGCAATGGTAGAACAAATTTGCTACTGATAAGTGTGAGGGTGCGTTTGGGAATATGGAATAAGGCTGATGGTGTGGTGGCATCAGCACTGGATTTGAACACAGATGGTCCCGAGTTCCAACCCAGCTGGGTCCCAACCTGGGCAGCAGCAGTATCTGCATGGAAGAAAGGCCTGGCAATCTACTTCCGTAATCTTGCCATGAAAACCCTATGGTCCATGAGGACATGAAGAGTTGGACTTGACTTAATGACTGAACAACAATAAGGGTAGGACATAATGAATAATAGGACCCTATGGAGCATTGAGCAACACAGAGATCTTAATGTACAAGAATCCATGAAGGTGACACCATTGTTTAACAGGGTGAATAAGAAGATGTGCAGAATACCTTTTAGCTTGGCCATAGAATATAAGAGCAGGAATGTTTTGGTACTGTTGCAACATTCTGATAGTAAGGACATTGTTGTATTGTAGAGAATGCAAAGGAGGTTCAACAGGGTGTTGTCTATTATGCAGCAGTTTTGAATAGGCTGGGCTACAAGCCAGGTCCTTTTTCCTGGATGATATTGAACTTGAAAGTAACTGAAGCTACACACATGCAGGTAAGCGGGGAACACATTTCTGACACAATTTACTAATTGACAGTGGTGATCATCTGTCATGGCTGAGAGAGTATGCTGATTGTTAAGCTTTGAAATATAAAGAGACACAGTTTACCACTCTTATTTGTGATGGTCATTGACTGCTATTTACATGGCACTGTGTCATACCACTAATTGGATCAGACCTGGATGTTTTCCAAGTCTTGTTTCCTGCAGGCACTGACTGAAGAATTGTTAATGGGTCACATTGTTAAGCAAATACTTCTGATGGCGAGGGGAAATTAACTGATAATAGTAGCTGAAGATGGTTGAGTCCTTGATCTTTCTCAAATGAACTCTTCTGACAATAACCAACATTCCCCTTTGTGCTGGAATTGTCTCCATCCAGGAGAAGGTCTCTTGATTTCAATTTACAATTACTTCAATTAAATTTTTCTTTCATGTCATCGCATGTCTTAGAGTTTCTTTTTGAACAAAGTCTTCAAATTCAAAGTTTGGACTACACTGAGTAGTTTTGGTGCAATTCAAACCAATCATCTAGTGTTTAATGCATATCTATTCTGAATCTCAAGTTTGGAAGTGGTACTTTACAACCTGATAGAAGATGTCCTTGGACTTTGTCATCCCTATTACAGAAATGCAGCAGCTATTTGTCTATTGGTGAGAAGATCAAGTAGGTTTATGTTTTGTGTTGGTTCAGTCACCTCTTGTTGTGGACCAGTCTATTTTCTTCTGAAGACTTCTGCAAATTCATCATTGCTTCCAACTTCCATATCATGTGTGCAGATTGAAAATATGTCTTGTATATCAATTGATAAGTATCTGAAAGAGTAGTATTCTTAATATCAGATCCTGAATTTCATTTCTGTACACCTCTTTCCAGTTGGTGAAAACTTGTTTGTTTAGTCAATATAGACGTAAAATTTAGTCAGCTCCATCATGGGGACTCCACAGTATCCAAAACATCTTCAAGAAACGGTGTCTCAGAAAAGAGGCTTCAATCATGAAGGACCACCACCCAGGACATGCCCTCTTCTCATTGTTACCATCAGGAAGAAGGTACAGAAGCCTGAAGGCACACACTGAAGTGATTCAGGAACAGCTTCTTCCTCTCTGATATACAATTCCTAAATGGACACTGAACCAATGAAAACTATCTCACTACTTATTTTAAAATTTCTGTTTTTACACTACTTCACTAATTTAGCTATTATATATATGTGTGTATGTACATATATGTATATATACAGTTTCCCCCTTTCCCCCTGTATTTATCATGTATTATTGTACTGCTGCTACAAAGTTAAAAAATTTCATGACATATGCCAGTGATATTAAACCAGATTTTGATTCTAACAAAAAGCTTTTCTTATCTCTCATCTAATTTTGAAACCCTAGTGGCATTTTCCATTTAATTATAAGGGCTTCAGCTAACCAATAGGAGTCTTGTAATTATTTATAGTACTCTAATTGTTGTTAATGAGTAAGTATTGTGTATTATGTTAAGCAGTATTTGTTTACATCTGAATAATGTGAATTATTCTGTATTGATCTGTTTATAACTTCAGCTTTGGTTCTATTATGACTAACTTCAAAAAGCTGATACAATGCTCTATGTACCTTCATATTTGCAGGTACCCTGTTACTGAGGCCAAAACTCACACATCATCTCAAGTGATTGATCATTTTACAAAAGACAGTAATAGCTGCAACATTGAAATAGATTCTCAGTGGACTGAGATCCCCAACCAGATAATATTGCCTTCTTCACAACCGCATGTTGGATCAATTGGAGCCAGTAATTTCCAAGCATACTCTGATAATCCCTGTAGTTCTGCATATTCTGACCGGCTGGATCCTAGCCATTGTCTCCCTGAATTTTATCATATGAATCCAGATGAAATTTATATTGCTGCTAGATGTGGCCTTCTCACAGATGAGGATCTTTTACATGCTAGTATTGCTGCCTCCTTAAAAGAATCAGATCAGAGCAGGAAACTGGAAGTACCTAAATCGTCAGTGTCCTCTCTACGGTGAGTCACTCTCAACAAATGAAAGGCAACAAAATAGTTTGGAATGTCTTGTTTTATTTCATAGAATTCTTAATTTCAAACAGAGTTACAGCTAAATCTGGTTCAGAAAACCAAACTGATAGAGGAACTCAGCGAGTCGAGCACCATATGTGAGGGGTAAGGGAGTGAGGGCTGAGAGTAGAGATGGGAGATACAGTTTGAAGAGGTGAGGGGTGAGAAGCTGTTAAGTGAAAGGGCAAGCCTCCCATACGCATTATTTTTATACCCGTGAGGTGCTTGAAACCGGACTCTGGTGCCATGGCACACGAGGCAACCAAAGGGAAAGAGCTGATGCAACTTTTAAATGGGCCAATTGATGACCAACACTGCAGAAGCAGATTTGGACTGACAAATAAGCCAAATCTCCCCCCCCACCCCCCACGTGACATGAGAGGAGGGTGAAGGTGAGGACAGCTGCTGGAGGGTGATCAACAGGAATGTAAACGCCAGCAGTGCTGGGATCTGATGTATCGATGACTTTTTAGCGGAGAGGTGATGGCAGAGAGAACCAGATGGGGAGGGGATCTGCTGGGTGAAATGTATGGGTCATAGGTGTGTGGAACCAAGAGGAAGAGGGTGAAAATGGACAATGGGGCCCTAAAAGAGTGTAAGGGAAAGGGGACGAAGATGCCGGGACTGGAGATGAATCAGAAAGAGAGAAAGAGTGGTGAACACAGGAGATAAGAAATTAGAAAATTTATTCTTCATACTATTGTAGATGACCCAGATTGCATATGAGATAACGGTCCTCTAACTTGAACTGGGCATCGCTCTGGCAAAGCTTTGGTTCCTAGTTTTTACTCTTATCAAGTCCAGGAATCACATGTCTAGAGGAATGCTTCCAAAAGCAAAATTTCAGAAATCGTTAGATTATACTTAAAATGCTTTTGGATACAAGTGATCAGTTCACAAGGATCTATGAGCTGAAACGTTGACTCTTTTTCTTTTCCTCCAGATGTGGCCTGACCTGCTGAGTATTTCCAGCATTTTCTGTTTTTGTTTTAGTTTTCCAAAATCTGCTGATTTAAAAAAAAAATTAGTTTTCATTAGTTAACTCTGGGTCTGCTTATTTGCGGGTTTCACAAAATTGATGTTTGGTTTGTAAGTCCCAAACTCCACAAGCCACTACTTTGTCATTTTCTATGCTAAAAAGTATTAAAGTTGGGTACCTGGTATAACCAGAGTGACAGTACAATAGACCGCAAAAGAACTAATCTATTTAGTTAGTCATTGGAGTAATGTTCAGAACTTTAATCTCTGTGTGGAGGAAGGGGTGCACTCTAAAGATTCATTGCCTATTTAACTTCAGTTTGCTGTTCAGCACATTTCCTTAATTATATATAAAATTATACAAATGTTTTATTTAGAACAACATTTAATTTCAAGTGGAGGAGTTTTTGAAACTTATAAATACTAGGTTTCCTCAGACTGATACATATTTGGAAATTAGAAGTCGCTCTCAGAGTTCATCCACTAAATTTTTTTAAAGGGTTAATTTTCTGATATTCAGAGATATTTAAAATCTATTCAAATTGAAGTAAATTTTGTTTATTTTAAAAAATAATTTCTAATAAAACTAACATTTAATTCATTAAAATGTTACAGAAAGATAATGATAGGAATGTTGTCTCTTAATTCCTTGTTCTACAAATTAAGGGGTAATTCTGGGATTCAGCTGCAGATTTCTTGCTTATATGAGGAATCTCATCCACATGGAGTTCAGCATTCTGGATCTGCCAATCTCCTATAATTTCACTGCTTTACACAGAAATCTGCAACTTAATTTCAGTTATGGTTGAACCCTTTAACAAAAGTTGGCAAGATTCAGCCCATTGGTTTGATGACTACTGCACACAGTACTATATGTAAAATACAGCTTCTTCAATCTATGCTTTCATTGTCCTTCTCTCAGACTACAGCAATTACAGCAGATGGGGTTTTCAACAGAAAAGGCTGTTTTAGCTCTGGCTGCTTCAGGGAAGGTGGAGGGTGCCATCAATCTCCTGGTAGAAGATCAAGTTGGAGAAGATGCCATTGTGACAACAAAGGATAAAGTGCTATCCAGTTGAATATCTGCTAAATGATGGAGAAGTGTGCACAAATTAATGAAAGAAGTGCTAAATATAGACATTTTATGTTAGTTTGTGCAGGTCACAAATCAGATCTTTTTAACACAGAAGTAGGCCTTTCAGCTCAGAAACCATGTTGACCATCAACTACCCATTTACATTCAGCAACTTATATATTTTTCAATGCTCTGCTAAAACTTACATCAATCAATTTACACTTTTTCTGCTCCCCACATTCCAATCAACTCGCCCCAGATTCCACCACTTCCATACTCAGGGCAGTTTATAGTGGCCAAATTCCTATTAACCCACACTTCTTTGTGATGTGGTCAGAAGCTTGATGTGGTCAGAGGGAACACACATGGTCACAGGGAGAACGTGCAAACTCCACACAGACATCACCCAAGGTTAGGATAGAACCAGGGCATCCAGCACCGTAAGATGATGATTTTACTAGCTGTGCCACTGGTTGACCCATAAATCCCACAGCTTTCCACAAAATGTTTACATACCATGCCATCTTGGAGCCAATTGGACATTAAATGTCAGACACAAGAGATCACAGGTGCTGAGATCTGTAGCAAAAATCGAACTGTTGGAGAATTTCAGTGGGTCAGGCAGCATCTGTGAAGGGAAAGGGATCGTCAACTGATGCAGGGTTTCAACCTGAAATTTTTGATTATCCCTTTGCTTTTACAGATACTGCCTATTACCAGATTCTTTGACCTACAGTCTCATTTTCAAGGACTCTACAACTCATATTCTTTATGTTATTTTTATTTGCACAGCTTTTCCTCTTGCCAATTCATTGTTTCTCAGTCGTTCTTGAATAGATTTTGTAATAATTGTATGTATTTCTTTTTTCCTGTGAATGTCTGCAAGAAACTGAATGTCAAGGTTGTATCTGGCAACATATACAAACTTAGTTCAAAGTAAATTTATTATCTATGTTATTTTTGCTTATTTTTGCCTTCATCTTGTTAAAATGTTGTTATTCCAAAAGCGGAATTTGATAATCCATGCAGCAAAGTATTTTGAGGAAATAAAATCTATCAGAAATTGTATCTATTAAGTAATCATACAAAAAGGAATGTTATTACACATTATAATGCTACGGTTCTTAACCTGGGATCCACAGACCCCTTGGTGGTCCATGGATAGATTCCAGGGGGTTTGTGAACTTGGATGGGAAAAAAAATTAGATCTTTATTTGCACTGACCCCTAACTGAAATTTAGCATTTCCTTTGATTACGAATGTAGGGAACAAACCATAGTATTAGTAGTGCTCGTGACTTTGCCACCAATACAAATCACAGATATTTTTGAATGGATATCCAACATGGCATGTGTTGCTTTGTCAATGTCCACCCTACAGTTTAATGGACTTATACAGCCTTCACACCGATATGGCTTTAAAAATAAGATTTAAATTTAACTTACCTATATTTTAAATATACAGTGCTGTTATTTAATGTGTTAATAAAAAAGCATATATATTACTATATCACAAATCTGTGCTTTAAAATATTTTTCTAACTGTATTTCAATTATAATTGGTTTATTCTGTAATCCTATGTATTTAATTTTATATATTTAAATATATCATTCTGAGAAGGGGTCCATAGGCTTCACCGGACTGCCAAAGGGGTCCTTGGCATAAAAAGGGTTAAGAACCTTTGTTACAACAACTTCTTTGTAACACAGGCTACTTGGGTATTTGAACTCAATTTCAGACATCTGGTGCTGATAACTGAATGGGCTTAGTCACATGCGAGTCAGAAGGTGATGACAATGAATCAAACCTGAGAAAATGGTAGTGGGCAATTCTTCGCTGGCTCCAGTCCCATTCAGTAAGCAGCGAATGGAGTAACAGCTCTAAATACAGGATTCAAGTTCAAGGGGTGGTTTAGTCAGGCCTTTCCAACCATGATAAAGGATTAGTTGGACTGTTCAATATGTTTTGTATTCCACCTGGAGTTTACAGGCGTCAGGACAAAATTGAGGAACACAATTGGAAACTTACTCTGTTTCTCTTTGCTTGGCTGAAGAATCTCGTGTATGAGTCCCGATGTCAGACCTGCACCAGGCAGAACATAGTGGACAGGTATGCTGTTGGGGGCTAACAGTTCAGTGCAAGAGACAGTGATTAGTAAGTGTTCTTGAAGTACCCTGATGGAGTGGATGTGGAGAGGACATTTCCTATGGTGGGGGAGTCTAAGACCGGAGGTCACAACCTCAGAATAGAAAGACGTCCTTTTAGAACGCAGGTGAGGAAGAATTTATTCTAGCCACACAGTGGTGAACCAGGAATTTGTTGCCATGGACAGCTGTGGAAGGCAAGTCAAAGGGTATGTTTAAGGCAGAGGTTGTTAGGTTCTTGATTAGCCAGGGCATGAAGGGACATGGGGACAAGGCAAGAAATAGGGGCTGAGAGGAAGAATGGATCAGCCATTATGAAATGTTGGAACAGATTCAATGGGCCAAACACTCTAATTATACTTGTTATCTTATAATCTTTTGAATATATAATCATGGGTTCAAAGTACATTTATTATCAAGGTACGTATTGATATTTGTCTGCTTGCAGGCAGCCACAAAGCAAGAAACCCAAAAGAATCCAATTAAAAAAAAGATTAACACCCAATGTGCAGAGAAAGAGAAAGAACACAGACTGCGCAAGCCATAGAAGCAAGAAAAAGCATCTCGGACCAAACTGAGTCCATAGTTCCGAATCCTCGGAGTAGGCCCAAAGCCTTGGTCTCAGTTCATCACATTAGTGGGGCAAATTTCTGCGAAGCTCACAGATACAAAGCACAGCAGCCAAAGCAGTCTCACGGCCTCATCGCTGTGGAGAGAGAATTGATCATCGTGGGAGAGCAAATGAATTTGTCCTTACACCCTACCTTTCCAGTCCATTTGGCCGGTGTTCAAGTTGTCCAAGCACAGGATCGTGCCTTGCATTAGGGCCCAAGCCCCACTGCAGCGATACGTGACTCATTAATATTGCTTAATGACTTCAAACATAATGCAAAAAGCACAACATAATGAAAAGCTCGAAAGAATTAATTTACCTTTTAATGAATATTTTTGACACACATGTCATAGGTGGTATAAAACATTGCTCTGTACATGGAAGTAAGTACTGTACGCCTTAAAAACTGCATCGTGAAAACACAGTGGCACCATAAGTTGCACATTGTACATATAGTGAGTAAGTGAATACTTTCGCGAGCAACCTGCATTAAAAGCACATAGTCAAGATACAAAATTCCGCAGATAAACAAATACAAACCAAATCAGAGTCGCAAGTTGCTTTAATTACAAAATTAAACACTGCACACTTAGCACCAGTAAGACACATTTAAATGAGCATAATTGAAATGCTACCTTCAAGTACAAATTCAGAGATATCTGGAGATAACTACTTGTAGTACGTCTTCATGCCTATATGGTGAGATGTCCTTTTTATTTTGATGTAATCCTCATTTCCCTGGTGTGTATTGAATGGATGTAAAAGTTAGCCATATGTTTTGCTGATTGGCTATTTTAATATTTAACTGTTAGAACTAGAAATACACAACTAATAAGATAAAAATTGCAGAAATCTAATGTTCAGATAGGATAGGAAAAGACAGTCTTTAATGTGTCGATAAGGCATCCATAGTTTAGTGTTGTGCATGAAATTTCTAAATTGTATTTATTTTTGTCACGGGAAAACAAATGCAACAGCTCTTTAGAAAAATCCTTTACCATCCCTTAGTTTCTTAATGTAACAGGATATCAACAAAACAGTTTTAATATAACCTAAGAAACACATCCTATTTTTTAAGTATCTCCCAAAGATTCATTCCAGTTGTAAAAAAATTATTTGAATGCATTGTGATTCTAATTTTCACTCACAAATAATGAAGGGTTGAAGGACTGGGAGGAGGTGGACCCCGAAACCAAGTCTTACACTATCAGCAAAGTGTCAAATTTATGTGCTTTGCTCTTATGAAAACACTTCAAAGAGAGGAAAAGTAATGTGAATCTCTGTTCTTGTTCTAAAATAGTTTCATTTGATCTAAAATAGTTTACATCCTAATCATTGCTGGCAGATCCATTTTCAAAAATAAAAGTGTGAATACCCTGAGTACGAGGAGGTCAGTGGGCAAATCTATCTCAATCTGAATATAAACAAGATTGAACAATTCTACCTTCAGTCAGCAGTTATGCATTTTTAGAGATACCCCGCTTACTTACAGACTGTTTGTCCCACTCCCATCCATACCAGGACCACCAGACACAAAGACAGTTACTCTCCCCAAGCAGTAAGGCTGACCAACACCTCCACCCACTAACTCCACCACTACTTTATTATTTCCAGTCAGTCACCTTACGTACAACCTAATGTCACTTTATGGATGTACAATTGATCAATGTATAGAAGCTATCTTGTGTAGTATTCATATTTATTATGTTTTTCAAAACTATTATTACTATTGTGTTCTTTATCTTCTCTGTTTTTTTTTGTGCTGCATTGGAGTAACAATTACTTCATGCTCCTTACACTTGTGTACAGGAAATGATCTTAAACAATCTTGTGAAACAAGATGGAAGGTGGCCAAGGGACAGTGTCTCATTAAAAAATAACTATCTTTTCCATGTAATTAAACTATGATTGAAGTACATAATGTCAGGTGATGGCAATAGAATGATTATACAGAAATTTGGAATCATTAATCTACTTGTGATACAAAGTAAAAGGCAAAGTAAACATTTTCAAACGAGAGGAAACATCAAAGGCTGCTGTATGTAATATTCACCAGAGGTTGTGTACATTAAGAAAAACACACACACACACACACACAGAATAGCCAACCGTGGTGAACCAATGTGTGATAATCTATACCATATCTCTGAGATTCCTATTAGGAAAGCAGCCTAGAATTTAAATCGTTTTCAGTACGCATAGAGGAAAACGCCACAGTTAACAGGGCAAATCAAGTTAGTCCGTTGCTGTATTACACACAGGACAAACATAACAGTTCCAGCGGCTTGGTAATCTGCTTACCCAGTTTGCCACCTGCTGTTGCAGGGCGGCACCACATTGCTTACACTGGCTGACATTTACATTTGTCCTTCGTCACTTTTCTTCAGTTTTGTGTGCAAGCCTGTGCGAGATAATCTTGTAGGCGGCAAAGCTGCCTCGCTTGCCTCTGAAGAAATTGGGAGGTATGGTAGCGTAAGGATCTACCCCAGAGCCATGATCAGGTTCTGTGACAAAGACAATGCAGTAAGTTCAGTGGGTAAAAGGTGGCTTCGTCAACAACACACACTATCAAATAGTGACTGCAAAAAAGCTGGGTGTGAAATAGGTATTAATAAATGCAGTCACTATTATATATTGATTATTTGAAAACACAGCTGCGTATTTTCAGTTCACTAACAGCACCACCTCAAGTAATTTATGGACAACGCAGTAATTTGGAAAATTGAGTTTTCAGTCTGTTTGGGCGCATTGTGTTTTCTTCAGGGTTGCCAAAGCTTGAAAATTGAAGTATGTAATTTAGAAATACTCATTTGACTGCACATATGCACTGGTACTAAAATAAAACTTTATCACTTTACTGTTTCTTAATTTTCAATATAAGTGATGTGATAGGATGGAGAAAAAACAAAATTTGTCGATAGAGATCTATACGGACTATGACTAGTTAATGATATGAAAATTATTATATCCTACAAGATAATGTTGAGTTATTTCTCTCCACATAATTTAATGGCCATCTTTATAGAGCTTTAGTTTTTATTTTGCATTATGTCTTCAATAAACGTTGTTTCCTAAAGATATACTTTGATGTTTATTAGGCAAATCAAACAAATGTACTTCTCTAAAATTTGCAATAAAAACAGTAAATCTGGGAATACCCAGAATACCCATTTAATGGTTAATATTTCCAATGAGGACAAAACAAAAATAAATTACTTTCTTTAACTATTCTCTAGTTGATTATTGAACTAAACCAGGAACTCAACCATTTTATGCCATGGACCAATGCTATTAAGCAAGGGGTCTGTGTATCCCAGGTTGGGAACCCCTGAACTAGACCAATACTCTATTAAATTATAGCAATTAAGACAGAAAACACCCTCTTTGTGAGGGTACATTAGATAAGTCTTATGCCGATATAACGATTGGTATAGGCAACCAAAATGATATAGCAGCTCAGAAAAAGAAATCTGTCCTTATGGAATTCACAAATCATTAACAAAAATCTGAGATAAAAAAATAAAATTTTCTTCATAAAATGTATGTGACTAAAAGTAAATAAATGATCATAATTTTAATTCTAAATGCATGTGCAAATGAGGTGGCTTTGCATTGGGGAAAATTGGCCCTACAGAGGTTTTCTAAGAACATAGCTTGATGTATTTTTCAGATTATGAAAGGCTTTCTAGAATTTTCAACATAAATTTCAGATTTTTAATTCACGTCACTTTAGTTCAACAGAGTAAATTTAGGTATATTTTTGTTTAAAACATAGTAGAAAAGCTAGGTCATCTATCATCTCATGAGCTGGCATACTCCAGTAACCAGCTCGTCTGAGGGAACAATGAAACCAACAGAGGGCAGTGCTGAGGGATAACCTGACATGTTATTAACCGGTACATTTGTTTAACCAGCCCCTGTCAGATGTGTTCTAGGAAACTGAGAATTTATCATACAAAGACAATCACAAACAACATTGTGAACAGATTACAAATAAAATTAACATTCAACAAGGAAAATGACAAACAGACAGAAACCCATTTACACTGGGAGCCAGGGGAACATAAAAAGGAAGTCATATTCTTCTCAGGAAAACAACAAAAGCAGAAAGGAAAATCAGTCAGTTATTTAAGACAATTGTCAGTTGATTATGGAACTAGACTGATACTTTGATAAACGTGTTCTGTTGAAAGGCTGGGACCTGTGATAAGTTGGAAAGCTTCTGTCAAGCCAACCATTTTATTTTAATAGGTTGTGCATCACAGAATCTGTCATTTCAATATAATGCTTTTATCACAATATATTCAATTCACTATGCCAGGCAAAGAAAGACGCAAGGATGAGAACACGGAATAAAAAGCATTATGATGTAAAGTTTGAGTTTCACAATTCAATTTGCTAAGTGCTATGATAATTAAGCAAGGATTTTGCATCACCCTTGAGTGCAGGATTATAAAAAAAGTGGTAGTGTTAAAAAGGAACCCACTGCGAACACACTACTTTAAGCAAATTTTGTATTGGTACTTTAAAAGGCCATTTGGCTTTCTCATTTTTGTTAATAGTAAAATTATTTATATGCTTAACATGAAATCATTTCATCACATATGCAATGATTCAGAATGTGCTTTGGTTACTCAAAGTTGTATTTTTTTCCTAATGTTGAATTCACTTGATGCTAAATCCATGTCACATGAAGAAAATCATTAAATTCTAATAACCGCAGACATTAAACACCAATGTAAACTTATGCTACATAACTAATGCATTAAACTTTGAACTTAGCCAATTAAACAACACAACATGGTAACATTTTCTTTGCAAGTTAGTGCAAATGATTGTACATATATTTTGTTTATGTGTGTTATATTAAAAGTTGCAGTTTCCATTATCATCCCCTTGTACAGAGTTTGAATCACGCAAACACACTTTTGACTCAATAAAATCTGGATTGTAGTATTAGCACTATTATTGCAATAAAAACATTATAAATTATTTTGGGGAATATAATTATGATATTCCTATTATTAAAACATCAATTTTCTTTGCTATTAATATATTCTTTGACCAAGCTTAAAGAGAAAGGTATTCCATTTCAAAGATTATGTTATGTGCCATGTCGTGACATGGGCGATCATGGTCTTTCCATGACCATGACAAATTTTTCTACAGAAGTGGTTTGCCATTGCCTTCTCCTGGGCAGTGTCTTTACAAGACAGGTGACCACAGCCATTATCAATACTCTTCAGAGCTTGTCTGCTGGACGTCAGTGGTTGCATAACCAGGACTTGCGATATACAGCAGCTGCTTATACGACCACTGACCATCTGCACCATAGTTTAAGATGACCCTGATCAGGGGGCTAAGCTGGTGTTACACCTTGCCCAAGGGTGACCTGCGGGCTAGCGGAGGGAAGGAGTGCCTTACTCCCCTTTTGGTAGAGATGCATCTTTACCCTGCCACACTTTAAATAGTTATCACCAAAGACATAATCAAAAAATCATTTAAAAATTTTAACATGGTGACAAGCATATGTTATTGTTTATTCAACTTATTGTTTCATTTTAAATATACATGAATTTTTCATTTAAGTATTAATGTTATGTCAATTGCCCTTTGATTTTTATATAAGGTGTTTTGTTTGTTAGAATTAGGCATCATGTTTAGAAGTCCATTCAACAGTGTGGTATACAATGAATGTCCATTAATCCTGCTGACTAGGGTAGGATATAGTAGCATGTGACCTTCCTATCTTAAAAAAACTAAAAATTATATTTTAAAAATCATAAATGAGAAAATTTGCAGATGCTGATGTAGAGGCTTTTAAAATCCATTTTGATTTGTCAATTTAGGTCTACGGAATGAGAATAAGCAAGCGAAGATAACCCAATGAAGTGGGTTAACAAACGTGAAGAGATACTCTTAAAATGTACATTACAGTGTAATCTGTTGCAAGATATGTTTGATTCTGAATGGCTGCGAAGAAAATGGAGCACCTTTAATCCAATAGAAACTGTAATAAAAGGTCATGAAATACAATGTTTTTAACTGAAGTTGTAGAGTCATACATTGGAGAAGGAGGCCCAACTGGTCCATGTTGCCAAGAAGCTCATCGAAGCTGGTCTCATCTTTCAAAATCTTTCCTATCCATGTGCTGTCTTTTAAAAGTTATTATTGTACCTGCCTCAACCACTTACTCTGGCAGCTCATAGTTCTATGTGAAAAGTGGTTTCTCAAGTTCTTCCTGAATCTTTCCTCTCTCACCTTAGACCTCTGGTTCTTGATTCCCCTAACCTGGGACTGACTGCCTTCACCCTGTTTATGTTTCTCATGATTTTATATACCTCAAAAGTTTAACTTTAGGTCTCCTACATTCTAAGGAAAAAAATTCTAGCCTGACCAAACTCTCCCCTGTAACTCAAGTCCTGGCAATATTCTTGTAAATCTTTTCTGTCCTCTTTTTAGTTCAATAACATTTTTCCTTTAGTACGGTGCCCAAAACTGAACACAACACTCCAGGTATTCAAAAATCCAGAAACCTCTGAAATAAATTTTTTTTGAGATAACATCAGAAATGGAAATTTCCATAAGGCGCTGGGAAGGTTCCTAGGTGATATGCAGGACTCTACACGTCACAAACAGTTCTGAGAAGTGACCTCACATATATAATAAGCAGAAGTTAAAGAAAAGTATAATAACACTGCATAAAATGAAAAATGAAGATCTTGATTGCATATTGAAAGAGTAGATTTGTCAATATAAGAGTAAAGATTGTAATGTATGGATCTATTTCTATTAGAGCAATACTCCCCCTTAGCACTACGTATTGATCTCCTGCATCCATGGTTTTATTTAATTGATATGTAGTTGTGCACAGGGATAACAAATTGGCGATGAGTATGAACCTGAATGTCAGAAAGTGTCACGAACTGCACTGACAGTTATGACATGATTATGGGACGAAACAGTGAGTGTTAAAGACACAAGAAAGCCGAAGGACTTGTGAGTAATGATGAAAGATGCAGTAAACCTAAAGTGAAAAATAATATAGTGATGGCTTCAGACGGGAAAGTTGACAAATTTGATAGCACTAATGAAAACTGGGAGTCGTATATCGAGAGGGTTGAACTGCATTATAACGTGAACAATGTTGGGGAGCAAAAGAAAGCCCTACACTTCTTAGCTTAACGGGCCCAAGAACATACAGTTCCCTTGCAAAGCCAGCAAGCAAGATGTTCGACAAAATTGTTACAATTTTACAAAATTACGTGAGCCCTAAACCATTGGTAATAGCTGAGAGATTTAAATGTTACAAGAGGAACCCGAAAAAATATGAAAGCATTTCTGAATACATTGCAGAACTGTGTAAACTTTCCCAGTACTGTGACTTTAGAGATAAACTTTCTGATGCATTAAGGGACAGGTTTGAATGTGGCATGCATAGTCAAAGCACTCAAAAGAGGCTATTGTTGAAAAGAGACCTTACCTTAGAACAGCCATTCACCATTGCAATATCGTTAGAGACTGCAGCAAAGGTTGCAGCAGAACTACAGAAAAGGAGACTAGAAGGTGAAGTGCATAAAATGTCCCTGAATGATGTAAAAAGCCAAAAATGTTATCGATGTGGCATGATGCAAATGACTGTTGGTTCAAAGAAAAAGTTTGCAGCAAATGTCACAGACAAGGTCACATAGAGAGAGTGTGCAAGGCAGACTGAAAGCACAACTGAGTGAAAAGTCTCAAACACAAAACTAAGCAAATGTACAAAATTACTGAATGTAAAACAGAATCAGACAACACGGAGTCTGACAAAGGTGAGCTGTCGTGCCTAGAACTGTATAATGTAACTGAAACAGATCACAAAATAATCTGGGTCAGAATAGATGTGTCTGGTGTAAAACTGTAAATGGAGCTGGATACAGGGTCTGCTTTGTCCATAATTCCAGAGGCTGACTACAACAGACTGTTTTCTAAGCTACCATAAGAGAAGACTTCAGAGATACTAAAGACTTACACAGGCGAAGAAGTACGTCCCAAAGGTAAACAAAGTAAATGTGACATCGGCCAACACAACAGTTAGAGCTTTATGTGTGAAAAGTGGAGGGACAGCACTTTTAAGACGTAAATGGTTGAAAAAAATCCAACTAGACTGTCACACAATCAAAGCTTTCAGTGTGGCATCAAGAGGCAACTGCAGCCCAAATGGTAGCACTAACCAGAGGCTGTCACAACTACTTAATGCTAATCAGAAGGTTTGAGAGGGGAATAAGTAAACAGATCAAAATCTTGGCCAAAAGCTGTTCAAGATGCCAAGAAGTTTAAAATGCACACCCACAGGCACTATTATAAACTGTGGGAGTGGCTGTCTTCACCATGGCACAGAGTACATATGGACTTTGCTGGGACATTCCTTACTGCTGTGGATGCTCATTCAAATTGGCTGGAGGTTATACCAATGAAGTCAACCACCTCAGCAAAGAATGTTTCTACCCTGAGGACCATCTTCACCAGAAATGGCTTATCAGGACAAATTGTGAGTGGCAACTGACCACAATACATGTCAGAAGTATTCTGACTTCATGAAGAAAAATGGCATCAGATATTTTAAGTCAGCTCATCATCACCACCCAGCAACGAATGGGTTAGCTTCAAGAAGTCCATTAAAGCGTTGGACAAGGACGACATTTCTCTACGGCACAAGGTGGACAACTTTCTTTTTGTGTGTTGGAATTCTGTTCATGTGACAACAAACACCTATGAGCAGGAATCTGAGATCTCGCATAGACCTCCTGAAACCAGATCTACAGAGGGAAGTACAGAATAAACAGTTCAGCCAGTTGCCAAGTGAAGCAGCAAGGAGCTTTGAAATTGGACAGGAAGTCTTAGCGTGTGATTACCGAGAAGACAACTGGACACCTGGTAGGATAGCTACAAGAACTGGACCACTGATGTACACAGAGGATGTTGGAGATCAGACAAGGAGATGTCATGTGGACCAGATACCGGATGTTCCAACTGAAAAGGACACCTGAGTCGAATGCATCCATTAAGGCGGACACCTTACAGCCACCGAACTTATCTCTCAGCGATGAAGTCACTGACAGCAACGTGACACCGGAAACTGAGAACATTGTCTTAGAGAAGAGACCTACCAAACCAGATGCCACTCCAGACGTCCAGAGGCTCTATCCTGAAAGAAACAAAATGCCACCCAAAAGACTGAACCTTTAAAACTGTGAAGTTAGTTTTGCACTGCTATTCTGAAAGCATGTTTATTAAAAGGAAATTGAATGTTTTGTACATAATAGAGTTTTATGTTGGATTAATCTAAAGGGTGTGGTGAACTATGTGCCTGTCGGGACACGCCCCTGCTGACTGCTCCTGTGGCTCCTCCCACAGGCCCCTGTATAAAGGAGACCTGCGGCCTGAAGATCGGCCTCAGTCTCCAGGACCTTGTATGATAGACACTCACTCCTGGTTCCTTCTTCCAGTCAATAAAAGCCGATATCTCGCCTACGTCTCAGTGTGAGTTATTGATGGTGCATCAAAGGGGAAGGAAGTGTAATGTACACATTGATCTGTTGTCTGCACATATACTGTTGTCTATGCATGCATGTTGTTCTTCCTCTTTCTCTTTTGCTGCAATGTATATACACCTGTTAAAGCCATCTCCTGTGTCCGTGCTCTCTTGAGATGATATGTAGCTGTGCACAGATGCAACAGACATATGTCTTTTAACGGCATGCCGGTCATGAAACAAGCAAGATCTATCACGATGAACTGAAAATTGAAAGTAACCGTGAATATTCAGCATATTCTGGTTGCAGAAATTTAAGAAAAGGCAGAACATTAAATTTTTAAAGATTTAAAACATGAAGTGTCTACTGCTTACGAAGCAGCAGAGGCATTCATTACCGAGTTAGCGAAGATCATTGCTGATGAAAATCTAAAAACAGAACAGGTCCACAGTGCTGATTGACTTTATGTCTTATATAAAACCTAAAAAAAAGTGAAATACAAATAGAGTGTCATAAGGGAAAGCCTGCCGTTTTTAGTTGTTGATTAACAGCTTATTCAGGTATTCTCTCCCGATGCTGTTGTTGCTGCTTTTGTTACAATGCACACATTATATTTTCAATATATTAATGGTGTGTAAAATTTTTTATTGTGTGATGAATAGGTGGAAGACAAAGACTGCTTATCGGTAGCACGTAAATTCAGAGTCAGAAATGGCAAACCCAAGCTATCTCATTATGTTGATATCCGAAAAAATCCAAAATCCGAAGCATTCCAGCCCCAAGCATTTCGGATAAGGAATACTCAACCTGTATTCCCAATGCCTCATACAACTACAACATTAACACCCAACTTTGAAACTCAACGCTCTCATTGAGTGCCAAATGCTCTCAATGAAATGAGTTTGTACCTGGACATTATTCCAAAGTATATTTTTAATTAAAAATTGAGCAGCAGCCCTCTGTAAAAGTCAAGGGGTTTGTGAACTTGTAACTCTACTTCATTATGGGGGTGTTGTGGATAGTCTAGAGGGTTGTCAGAGGTTACAGTGCGACATCAAGAGGACGCTGAACTGGTCTGAAAAGTGGCAGATGGACTCCAACCCAGATAAGTGTGAAATGGTTCATTTTGGTAGGTCAAATTTGAAGACGGAATATAGTATTAACGGTAAGACTCTTGGCAGTGTGGAGGATCTGAGAGATCTTGGGGTCTGTGACACTCAAAGCTGCCGTGCAGTTTGACAGTGTTATTAAGAAGGTGTGTGGTGTGTTGGCCTTCATCAACTGTGGGACTGAGTTCAAGAGCTGTGAGGTAATGTTACAGCTACGTAAGACCTTGGTCAGACCCCACTTGGAGCACTGTGTTCAGTTCTGGTCACCTCACTACAGGAAGGATGTGGATACTATAGAGAAGGTGTAGAGGCGATTTACAAGGACATTGCCTGGATTGGAGGGCAAACCTTATGAGAATTGGGTGAGTGAACTTGGCCTTTTCTCCTCGGAGCGATGGAGGATGAGAGGTGACCTGATAGAGGTGTATAAGATGATGTGGGGCATTGATCGTGTGGATAGCCAGAGGCCTTTTCCCAGGGCTGAAACGGCTAACAAGAGGGGGCGTAATTTTAAGGTGTTTGAAAATAAGTACCGAGGGAATGTCGGGGTAGGTTTTTCAAACGGAAAGTGGTGGGTGCGTGGAATGCACTGTCGACGGCGGTGGTGGAAGTGGATACAATAAGGCCTTTTAAGAGCCTCTTAGATAGGTACATGGAGCTTAGAAAAATAGAGGGCTATGCACTAGGGAAATTCTAGGCAGTTTCTAGAGTAAGTTTCATGGTTGGCACAACATTGTGGGCCAAAGGGCCTGTAATGTGTTGTAGATTTCTGTGTTCTATGTATGACCCTCGATCTATGGATCAGACGGCGGGCACTTGCAACCTCTCATGGTAACACAATGCTAATCATAGTCAGGGTAATCTCCGCAGCAAAATCACAATCTGTCCCACTCACTCAACTTGTTTTTCTCCTTCTTGCTTTCCGTTTTCCTGCTTCCTTCCCATTCCATTTTCCTACTCCTTTCTGAGGCAGTCGGAGAGATGTCTTTAAAAGCACTGACTCACTTTCCTCAGTCAGTAGGCAAATGAGGTGGGAGGTGCACCCCCAGCAAGCGGCTGCCATCCGTGAAAGGCAAGGGGCGGAGGGTTACATTTTAATGCTCATAAGGGGGAAAGAAATCACTCAATTACTTTGAACAGGGTTACCAGTAATGTGAAATAAAGAAGAATGCTGGAAAAACCAAGCAAGTCAGACAGCAGCTGTGAAAAAGGAAGTCCGGGAGAGGAAGTCATGGTTATTTCTACAGCGTGGTGACCTGTAGTCAGGAGGCTGGCTACACAAAATCAGCGGAATTTATTGTTGCATCCCGAAAGCTGCACAGTGACATACTTCACGTTGGATTTTGCTGGAGTGGTGGGAGAGGTCAAAGTGTGGTGTGGGTTGCACACTCTCACCCTCGCAGAGTAAACAGAGCTGCTTTGCAAAGTGATATCCAACCTGTGAATGGTTTCCCTATTGTAATGGAGGCCATATTGTGAGCATCAACTTTATTTATTTGTTTGTTTGTTTATTTATTGAGATACAGCACGGAATAGGCCCCTTGAGCTGTGCTGCCAGCAACCCACTGATTCAACCCTAGCCTAATCGTGGGACAACTTTTAACGACCAATTAACCTACAAACCAGTATGCCTTCGGACTGTGGGAGAAAACCAGAGCACCCGGAGGAAACCCACGCATTCCATACAGAGAATGCTGGGTTTGAACTCTGAACTCTGACGCCCCGAGCTCTAACAGCGTTGCGCTAACCGCTATGCTACCATGGCACCAGATCAAATTAGAATAAAGTAATTAGAAAGACTTGTTTGGTTCTGTGGATGGTGGCAAGAGGAGAAAAGGCGTCACTTGTGGTAACATAGGAGGGTGCCGTGAGAAGGTGAGTGGGCATTAGAGGAGATGAATGAGTGAGCCAGAGAATCATAGAGGAAATGGTGAAAAGGGGAGTGCAAAATGCCTATAAAGACACTGGCAGAAATTATGGATGATGATCTATGCAATATGAAGTCTTGAGGGGTGGAAAATAACAGCAAAGAGAACCTTATCCTTGCTTTGGCTGGGATAGGTGGGGCTTACGAACAGAAAGAGGTATGGAATGAGATGGATACTGTTGTGTCAGTCAAGGAGTCAGAAATGGATCAGGTGAAAGTGAGAGCAGGAAGAAGATTGGCAGCAAAGTCTTGGCCCAGAATGTCGGCCCTTTATTCCTCTCTATAGATGCTGCCTGACCTGCTGAGTTCCTCCAGCATCTTGTGTGTGTTACTCTTGAGTTTCCAGCATCTAAGTAATCTCTTGTATTTATAAATTGTTAATATTTTCAACTTTGTACAAGATCATGAAAATGTACCTATATCATAATCAATACAGAGGATATGCTTCCCAGTGCCTTAAGTCAATGGCTTTAATTTTCATATCATTTGTCAGCATTACACAGAATTCAAAGAGCAAGCATGTATATTAGCAACACACACAAAACACTGGAGGAACTCTGCAGGTCAGGCACCACCTATGGAAAAGAGTAGACAGTTGATATTTTGGGCCGAGGCACTTCTTCTGAAATCCTGAGGAAGGGCTGCAGCCTGAAATGTTGACTGTCTACTCTTTTCCATAGATGTTGCCTGACCTACTGAGTTCTTCCAGCGTTTTGTGTGTGTTGCTTTGGATTTCCAGCATCTGCAGATTTTCTTGAGTGTGTGCAATGGCTTGTTTTCATTGCTTACTTGAAGATTGAAATTATTTAAAATTCCATACTTAGCAAAAGAAGGATAATTAAATCCTTCTCTGCATCACTCCCATCCAAAGCTGTGGAGGATTGTTAGCCAGTTTAAAAATAGAAGTCATTCATAAGCATGAATTCTGCAACTTTTAATGTTTGACCACTTGGTTACCTGGCCACACGATGGCTTCCAGTAAGGTTACCCTTCTAGCCAGAACTTCTAATTCAGCTTGAAGATCTTGGAACATCTGCCAACTAACAGCCTGGTGGAGATCGAAAACAGCAACAGAAAATGTTTTGTTCCCCAGTTAAAAACTAGTTTTGAGCAGGACTCGGGAACCAGGTCAGCCATGTTCTAACCATTTTCAATATTTTAGTAATTATTATTTAAATTTTTTTTTACAAATGATTAGCTGGTAGATATGGCAAATTTTCAACGCTATTTGCAGGCTTTTGTTATAATTTTTTTGTCACAGTATAAGAGATTATTTTGGAATAAGTCACAGGCCTTCTTGGTTCCCACTGTTTCAGTGTCTGGGTATTTGATTACTCCCACACACACACACACACACACACACACACATACATACATTGCAGCATTACAGCATTGATTTGTACTGAGAACTGAACATCACACTCAGACACACAACAAGGAAGATTTCTTTTGTTGATACTGTGGTAACATCCTTTTAATTTTAATTCCTTCCTTATATCTAATGTGATTGAGACAATTCAGTCTGGTAATAATGTTCCAAATAAGCGAAACAGTTCACCTTTAACCTTCCGTTGTGTATTCTGTTGTGCTTGGCCACAAAACTCAGTGCAAATGTTGATCTATTCCCTTTACTCACCATGAATACCAATCATAGTCTCCAAGATTAATACCCTCTCTGCTAAAATCTTCAAAGCTTCCCGGATTTGGTGTATACCTTCCCCCTGTGGAAGACAGATACAGCCATCAAGGGAAATGCCAGCAACTGGCTTGCTGTCATATCCTCCTTTTTGTTTGGTAGGGATTGGCCTCAATATCAGCATTCCATATAAATGACCAAACAACAGAGACAGCAGCATGCACGTTCCATCTCAGTCTCTAAATCACAAACACTAGATAGTGCTTTTAAGTAGTCATAACAATGCATTCGTCAAGAGCTTGGACATTTCGAGAAGACTACCAAACAAGCTAGCTCAGTACACTTTTCTTATCAAATCAATCAAATTATTCACTCAGGAAAATGCAAAACGTTATGTTCAAACTTTCCACTTTTCCTCAAGCTATGGTGATATTCTGTTTAGTAATGATGCAACCTATATCTTATTACATATTATTATTACTTGGAATGTTTCACAAGGCAAACGTGAAGTGACAACACATCAGCATGCTAATATTTCTCTGTTTAATGAAGCAGCCAGATGCAAATTATTAGATTCAGGCAACATACACAATATGGTAAGTCATGCAACAAGACAACATGAATGGAGGACAGTTTTAATGACATTTCCACAGCTGTATCCTCTTCCTGTTGCATGAGGAACAGGTAAATGATGGAAGCACTTGCCACATTTATAATATCTCTGTCATAATTTGCCAAGTTTAATTAAAGTTATCTGCACTCAGTTTCAGAGACTGAAACACCCCAAAGCAATTTTCATAATCATTCTTTCTTTCATTCATGTGGTATTTTTAGGAATCAACTAAGTATAGACTTTGAATGAACATAAAATATTTAGAACAAAATCATCAACGCTAAACAATGAGCCTAGGAACCACTTCTGTATCCATAATTAGGAAATATATTTTGAGTTTGAGAATAGATTGCAACAGCTTCACTTCAGTAATATCAAGAACATAATCATCAAAGATGCTTTCTCAAAAGAAAGCAAAATTCAAGTTTTGACTTCTGAAGAAAGTTTTACAGAATTTTGTTAAAAAGAAGTGAGTTCAGTGAAGGGACAACACAGTATTAAAATCTCAGCATTCAATCCCAAAAGAAAACACTAACGCAGATCAAGAATTTATAAAACTGGGAAATTCATTAAACCCTATTGCACTTACAATGATTCTGTTGTATTTGCTAAGATATAGGATTATTTACCGAGTAAGTCATTAGCTCAACAAAACCAAACTCTAAAGTTAATGAAAACAGTCGTGTTAATCCATGGTTACCCATCATCCATGATAGAAAATGTATATTGACAACTTGCTGTCAGACTTACACCACAATGCTGTGTGGTGGAAGTGGATAGTCAGCATAGCTTTCCTTCCCTTACCTTCGGATGAAGATACTTGGTCTCAAGTGACACAAAAGCAGGGGGATTTGCCAAACCATAAGGAGGACTATATAAAAAAAACCTCTGGACAACTTGGGCTAATAAGTGGCAGATGCATTTCAACATGGAAAAGTGTGAAGTGAGGTATTTCGCCAGGATATGTTAAAGCCACATTCACTGGAAATTTTAAAGTGTGTGAAGTGGCAGGGAGGCCAATTTTAGGAATACATGTTGAGGCTGTCAGCAGTTGCCAACCTAAGCCTAATTTCTGAGGGGTTTTGGCTAGAATCTCAAAATAAGGTTGCTCACAACAAAAGGGCAGTTACTGGAATAGAAATTCTAGGTCCATAATCCCTGACCTTGTGAAGCAGGAGGAATTGATGAGGAGCAAGTTTCAGTTTGTGTTGTTGGTGGTTTTAAGAAATCCACCCTCCCCCCAACAGGACCAAGCAGTTATGCTGTTATTACCAGCTTCTTGAAATAGACAAGTACTCAAAAGGTTTCCTTAGAAGAGCAGAACTGTATCTGCATTATCAGTGTAAGAGTCTTTCCATCATTTTCTGTTTCATATTTTTCAACCCTGGTTTCTCTCTGACTCTCTTCCACATGTTCTGCCTGGGTCAGGAGCAGCCACACTGGGCACCCACTCCAAACACTGTGAGATCAAATTTCTAAGGACAATTAGCTACTCAAAGGTTATTAAGAGCATGAACCTGAAGCTCAGTTTATCAGAAATTCACGCTGAAAGTTCCCCAAATTTTATTCTGCTGTATGCTGTTATTGAGCATATTTCCTATCAGAACTGCAGACACATAAGGTGCGTCTCCTGTTGCCGAGATAGTATGGCAAATTTTGGGAGGGAGTGAAAGAGAGTCATTTTCTCACAGATAAAGCAAGATACTATTTCAACAGAACTATCAAACACAATAGTGCAAACACACAATGGCAAATGGAAAGTTTAACACTAATTTGGGGAAAGCATTCGTAAAACATAGAACAGTACAGCACAGGAGTGGGAGATCTGGCTGAACCAGCTAAAAAGCAAATCAAAAACACCCAAACACTAATCCCTCCTGCCTACACCATGTCCATATCCCTCCATCCACATGCCTATCCAAGCATCTCTTAAAAGCCTCAAATAAATTTGCCTCTATCGCCATACCAGGCAGTGCACTCCAGGCAATGACCACTCTCTGAGTAAAACACTTGCTCCCCTCATCCCCTTTGAATCTATCCCTTCTCACCTTAAATGCATTCCTTTAGCTAATATCTGGTGTGGGCTTTTAGCAGCATTATTGGAGGGGAAAGATCTTTTTCTAAGAAACAGATGAACATTGGTCTAACAGGAAGGTGTTATAATCCTCTGAGGTAATCAAATGGCCTCTCTCGCCTGTATCCACAACATTAACGTTGCCTTTGCAGCAATACCTCAACATGAAGGTCACAGAATAACCCTTAGGTGACAATGTCACACACATTCATCAAGCTAATCTACGTATGAGCAAACAGCAAGGGAGAAGAAGGTCAGGCCAGTGAAAGCTACTGAAATGAGGTTTGTACAGAGGCGTTAAAAATAATTCCACCTTTGCAGATTGCACAACTGGCAGAGTTGTGGATGGTGAGGAAGGCTGACAAAGCATCCTAGGACAGCAGCAAATAGAGCAGCTGGAAATTTGGGCAGAGAAATGGCAGCTGGACAAGTGTGAAGTGATATGTCCTGGGAGGTCAAATGCAAGAGAAAAGTACACAATAAATGGCACGACCCATAGGGGCATTGAGGTAGAGAAGGATCATAGGGTGCAAGCCCATAGCTGCCTTTAAGACCATAAGACATTGGCGCAGAATTAGGCCATGGCTGATCCATTTCCCTCTCAACCCCATTCTCCTGCTTTCTCCACATAACTTCTCACGCCCTGACTTATTAAGAAACTATCACCCTCTGTGGAGGCCAGATCACCCTTAAATACAGTCAATGACCTGACCTCCTCAGCTGCCTGTGGCAACAAATTCCACAGATTCACCACCCTCAGGCTAAAGAAATTGCTTCTCAACTCCATTCTAAATGGCTGTCCCTCTGTTCTGAGGTTGTACCCTTTGGTCCTAGACTTCCCCACCACAGGAAGCATCCTCTCCACATCCACTCTACCGAGGCCTTTCAACATTAAATGAGATCCCTACTCATTCTTCTAAATTCCAGTGAGTACAGGCCCAGAGCCATCAAACACTCCTCATATGATAAGCCTTTCAATCCTTTTAAGTGGTAACACCAGTGGATAGAGTGGTAAATCAGGTGTATGCCATCAATCAGAGTATTGAGTTTTAGCGTTGGGAAGACATGTTGCAGCTATATAAAACTTCAGAGACATAGAAAGATATAGCACAAAAACAGGGCCTTTGGTCCATCTAATCTATGCGGAACTATTTAAACTGCCTACTCCCATTGACCTGATCTGGGCCTATAGCCCTCCATATCCCTACCATCCATGTACCTATCCAAACCTCTTTTACACATTGAAATCGAGTATGAATGCACCACTTGCGCTGGCAGCTCGATTCACACTCTCAGCACACTCTGCGTGAAGAAGTTCCCTTCATGCTCCCCTTGAAGTTTTCACCTTTCACCCTTAACCCATGACCTATGGTTGCAATCGCACCCAACCTCAGTGGAAAAAGCCTGCTTGCATTTTCCCTACCTTTACCCCTCATAATATTGTATACCTCTATCAAATCTCTCCTCAGTCTTCTACGTTCCAAAGAATAAAGTCCTAACCTATTCAATCTTTCTTTATAACTCAGATCCTACAGACTCAGCAACATCCGTGTAAATTTTCTCTGGTCAAGTCACCTTTAGAGCATTGTGTGCAGATCTGGTTCCTACACATCAAGAAGCAGGTGAAAGTTTTGGAGAAGGTGCAGAGGATGTTCAGAAGGATGGGTGCCTGGGTTAGAGAATATTAGCTGTAACAGAGATCGGACAAACTTGGATTATTTTCTTTGGAGTGTTTGAGGCTGAAGGGCAACCTGATGGAAATATATAAAGTTATCAGAGGCATGGATGGATAGAATCTTTTTTCAGAGTGGAAATGCCAAATTCTAGAAGGTTTAGGTTTAAGGGGGAGAGGGGGGAGGATTTAAAGGAGATGTACATGGCAATTCTTTTTCCCCATAGTGAGAGACGCCAGGAATGCACTGCTGGGGAGAAGGTACAAACAGACACAATAGCAATATGTGGGAGGCATTTAGATCCATTGGAGGTTGGAAGCCGATAAAGACAGCCTGTCCTGGATTTAGAAGACTGTGTATGTGAGTGAGTGAGAGGAAGGGACGGGGGCTTGTTTTGAGGGTGTTGTCTCGTTGATCGTTGCATTCTGTTTCGCTCTGCCGAGCATCATGGGCCTCCCACGTTGGTGCCAGAGTGTGTGGCAAACACTTGTGGGCCGCCCCCCAGCACACCCTTGAGTGGGTTGGCTGTTAATGTGAATGACGCATTTCACTGCATGTTTTTGGCGTACACGTGATAAATAAATTTGAATCTTGAACGAAAAACAGGTAGGGATGCAACCAGATGGATTTCGTTAGGTTGACATTGTGGGTCAAAGGACATGGTCATTCTTCAGTCTATATTCTAAGTTTTAGTCCAGTGTTTCCCAGTTTGAGGTCACTAGACCCCTCGGTTAATGGTAGGGCACAAAAAAAGGTTGGGAACTCCCTGGTCTAGCCTAAACTTGACACTTTATGATCATTCACTAGATACCAAAGGGATTATTTCACCATCATTGTCATTTAAGAGATGTTTTGATATGTTATGTATGGGTGCAGGTAGATGGGATGAGGCAGAAGACCAGGCTAGCACAGGATCTGTTTCTGTGCTGCATATTCTCTGCAACCAGACATGAAATTGCAATGGATTAATTCTCAGAAATTCTGATGTTTGATTGCTCTCGGAAGGCAGCATTTGCCCAGTTTGTGTCACAGAAGCCTTACTCAGTTTACTTTGCCAACCACCTAAAAGTAAGTGATAATCAATATGCTGAGATATTATACTAACCTGGAGATGGTCTGAGTTAGGGGTCAGAGAAGCTCCTAAATGAAGTGGCGTGGATCTCTAAGTCTATTCCTCTTATACAAGTTTTCACTTGTAGAGGGGTTCAGGAGAAAACTCAGAGGAACTGGAGGGCCAGCCAAGTCATCATATCGTTACATACTTCCTATCGGCAAAGGAGCAACACCAAATTTCTACATTCTGATGAATAGTTATCAAGTTTATCTCTACTTGCTCCCAACAGATGCTGCCTGTCTTGGTGACAAATTCCAGAAGTTTATGCTTCTTCAAAACACTTCCAATGTCTGCAGGACTTTGCTTTCGGGCATCTTTTGGCTTTTGAGAGATGTTTCGTGGTAGATTGTGGGAAAGTCAAAAGTTAACCTGGTTATGGGGAATTGCTTTAAATGCCAGGGAAACTTGCTGCACCATAATCACAGCAAGCTGACGGATTTTTAAACAGGATACCTGTGGTGAACTACATATACCTGTCTGGACACGCCTCCCTGCCCCCCCACTGGCTCCTCCCATGGACCAAGGCGATTGGAGACATCACCCCGGCCTCAGTCTCCAGGATGCAGTGTGGTGGTGAATTGCTGCTTGTTCTTTCTTCCAGCCAATAAAAGCCTATATCTCACCTCACGTCTCCAAGAGTTATTGATGGTGCATCAATACCATAAAATATACAGTATACAAGAGCAGAATTAGGCCCATTGAGTCTGCTCATCATGGCTGATCCACCTTTCCTCTTAGCCCCAATCTTCTGCCCTTTCCCCGTATCCCTAATACCCTGACTATTCAAGAATCGATCAACCTCTGCCTTAAATATACCCAATGACTTGGCCTCCACAGCCAACTGTGACAACGAATTCCACAGATTCACAGCTAAAGAAATTCCTCCTCATCTCCATTCTAAATAGATGTGCCTCTATTCTGAGGTTGTATCCTCTGGTCTTAGACTCCCCTGCCATAGAAAACTCCCTCTCCACATCTACTCTTCCAAGGCCTTTTAACATTCAATAGGTTTCAACAAGATCTCGCATTCCCAACCACCACCTTATTCTTCTGAATTTTAGTGAGTACAGGCCCAGAGCCGTCAAACACTCCTCATAAGGGTAAGCCTTTTGATTCATGGAATCATTTTCGTGAACCTCCTTTGATCCTTCTCCAATGTCAGCACATCCTTTCTTGGATAAGGGGCCCAAAACTGCTCATACTACTGCAAATTTATAATTGTGTATCTACAAAGATATTAATGATTTTATGTGAAAACTGGAACAACTTACATTCCCAATTATACAACATAGGGTAATGATTTTTTTTTACATTTGCCAGCTTGCCAGAACAACAAAGATCAAGACTCGTAGATATGTGGATGTTAGTAAATTTGGTGCACTCACACAAGTATCAATTGGCTCCAATACTCATGCATCCTATATCAGTAACAGCAGAGTTTACCTTTTGTAAATGATCTTCAAAAGCAAAACAATCAAAACACTCTTATTGAATGCAGTAATGAAATGATGTTGAATTAAAACTCAACAAACCTACAGAATTCTAAATGCTTACTATCAAATTTTCTGCAGTTTGTACTTTTGACAATGATATTATAGTGTATTTTTAAGATTCAAATTAAATGGAGCATGGTTATTAATTATTTCTTTTTCCAGTTATAAGGAAGTTTAATCAATATGGATTAGTGTCTTACCGGTGGTCCTTTATCTCCGGGTTCTCCTTTTGTTCCAGGCTCCCCCTATATGATATAACAAATAATCAATATCAGAACCAGGTTTAACATCACTGGCAGAGGTTGTGAAATACGTTGTGTGGCAGCAGACACGGAACACTGGGAGCAGCAGGTTAGCTGCTGGGTGCAGAGCTCTGAAAAGCCATGCAACAGACTTTCAACTTCTTAGGTCAGTGTGTTATGTCTCCGCTCTCGTTGTGAAATGTAGACACCTCTTTTACACTCATTAGGGAGAGAGAGAGAGAGAGAGAGCCTGTGGTATGTTGAATTACCGGGTGAACGGGTAGTCATTGGGGTACTGCAAGTCTGTGTCTTTACTGATGCTTGCTGCATGCTTAAGTGCTCAGTGGATGCTTTTCGGCTGCTGGGGTTGGGGGTTTGTTGCCCTTCTGCTGCTTGTGTGTGAGAGGGAGCTGGGGGGGGGGCTTTGAAGTTCTAACATCTAACTGTCATTCATTCTTTTGGGCACTCCTCTGTTTTTGTGGATGTTTGTGAAGAAAAAGAATTTCAGGATGTATATTACAAACCCTGGACGAGCCTACTCTGCACTGTATCTCAATAAATAAGTAGTGCAAACACAGAAACTAAACAAAGTAGTGAGGTAGTGATGGCAGAGGGGAAGAAGTTGTTCCTGAATCATTGAGTGTGTGTCTTCAGGCTTCTGTACCTCCTTCCTGATGGTAGCAATTAGAAAAGGGCATGTCCCGGGTGGTGGAGGTCCTTAATGATTGAATATTTAAATTATCAATCTTTTATGGTGTAATGAAAGTACCTGCACACCCAGCAAGTGTGGATGCAAGAAGAAACGAATCCATTTTTATTTACAAAAGTCTGAATTTGTGCTAAGGTTTTGTATATTGAAGAGACCTTCTTGCTCCTGGCCTAATTGTGAGGTTGGTCAATGTCACACCTAATGAGCTAAACATGCAAACCAGAGCCTTTCAGGTTAATTGCCTGGGTTATGTTGAGATGTCAGTTTCTGCTTGTGTTACAGTGAAAGCAGTAATTAGGTCTCCATGTGTATTTGACTTTGGGGCAAAGTGCTAAAGTTGCCTCCACAGATCTCTGGCATTAGAGAAATCAACCAATCAGGCTGCGGTTAAGAATATAATCTGTTTGCTATGTAACGATGTGATTAGATTTACAGTAATAATCATAATGATTAAACAGGGTCATTCTGTGCACCACAGTTGCGAAGAGACTGAATTGGAGAGAGAGACAGAGATCAAAAGAAGTGAGCGGAGACCGTCGGGGCATTCTGCACGTCACAGTTTCCGAGGAGTCATTGGATTGTGCATAATTAGGTATTTGGCAAGGGCCAATAAAAATAAAGTTGTTGAGTTTAAATGGAGTGAGCATTGTGGGAGTGGCCTTTACGTGAGTGGGTGAGTGTTACAGTAGGGAGACTGTAAGACACAGGAGAAGGCCACTCAGCCTGTCAGGTATCCTCTACAAATTCATCATGGCTGATTTATTATCTCTCTCAACCCAGTTCTCTTGCCTTCTCCCTGGAAACTTTGACACTTTGACTAAACAAGAACCTATCAACCTCCATCCTGCAAAAGGTTCAGGACACTAAAAGCCAGAACAAATAGACTGAGGAACAGCTTCTACCCCAGAGCTGTGGCCTCCATCACACCAATCCCACAGAACAATGACTGAAACTGTGAGCACACACAAGGACTCAAATACTTGCACTAACGGCACTTTGTGCATTACTGTGATATTCTGGTGCTGCTGCAACTTATTTTCTGCTACTTATCTATTCAACAGTTTTTCTATTACTGTCTTGTTTTTATCTACCGCTTTGTTTGATTGCCTGAGAGGAAGCCAAACGGAGTTTCATTGTAACTACGTATGTGTAATGACAATAAAGATCATTCAATTCAAAAATTTATTCAATGACTTGATCTCCATAGCCGATCATGGCAATGAATTCCATGGATTCACCATCCTCTGGTGAAAGAAATTCATTCACATCTCTGTTCTAAATGGACGCCACTCTATTCTGAGGCTGTGCCCTCTGGTCCTAGACTTACCCAGTATATGAAACATGCTCTCCACATCCACTCTATGTAGGCCTTTCAATATTTGGTAAGTTTCAATGAAAATCCCTCTTCATTCTTCTAAACTCCAGTGAGTACAGGCTCAGAGCCATCAGTCATACATTAATTCCCGGAATAACTCTCATAAACCTCTGGACCCTCTCCAATGCCGACATATCTTTTCTTAGATAAGGACACCAAAACTGCTCACACTACTCTATGTGGTCTGAGCACTGCCTTATAAAGTCTCAGCTTTGGGGTGTACTGTTGAGTTTTGAGATTTTAGTAGTTGTGTGATTTTACAGAATAAAGGGGTATTCTGAGTTCCAGCTTTGTTCTGTCCCCTGGCTTCAGGTCTCATCAGTTGTATAGGTGAGTGAACACAACAGGAGGCAGAAAAAAGGAAATTATAGGCCAGTTAGCCTGACATCAGTAGTTGGGAAGACGTTGGAGTTCAATATTATGGATGAGGATTTGGGGTATGTGGAGTTACGTGATAAAGTAGGCCAAAGTCAGCATGGTTTTCTTAAGGGGAAATTTTGCCTAACTAATCTGTTGGAATTATTTGTGGTAATAACAAACAAGGTGGACAAAGGAGAGTAAGTAGATGTTGTGTACTTGGATTTTCAGAAGGTTGTTGGCAATATGCTGCATATGAGGCTGCTTAACAAGATCTGATGGTGGTACAGAATAGATACTAGCATGGAAAGAAGATTGGCTGATTGGCAGGAGGCAAAGAGTGGGAACAAAGGGAGACTTTTCGGCTGTCGGTGACTAGTGGTGTTCTGCAGTGGTTGGTGTTGGAAGACTGCTTCTTTTCACATTATGTACTACAGATTTGGATGATGGAATTGATGGCTTTGTGGCCAGTTTTGCAGACAATACAAAGATAGGTAGAGGGCCAGACAGTGCTGACGAAGCAGGAGGAGTTAGACAGATGAGGAGAATGGGGGTCAGAATAGAGGGACATCCAATTAGAATAAAGATGAAGAGGAATTTCTTCAGGCAGAGGGTAGTGAATCTGTGGAATTCATTACCACATACGGCTGTGGAGGCCAAGGCATTGCGTGTTTGTAAAGTGGAGGTTCTTGATTAGTCAGGGTGTCAAATTTTACAGGGAAAAGGTAGGACAATGGGTTTGAGATTTAAATCACCCATGATAGAATGATGGAGCAGGCTCGAAGGGCTGAATAGCCTAATTTTGCTCCTATGTTTTATGTGTGAAGAGCGCTACAGTCAGTCGCTGGATCCTTCAGGAGAGATTGAAACACTCATTAACAGCAGTGCACGTTTCTCAGGTTGGGCTTTTGGCTTAAGAGCAAGGAGTTAGTGCAGAGAAGGAAGTATTGTACTTCTACCCTGTTCCGATCCTGCAAAGAGCGGAAAACGCACTCTGCTCTCAAACAGTTTGAGCACAAGTTGAAATAATAAAAATAACAGTGCAACTGGAACGCAAGAGGTTCTGCAGATGCTGGAAATCCAGAGCAAGACACACAGAATGATGGAGGAACTTGGCAGGTCAGGCAGCATCCATGGAGAGGAATATACAGTTGATGTTTTGGGCCAAAACCCTTACCAAATGGATTATTTAGATTTTCTTGTCTAATTTGTAACCAAGCTTCATTTACTTGCCTTATTGCTATAGATCTTCATACTTCTGGTTAGTAAGGATATCAGTGAGTCCCAGATTTCTTATTAACTATTGAACTAACTCAAGTTGCTTTTTACTATTGACATCAATTTATGGAATAGCTTAAAAAATTTCTACCACTCTGTTTAACTTCACTCAACTTCATCCACTCACCCCACAACCTATGGACTCACTTTCTAGGACTCTTCATCTCACGGTCTTAATATTTATTGCTTATTTTATTATTATTACTTTGCTTTTTGTATTTGCACAGTGTATTGTCTTTTGCACACTGGTTGTTTACCCATCCTATTGGGTGTGGTCTTTCATTGATTCTACTGTGCTTCTTTGTATTTACTGTGAATGCCCACAAGAAAATGAATCTCCAGTTTGTATATGCTGACATATATGTACTTTGATAATAAATTTACTCTGAGCATTAAACTTTGAAATGCTTCCCAATATCTATCACAAAGCACCAGGTGTAATCTTTACCTTTTCTCCAACTGTTAGACTCCCCAAACCAGTGGAAGAGGTTTCTATGGTACCTTCGGTATTAAGTCACCTCTTAACCTTCCTGATATATCTCAAAACAAAATACTTCTAGGTAACATAGGAAGGATAAAAGGTCCAAGTGAAGGAATGGAATAAAAAGATTAAGTTTATGGAATAGACAATCTACAAAAGAAATACTGCACTGTAATCCAACTCACCTCGTGGAAAAGGAGAAGTTAAAGAAACAAATGTGAAATAGACAAGGTACAGTTTGAATATATTTTTACTTCCACTGCCTATGTACAGTTACTTAGAGATTCAGTCACCGATTCCTCTTGGACTACTTTCATCCCACTTAATCTATGACCATTAATCGTAACAAACGAGGCATCCTTTCAGGAGTATTGCTGACTTTATTTGTAGACGTTTGTCATACAGATGTAATGAAATTCAAACTTACACACTGAGGCACCTTTGATCATGGAGTTATCATAAATATGCAATGTTTCACAGAAACTGTCTCCATGTATGTGCAATATCTCTTTGAATACATCAGAACTAAGGCTGGTAATTCTTAGATAACGCACTCACTGGTTGTCAGCAACTTCTGGCAAGTTATAACCACATCACAATGTTGTCTGTTCTGAGGTAAAAGACATGACTTGTTTCTCGTGGTAAAATCGGGCTTTGATTCAGCTATCTCCATTGAGTTAAGAATTTTGTTATTCTGATAGCTCAAGATGTCTATATATATGGGGTAAAGGATTCTCTGTGTTTTGGTTTCTCTCTACTGTTAAAATTTTCCATAAAAATAGGCGCACTGAATTGAACATTTATCTACTTGAAACCCATTCAAAGTTCAAAGTAAATTTATTATCAAAGTAGTTTTCTGTCACCATATACCACCCTGAGATTTACTTTCTTGCAGGCATACTCAATAAGTCCATAATAGAATAATAACCATAACAGAATCAATGAAAGACTACACCAATTTGGGCATTCATCCACCATGTAAAAGACACCAATCTGTGCAAATACAAAAGTACATAAATAATAGTAATAAATAAATAAGCAATAAATATTGAGACCATGACATGAAGAGACCTTGTAAGTGAGTCCATAGGCTTTGGGAACATTTCAGTGATGGTGCAAATGAAGTTGAGTGAAGTTATCCCATTTGGTTCAAGAGCCTGAAGGTTGAGGGGTAAAAACTGTTCCTGAACTTGGTGCTGTGAGTCCTTAGGCTCCTGTACCTTTTTCCTGATGGCAGCAGTGAGAAGAGAGAAGAGAGTAGTGGTGGTGGTGGGGTGGAGGGTCCCAGATGATGGATGCTGCTTTCCTGTGACAATGTTCCATGTAGATGTGCTCAATGGTTGGGGAGGACTTTACCCATGATAAACTGGGCTGCATTCACTACTTTTTGGAGGGTTTTCCATTCCTTGTGTAAACTTGCTTTCATTCAGCAAGGACTGGTGTTAGGGTATTTAGAACCACTGTGTTGCCATCAAGACATATCATTCATCGAAAAGACATGGATTTAAGATTATTAGTTGTGGTCAGAGGTGGGGAGGGAGTGAGGGTACAATATTGAATCACCAAGCTATAAAGTTACTGTTATACCCCTAGTGAGATCCCCCCATCAAGCCCAACTTCTTCCCTTGATGTACACTTCTGGCCAGTACTGCCTCCTCCTACCTGATTACATCTTAGTGGTCTGGACCACCTCGACCATCTGCCACCATCTTGTTTCAAGTCAAGATGTCCAGCATGCACAAATCAAACTGAATTAAAAGAATGGAAACACAGTCCTGAAAATCTGGTAGGATCTAACTTACTGTTTCTCCTTTGTAACCTCTTTCTCCAGGATATCCAGAAGGGCCCTGATGGAGATAGAAACACAAATTTCACTCATGATGCAGCCACTAGATGGAATAGAACAGAACAGAACTTTCCTGTCATTGCTCAAGACAACGAGATTGCGGTGCTACTCAAGTCTGTGATATTTACAATGCATGCGGTTACGGATTAATAAAAAAAAATCCCACAAATGGTGAGTCACAAAGCTACATCATTATTTAAAATACAGGGTTGGCAGCAGCAAAGAGCAGAAACTAGATTTGGACAGAGCTGGCTGATGAGAAAGGGTAAAACAAAGTTAGCCTTCATGCTTGGAAATCTCTCATTGAAAGTATTCTCTTTGAAAGCAGTCACATCAGAATCAGGTTTAATATCACCAGCATTTGTCATGAAATTTGATAACTTTGCGGCAGCAGTACAATGGAATATACAATAATAGAGAGGGAGAAAAAACCGTGAAATATGGTGTGTTTTACTGTTCACGAGTTCAATGTGCATTCAGAAACCTGATGGCAGAGGGGAAGAAGCTGTTCTTGAATTGTTGAGTGTGTGTCTTCAGGCTCCTGTATGTCCTGCCAGACAGTAACAATGAGAAGAGGGCATGCCCTGGGTGATGGGGGTCCTAAATGATGGATGCCAGCTTTTTGAGGCACTGCTCCTTGATGTCTTGGATACAACGGAGACTAGTGCCCATGATGGAGCTGACTAATCTTACAACTCTATGCAGCTTAGTTTGATCCTGTGCAGTAGCAGCCCCCACCCCCCAAACCAGACAGTGATGAAGCCAGTTATAATGCTCTCCACGGTACATCTGCAGAAATTCGCGAGTGTTTTTGGTGACATACCAAATCTCCTTAAACTCCTAATGAAATATAGCTGCAGTCTTGCTTTCTTTATGGCTGCATCAATTTGCTGGGTCCAGGTTAGGTCCTCAGAGACATTGACACCCAGGAACTTGAAATTGATCCCTCTATGAAGATTGGTGTGTGATTTGGGGTTAGAAATTAAAGATTTTCAATGCCACAAATGTTTGAAGCGCCAACCTGATGGAACTGGATCATGATATCAAAGTCTTCCGATCCCAGCACACCACAGCGGACCACAGAAAAGGAGGGATAGTGGCACGGACTAAGATCGAGCAGCGATTGTCTGCACTCACCAAAATGATTCACGTTGTACTTTCCAGCAACAGTCAAGTACCATTAGTCGCTGACCCAAGATCCAATCAGAAGTGAATCAACATAAACGTATGCTTCTGTACTGGCTTACTCACACTGTCAACGTGGTCTATCATAGAGCTGTAGGGAGTGCCAGAACCAGTCCAGACTACAAGGACTGCAGTCACTTCTTAATATTTGCCTTTTCAGCTTAGGTCAAACCTGCTGGCTTTTGAGTCTTTGTACAATCTTTCATCATCAGCCTTGTATCAGTACATATAATAAAAAAAATACACTATTAAAAAAAAAAATAGATGGTAGCGTCACTCTCAAGGCAGACAATTCTGGTCTGTCTTGATATTTGGTAAGCTATCTTCTAAACAAAACTTCTCAAGGGGCGGCCCAGTAGCCTGGTATTTAGCGCATCACTTTACAGCCCCAGTGATTACCAATCGAGGTTCAATTCTATGCTGTCTGTAAGGGGTTTGTACATTCTCCCTGTGATGGTGTGGGTTCCTTCTGAGTCCCCTGGTTTCTCCCCACATTCCAGCGACATACAATATGTTTAGGATTAGTGAACTGTGGGCATGTTATGTCAGCATTGAAAGTGTGGCAATAATTGCAGGCTGCCTCCTGCACCATTCTCACTGATTTGAAAGGATGTGGATGACGCATTTCACTGTGTGTTTCAATATACATGTGACAAATAAAGCTAATCTCTTTAAAAAGGATGAATCTTTATGAAGAAGACAACCTCAGTGTTATAATGTAAGGTGGTCAATTCAAAGACCCTGACAATGGGTGGACATCCATGTTATAATGTCAATGGTTAGTTCAAAGACCTAGACACAATAATGGATGGGCATCCATGTTGTAATGTCAATGGTCAGTTCAAAGACCCTGACAATGGGTCAACATCCATGTTATAATGTCAATGGTTAGTTCAAAGACCTAGATACAATAATGGATGGGCATCCATGTTGTAATGTCAATGGTCAATTCAAAGACCCTGACAATGGGTCAACATCCATGTTATAATGTCAATGGTCAGTTCAAAGACCCAGACACAACAAAGGATGGAAGTCGATGGTCATTACATGACTTGGAGGAGAATTTGATGGTGATTGTACTGTTTCAATAGAAGGCAGAGATCACAGGAAAGTAAGGTACTGATATTGACAAGTAATTATGGCAGCTCACTATTAATTATTGCACCAAAGTATCATCTAATATTGAGAGGTTTGTCACCGTGATGATGACCAAGTCTTACTTTTTATGATCAAGACATAACCTGGGCAATTTTTACATGGTCAGGTACGTATAAGTTCTCTATTTGTATTGGAATAGCTCAGTCTTGCAGCACAGTTAGCACAGATCACAAGTCTTCAATACCACAGCAGAGGTGTTTTCAGGACCCACGGCTTCTGTGATACCTAGATCACATACCATGGACAGTGAGTCAAATTAGCTGGCATAGGTAATGGTGGGGAGGTAGAGGACAAGTATCATTCACCTGGCATTTCTGCATGAAGGTGCATGCTCGAGGTCTTATTTCTTCTCTCATTGAATCAGCTAGAACAGCAATTACTGTTCCACTCCCAAATTGCACTTTTGGTACATTGCTCATGTTGTGCTCCAACTATAGGGACATAAACGCTACTTACTCGGTCTCCTTTTTCACCTTTAGGTCCTTCTAGACCTGGTAAACCCGCTCGTCCAGGCACCCCCTGTGCACAAAAAGGTATTTTAGAAAAAAGATATGGTACTCATTCATTGACCTAATTCAGTTACCTAGTTTTCTTTCTCTAGGAAATGATTATGTCATTGATTTATCATGGCCAAATCATTTAATGAGAAAACAGGCCTCACTACTCATTTTGTGCTATATTGTGTTTCAATTATATGTTTTAGAGAAAGGACATGAGTCACTATGTGACAAGGAGTGGATATGCTGTGAAATTGGAAAAATTTCGGCAAAACTACCCAGTGATGACTTACATCTTTTCCGGGAGGCCCAGGTGGTCCTATTGGTCCTTGTGGTCCGGGTGAACCTAAATGTATTCAAAAAAAAACAATCCTTAAATCTGATAGATATACAAAACCTGCCCAAACATTAAATATTAAAAGTAACAAATGTAAATGTGTGAAAAGGATCATATATAATGGTTTTTATAGATTTCATTTAAATTTACTGAAACAATACTGAACACACAGTTCATACCCAGTGATCTCCTTCATGCCTTTAACCTCTATACCAGATGTTCTTGACCTAGGGTGCATGGATTCCTTGCTTAATAGCATTGTTCCATGGCATAAAGAAGGTTGGGAACCCCCTGCTCTATACAATAATGACTCTTCTTTGTTGTATATCAGAACTTCTTTGTTGGGTGAGTTATTTGAAATGAGTGAAAGGCACAGTCACAGAATGGTACTGTGGTCTGATGACAGAAGCTGACAGCAGTTCCGTGATATTAGGCAGACGGTGGGAACACCAGAGCCACCCCCTACTCTCATATCTACTGAAAACTGACCCATTGGCAGCCAGAGGACAATAAGCCTCATCTCGCATAATTGTACAGCTATTATTTCAGCATTAATCTTAGTCACTAAGACATAGATAATAACATTAAATTATTAACAAAGGTACTTAGTCCATGAAACAGTGTACAGAAGCAGTCAGCATCCTTCTTATAGTTGTTTTCTTTTCTAAACATCCTTGACCCGGTTTCTTACCAAACCCTGTTCCAATACTAGCTTCTTTAAAGAGATTACACCATTAAAGGAATTATTGTCCATGGACATACATTACTTATGTCCTTTAAGTTTAGTGCTTCCTTCTATATCGAAAAATGGAAGAAAATAAAACTTCCAGATAGCTCTCCATTACCTATATCTTCTACTTTGGCATAAAGTCTTTGAAATATCGTAACATCTTGCTCTGTGTGATTAGTGGTGCATTCTGCCATATTTTCATTAGTCAAACAACTGTCTCGTGTGGTCCTTGAAGGATGGTCCTAATACTTTGATATGGGATTCCCTCCAGTGCCATAACCCGTAGTGGGGTGTGTGCCTAGCTACCACATCCGATGTAGGTGTGACATGGACTTCAACTTTGCTGGGTCCATTTCTCTTAGCAATGGCAGGTGCTTGACACCTTTACAGCAGCAGTGTGTTTGTCTTCTTTTGGCCGTGTTTAGCTGTCCTACACTGCTCTTCGTTTCTCATATTGTTGTACTGCACAAGTTAGGACTCAGCTTTGAAAGCACTCTAAAGTACAGTATTCTCCTCCATTCCAGTGCACTGTGGAAAGTGAGGTAACGTCATCCAAGGATCAAGCTGCCATTTGCTATTCACAGCATTGTTTACAGTAAGCCATGCTCAATACTGAACATGAAAGTATCACAACACAGGCTCTTTATTCACTTGATCAATAGTTTGTGTGTGTCCAATCAACATCACTTTCAACAGCCTCCTTGGTCAGTTCTCTGAATGGCTCACACAGTCCGTCCCATTGGAGATGATTTGAAACACAGGCAACATTTTCCCCTTGTAATGTTCTACACTCGGCTGAATTTTGCTGGAGCTGGCTTCAGGCCATCTCTGCAGAACAAATCATCGTGAAGGAGGCTTCCTGCTTTTGACTTTCAGTTTTAGCTTATCCAACCTCCGTAACTTGCACTTGGTCATCAGGGCTCTCAGCTTCTGGTGTTCGTGCAATTCAACCTCTTCCACTGTTTCTCATTCTCCAGAGGCCAATGCGCCACCCGCTGAGATTTTTACCAGACTGAGACCTTGAAGCACATCATCTCTGCTGATTTTCATTCTGTTGCACTGTTGATTCCAGAATTGCAAAATGATGTATTGAAACGGGTTAAATACGAGCTTTTCACATCAAGCATTTCATGTCAAGATCCATTCCTTCCTTCCAGTACTGCTCTCGTCTGCCAGAACATCTTCTTTTCCTTTTATAGAGCAGTGGCCCTTTTCAGACTCCAGCAAGGTCTCATTATTCTAGGTAAGTTGGAAGTTTGACCTCCGAATATACACAAGACTGAATAATCAATGAGTAGGGGTGTCCTGTCTCCTCACCATAGGACTCTCCAACTTAGACTTAAGCCTCAGAAACAGCCCTTAACAACCTCTTTAGCTCCTAAGACACGAAGAAGTTTTCACTTTCCATATACCCTATTCTATGATTGATTGAGATACAGCATGGGATAGGCCCTTCTGTCCCTTTGGCTCACGATGCCCTGCAATCCCCCGATTTAATCCGCGCCTTATCACAGAACAATTTCCAGTGACCAATTAATCTACCCACTGGTGTGCCTTTGGACTGTGGGGGGAAACCGGGGCACCCAGGGGTGACCTACACGGTCATGGGAAGAACGTGCAAATTCCTTCCAGACAGCAGTGGTGGGAATTGAACCCAGGCTGCCTGTACTGTAAAGCACTGTGCTAACCACTACACTACTGTGCTGCCCATCATCTGTCAGCTGTGCAGCTAAAGTGATTAATAACCTTACTGATCCTGCCACGTTGAATCTTCCTCAGCCTCAGCCGCTTTGTCCAGGTACGGGTCTGATACTTTCCTGCCCTCCGATAGTCAAATCCACATTGTCACTCGCTTGAGCTTTTTGGGTTTAAGACCTTCAGAGACCAAACCTCAGCTGGATTTAGTGTGATCAAGTTGTACATTGAAAGCTCTCAATTTCAGCTGTCCTGTCTCAGAGTTGATGGTTTGTTTTTGGTGAGCATTACACATTGTTACAGCGTCCAGTTAAAATCTCATTGACTGTCCTTGTACCAACCTCTTGGCATTGACGTAGCTAGTGGCTGTTCCTTTCTCTGCATTGACATTTTTGGCGCCAGTTACATTGCTGTCAAATAGTATTCTAAATCTAGCCATGCCTCAATAGCTAATCCTCTTGTTAGACACACTTTGCGTATATGGGCTCAGATCAGGAAATGCTATGGTTTCCAGGGGTTTTCCGTTTCCAGCCCTATTGCTCATAATCCCCTTTTTTTACCTACTACATTCAATTCAGCATTCCAGGTTTGGTATAGGAAGGGCATTAGACATTTTGAAGATCTTTTCATTGATAATCGCTTCGCTTCTTTTCAGCAGCTCTCTGTTAAGTTCAATCTGCCCAATGCTCATTTTTTCAGATATCTCCAAATCCGACACTTTATTGCTCCTTTAATTCCTAACTTCCCTGAAATGCCTGCGAAAAATGCTATGGACCTATTTCTTTCCACGAATCCACTAGGTAAAGGCTTAATATCAATCATCCGAGATAAACTAGCGGCCCCCATGGATAAAATCAAAATGGCCTGGGAGCAGGATTTAAATATCTCCTTATCTGAGGAGAGCTGGGATTCAGTTCTCAAATCGGTTAACTCAACCTCTCTTTGTGCTCGCCACTGCCTTTTACAGTTTAAGATTGTTCATAGAGCCCATATGTCTAAATCTAAACTATCTCGATTCTACCCTAGCGTTAGTCCGCTCTGTGATAAATGCAAGTAGGGCATGGCCTCTCTTATCCATATGTACTGGTTCTGTCCTAGTTTGGAGAAATTCTGGAAAGATGTCTTCACTACGTTATCGTGTATTCTGAATCAGCACCTAGAACCAAACCCCTTAATTGCTCTGTTCGGTTTTTGGGGCGAGACAGATTTATGCCTGGGTCCGACCAAATGCTGAATATTATCCTTTGCCTCTCTCCTAGCTAGACGCTTGATCCTCCTCAGATGGAGAGATGCTGCCCCGCCCACTCATGCTCAATGGCTTAACGACATCATGGCCTGTTTGGACCTCGAAAAAATTCATTATTCAGTTCTCAATTCGGATCTAAAGTTCCATAAGGTCTGGGGACCTTTTATCGAGTACTTTCTGTGGTGAACTATGTGCCTGTCTGGACACGCCCCCTGCTGACTGCTCCTGTGGCTCCTCCCACAGGCCCCTGTATAAAGGCGATCTGAGGCCTGACGCTCGGCCTCAGTCTCCAGGACATAGTATGATGGACACTCACTCCTGGTTCCTTCTTCCAGTCAATAAAAGCCGATATCTCGCCTTACGTCTCAGTGTGAGTTATTGATGGTGCATCACTTTCATAACCTTCCTCTTGACTAGGGTTTTTTTTTCCCTCTTCGGTCCCTTGCTTTCAACTCCTTTTTTTTCTGGTAGAAGGCATTACTATCCTCTGTTGCTGAGTGTATTCACAGTCTGGGAGTTTGGCTGTCCTGACTTATACTCTCTATATTGTGTTGTGGTTGGTCTGGAGTTGCTGTTGTTTTTTCTTGTGTTGTGGGGCTTGGGGAGGACACTAAGCTTACTTGTCTTTAATGTAGGTGCTTTTTTTTTGCTAAATTCTCATCCTTTGTAACGCATTGTTATTGTATGCTTAATTTTGCACTGTTTTAATGTTCCTCATTGGGATTTGGGGTTTTTAATTTGTAAAATGTTTTGAAAAACTAATAAAAAAATTTTTTTTAAAAATCTAGCCATGCCTCCTTTCACACACGTCATTTTAACCACTCCACAAACTTTCAATTCCTTTCTCATCTTTACTTGTTAAAGTAAATCATTTCCAAGTCCACATCGTGCATATTTGCATATTGGACGATTCTATTTCAGACACTGTTGTTGCTGTTCATTATTCAGTATTTGTAACAATCTAAATAACTCTGGCAATAGCTTCTTTTTTCTACTTATGCTTGTCCTGTCATCCACCGTTTCCAGCTTAGCTTTAGACGACTCTGTGGCTTTCTTACTCTTTACCAGAATCAAGTCTTTCTTATGGCAGTTCCTGCTACATAGACTCTATCAAATCCTTCAAAGCAAGAAAATGTTTGCTACACCCCAGAGGTAAAATTAGGAACATAATCAACCTAGAACAGTACAGCACAGGACAGGCCATTTGGCCCACAATATTGTACTGAACCAGCTAAAAAGCAAATCAAAACCACCCAAACACTTAACCTTCCCACCTACACCATGACCCTATCCCCCCCAATATTCCTCACATCCACCTGCCGAACCAAACGTCTCTTAAAAGTCTCTAATGTGTTTGCCTCTACCACCATTCCAGGCATCCACCACTTTCTGACTGAAAAACTTACCCCTCACGTCCCCTTGAACCTACCCCCTCTCACCTTCATTGCATATCCTCTGGTATTAGGCATTTCTACCCTGGGAAACAGATACTCTCTGTCCACTCTATCTAAGCCGCTCATATTCTTATAAACCTCCATCAGATCTCCCCTCAGTCTCTGGCGCTCCAGAGAAAACAGCCCAAATTTATCCAGCCTCACGTGATAGCACGTGCCCTCTAAACCAGGCAGCATCCTGGTAAACCTCTTCTGCCCCCTCTCCAAAGCCTGACCATCCTTCCTACAGTGGGGTGACCAGAAATGTACGCAATACTCCAGATATGGCCTAACCAGTATTTTATAAAGTTGCTGCATAACCTCCTGATTTTTGAAGTCAATGTCTTGACTAATGAAAGCAAGTATTCCATAAGCCTTCTTAACCACATTACAGACCTGTGTCTACAAGGAGATATGAACTTGGATCCCAACGTCCCTCTGTTCAGTAGCACTGTTAAGGATCCTGCCCCACCAGGGTGCAATACCTCATATTTATCTGGGTTAAACTCCATCTGCCATTTCTCAGCCCTGTTTTGATAAACCATTTGCAATTTTGGAATGAGCAGTGCAGCAGAGAAATTTCAGCAGAGATGTTGTGTGCTACAAGGCACACAAGGTCTGTTAAAAACCTCAGCTGGTGATGTATTGGGTCTAGAGCAAGACCTTTAAACCTGTGAAAAAGCAGCTGTGCGCTGACAACCATAGATCTGTTAATAGTATCAATGGATTCCTCTTGCTCCTGGTTGCATTTGAGTAACCAGTAAAGGTCAACTAATTCACTTATAGACAATTTGTAAAATGCGTGTAATGCATCAGAATCATTCTCCAGGGCTTTATGGTACAATCCTCTGCTCTTGTGGCCAACGAGATGCATAATACCTCTAATTACCTCTGGTTGAACTTCCACATCTAATTCAATATGCTGTTTCAGGTCCCCCTGCCATTCTTTCCATTCTTTCAATTCTTCAGGCAAGTTACTTGCATGAAAATTTAGTGCCTTGGCTGTGGATATTTGCTGTATTCTGCATTGTCCCAATTGAATCACAGAGCTTGTGATCTCATACCTGGATCCTTGTGTTCTCCCCAATGGAAAGGATCATCCCTGGTTTAGTATTCCATTTCAGGCTTGCGTTTGAATTAGATTTTTCTGTGAAATGGCAAGTCCAGCACCATGCTTTAGTAGCTTTTTTGGGAAACCAGAAATAATAATTTGATGGTGGGGTGGAGATACGTCTTTACCAAGGGAGGTGTAAGATGCTGCTTCCTTCCTCTAGCCTGCAGGTCACCCTTGGGTGTAGGTGTAGCCCCCCCACCACCGATCAGGGTCATATGAAGCCATGGGAGCAGCTGGTGGATGGTCGGATGAGCAGCTGGTGCGTATCACGTCCTGTTTATGTGACCACTGATCTTTTAAGAGTATTGATAACGGCTGGGGTCACCCATCTTATAAAGACACTGCCCAGAAGAAGGTAATGGCAAGCCACTTCTGTAGAAAAACCTTACAAGAACAATCACGATCACAGACCATGATCACCCACGTGTTACAACATGGCACATAATCAACAAACGATCACTATTAATGAAAGAACCTACAGAGAACTACATATGACAAATATGCAACAGACACAAAATGCTGGAGGAACTCAGCAGGCCAGGCAGCATCTATGGAAAAGAGTAAACAGTTGAGGTAAACCGGACTGATGAAGGATCTTGGCCTGAAATGTCGACTGTTTACTCTTTTCCATAGATGCTGCCTGACCTGCTGAGTTCCTCCAGCAATTTGTGTGTGTTGCTTAGATTTCCAGCATCTGCAGAATTTCTCTTGCTTATGACAAATATGTTACAGTTACAGTTGACAACTGCTAACAGTGTAAGACAATTATACTATAATGATAAATTGCAAGCTAACTTAGTTATTGAATAGTTAGGCTTAATTAATGTGTTTCCTCTTTCCCAATGCTTTTTCCCCCAGAGATCCAGGCTAAAGTTGATAAAGCATAAATATATAAAGCCATCTGGTCCAAATCTATTGCTTTTTTCACATCATGGTAAGTGAAGTTTTAGCATGCATATAAATTCAGGTTTTCTTTTCTGATATGCAATTCACTTTTATATCCATGAATAAACATTATACATTTCTCAAAATATAACTTTTCAAGAATACATCTTCTTCATTACAGTTTTCTTTTTCACTACCCCTTTAGTAAGCTTCCACAGAAGCCTGTCACCAGCCTTGGTGCTAAAAACGTACTAGCAACACTCACATTGATCATGCTCCTAGCCTATGGGGAGTGACAAACAACTGCATAACACAAATAGCAGCATGGACTTGCTATATAATGAGATGGCAGATACAAAAATTAACCAATGCTACTTCAGATTTCATTATTTAATTATCAGTGCACTCACGAAATTCTATCCCCACAATATTATTTTAAGGCCGGCCCAAAGGATGGAATTTTATTGGAGCACCGAGTAATTCAATAGGGAAATGGAAGATAACGTGTGATTATGGTGCAAAACTCACCCATAGGTCCCATAGGCCCAGGTGGTCCTGGTGGCCCTCGAACACCAGTTACAACTGTGTCCGTGAAGGTATTTGACAAGACGGAATCACCTGCGGCAAAGAATAATTCTGTCACTATAATCCACATTGCAGCTTGGAGAATTTCCTTTCACACAAAACTTCACTAAAACCTTTTGTGTCTCAACCTAGACGTTTGTTGATGCAAACGTGTACCTTCCTCTTTATCCCTCCTCATTAAAAATTCCTTGCCTGAGGAGGGATTCTTCACGACAGGTCTGGACGGCATGAGTTATTCCCTCTGTCAACCATTAGAGCCAAATGGAGCCTGTCTTAACTCTGTTCACTGACTAAAAGGATACTCTGCAAATCAACCAGGAAAGCACCAAACTATGTGCAGCTTCAAGCATATGAAACCATGAAGTGCAACATGTCACTAAAGATACATTTTCTGCATTCCCACTTAGACTTTTTCACTGCAAATTCTGGCACTGTCAGTGACGAGCACGGTGAAAGGTTTCGCCAGGACATTGCGGTCATGGACAAACGATATCAGGGCAACTGGAATCCATCAATGTTGGCTGATTATTGTTGGATACTGAGTACAAATAAAAATTATCAACAAAACACTTCTAGCTTAAATGAACTATTGCAAAGTGTTATGCAATTAAATGCATTATATTCAATAAAAGTTAATTTCTTGTTTCTCCGAATTCCTACATGGTACAAGTAGTCTGAGATTATACTTATGTTCAGCTTCAAGCAGTCTATCATAAACAAAAAAAATTCTGAGGAAGCAACACTTTCGAAAAAGTTTGTTGTCCAGTGTTATAAAGACACAGAATATGCCACCCATGCTCTAGTGATATGGCTCTGGTGATTGAGGTACCCCTGCCTGTACAGAGTAAGTTCATACATTGTTAATTATCCTTCAACCATCAGGCTCCTGAACCAGTGTGGATACCTTCACTCACCTCAACACTGAACTGATTCCACAACCTTGGACTCACTTTCAAGGGCTGTACAACTCATGTTCTCAGTCTGTTTATTTATTTTCTTATTATTAATAATAATATGGGGCAGCACAGTAGTTGTTAGCACAACACTTTACAGTACTAGTGACTTGGGTTCAGTTCCCGCTGCTGCCTGTAAGGAGTTTGTACATTCTCCCCGTGACCACGTGGGTTTCCTCCGGGTGCTCTGGTTTCCTCCCACAGTCCAAAGACGTACCGGTTGGTAGGTTAATTGGTCATTGTAAACTGTTCTGTGATCAGGCTAAGATTAAACTGGGGGGTTGTTGGGCATATATGTACTTTGATAATAAATTTACTTTGAACTTTGTTTCTCCTATAGAAAACCAGTCCTGGAGGTAAAGCAAGAGAACTTCTTCCACTAGACAGCACCAACGGAAGATAAAGCAACTATGCATATTTCAGAAAACATGAACCAGTCAAGGCATTCAGTATTTTTAATAAAAGCAGAAAGTAATATATCATCAGAGCTTTCACCAGTTCTAATGAAAAGGCATTGGATTAAAATATTAACAGAATCACAAAGACCTCCTGAGTTTTTCCACCATTTTATTTCAGATCTCCAACATTTGCAATACATCACTTCTTTTGTCAGATTTATTATCCCTTCGATAACTGACATAACTACAGTAGAGCTTGGCTTGCCCCCAGCTGGCAATATGCTTCTTCAATACAATATTTATATGGGAAAGTTTTCACTTGTTACACCATGTGGGAAATGATTATCCACAGCCCGACAACATATTTTAAATACAAATTAATTCGTAAGGAACATTCACTGCTAAAACAGTGGTTCAGTGGTTCAATTTAATATCAGGGAATATCAGTTATGCAACCTGAAATTCTTACTCTTCACAGACATCGATGAAACAGAGAAAACCCTATGAATGACAGAAATGTCAGAACCGCTAAGTGCCCTCCCCTCCCATCCACAAGCAGCAGCAAGTGCATCAACATCCACCCCCCTTCTTGCTCCAGCAAGTGTACCCCCCCATCCACCATGCAAGCAATAGCAAAACACCCCTAGAAAAGACCATGATCTAGAGTCCATCAGAAAGCTAGTCCCTAACCCAGCAACGCCGGTATCACAGACAGTCTCTCTGAGAGAGAGGTTGCTCCTGCAACAGAAGGAGACTGGGACACCAGCAGCTCGTTGTTTCGATGTTACAATCTTCTGCATCGCTTTGAGTTCCCCTACTCAAGGACTGAGGGGCTCTCACCATCGAAGCAAAGCACAAAATAGTGAAGCAAAAAAATCATGAATGTGGCCACCCAGTTCTTCCAGCTGCAGTCATTTTCTCCGCCCTAGCCATTTTCCGCTCATTCTTCACTCTCTTTAATATTCATTTTGTTCATTCAGCTGACTAAATCTCCTTTAAAATGTCCTGCTGAAACAATCTATGACACCTGCACCTTTCAAAAAAATTGGTTTCCCACTTCAATATCAATTTACTTCGCTGATGAATATTTTTTAACGGAGTCTTGTGACTTGACTGTAAATTTGCTTGAAAGTCAGATAGAAAGGAAACTTGCAGGTAAGTTTTTAACTTTTAATTTTTTAAAGATTTGTAGGTATACAGCTCTTCCAACCCAACAAGCCCAATTACACCCATCTGACCTACTCAATTCCAGGTCTTCAGGATGTGGGAGGAAACCCACACAGCCACGGGGCGAACGTACAAACTCCTCACAGGCAGAGGCTGAATAGAGCCCACGTCACTGGCACCATGATAGCATTATGCTAGGCGCCAGCATGTTGTTTTTCTTTAAACTTTTTCACATTCTCTTCTGTTCAGACACCTCCATCATTCAATCTCATCTTAATGCAACACCGTGCCTCTCTCACAGGAATCATTAGTAAAGGTTCCCGTCCATCCATTCAACTTATAAAATCACTTGCTTTTCTTTCTTTTTCCTTTGTGAAGTGAGAACAGACCCCCACCAGGGGACAAGAAACTGGGGGTGAACCACTGCTCTATTGCAAATAATATTTGGGGAACCCAGAAGGTAACCAGCACGATTGAAGGCAGGACCATTGGAGTTAGGGACCTCAAATGACTTGAAATGAGAATTCTCTCCTTCCATATACTCACACTAGTTAGTGTATGTAAAGGCAGCAATGAATGAAAAATTACCATACCTACAATGATAATATCAATTAAAAACTGAACATGCAGGAAACACTCAACAGGTTTGATAGCATTGGGGTAAAGAGAAATATATTACTGTCTAAGGGAGGGAGGGAGGAAGAGAGAGAGATGGACAGTGGGAGTGAGAGAAAGAAAGAGAGAGAGACAGATATAGTGAGTGACAGGAAAAGAGATATGAAAGCTATCTGCTATACTTTATTGATCCCAAAGGAAATTACAGTGTTACAGTAGCATTACGAGTGTCCAGATATCCAAATATTAGAAATTAGAAAGAATAAAAAACAAATTACCTCAAGCAGTATAACAGGAAGGAGTCATCATTTTCCCGGCTATAGGTTGACTCATTATAGAGCCTAATGGCCAAGGGTAAAAATGACCTCATATTGTGCTCTTTGGAGTAGTGTAGTTGTCTTAATCTATTACTAAACGTGCTCCTCTGTTCAGCCAAGGTAGCATGCAGAGGGTGAGAAACATTGTCCAGAATTGCCAGGATTTTCCATAGGGTCCTTTGTTCTACCACATTTAAGGGTAGGTAGCCAGAGAAGATACAAAGGAATAATAAAACTGCTAAATAAATGTTGATGCTGAGATATATCCTGGGGAAACATCATCAGTGATGTAACCTGAGGTCATTGGGTGTTTCAGGTTTTCCAGTATCAGCCACCCTCGCCCTGGCAACCCAGCCAGGGTTGATCAGGCTTGTGTCCCAGCAGGACTGGTCAACAGTTCACACCTCTCGATCCATAGACACCTGGCGGCTTGTTCAGCAGCCTCTGTGACGGTCCTGATAGGTCTTCTCTTTGCGGCCCTCATAATGCCTAGGACAGAGAAGGTTCTTCAGAGTGAACAGCCAGCAAAACCTCTACACCACTCTTTCTATAGGTTCACATCGTGCCCTCCAATCATGTCTCTGGCACTGCTCGACCAGCTCCAGGTATTTTGGCTTTCTTACACTCAGACGCCTCCTCAATCTGGTCTTCCCAAGGCACTGTCAGTTCTACCATGACCCTGCTTCGAGGTTTCTGACAGAATGACCATCTCAGGTCTCAGGGTATGAAGTCAGGGAAATTTCCACACAGGATATTTTCCTTCTTCTTGAACCCTTCTGCCATAACCTACAGAGACCTTGAACACAACTCATCTATGTTCTCCCCTCAACCCTTCTCTTCCTGGATACTGCAAGGGGCCTGATTCCTCTCCATTTCTTCAGCCCCAGGCTTTGCATATCATCCTTTATGACTATTATCATTTTCAATGAGATTTCATCACCAGGCACATTTCATCCCTCCCTTTCAACATGCTGAAGTGACCATTCCCTTTTGGACTCCACGATCCAGTTTCCTACGTCCCCCAGCCTACCCCTTTTCACAACTTCCACTGCAGGAATTACAGGAGCTGACCCTGTAACTCCTCCCTTCCTCTCTCCAGGGACACGAATGGTTTTCCCAGGTGAGGCAGCGATTCACTGATTCACTTACAGGCGGTGGAGCTTTGCAGGGCTGCTAGGGGAAAAGAACATCAGAATGGAACCTCTGAACAAAGGACTGCCCACCCTAAACCCCTTCAGTCAGTAACCCCCCTTCATATGCTCCTTTGTGCGCTGGTCACAGAGTTTGCCTCTAGACAAGACCAAGTCAAATGGTCTCAAGGGCTAAGCATTGGTCTCATTGCTAAGAGCATTTCTACCATTAGAGCAGTCAGGCTTGAACTTTGCTGAAACCGCAGAGTCGTGCCACTCAGGGTTTGCCAGGAAGAGCAAACTCGTGTAGTTACTCAAATCTTATGAAGATAGCTGATATCACAATGCTACACTATTTTGCTTCCTTGCATCCCATGGAAGCATCATCTGCTTACTCAACAGCACCCGGCTCTTGAACCAAACTACACCCAACTTCACTGAAACTACACCCAACATCACTGAAATGCTCCCGCAACCAATGGACTCACTTTCGAGGACTCTTGTGTTACGAAATCCCGTAACTGGATCACTTACCAGCAAAGATAGAGAGGTCCGTTGAAGTCTGATGGTACTATTTTTAAAAGTATTTATTGATAAATGGGCACAAAAATAAGATTAATGCAAACATACAGATAATATACGTCGTCAATACTAAATCTAAAGCGCGGGTATAATAATAACCAATAAGAAATAGCTCTATCATTATCTAGGGGATAATGTATTGTCCGATGGAAAGATAACAGTCACTATCAGTTCGTTCAAGCTGCAGCGTTGTTGGGTTTAAGAGCGATGCCGTTTAAACTTGCCCAGGTCTTTTATGATGCCAATCCGTTGGGTCAGGGGAGCGGATTCCCCCGTTGTTAGCTAAAAGCTGTTTTCCGTGGTTCCAGCCACGGAATTGAACGCACGTGGCCTCCTTCAGATGACTTCCTGCTGTTACATGGTCGCTGAACGTTTCTTCTGGTGAGTCTGAGGGACTGTTCTTACAGACCCTCTTTTATCCTGACTCGCAGGGTTGTAGATGTCAATCAGGTTGGGGGTGTGCACTCTCTCCCTCAACCTCCACTTTGCCTGAGGGCGTTCACGTAGTATAGTAGCTCAATCCACAAATTGGTCTCCAAGAGACAATGGCCATGTCCCGTAGCTTTACATCGCCAGGGAAACGAGCCAGCCTGCTCGTCTCTTTTCCCATTTCCTGGGCCCCTTGACCCAACCCAAGAGTGATCTTGCGATTCTCACAAAGGAGGGGGCTACAGACGTAACACCCACTTTCTTCAGTGCGTCTTTTACCATCGGAAAAAAATGAATTAATACAGAGCCTTACAGGGTGTTAGAATCTAACACAACACCAAAGTCGTCCTTGGGCACTGTGCGGATGCCGAGTAGGACCCAGGGAAGCTCGTCCGCCCAGTTGGCTCCTCGCAGGCGGGCCATGAGGGCCGACTTCAGGTGATGGTGGAAACGCTCCACTAGCCCGTTCGACTGTGGGTGGTAGGCAGTTGTGTGGTGCAGCTGAGTCCCCAAAAGGCTGGCCATAGCTGACCACAGGCTGGAGGTGAACTGGGCGCCTCTGTCGGAGGTAATGTGGGCCAGTACACCAAAGCGAGATATCCAGGTGGTGATCAGGGCTCGGGCGCAAGATTCGGAGGTGGTGTCAGTGAGCGGGACCGCCTCTGGCCATCTTGTGAACTGGTCCATGATAGTCAGGAGGTGCTGCGCTCTGCGCGACACTGGCAGGGGGCCCACGATATCCACATGAATGTGGTCGAAACGCCGGTGGGTGGGATGGAACTGCTGCGGTGGGGCTTTGGTGTGCCGCTGCACCTTGGCCGTCTGGCAGTGCATGCACGTTTTGGCCCATTCACTGACCTGTTTGCGGAGTCCGTGCCAAACGAACCTGCTGGAGGGATGTGCTAAGTTATGAATGGAGTCGAAAACATGGCGCCGCCAGTTTGCCGGGACAATGGGACGGGGCTGGTCGGTGGTGACGTCACAGAGTAGGGTCCTCTCACCTGGGCCCACGGGGAGGTCCTGGAGCTGCAAACCGGAGACTGCGGTTCTGTAACTCGGAATCTCCTCATCTGCTTGCTGTGCCTCTGCCAGTGCCTTGGGAAAGGGCATGAACGGTAGGGCGAGAGAGCGCATCAGCCACGACATTGTCCTTACCCGAGACGTGCCGGACATCCGTCGAGTATTCAGAGATGTAGGACAGGTGGCGTTGCTGGCGGGACGACCAGGGGTCGGACGCTTTTGTAAACGCAAAGGTAAGCGGTTTGTGGTCCGTGAACGCGGTGAAGTGCCGACCTTCTAGGAAGTACCTGAAATGCCGGATTGCCAGGTAGAGCGCCAACAGTTCCCGGTCGAAAGCACTGTACTTGAGCTCGGGTGGCCGCAGGTGTTTGCTGAAAAACGCCAGGGGTTGCCAGCGACCTGCGATGAGTTGCTCCAGCACCCCACCGACTGCCATGTTAGATGCGTCCACTGTGAGGGTGGTAGGGGCGTCCATTCTGGGATGTACTAGCATTGCGGCGTTCGCCAAAGCTTCCTTCATTTGAACGAAAGTGGCGGCGGACTCCTCATCCCAGGTAATGTCCTTGCTCGGACCCGACATCAGGGCGAACAGGGGGCGCATGATCTGGGCAGCTGAAGGGCGGAAGCGGTGGTAGAAATTGACCATACCTACGAATTCCTGAAGGCCTTTGATCGTGGTGGGTCGGGGGAAGTGGCGGATCGCATCTACCTTAGTGGGCAGAGGGGTTGCTCCGTCTTTAGTAATCCTGTGGCCCAGGAAGTCAATGGCATCGAGTCCGAACTGGCATTTGGTGGGGTTGATTGTAAGACCGTACTCACTCAGTCGGGCGCAGAGTTGACGGAGGTGGGACAGATGCTCCTGACGACTGCTGCTGGCTATGAGGATGTCGTCCAAATAGATGAACGCGAAGTCCATTAGCCGCTGGAACGTCTGTGCGGCATTCTTTAGGCCGAACGGCATGCGGAGGAACTCGAAAAGGCCAAACGGGGTGATGAGAGCTGTTTTGGGGACGTCATCAGGATGCATCGGGATTTGATGGTACCCTCGGACGAGGTCTACCTTGGAGAAGATCTGTGCACCGTGCAGGTTTGCTGCAAAGTCCTGAATGTGCGGCACAGGGTAGCAGTCCGGTGTAGTAGCCTCGTTCAGCCTGCGGTAGTCGCCGCACGGTCTCCAGCCTCCCGTCGCTTTGGGCACCATGGCCCATGGGCTGTCGGACCGCCGGATGATCCCCAATTCCTCCATCCTCTGGAACTCCTCCTTCGCCAGTTGGAGCTTGTCCGGGGGAAGCCACTGAGCGCGGGCGTGGAGGGGTGGTCCCTGGGTCGGGATGTGGTGCTGTACGCCGTGTCGGGGCATGGCCGCTGTGAACTGCGGTGCCAGAACAGATGGGAAATCCTCCAGGACCCTGGTGAAGTCGTTGTCAGACAGCGTGATGGAGCCGAGGTGAGGGGCTGGCAACTGGGCTGCACCCAGGGAGAACGCCTGAAACGTCTCTTCCTGGGCAGGTCGACCAGCAGGCTGTGAGCCCGCAAAAAATCCGCACCCAGAAGCGGTTGGGCTACGGCGGCCAGTGTAAAGTCCCACGTGAACTGGCTGGAGCCGAACTGTAGCTGCACCTGACGGGTGCCATAGGTCCTTACTGTGCTGCCGTTCACGGCCCTCAGGGGGGGACCCGGTGCCCTGCTGCGGGTGTCGTAACTCGTCGGAGGTAAAACGCTGATCTCGGCACCAGTATCGACCAAAAACCGGCGTCCCGACCTTCTATCCCACACATACAGGAGGCTATCCCGATGGCCAGCCGCCGTAGCCATCAGCGGCGGCTGGCCCTGACGTTTCCCGGGAACTTGCAGGGCGGGCGACAACTGCGGGCTTCTGCTCCCCACCGGTGGTGGTAGAAGCACCAGTGTTCATTGGGCCGGGGGTTGGCGGGCTCTGCGGCCGGGCCTGGACTGGTTTGCTGCTGGGAGATCCGTGCGATGGACGCCCCGCTCACCTTTTTGGCGTTCCATAGAAAGTCCACCCGGGCTGCCACCTTCCGGGGGTCACTGAAATCCGCGTCGGACAACAGCAGGCGTATGTCCTCGGGCAGCTGCTCCAGGAATGCCTGCTGAAACATGAGGCAGGGCTTGTGACCTCCGGCCAGGGACAGCATCTCATTCATTAAAGCCGATGGAGGTCTGTCTCCCAAGCCATCCAGGTGCAGTAAACGGGCAGCCCGCTTGAGCCGTGAGAGTCCGAAAGTCCTGAGGAGCAGGGCTTTGAATTCCATGTACTTGCCGTCTGCCGGGGGCGACTGTACGAACTCCGCGACCTGGGCCGCTGTGTCCTGGTCGAGGGAGCTCACCACGTAGTAGTAGCGGGTGTCTTCTGAGGTGATCTGGCGAACGTGGAATTGGGCTTCAGGTTGCTGGAACCATAGGTTCGGTCGCTGTGTCCAGAAACCCGGCAGTTTCAACGAAACCGCATGAACAGAGGCGCCGTCGGTCATTTCTGGTCCAAAAATCGTTTGGACCGTCGGGGTCACCAGTTGTAGCGGTGTGTTACATGCAGCGCTAAAATTATGACACGGAGTCGGTAACTGCAGTCGAAGGAAAAAACTTTATTCGAAATCCTCAGCCTCACTTTTAAGCCTCCCTCAACCTGCCCCCCGTGGCACAGAGGCTCCAAAGCTCTGTGCACGCAAACCCCCGTAGGCTATCTAATAGTGAGCCGGTTAGGATGTGCCAGGAAATGGGTCGCCACAGCATCCCCATTAACCGTCGCCTCTTTTCCGGTGAGGTCCCACGTGGGGAGCTTGGGTAATGTGGTGAGATATAGGAATTATTTTATCAACACCGTGTCCCAAACTTAGACCATCTTCTGAATTTCCACCCAACTCTTTAATTTTACACAGGTGGCGAGCCCTCTCGTCAGGACCCTTCAGGCTGTGTGTTTTCAGTTCGACCGCTTTGCTCAAGCAGCATTTCAAATTCTGCCTTTTCACACCACACTCTGGAATAACAATAGCGTGGGGGGCCCCGTCACCTTCCGGCTGAATCAGTAAGCGATCGGCAGGGTTTAAAATGTCTTCATTCGATTTGGGAACTACAGATTTCCTGTTTCCTTCAATGATAATATTTATCTCCCCATCTTTGAACTCCACATTAACTTTCAAAACACCTTCTAGCACAAACACCTGGGAACTCTCACATCCCACTATTAACAAGGTTAACCCTTTCTTCACTGAACCAAGTCTATCTGACCCACAAGGACGGCCGTCTTGTTCCACTGAATCAAATACCTCAGACTTTATCTGAGCTCTGTTACTAGGTTCAGTACCACATGCATCCCCATCTTGGACACACTCAAACGGAATATTGGCCTCTTCCAGGCTTTCAATACCCGTACCCTTTTCAAATTCTCCGTTTCCCTGATCCTCCCAGGTACTCTCTGGGCAACTCCCTTCTGGAGTAAACTCAACCCCGTGGGCTGAAACAACCTCATCTGCCAACCCAGCAGACTTCTTCGAGGCAAGGGTACCCTTTACATCTAGGATTGCCCTCATTTCATTATGGGGAACACCTTTAGAATTTTCAACTTCTTCAAACAGTTCTGCCAAACCAGACAGATCATTCCTGTCCAACTCTGGACCTCTTACCCTCTCCATCGGTTCCTCATCTTTATTTTCTGCCTCTAGGACCTTTCTCCTCGCTAAGGGAAGATCTACCTCTGCTCCCTTACCCTCTTTCACTTTACTACTCTTCGTTTTACCACCCTCTAAACCCTCGTGGTACAGGGTCGGTAGAAACGTCTCGGCCAAATCAAAACTGGCCAGATTTAAACTGCTCTCGTTCTCAGCTGCCTCTCTTGGCAGGCTGCCAGTGACCGCGCATGTGGGATAGATCTTGGAATCTAGGGGCGGGACCTCAAACCTCACAGACTTGGTTGTCAGCTTCACGGCTGCACCCATCTTTCCACCCGCTAAGTCGTTACCCAGAAGGACGACCATGCCTTCCCCCGGCATCTCCGGCAGTACCTCCAATTCCACTGGTCCAGACACCAGCTCACAATTCAGAATGACCCTATGCAAGGGCACCACTTCGGTCCATTTGCCTATGCCTCTCAGGGCTACCTCTCCTGTCTGGGGACCAAACTCTAGTACCTTACTCCTTTTCAACGACAGCTCAGCCCCCGTGTCTCTCCAGATCCGTACAGGAACGGGTGTGTCTCCCTCCCTCACAGACATGGTTCCGTGTGACAGACAAGTCTCAGACCCTTCTCGTACTCTTTCTACCCAGGGCTCTCTTGTCGATTTACTGATTACCACAGCACATCTGATAGGGACTGCTGCTTTCCCTTTTCCTGTCTCTTTCCTCGGAGCAAAACACCAAGATGCAATATGTCCCCCCCTTTCCACAATTTAAATAGGTCAAGCCTGGAAATCTCTGGTCGTCTGGCCTTTCCCCCTCAACCTTACCACTAGCTTCCGGTGGGACCTCTGCCTCAGCCAGCGGACTTTCTCGATCGTTCCCATGGTCTCTCTGGGAACTTTTATTCGAGGAAAACTTTGTCTTGTGGGTTAGGGCATATTCATCTGTGAACCTAGCAAATTCCGAGATGGACTTATGCGGTTTCTCATTCAAATACATCCGGATATCCTCTGAAACACAACCTTTAAATTCCTCAATCAGATTTAACTCCCTGAGACGCCCATAATCCTCTCCCACTCTCTCTGCGGTGTACCACCGGTCCAAGAGCACACCCTTCTCATAGGCGAATTCCGTATATGTCTGATTCCACCCTTTCCTTAAATTTCTGAACTTTAGTCTATACGCCTCAGGTACTAGCTCATAACTCTAGAGAATGGCCGCCTTTACATTGTCATAACTCTCCTCCACCATGGCCAACGCCGTATACGCCCGCTGTGCCTTCCCCTTTAACACACTTTGTAACAACGCCACCCACTGATCTCTGGGCCACTTCTGATTCGCTGCCACCTTTTCAAAAAGCAAGAAATAACTATCAACATCTGTCTCTTCGAACGGAAGTACTAACCTCAACTCTCGACTAACATTGAACCACTCCTCTCGGTCTGACCCCGGAACTCGTGGCTCCTGCCGTAACTTCTCCATCTCCAAGTCATGTTTCCTCTGTTTCTCTTTCTCAGCTGCCTCCAGCTGTTTTAACCGCATTTCATGCTCTCGTTTCACCTCTAACTCCTTCAGCTGAAGCGCATGCTCCCTCTCTTTCTCTCTCTCGGCCCTTTCCCTCTCTTGCTCTCTCTCTCTCTCTCTCTCACAGCTGCCTCCAGCTGCTTTAACTTAATTGCATGTTCCAACTTTAATTTCTCCAACTCTAACTGAGCCGTCCCACTAGCTGGTACCTTTTCAGGGATATTTTCCAATACCTCAGCTGTAAACACATTCTTCCCAATATAATACTGAGTTATTGCCCTTCGCACCTCCCGCTTTTTCACTGACAACCTCACCCCTGCAAGGTTTAACTCCTTCGCCAATTTTATCAAGTCCAATTTGGAGGCCACCTCCAGCGCCTCCAGAGTCGGGTTTTCTATAAATTCACCCACGTCCATCTTTGCTGGTTTCCCGTCTGGCTACCCGCATAACCAGATCCAAGTTTGGACTTACAATCCCGATTCACTGGCCTCCCAATTTGGTGCCAAATCTCGAGACAAGAACCCCAACTTTGTTACGAAATCCAGTAACTGGGTCACTTACCAGCAAAGATAGAGAGGTCCGTTGAAGTCTGATGGTACTATTTTTTAAAGTATTCATTGATAAAGGGCACAAAAATAAGATTAATGCAAACATACAGATAATATACATCGTCAATACTAAATCTAAAGCGCGGGTATAATAATAACCAATAAGAAATAACTATTGTTGTCTAGGGGATAATGTATTGTCTGATGGAAAGATAACAGTCACTATCAGTTCGTTCAAGCTGCAGCGTTGTTGGGTTTAAGAGCGATGCCGTTTAAACTTGCCCAGGTCTGTTATGATGCCAATCCGTTGGGTCAGGGGAGCGGATTACCCCGTTGTTAGCTAAAAGCTGTTTCCTGTGGTTCCAGCCACGGAATTGAACGCACGTGGCCTCCTTCAGATGACTTCCTGCTGTTACGTGGTCGCTGAACGTTTCTTCTGGTGCGTCTGAGGGACTGTTCCTACAGACCCTCTTTTATCCTGACTCGCAGGGTCGTAGATGTCAATCAGGTTGGGGGTGTGCACTCTCTCCCTCAACCTCCACTTTGCCTGAGGGCGTTCACGTAGTATAGTAGCTCAATCCACAAATTGGTCTCCAAGAGACAATGGCCATGTCCCGTAGCTTTACATTGCTGGGGAAACGAGCCAGCCTGCTCGTCTCTTTTCCCATTTCCTGGGCCCCTTGACCCAACCCAAGAGTGATCTTGTGATTCTCACAGAGGAGGGGGCTACAGACGTAACACTTGATACTTATTGCCATATTTATTATTCATTTATTTTTGCATTCGCACAGTTTATTGTCTTCTGCACTCTGCTTGGACGCTGTAGACGGGCGGCCTTTCATTCATTCTGTTATTGTTAATATTCTATTGATTTATTCAGTATGCCCACAATAAAATGAATCTTAGTGTTGTATATGATAGTAAACTTTGAACACTGAACTTTGACATTATCTGATCTTTAAATGGTACATGGTGAAGAACAATCTAATTTGTGTGGCATAGTGGGATGAGAATTGTGTAGAATGGATGTTCCAAATATCATATGGAATACTCCCAAATTTCTACTATGGCTTTGACTATTAATCGTGATGGGGATACCTTTACCATGTTAAACGTGAAGGGTGAACCATTTAACCAGTTAAGGGACAAACCAAGCTACTTGGAATGACTTGCTCGCTACTTGTAACTTTTGCCTGTTGGTGAAATTACCTTAATAATTCTGGATATACATTATACTATGCTTAAAACCTTCCTTCCAAAAACTGTTTCCAAGTTAAGGAGAAGGTAAGTTTCAGGTCAAACGATTATGCAGAAGTGGCGTCATATAAATGACTGGAATTCATCATAATTATGGGCCATGTCATATGACATCATCATTATGTGCCATATTGTATGATATGGGTGATCATGGTCTCATGATCATGATTAATCTTAGCAATTTTTCTGCAGAAGTGGTCACCATTGCCTTGCTTGTAATACAGGTGACCCGAGACATTATCAATACTCTTCAGAGATTGTCTGCCTGGTGTCAGTGGTCGTATAACCAGGACTTGTGATCTGCACCAGCTGCTCGTACGACCATCCACCACCTGTTTCCATGGTTTCACACGACCCTGATTGTGGGGCTGAGCAGGTGCCACACCTTTCCAAGGCGTGACTGGCAGGTGGAGACATATCTCCACTCCGCCACCCAAGTTACAGCATGAAAAATTTACATAACTAGAACAGTAAGACGTGCCAAGTTCTTCACATCTCTGTCATAAAGCAAAATTTGACATGGAGCCAAATATAATAGTAAGATGTGGTGAGTGAGTTAAAGGAAAAATGAGATAGAGAAATCCATGGAAGAAATCCTAGAGGTGAGGAACAGACAGCCAAGAGTGCAGATGACACTGATAGAGCATAGGATTATCTTACATGGTGAATCACAGAAAATTCTTAGTACAAGTGGAGGCTATTCAACCCATTAAAATCTTGCTAGACCAAGAAGAGAAACCTCCAGCAACATACTACTTTTAAGGGCCCTTGGCCTTGCAGTTCACGGCTCTTCAAGTCTACACATGTGTAACTTCAATGTGATGAGGGTCCTGCTTCTACCACCCTTTCAGGTGGTAAGTTCAGATCTCAACCACCTGTAGCGACTACTTAAAAACAAACTCAAAGTTGCTGAGAGGCTAGGTGAGGGAGTATTGCGCTGTATGATGTGCTTCCAGCTATCTGAATTTCAAGTCGAAAAGCACATCTAATTCTTTCTTCAAACCAACAATAAAATCATTCGACTCTTCCGTGATTCATGTAAAACAAAAACAAGCGCGACGAGTGTAATTGGATCAAATTTAAATAAAGACAAGCAGTCAACAAAAGATATGTACCCCTACTCACCCCCCTCTATATTTTTATTTGTTTAGATACAGCGAGGAATAGGCCCATCTGGGCACCCAGCAAACTGTCGATTTAATCTGAGCCTAATCACAGGACAATTTACAATGACCAATTAACCTACCAACCAGTACGTCTTTGGACTGTGGGAGGAAACCTGAGCACCCAGAGGAAACCCATGGGGTCATGGGGAGAACGTACAAACTCCTTACAGGCAGCGGTGGGCTCTATGCCGTCATGCAGGTGAACAGGTGACTATATTCATTTATTTCTATCACCACCTAAACCCACGTGACAAATTAGTTTAACCCAGAGTGAGGATACACAACACAAACTGATAATAAGCAGATAAGTGACTCCTACATGACTCATGGGTGAAGGGACATTAGATGATCAGACATCAATCTTCTATCACACTTTCCGGTTTCATTTCTCCTTCCAGAGAACAAACTCCACCCACCCCCATACCTCCTCCCACACGTCCTCTATTCCCCATCCTAACTTTTCACTACTTCTTACCTGCCTATCACCCAGCTCTTATCCCCCTTCCCTTTCTCCCATTGTCCACTCTCTTCTCCTATCAGGTTCCTTCTTCTCCAGCCTTGACCTTCCCCACCCAGCTGGCTTCACCTATCACCTTCCAGCTAGCCTCCTTCCCCTCTCCCTCCACTTTTTTATTCTGGCATCTTCCCCCTTCCTTCTCAGTCCTGAAGAAGGGTTTCAGCCTGAAACATCTGCCTGACCTGCTAAGTTCCTTCACAGCTCTGTGTGTATTGTTTTGGATTTCTAGCATCTGCACCCTTTCTTGTTCTATTACACTTTTTGTCTTTAACGAAAGTTGACTCAGGGATCTTGATTCTCATCAGAAGACATCTCAGATCGGGTGCAGGTTATTCTCAAGAGGGAGGGCAAGACTCCAGATGTTGTGGTCCGTGTAGGGACCAATGACGTGGGTAGGATGAGTGAGGGGGTCCTGCGTAGGGAGTTCAGGGAGTTAGGTGCGAAGCTGAAGAGCAGGACCTCCAGGGTAACAATCTCAGGATTGCTACCTGTGCCACATGCGAGTGAGGCAAGAAACAGAAAGATTATAAAGATTAATACTTGGCTGAGGAGAGGATGGTGCAGGAGGGAGGGCTTCAGGTTTGTAGATAATTGGGCTTTGTTCCAGGGAAGGTGGGATCTGTTCCGAAGGGACGGTTTACACCTGAACTGGAGCGGTACTAACATTATTGCAGGGAAGTTTGCTAGTGCTTCTTGGGGGGGGGGTGGTTTAAACTAAATTTGCAGGGGGCAGGGATCCAGAATGTGAGGGAGGATAGCGAGAGGAAGAATAAGGGACAGGTGGGGCTACACGGTTCCGGAATATTAAGTGTTAATAGAGAAAGGTGAGGCGGAACAAGTGATAAGGAGGACACATGTACAGAGGGATGGTCTGATGGAACATGGAGTTAATGTGTTGAAAGAATAAGTAAATTTAAGAAGGACAACAAAATTCTAGGGGCATATAGCCCAATGGGAGTTCGGGGAGCTGGGTTAAGCACAATAGGCAACGATTCAAACAGAGAGAGGAGAAATGGGCTAAAAATTCTAGATCTGAATGCACAATGTGTCAGAAATAAGGCGGATGAGCTTGAAGCCCAGGTGCGAACGGGTAACTATGATGTTGTTGGGATAACGGAGACATGGCTGCAGGGAGATCAGACCTGGGAAATGAATGTACAAGGGTATACGTGCTATCGTAGGGACAGAATTGTGGGCAGAGGGGGTGGGGTGGCCCTGTTGGTGAGGAATGAGATTCAGTCCTTTGCAAGGGGGGACATAGGGTCAGGAGAAGTAGAGTCTGTGTGGATAGAACTGAGGAACAGTAAGGGCAAAAGGACCCAAATGGGTGTTGTCTACAAGCCACCAAACAGTAGCATGGATATTGGGTGCCAGTTGAATAGGGAGTTAACATTGGCATGTGGCAAAGGTAATGTCGCAGTAGTTATGGGGGATTTCAACATGCAGGTGATCTGGGAGAATCAGGTTGGTGCTGGACCACAGGATAGGGAGTTTGTAGAGTGCCTACGGGATGCATTCTTGGAACAGCTTGTACGAGAGCCGACCAGGGACAAGGTTATTCTGGATTTAGTGTTATGTAATGAACAGGATTTGATAAACGATCTTGAAGTAAAGGAGCCATTAGGGGGTAGTGACCATAATATGATAAGTTTTTATCTGCAATTTGAGAAGGATAAGGGCAGCTCGGAGGTGTCAGTGTTGCAGTTGAACAGGGGAAACTATGGAGCCATGAGGGAGGAGCAGGCCAAAGTTAACTGGACGGTTAGCCTAGCAGAAAAGACAGTGGAACAACAATGGCGGGTATTCTTGGGAATAATGCACAAGGTACAAAATCAGTTCATCCCCCAGAGAAGGAAGGATTCAAAGGGGGGGAAAGGGGCCACAGTGGTTGACAAAGGAAGTCAGAGATTGCATAGCATTAAAAAAAAGGAAGTATGACAGAGCTAAGGTGAGTGGGAGGACGGATGATTGGGAAGTTTTTAAGGAACAACAGGACTTAACTAAAAAGACAATACGGGGAAAAAAATGAGGTATGAATGCAAGCTAGCCAGGAATATAAAGGAAGATAGCAAAAGCTTTTTTAGGTATGTGAAGAGAAAGAAGATAGTTAGGAACAATGTTGGGCCCTTGAAGAATGAATTGGGTGAAATTGTAATGGGAAACAGAGAAATGGCAGAAGAATTTAAGGAGTACTTTAGATCTGTTTTCACTAATGAAGACACAAGCAATCTCCCAGATGTATAGATGGGCCAAGGACATAGGGTAACAGAGGAAATGAAACCGATTGACATTAGGAAGGAAACGGTGATGAGAAGACTGATGGGACTGAAGGCTGACAAATCCCCAGGTCTGGATGGTCTGCATCCTAGGGTACTAAAGGAGGTGGCCCTGGAAATTGCGGATGCATTGGTAATCATTTTCCAATATTCCTTAGACTTAGGATCAGTTCCTGAGGATTGGAGAATGGCTAATATTATCCCACTTTTTAAGAAAGGAGGGAGGGAGAAAACAAACTATCGACCTGTCAGCCTGACATCGGTGGTGGGGAAGATACTAGAGTCCATTATTAAGGATGAAGTAGTGGCATATCTAGATAGCAGTGATAGGATTGGGCCCAGCCAGCATGGATTTACCAAGGGTAAATCATGCTTGACTAATCTGTTGGAGTTTTTCGAGGATGTAACCAGGAAGTTAGACGGGGGAAATCCAGTGGATGTAGTGTACCTCAGTTTTCAGAAGGCATTTGATAAGGTCCCACATAGGAGATTGGTGGGTAAAATCAAAGCTCAGGGTATCGGGGGGAAGACATTGACATGGATAGAAAACTGGTTGGCAGATAGAAAGCAAAGGGTAGCGGTGAATGGGTGTTTCTTGGAATGGCAGGTGGTGACTAGTGGGGTGCCACAGGGCTCGATATTGGGACCACAGCTGTTTACAATTTACGTCAACGATTTGGATGAAGGCATTGAAAATAACATCAGCAAATTTGCTGATGATACTAAGCTGGGTGGCAGGGTGACATGTGATGAGGATGTTAGGAGAATTCAGGGTGACTTGGATAGGCTGGGTGAGTAGGCAGATACTTGGCAGATGGCGTTTAATGTGAATAAGTGTGAGGTTATCCACTTTGGGAGTAAGAACAGGAAGACAGATTATTATCTGAATGGTGTAGAGTTAAGTAAGGGAGAAATACAAAGAGATCTAGGAGTCCTTGTTCATCAGTCACTGAAGATGAATGAGCAAGTGCAGCAGGCAGTGAAGAAGGCTAATGGAATGTTGGCCTTTATTACAAAGGGAATTGAGTACAAGAGCAAGGAAATCCTCTTGCATTTGTACAGAGCCCTGGTGAGACCACACCTGGAGTATTGTGTACAGTTTTGGTCTCCAGGGTTAAGGAAGGACATCCTGGCTGTAGAGGAAGTGTAGCGTAGATTCACAAGGTTAATTCCTGGGATGTCTGGACTGTCTTACGCAGAGAGGTTAGAGAGACTGGGCTTGTACAGGCTGGAATTAAGGAGATTGAGAGGGGATCTGATTGAAACATATAAGATTAGTAAGGGATTGGACAAGATAGAGGCAGGAAATATGCTCCAGATGCTGGGAGAGTCCAGTACCAGAGGGCATGGTTTGAGAATAAGGGGTAGGTCATTTAGGACAGATTTAAGGAAAAACCTCTTCTCCCAGAGAGTTGTGGGGGTCTGGAATGCACTGCCTCGGAAGGTAGTGGAGGCCAATTCTCTGGATGCTTTCAAGAAGGAGCCAGATAGGTATCTTATGGATAGGGGAATCAAGGGATATGGGGACGAGGCAGGAACCGGGTATTGATAGTAGTTGATCAGCCATGATCTCAAAATGGCGGTGCAGGCTCGAAGGGCCGAATGGTCTACTTCTGCACCTATTGTCTATTGTCTATAAGATAAATGAACAACGTCATTCATGTCCTCCCTCTCTTTCAAGTTATCATAGTTACTATTCCTCAGCAAACACTCTCAAAGTCAACATATACTGTGCACTGTTTCAATATGTACATGATCTTGCTGAGGCATCATGAACTTAAATGGAAATGTATGAGTGGGATTTTGCACACACACATGCGTGATCACAAAAGGCAAGTGGGCCTGTTGACATTTTGCCAGCCTTTTCCTGTTTGTGTACTGGCAACTCAAGGAGTCTATTAACAGAATGCAATTGGAGCAACTCCCGTGTCAACTACACTGGAGAACAGAAACTCACTTCAGAGAAGAATGGCTGGGAAAGATAACTAACAGGAAATCCTTGGCTGATAACTAATACCCAGAAAACTTTTGGCTTGACTGACAAGCAGGCCTACCATTTTATGTCAAGAGCAACTCCTCTTTGGATAAACTGAGTTTTACTTTCTCTGCTTACAACAGAACTGTTGTAAACAGAGAAACTGTAAACTGTAAAAACCCGATAAAATCCCCCTCACAGGTTCACACAGTAGAGCTGCCTGAGAAAACCAAGCAACAAGTTAATGTTGAATGAACTGGCCAAGGGGACAAAACGGGTTGCAAGGCCCCTTTGCCGTGGCTGTGCAACGTACTGTAGACATTATTTAGGCCTCAAACAGTGGATAAGGATCTGACTCTGAACTATCTGTGAAGAGCTGACACTGTCAAAGACCATTTTAATTGCTACTAAATGTCATTGATGAAAAGCACATTGTCTAAAGAATTGAAAATTATTTGAAACATCATAAAAGTTTTATGTAAAAAAATCGAGATTCCGTACTCAAAACATTAATATTAATTAAAATAAAGCAAACACAAGTCATTCAACTCTTCCATCCAGATTAATAGCCTCATTCATTTCCAAGAGTATACATTTTTAGGGGCCAAATGTGAAATGCATTTTAGAAAGAGCATGGTAAAACTGCCCTGAGCAGGACATCGATCAGATACACTAGCATCTGCCATCCAGTCTATTCCTCAATTCCTGGACTCCGTGCAGGCAGGGACATCAAGAATGCACTGACTCACGCGATGGTGTTAGCCAATAATTTCTTGTGAAACAGTCAGCTAAACTGTAGCACAGTCCTGGGCAGTGAGCCATCAGTCCGGGGGCAGAATTCTCCTGTTCCTGATGAATTGTGTTTTAAGCAACCTAGGGAAATGATCAGAGGCTTACCCACATGGATTCCAGCTGCTTCACTGGAAGGGCAGGGCAGCAGATGATGCTTCAGAGTTCTGGACCTACAACGGAGATTGTATCTTTGGATCATTTTCAGGGTCCCTTGGCAATGACACAATTTTTACTTTCACACTTCCATTCACTTCTCCTTGGCTTTGGGCTTTATTGTTCTGATTGCTATTGGCTTAAATTTATTGTTTGCATGATGTGTTTCTTTTCTCTCTGCATATTGGCTGTTTTTTTAAAAAAATAGGTTCTTTTGGGTTTGTGGCTGACTGTACGGAGACAAGATTGTGTAATATATGCATACTTTGACAATAAATGTACTTTGAATACTTTCTGTAATTCTGTAATTCTCTCTCTGTCTCATGCCAATTTCTCTCAAAATCAAAACTTACTCAGACTCCAGCTTTTTTCAATCCATCACTGTTAAGTCTGTCTTCCTCTCTCCATAGGTGCTGTGTGGATTGGGGAGCATCTTCAGCCAGGAAATGCACTGCACTCCACTAACAAACAAAAATCCCTACATCAGGTTGCACTGTAACCAATTGCCAAGCAGGAAGAGGTAAAGAGAGATACCTTTTCAATCAGACCCGCAATCAAGATTTAAAAGGCAGAGTTTCGCAGCAGTTTCTCGGAGTTGTACTGCAACCAATCGCAAAATAGGATTCATTAGAAAGGGCAACGTAAAAATAACACAAATGCAAGCTGAGTGGCCGTTCTTTTGAGCGTGCCAGTGTCTAGAGTGGCTTTGGCTCATCAGGCTTGGGCGGGATAAAGTATCCGGTACATTTCTCTTTTTGTTCTTACTTGTTCATTCTTCTCCTGTTAGGGCAGAGTTGGTGCAGTGAAAATGGCTCCAGGGTCTGTGTTTTGTACTGTGTATGGGAGACCTCCGGCCTCTTGGAAAAAAACATTGTACCAGCAGCACCGAGCTGCAGTTCCTACAAGAGCGTATCCAGGGACTGGAGCTGCGGCTTGATGACCTGTGGCTCTTACGGGAGAACGAGGAGGTGATAGACAGGAGCTACGGGGAGTTACTCACCTCTGGGTTGCAAGAGATAGGCAACTGTGTGACTGTCAGGAGAAAGAAGGGGAATGCACCCATGGTCGTTCCCTCAATGATTTTGATACGGTTGAGGGGGACGGCCTACTAGGAGAGAGCCACGCTGGACGGGTCACTGGCATAGAGTGGCTCAGAAGAGCAGCGAGGCGAAGAGGACTGCAGTGGTGATAGGCGATTCCATAGTCAGAGGAACAGAGAGGTGAGGTTCTGTGGCTGCGATACAGACATCCGGATGGTATGTTGCCTCCCAGGTACCAGGGTCAGGGATGTCTCAGATCAGGTCCATGGCATTCTCAAGAGGAGGGGTCAGCAGCCCGAAGTCTTTGTGCATATTGGTACCAATGACATAGGTAAACAAGATGAAGAGGTCCTGAAGAGAGATCTTAGATAGCTAGGTAGAAAAACGAAGAAAGAGGACCCTCAGGGTTGTAATCTCTAGATTGCTGCCTTCGCCATGTACCAGTGAGGGTCAGAATAGGATGACTTGGCAGGTGAGTGTGTGGCTGAGGAACTGGAGCAAGGGGCAGGAGTTCAGATTTATGGATCATTGGGATCTCTTCTGGGGAAAGTACGACCTATACAAAAGGGACAGGTTACATCTGAACCCGAGGGGGACCTATATCCTTGTGGGCAGGCTTGCTAGGGTTGTTTAGGAGGGTTTAAATTAATTTGGCAGGATGATGGGAAAACGAGTGAGAGTGCTGAAGATGAGGTAGCTGGGTTACAGCGAAGGCAATATAGTAGTGAGACTCCTAGCAAGGAGAGGTTGATGATAGGGCAAAATTACGGTCAACAGGATGAAATGCAATGTAAAAGGCAGACAGAATTGAAAAGGGTGAATACAGGACTGAAGATGTTATATTCGAATGCATGCAGAATTCAGAATGAGGTAGATGTACCTGTACCACAGTTACAGATTGGCACGTATGATGTTGGCATCACTGGATTGAGGCTGAAAGAATATAGCTAGGAACTTAATGTCTAAGGATACACATTGTATCTAAAGGACAGGCAGGAAGGCAGACAGCGTGGCATGGCTCTTTTGGTAAAAATGAGATCAAATCATTAGAAAGAGGTGACAGAGTTGGACGGCAAGCATAAATTCAGCAGCTCGCGGAATGAAGCGGTGATAGAATTCACCATGCCCCAAAACTCCTGTAGCTTCATTGTAGTGCAGGGCAGTGAGAAATCAATAATAGCGGCTACTTTTGATGGGAGGGGTTCTGCCCCTTCTGCGGAGATGCGATAGCAAGAAAAGTCAAGGGCTGACAACCCAAGGTGGCATTTAGCAGGGTTAATAATCAACCCAGGTTGGCTTAAGCACTTGAAAACATGCGGAGATGGGACACGAGCTCAGATTTGAATGCAAAGTTGGCAGGTATGTCATGCAGGTAAACTAATGTGTGGCACCGGATAACGATCAGATGTCGTGACTTCATTAAGGCGTCGGCAATCACCAAGCGGGCGGCAGCAACCATCAGACGTAGGGACCATACGGAGGGCCGAAGCCCAGAGTGATGCACCATCAATAACTCACTCTGAGACGTAAAGGCGAGATATCGGCTTTTATTGACTGGAAAAAGGAACAAGCAGTGAGTGACCACCATACTACATCCTGGAGACTGAGAGGCCGGGCTCAGGCCTCAATCACCTTTATACAGGGGTCTGTAGGAGGAGACACAAGAGCAGTCAGCAGGGGGCGTGTCCAGACAGGTATATGTAGTTCATCACACAGAGGCTATTCGATTGGCGTGCAGGGAGAGACAGCATGTGGTCCATTAGCTCTGAGGCCTTATCATCACCGAGGGTGGGCCAGGTGAGCAACTGTTTGGTGCACTTAGACTCCATCAGTCCAGAAGTCTGTAAAAGGTGAATTTTCAGCAATCAGTATTTATCGTGCTCGAGTGGGTGTTCCAGTAAACTTATCACTTTTGGAGCCGTGGAGTCGGTGAGTGACGATACTACATAGAAATATTCGGTGTTGTTGGCGGAGATTTCTTGAAGCGCAAATTGAGCATCCGCTTCTATGAACAAAGCGACGGAATTTTGCTCCAACCCTCCCTCGCCCCCCAATTTCAAAGCAATTGTTTTGGCTGATGACCCTGATGTTCTAGCATGGTTCCAAAGTCATTGAACAAGTCGGCCAATGTTGTCGCTTTGAAACTGGGGGAGTTTTGGGAGCAAAATGCCATCGCTTGGTTCGTACAAGCGGAGGCTCAATTCATATTTCACCAATGAAACCATTCACTGAGCACCAAAAAACTGAACCCAAAGTGCACTATAAACCCTTTACATGATCATGTCGTTCCAGCCTCTTAAAGTGAAACCCCAAATCAAGGTCGGCAGTTGTGAATTATACACATTTCCCCCAATTACGTTACTCTACAGGTAAAGCTAGGGTAAAAAGGCCCTGATGGGAGTTGCATACAGTCCTCCAAACAGTAGTAAGTACATTGTCTGCAAGTTACAAGGAAGATAGAAAATGCTTTCTAAAAGGGCAATGTTACAATAGTCATTCATATGCCGGCAGATTGGGAAAACCAGGTTGGTGTGGGATTCCAGGAGGGAAGGTTTTGAGAATGCTTCTAAGATGCTTTTCTAGAGCAGTTCGTAGTTGAGCCCTCTTTGGGATGTGTAATAAACTGAACGCTATCCTGGATTGGGTGTTGTGCAATAAATCGGAATTGATTAGAGAGTTTAAGGTAAAAGAGCCCTTAGGGGAAAGTGATCATACAATGACAGAGCTAAAGTCAGATGTATCAGTATTACAGTGGAGTAAAAGGATTTACAGAGGCATGAGAGATAAGTGGGCCAAAATTGATTGGAAAAGAACACTGGCAGGGATATTGGAAAATTAGCAATGGCTGTAATTTCTGGAAACAACTTGGAAGGTGCAGGATATGTACGTCCCAAAGAGGAAGAAGTATTCTAAAGGAAAGATGACATAACTGACTAACAAGTTGGCAAAGCCAATGAGAGAGAGAGAGAGAGAGAGAGAGAGAGAGAGAGAGAGAGAGAGAGAGAGAGAGAGAGAGAGAGAGAGAGAGAGAGAGAGAGAGAGCGAGAGAGAGAGAGAGCGAGAGAGAGAGAGAGCGAGAGAGAGAGAGCGAGAGAGAGAGAGAGAGAGAGAAATAGTGGGAAGTTTTAGGCTTGGGAAGCTGTCAAAAACCAACAGAAGGCAACTAAATAAAGTCATTAAGAAGGAAAAGATAGAATATGAAAGTAAGCTAGCCAGTAATATTAAAGAGGACACCAAAATGTAAAGGTGTAGGAGAGAGGTGAGAGTGGATATTGGACCACTGGAAAATGATGCAGGAGATGTAGTAAAGGGAGCAATGAGGTGGTGATAGAACTGAATATGTATTTTGCATCAGTCTTCACTGTGGAAGGCACTAGCAGTATGCTAGAAATTCCAGGGGGCAGAACTTTGTGAAGTTGCCAATACCAGGGAGAAGGGTCTAGTGAAACTGAAAGGTCTGAAGGTAATTAAATCACCTGGACCAAATGGTGTACACCTCAGGGTTCTGAAAGTGGTGGCTGAAGAGATTGTGGAGGTATTAGTATTGATCTTTCATGAATCACTAGATTCCAGAATGGTTCCCGAACACTAGAAAATTGCAAATGTCACTTCACTTTTCTAGAAGGGGGAGAAGCAGAAGAAAGGAAACTATAGGCCAGTTAGTCTGACCTCAGAATTTGGGAAGATGTTGGAGTCGACTGCTAAGAATATGGTTTCGGGGTACTTGGAGGCACGTGATAAAATAAGCCAAAGTCAGAATAGTTTCCTTAAGGGAAAAGTTTGCCTAACAAATCTGTTGAAATTCTTTGAAGAAATAACAAGCAGGATCGACAAAGGAGAATAGATAGAAGTTGTGCACTTGGATTTTCAGAAGACATTTGACAAAGTGCCACACATGAGGCTGCTTAACAAGTTAAGACCCCTTGTATTCCAGGAAAGATGCTAGAATGGATAAAGCAGTGGCTGAGTGGCAGGAGGCAAAGAGTGGGAATAAAGGGAGCCTTTTCTGGTTGCCTGCTGGTGACTAGTGGGACTGCTTCTTTTTAAGTTATACGTCAATGACTTGGATGACAGAATTGATGGCTCTGTTGCCAAGTTTGTGGATGATACAAAGAAAGGTAGAGGAGCAGATAGTTTTGAGGAATTAGAGAACTACAGATGGACTTAGACATATTGGAAAAATGGGCAAAATGTGGCTGACGAAATACAGTGTCGGGAATTGATTTATCATGAACTTTGATAGAAGAAATAAAAGAGAAGTCTATTTTCTAAATGGAGACAGAATTCAAAATTGTGAGGTGCAAAGGGATTTGGGGAGTCCTCCTGCAGGATTCCCTAAAGGTTAATTTGCAGGTTGAGTCTGTGGTGAGGAAGGCAGATGTGATGTTAGCATTCATTTCAAGAGGACTAGAATATAAAAGCAAGGATATAATGTTGATGCTTTATAAAGCACTGGAGTATTGTGAGCAGTTTTGGGCCCCTTATCTTAGAAAGGATGCACTGACACTGGAGAGGGTTCAAAGGGGAGGGGGGTTCAGGAAAATTATTCCAGGATTGAATGACTTGTCATATGAAGAGCGATTGACGGCTCTGGGCCTGTATTCACAAAAATCCAGAAAATTGAAGGGTGACCTCATTGAAACCCATCAAATGTTGAAAGGCCTTGATAGAGTGGATGTGGAGAGGATGTTTCCTCTGGTGGGAGAATCGAGGTCCAGAGGACACAGCCTCTGAATAGAGGGGTGTCCATTTAGAATGGAAATGAGGAGGAATTTCTTTAGCCAGAAAGTTGCAAATCTGTGGAATTCATTGCCACAGGTGGCTGTGGGGGCAAGTCTTTACATGTATTTAAGGCAGAGGTTCATTGATTCTAGATTGGTCAGGGCATGAAGGGACACGGGGAGGAGGCATGAGATTGGGATTGCGAGGAAAAATGGATTAGCCATGACAAAATGGTGGAGGAGACTCGATAGGCCAATTGGCCTAATTTTGTTCCTATATTTTATGCTCTTATCTCAAAGCAATTTAAGATGCAGAAACTGTGCTGTTATATCCTAAATAATACAGCCACTAGCTATGAATTTCATTTTAGATTACAGTAATTCCAAAGTCACTTGAAGTTGCTTCTTTCCCAATTTTTCTCCCAATATTTGTCAACAAATGTAAATGATTCAAACTGGGAAAAAGTCATATTTTCAGTACTGTGGAGTAATATTTTTGGTTCTGAAGCATTTTGGCAAAGCTAATCTCTTCACAAGCCAAATCAGGCTGATCTTCACTTGCTGCATTTTCAGCTAACTTTTTGTTGGTAAATGAGAAGGGCGAGGAAAACAATTTCCTTCCTGTTTAGCTGAATTAGCTTTACGATGTAATTAAACTTACTGACTACGAGACAATAGCCAGAAACCTTCTTGAACAGCTGAGTGTCGGCTGAGCTGAACTGTTTGCCATGAATGTTATACCACCCGCAGATGGAGCCGAGATCCGCCTGTAAACGACTGTAAGTCAGTTCCATTAATTCTCATGGTGCATTATACAGAAATCTTTATTTTCTTACTTCAACTCCAGCTTCTGAACACTCCCTGTAGTACCAATCTCATTTTAAAAAGAACTGGCATGATCTTATTATTATTACAGTTCTGAAATCAGGTCTAGAGCTTTGCAGTCCCACTTGTGGTGTAAGATTCTTTACACAATCTGGTTTTGCTGATAGAGAAATGACACTGAGCATAAACATGGCAGAGTACCTTCGGGTTTCAATGTGTAATACTCACTCAGCCTCAATGGGACAGATTGTGTTTAATCTGACCTATCATCTGCATTTGGCCCTTGCCCTTACTCCGCTGTTAAGCGGCTGAGACAGGCATTGTCTTGGAGTTCTGGCTACCTCAACCCTGTGGTAGGTGGAGTGGGCACCAGGCTATGAGTAGCTCCTGGTCTAGTCTGGTCTTGATGACCTTTGACTCCTCATTTCCTTTAAATAATTAAGAGAAGCAAAAGGAAGTGTGAAACGTGTAAGGAGAACATGAGGGGAGTGCGGAATGAGCTGCCAGTGCAAGAGGTGCATGTGAGCTTGATTTCAACATTTAAGAGAAGTTTGGATAGGTACGTGAATGGTAGGGGTATGGAGAGCTCTGGTCCTGGCGCAGGTCGATGGGAGTACGTAGTTTAAATAATTCAGTATCAGCTAGATGGGCTGATGGGCCTCTTTCTGACTTTATAAATGTGAATAAAGTTAAAAATAGAACATTGTTATTCGAATTGTATAAATGTATTCGACTCCTGTAAATGAATTAGAACCATAAATCCAAAGGAAAATCATTAAAACTAAAGAGGACACGTAATAGCTCTTACCCTTAAATGAAGATCACAAGCTCATTCATGTGAATGGCTTTGCAGCTTATGCTTGAGGAAGGGAATTCAACCTGAGATTTTAACTGTTTTTCCTTCCAAAGATGCTGCCTTGCTTGCTGAGATTTCCTGCATTTTCTGTTTATGTTGCAGTTTGTTTGCCAGCCCTGGCTGCTGTAAAAGTGAAGAACCATCAACACGTACAAACAAGCTGGATGAACTCAGCAGGTCGGGCAGCGTCCGTTGAAATGAGCAGTCAATGGATGCTGCCCGATCTGCTGAGTTCATCCAGCTTGTTTGTACATGTTGATTTGACCACAGCATCTGCAGTGTGCTTTGTGTTTAAAGTGAGGGACCAAATGCCAAGGATAATCGACCCCCTCTCCTCTGCACAAAGAATATTAAAAGTACTGAATTGTCACCCAGAATTTGAATCACACCATGATACAATGACTATGCAACTTAACATTCAGTAAAGGTCATCAGCAATCTGATAGATCCCCGTTCCCTGTCAGGAAGGAAATCTGTAATCCCCATCTTGAGTAATCCCCAGCTCACCAACATGGGTCACTGGAGATTCACATCCCCTGAACAAGTACGAAAGCTCAGGACTTCTTGTTGGACTCGGTGTGAGCTGGACGTGTGAACGAGACAGCTTTCTGAACTCCAGCATACTTCTGATAGAGCCACGCTGAGCATCAGGATCTGATCCACCCGGACACTGCACGGATCAGCCTCAGGAGGTTTCTGTTTATTTTGCAAAATGCACAATGTTTGTGACTTCTTGCATCCAAAGGACATCAGACTCAGGTCAGCGTGTGGACTAAGTTACTAAAACTACAAAGTACAATTTTACCATCCAGCACTTGTTTGCAGTGACTGATGTTGAAGTTATGTTGCTTTCACTCTCCTTATTGGGAAGCAGCGCACAAAATAGGCAGTCAAATACCAAGTGAAAAGTGAGCAGTTAGTTCCATGCAGTGCAAACTTTTTTGGTTATCTCAGTAGTTTTTCTTGCTGACAATTCGGTGGTGGATTGGAGATATGTCCTACCAAAGGAGGTGTAATGCCCTGTATCACTGCACTAGGCTTGCAGATTACCCTGGGGCAAGGTGTAGCACCTGCTTTGCCCCAATCAGGGTCACATGAAACCATGGGAGCAGCCGGTGGCTGGTCGTACGAGCAGCTGCTGGACATCACAAGTCTTGGTTATACGACCACTGATACCAGGCAGGCAATCTCTGAAGAGTATTGATAATGGTTGGGGTCACCCGTCCTGTAAAGACACTGCTTAGAAGAAGGCAATGGCAAACCACTTCTGTAGAAAAATTTGCCAAGAACAATCATGGTCATGGAAAGACCATGATTGTCTACATCATAAGACACAGCACATTATGACGACGATGATGGTGACTGGGCCTGGATTGTTTGCTATATTTCACTTCTGAAATTTGGTTCCACAGATGCCAATGAAATTGAATTCCAGAAACCACAGTTTTACACCCAGTATAAGTGAACTGAAGGTGAATTTCTATATTTATAAATTCCTTCTTTTCAGGATGGGGGTACATAGCACCAAGGTAGACACTCATCAAGCAGGTTTTCGACTGACCATTGGATTTATTTGTATCAGTCCTTCTTACCTACATTTGGACCCATGGCCTTCTAATGCCTTGACAACTCAAATGTTGTCAGAGCATCTGCCTCCACATACAAGTGTCAGTGTTATGTCCTTTATGATTTAGTTTGTTATTTTATTTCTAGCGACTTGATCTCACTGCTTACTTGTAAGTTTACAGCTGTTGTTCATTATTTATTACTGTGCAGCTAAGCAATTGACCTTTGACATCAGGTTGGCCATTTTTATATTGTTTGTACATTTAGACACTATTAGGAGCACAAACACTAATAATCCGCAGATGCTGGAAATCCAACGCAACATATACAAAGTGCTGGAGGAACTCAGCAGGCCTGGCAGCATCTGTGGGAATGAGTAAACAGTTGACATTTCAGGCCAAGACCTTCACCAGTCCTGATAAAGGGTCTCGGCCTGAAACATCGACTGTTTACTTTTTCCCATAGATGCTGCCTGTGTGTTGCATTAGTCAAAAGCATGTTGTTATGAGTCAAAGGCATTTTGATCAATATTTGAATCCATCTTTCATGAGAATGCCTAGCAGCACTATCTTTTTACTCAGCTCCTTGCGTACTGTAAAGTGTTGGTGAACAAAAAACCTGCCTTCAAGCACAACTGTGCTGGGATTGGAGTTTACCTGTCAGTCTAGCTTAAGAAAGTGGGGAAAACTCTTGAGTGGGGGGCAGATCAGTCAGATTTCAGTCACTCCGCATGTATAAAAGTTCCTCCTCAAATCCCCTTTCAGTCTCCTTTCTCCCACCTTGTACAGATGTTGTTTTGGACATCTCCACAATGGGGGAAAGATTCTGACTCTGTGCTCTATCAATTAGAGAAACCAAGCAGTGTAACAAAAGGCAAGGGCTCATTATATCTGTTTATGTAAATTATGTGCTTCAAGTTGTTCCTGCTGAGGTGCTGAAGATGCCTCCTCTTACCATTGAACACATATGCTAATTGCTAGCACCTCCAGGAGGACCACAACCTTGTTGTGGTTTGGAGCCTTGTGTGCCTCATTGACCCGGAGGGCTACGTTTGCTGAAGTCAGGGCTTTATGCTTTCGCCCTTGGTAGGGTCACCTATGCCAAAAAGATCATAGGTTAGAGGCCAGACTATGACCGGCAACTGGTCTTCCAGGTTCAGGGGTTCAGCTCAGGGCCTGACTGGTCAAACAAAAATTTGCTATCGGTTAATTTTCAAAATCTTCTAAAACTCTTATCAGATTATTCTCAGTCTGTTCTGCTACAGGGAAAACAACAGCAGCCTATCCAATTTCTCCTTACAATCGAACTTCTCCTATCTAGGTGAATTCCTGGTGAGGCTCATCCTCAGCATCACTGTATCCTTCCTATGGTGTGACAACCAGACCTACACACAATACTCTGACTGTGGCTTAAGAAGTGATTTATAAAATTTATGTAACATGACATCCCTGCTCTTATATTTGATGCCAATCTGATGAAGGCAAGGTTTGCTCTCCATCTGTATTTACATCTACAGACTTGTATCTCAGGGTCTATCTGTTCATCAGTACTTTCTCAAGACCTACCATTTGACCTTCCAAAATGAGGGGGTAGGACACGAAGAGTAAGTTTCTAAACTTCTCGTCTCTTGTCCTTTTCAAAGAAGTTGAATTATGAAAGTTGATACAGATAGCTTCCTATCCCATATTCCTCTGTTCTTGAACTTAATCAGTCACACAAAGACTTGTGTTTCAAAGCTCTATTGCTAAATGCACGGTAAACTATTTATTGTAAACATACTTTGCCATCACCCAGAAGCCATTTTACTTTTGTAGTTAGTCCTATGCACTGTGGGGTCAGATATACTAAAACACTGCAACACCATCTGATGCATTTCTGAAGACTCACACTCAACGTTTTAAGAATCACTTCTTCCCCTCTGCCATCAGATTTTTGAATGGTCCGTGAACCCATGAACCTTACCTCACTATACCACTTTCACACTGTTTAGTTATTTATTGTGGCCTATAGTTTTTAAAAAATATCTTGCCCTGTACTACTGTGTGTGGTATGTCTCTAATAAAGGAGGGGTAAGGCGCTCCTTCCCTCTGCTAGCCAGCAGGTCACCCTTCAGCAAGGTGCTAAGACAATCTCTGAAGAGAGTTGACAATGGCTGGGGTCTCCCGTCTTGTAAAGACTCTGCCCAGAAGAAGGCAATGGCAAGCTATTTCTGTAGAAAAATTTGCCAAGAACAATCCCGGTCATGGAAAGACCACGATCGCCCACGTCACGTGACTTGGCACATAACGACCGAATGAACTGTAGGCTGCCAGAAAGCAACAGATTTCACAAGAAAATGCTGGTGGAACGCAGCAGGCCAGGCAGCATCTATAGGGAGAAGCGCTGTCGACGTTTCGGGCCGAGACCCTTCACCAGGACTAACCGAAAGGAAAGGTAGTAAGAGATTTGAAAGTAGGAGGGGGAGGGGAAAATATGAAATGATAGAAGAAGACCGGAGGGGGTGGGGTGAAGCTGCGAGCAGGTAAAGTGATTGGCAAAAGGGATTCAGAGCTGGAGAAGGGAAAAGATTGTGGGACGGGAGGCCTAGGGAGAAAGAAAGGGGAAGGGGAGCACCAGAGGGAGATGGAGAACAGGCAGAGTGATTAGCAGAAAGAGAGAAAAAGGAGGGTGGAAAAAAAACTAAATATATCAGGGATGGGGTAAGAAGGGGAGGAGGGGCATTAATGGAAGTTGGAGAAGTCAATGTTCATGCTATCAGGATGGAGGCTACCCAGCCGGTATATAAGGTGTTGTTCCTCCAACCTGAGTGTGGCTTCATCTTGACAGTAGAGGAGGCCATGGATAGACATATCAGAATGGGAATGGGACGTGGAATTAAAATGAGTGGCCACTGGGAGATCCTGCTTTCTCTGGCGGACCGAGCGTAGGTGTTCAGCAAAACGGTCTCCCAGGCTGTGTCAGGTCTCACCAATATATAAAAGGCCACACCGGGAGCACCGGACGCAGTATACCACACCAGCCGACTCACAGGTGAAGTGTCGCCTCACCTGGAAGGACTGTCTGGGTCCTGAATGGTGGTGAGGGAGGAAGTGTAAGGGCAGGTGTAGCACTTGTTCTGCTTACAAGGATAAGTGCCAGGAGGGAGATCGGTGGGAAGGGATGGGGGGGACAAGTGGACAAGGGAGTCACGTAGGGAACGATCCCTGCGGAAAGCAGAAAGAGTGGGGGAGGGAAAGATGTGCTTGATAGTGGGATCCTGTTGGAGGTGACGGAAGTTACGGAGAATTATACGTTGGACCTGGAGGCTGGTGGGATGGTAGGTGAAATCTGCTGTTACTAGGTATTCCAGTTTATACTTTGACCACTAGAGGGCAGGAGAAGCTTAGTAAATGCTGAATGTTGGAAAGGAAAATACATCCAGCTTAAAAGCATATACTGACCTGGCAAAAACGCAGGACTCAAGACATGTAGTCCAATAGCAACCGCCTTGCATATCATGGGCCCAAGTACTTTTCCCCTGCCAGCTCCACCATTATCAAGAGCATGGGAGGGTAGACTGGGGACAAGTTGGGGTTGCAATGTTCTCAAGGTTGGGTGGGGTAAGGTGGGTGGTCAACTAACTCAGACTTCTGTGGCAGAAGGAGGATACTTTGAAAGAGACAGTACGTTAAGAGACAGAGTGAATGCTTTCCAGTCTTTTTCCCGGGGTTGGGGAAGCAAGAGCCAGAGGGCACAAGTTTAGGTTAATAGAAACATGAGAGGCAGCATTTTTTACATGAAGGGTGGTATCAACGTGGAATGAGCTGCCGGTGGAAGTGGTTGAGGTAGATACAATCATCATCTTCATCATCATGTACTGTGTCGTAAGATGTGGGCAGTCCTGGTCCCATGACCATGATTGTTCTTGGCAAATTTTTTGACAGAAGTGTCTTGCCATTGCCTCCTTCCGGGCAGTGTCTTTACAAGACGGGTGACCCCAGCCGTTATCAATACTCTTCAGAGATTGTCTGCCTGGCGTCAGTGGTCACTAAGCAGGACTGGTGAGGTGCAACAGCTGCTCATACGACCATCCACCACCTGCTCCCGTGGTTTCACATCACCCTGATCGGAGACTACACCTTGCCCAAGGGTGACCTGCAGGCTAGTGGAGGGAAGGAGCACCTTACACCTCCTTTGGTAGAGACGTATATCCACCCCACCACCCAAAGGGGCCAGTTAAAACATACGAGCACACCTTTTGGGTTGTGAGAGGAAACCGAAATACCCTCAGGATATCCATGTGGTCACAGAGAGAACATGCAAACTGCTCACAGACCACAGCTGAGGTCAGGATCAAAGCCAGGGCTCTGGAGTTGTAAGATAGCTGTTGTAAGTTCTGAAGCAATGTGCCTCACGAGTAGTCTGTAAGGTGTAATATACGGTCATCTTTCTTAATTTGTGCACTCACGTATAGATCAGGGGAATATCAATAGGTTCAATCTCAGAGATAGGGTACCATCCTGGGTGTAAGGCAGGTTGAAGAGTGCAAATCATAAGCACAAGAGATTCAGTAGATGCTGGAAATCCAAAGCAACACACACACACACACACACAATGCTGGCGGAATTCAGCAGGTCAGGCAGCATCTATGGAGAGGAATAAACAGATGATGTTTCAATCCAGGTTTTGGGCCAAATCCTTTACTGATATGATTTTTTAAAAAACCTTACATAATTCACTACAGTGTAGGGATTGTTAGCCCAGGAATATGAACTTATCTCCAAGACTGAATAGCAAATGGTCTTAGCATCATAACGTGATGACAGTATTAGATTGCAATGCACGTAACCGTATAACCATATAACAATTACAGCACGGAAACAGGCCATCTCGGCCCTTCTAGTCCATGCTGACGCTTACACTCACCTAGTCCCACCAACCTGCCTCAGCCCATAACCCTCCATTCCTTTCCTGTCCATATACCCCTATCCAATTTTACTTTAACTGACAATTCCGAACCTGGCTCTACCACTTCTACTGGAAGCTCGTTCCACACAGCTACCACTCTCTGAGTAAATTCCCCCTCGTCTTACCCTTAAACTTTTGCCCTCTAACTCTAAAAACATGTCCTCTTGTTTGAATCTCCCCTACTCTCGATGGAAAAAGCCTATCCACGTCAACTCGATCTACTCTCCTCATTATTTTAAATACCTCTATCAAGTCCCCCCTCAACTTTCTACGCTCCAAAGAATAAAGACCTAACTTGTTCAGCCTTTCCCTGTAACTTAGGTGCTGAAACCCAGGTAACATTCTAGTAAATCTTCTCTGTACTCTCTATTTTGTTGCTATCTTTCCTATAAATCAGTGACCAGAACTGTACACAATATTCCAAATTCAGCCTCGTACAATTTTAACATTACATCCCAACTCCTATAATCAATGCTCTGATTTCTAAAGGCCAGCATACCAAAAGCTTTCTTCACCACCCTATCCACATGAGATTCCACCTTCAGGGAACTATGCACCATTATTCCTAGATCACTCTGTTCTACTGCATTCTTCAATGCCCTACCATTTACCATGTATGTCCTATTCGGATTACTCCTACCAAAATATAGCACCTCACACTTATCAGCATTAAACTCCATCTGCCATCGTTCAACCCACTCTTCTAACTGGCCTAAATCTCTCTGCAAGCTTTGAAAACCTACTTCATTATCCACAATGCCACCTACCTTAGTATCATCTGCATACTTACTAATCCAATTTAACACCCCAAGTCACCGGCCTCCAACCTGACAAACAGTTATCCACCACTACTCTCTGGCATGTCCCATTTAGCCACTGTTGAATCCATTTTACTACTTCAATATTAATACCTAACGATTGAACCTTCCTAACTAACCTTCCGTGCGGAACCTTGTCAAAGGCCTTACTGAAGTCCATATAGACAACATCCACTGTTTTACCCTTGTCAACTTTCCTCATAACCCCTTCAAAAAATTCAATAATATTTGTCAAACATGACCTTCCACACACTCAAACATGACCTTCCACGTACATACAAGCCTGAAGTCAAAACAGGGCTGACTCGAGGATTAAGCTGTGAGCAGTTCCCTGGAGTGGAATATGGTTCAATCGTTCTATTTAATGTCAGAGAATGTATACAGTATACAACCTGAAATTCTAACTCTTCACAGACAGCTACAAAACAGAAGAGAGCCCCAAAGAATGAATGACAGTAAAATGTTAGAACCCATCCCCCCATGCACAAACAGCAGTAAAGCATTAACCTCTCCCCCCACTTGTGCCAGCACCCACCACCCACCACTCACCAAGTAAGCAACAGCAAAGCCCCTAAAAACAGATCATGATCTGCAGTCCAACAAAAACTATTGTTCACCCGGCAATTCGATGGGCCACAGGCTCTCCTTCACCAACAGGGCACAGAGAGGTGACCGCCCCATCCATCCATAGTGAGAGGGATGACCACAAACAGTCACTGTTACAATCTTACAGCCTGCAATTTTGCTTTTATTCCATTCCGATATAACATTCAATCTGTATTAAATCTTGTTTGTAAAGTATTTGGGGGAGGGGGAAACGTTCTGCCATTATCCTCCCTCATCTTAGTTCCAATCTTTGAAGGTCAAAGATTTTCCTTTCTCTAGCACTGGGACAATGAGATGTCTAACAAGCGTACACAGCTCGATACAAGCACGCCTCCGGCCACGTATAGTTGTCTCGCTCGCTCTATGAAGCAGGCACTTTAACTTACTATCCGGGAAGTGAACACAAGAGATTCTGCAGATGCTTGTAATTTCAGAGCAATACACACAAAATGCTAGAGAAACTCAACATCTGTGGTGGGGGATAAACAGTTGATATTTCAGGCCAAGGCTCCTTATCAGGATTGGAAAGGAAGGGTGCAGAAGCCAGAACGAGAGAGTGGAGGGAGGGGAAGAAGTTAAAGCTGGCAGGTGATAAGTGAAACCAGGTGAGGTGAAAGTGGGTGGGTGGGGTAAAGTAAGAAGCTCTTAATAGGTGGTTAAGCAAAATTCACCAAGCTAACTCATCTTTACATTCAATATACACTCATTCCATTTTAACTCTGCTGCGGTCTTATCCACATACAGTTTATTTCTAGATTATCCACAATCAGTACAGTTTATTGCCAAGAACTGTGTGTATGTGAATAGATGGGCTTAGGTCAGCATTAAAAGAATCATTTATCAAAGTTAAAAGTATTTAACAGGCTGGTTCTTTAAGCTTGTTATAGCTGGTGGGTGGGGCGGGCGTGGTAATGGGGACAAGCTCCCACTATCTATTGAATGCTCCCAATCCCTCATCCCTCATCAATCCCTCTGACATCGAAGTCCAGCTCCTGGTCTTCATGTGTGGCTGAGCTACTAATCCCTGTGGAACTATTTCTACTGACAGGAGAAGGGACAAAGTGCGCTACTGGTGCCTTAAAACCAGTAGTTTCGGGCAGATGGGGCTCGTCAGCCAGGGTTGGCAGCTCATCTAGCAGAAGGAAAACTCTGATTCAAATCTCTACAGCCTTGCAGCTATACCCACTCATGGGGAAGGCTTCAGGAGTCGATGCTGAGGGAGGTGTCTGGAGCTGGAGTCCCTAAGTCAGTCCTACATTGAGTTCAACACTAACTGGCAACTCCTGTGATGCTGCTGATGCCAAACGGTACTGGTTTACACCATTCCTTTGGCTTCATTGGGTGCATGAAGATGGGGAGCTTGCTACATGGGCACCAGCTCGCTCTCCATATCGTACTGCCCAGGCTTGCGTACCTAGACAGCTCGGACACAACATCCTCGGTTGACCCTGACCAACGGAAGCCTCAGGTTTATCATGAGTTACAATCAATACTTCAATAACTGCTAACCACTTCACCCCTTTGTTTGCCCTCGCCCTGGCACCAGCCGCTGAGTATGGTACAATGTACCGCAGCCCCGGGATGGAATAAAACAAAGACAGAATATTGCAAGATCAAATTTTAAACCAGACTCTGAGTGTAAGAAGATCGGTTTTCTTTTATTAACCGAAGTCTGAAGTAGTGTAGGCTACTTTGCAATGCTAAGGCATATTATGCAAATTGAACTAAGTTCGGTTTGTTAATTTTCTACTGTTATGGCTGTAAACTTTACTCACTTAACTTTCTGAAAACATTGCTGTGGACTTTCTCAAAACAATCTCACTCCAAGCTAACACCATTTTGTCTTACAGACTTCTGTTTTATTTTAGCATATACAAAGGGGAAATCACATTTTACTTTTTCTTTACACCATGAAACAAATTATCTTAAGAATGTCCAGCAGGTGCAGTCTTTCATAGATTTCATTAAGGCTCTTGGTTTTACTGAGTACGCCCGCATGAAAACGAATCTCAGGTGACATATACACCCTTTGGTTAAAAAATTTACTTTGAACTTTGAACGTGTCTACATGGGGAAATGGAAAGAAAGCTACCTGGCTCACACAATTATTATGCTCCAGTTTGAGGTTGAGATTGAGGTCAAAAATGTGGGGGGTGGGGTGGGGGAGTGGGGTTGTTTGGTGCGGAAAGTGCCAGAGGAAGAGTGTTGTGGTAAGAAAGCTGGAGTCGTTTGATAGCAGTAGATGGATGTGGTTAATACTACCAAACTGCAAAAGAAATTGAGGGATGGAAACAGGCAAGTTAATTTGAGGCAGGGATTTCCAACCTGGAGTCCATGGTCCCCTTGTTTAATGGTATCGGTCCATGGCATAAAAAAGGTTGGGAACTTCAAGTGAACAGCAGGACGACTGCCTAAGCAACTGAACTACAAACCCCTTCCCACCCAAGTTAAAAGGTCCTACTTTCAAATCTCTTACTACCTTTCCTTTCTGTTAGTCCTGACGAAGGGTCTCGGCCCGAAACGTTTGACAGTGTTTCTCCCTGTAGATGCTGCCTGGCCTGCTGCGTTCCACCAGTATTTTGTGTGTGTTGCTTGAATTTCCAGCACCTGCAGATTTCCTCGTGTCTACTGTAACAATATGTTTCTTTTGACGTTTTAGGCTTATACAGCCACTCACCATGCCTACAGACCCTGTCATCAAGGTATCACGAACCATCTTCGGCAATGGTGTACAGTGGGAGTTCCCAACCCGGCGTCCACAAACTCCTTGCTTAATGGTATTGGTCGACGGCATAAAAAAGGCTGGAACTGTGGCGACCCACTTTCTGCGCAGGCGAACCGGCTCACAAATAGCCAGCGCGCGGGAGGAGACTTCGGTAATGCACCTCCGACGTCGTTTCAGCCCGGAGAGGGCGGGCACTAGGGATTAAATGCCAGCGCCGCCAAGTTTGAATAAACTAGTCTCAAAACGACTTACCGACTGCAAGTCATTATTTCAGTGCTGTGTGTAGCACATTGCTACATTGGTGTCCCCGACGGTCTAAATGGGATTTGGACCAAAGATGACCGACTCTTCATCTGTTCACGAAATTTCGCTAAAACTGCCGACTTTCTGGACGCTGCGACCTCACGTGTGGTTTAGCCAAGCAGAAGCCCAGTTCCAGATTCGGCAGATATCCTCTGATTCCACGCGTTACTACCACGTGGTGAGCGCCCTTGACCAGGAGACGGCCGCCCAGGTTGCGGATTTCATACAGTCACCCCCGGAAGAAGGCAAATATGAAGCATTCAAGGCGCTGCTCATTGGGACCTTTGGCCTCTCACGGCGTGAGCGGGGCGCCCGCCTGCTTCACCTGGACAGTTTGGGAGGCAGACTGTGCCAGCATTGATGAACGAGATGCTGGCCCTGGCTGACAGACACAAGCCCTGCCTCATGTTCGAGCAAGTGTTCCTAGAGCAACTGCCCGAGGACATACATCTGCTGCTGGCTGATGCAGATTTCAGCGACCCCCGGAAGGTGGCGGCCCGGGCAGACGTGCTGTGGAAAGCCAAGAGGGAGAGTGTGGCGTCCGCCGATCAGATTACCAGGCCACTCGCCCAACAGCGGACCAGACCAGGCCCGGCAGGCGGGCACACACAGCACTGAGGCAGGAGTGAGGACAGTGAATAGTGGTGTTTCTACCACCAGTGGTGGGGCACAAAAGCCCGCCGTTGTCGCCCGCCCTGCAAGGGCCAGCTGCCGCTAATGACTATGGCGGCTGGCCACCAGGACAGCCTCTTGTATGTCTGGGACAAACAGTCGGGACGCCGCTTCTTGGTGATACCGGAGCGGAGATCAGCGTCTTGCCCCCGATGGGGTATGACACCCGCAACAGGAAGCCAGGATCCACCTTGAGGGCCGCAAACGGCAGTACGATACGGACCTACAGCACCCGCATAGTGCAGCTGCAGTTCGGCGCCAGCCGGTTCACGTGGGACTTCACACTGGCCGCAGAGGCCCAACCACTCCTGGGGGTGGACTTCTTGCGAGCTCACAGCTTGCTGGTTGACTTGCAAGGGAAAAGACTGGTACATGCTGAAACTTTCCAGACATCCTCCCTGGTTGAAGCCAAGTTGCCGGCCCCACACCTGGACTCCATCACGCTGTCGGACAACACATTCACCAGAATCCTGGCGGACTTTCCATCGATTCTGGTACTGCAGTTCACGGCAGCCATGCCCAGGCACGGGGTACAGCACCACATCCCGACCCAGGGACCACCCCTCCATGCCCGCGCACGAAGGCTCCCCCTGGAAAAGCTCCGCCTGGCGAAGGAGGAGTTCAAGAGGATGGAGGAATTGGGGATCGTACGGAGGTCCGACAGCCCATGGGCCTCCCCCTGCACACGGTGCCCAAAGCAGCTGGGGGTTGGAGACCGTGTGGCGACTACCGCAGACTGAACGAGGCTACAACTCCAGACCACTACCCCGTGCCGCACATACAGGACTTTGCAGCAAACCTGCATGGGGCAAGAATCTTTTCCAAAGTAGGCCTCGTCCAGGGATACCATCAAATCCGAGTGCACCCTGAAGACATCCCCAAAACAGCACTCATCACTCCGTTCGGCCTGTTCGAGTTCCTCCGAATGCCGTTCGGCCTGAAGAATGCCGCACAGACGTTCCAGCGACTAATGGACGCGGTGGGACGCGACCTGGACTTTGTGTTCATCTATTTGGACGACATCCTTATAGCCAGCAGTTGTCGTCAGGAGCATCTGTCCCAGCTCCGCCAGCTCTACTCCCGCCCGAGTGATTTCGGCCTCACGATCAACCCGGCCAAATGCCAGTTCGGTCTCAATACCATCGACTTCCTGGGCCACAGGATTACCAAAGACAGGGCAACACCTCTGCCTGCCAAGGTAGACGCGATCCACCACTTTGCCTGGCCCATCACGGTCAAAGGCCTGCAGGAGCTTGTTGGTATGGTGAACTTCTACCGCCATTTCCTCCCCTCAGCAGCCCGTATCATGCGCCCTTTGTACACCCTGATGTCGGGTAAAGGCAAGGACATTACTTGGGACAAGGAGGCTGCGGCCGCTTTCGTTAAAGCCAAGGAAGCCTTGGCAGATGCCGCAATGCTGGTGCGCCCCAGAACAGACGTTCGGACCGCCCTCACGGTGGACGCATCTGACACAGCAGTCGGTGGGGTGCTGGAGCAGCTCATCGAGGGGCGCTGGCAACCCTTGGTGTTCTTCAGCAAGCACCAACGACCACCCGAACTCAAGTACAGTGCTTTCGACTGGGAGCTGTTGGCACTGTACCTGGCAATCCAGCATTCCAGGTACTTCTTAGAAGGCAGGCCGTTCACCGCGTTCATGGACCACAAACCGTTGACCTTCGCGTTCACAAAGGTGTCCGATCCCTGGTCGGCTCGCCAGCAGTGTCATCTGCCCTACATCTCCGAGTAAACGACGGACATCCAGCATGTCTCAGGAAAGGACAATGTCGTGGCGGACACACTCTCCAGACCAGCTGTCCATGCCCTGTCCCTTGGGGGTGGACTGTACAGCACTGGTAGAGGCGCAGCAGGCAGACGACGAGATGCCCAGCTACAGGACTGCAGTCTTGGGTTTGCAGCTGCAGGACTTTCTCATAGGCCAGGTGAGAGGACCCTCCTGTGCGACGTGGCTACCAGCCAACCTCGCCCCATCGTCCCGGCAGCCTGGAGGTGGTGGGTTTTCGACTCCATACATGGTTTGGTGCACCCATCTATCAGGACAACCGTCCAGCTGGTCTCCAGCAAGTTCACGTGGCACGGACTTCGCAAGCAGGTCAGTGAATGGGCCAGAACGTGCGCGCAGTGCCAAACAGCCAAGGTGCAGCGGCACACTAAAGCCCCGCCACAGCAGTTCGAACCCACCCACTGGAGGTTCGACCACATTCATGTGGATATCGTGGGCCCCCGAGGAGAACGGTACCTCCTAACTATGGTAAATGGGTTCACGAGGTGGCCAGAGTTGGTCCCACTCACCGACACATCTGCCGATTCCTGCGCCCGAGCACTGATCGCAACCTGGGTAGCACGCTTCGGGGTACTGGCCCACATTACCTCCGACAGAGGCACCCAGCAATACTATGACCACTTTGACCAACTTGCATTAAAATGGATTTTGCTTTATTTTTGGTCAAATTGTGTAGAAATTATGTTTAATTTATGTTTTTCTTGTGAATGCTGATTATATGTTGTTATGTGCAAATGATGCATATTTTTCACTGCACCTGTGCATACATATATTGGTAGATATGACGATAAAACTCAAATTTGGCTTTGATAGCAATAGATATGAAGTACTTAGGCACCCTAGCTCTATATACGTGCCGAGGACATTTGCACAGTACTGTCATTTCTGTTATTTATACTCTGAAGCCAACTCGGAAAGAACAAATGCTTGGTGAAGAAATTATCATGATGAAATATGAACATATGACCATAAGACATGGAAGCTTCTATAGTTAATCGGAATGGGTTTAAGCTTCAGCAAAACTTAGCACCAAAATCACATCAAGCTGATGGATTTTTAAACAGAATACTATAAGCTATATCTAGGGGTAGAATTAGGCCTTTTGGCCCATTGAATTTGCTCCTCAATTTTATCATGGCTGACCAACCTCTGCCTTAAATGCACCTGGTGACCTGGCTTTGGCCTCCACAGCTGCCTGTGGCAATGAATTCCACAGATTCACCAGGAAGGATGAGGAGATATAAAGAGGTTGAGGAATGAAGAGGTGGACAAGGAGGAGGATGTGAGGAGCTGAAGAGGGGGTAGAATGAAGAGGTTGAGGAATGAGTCCATGGGAAATAAGGAGGACGTAAGAATTAAAGAGCAGTAGAGGGTTGGAGTGAAGAGTTGAATAATAGACAAGTGAAGCAGACTTGTTTTAAACACAAAGAGATTCCTAAAGGAGATTCATGAAAATGACTCCAGAATATAAGGAGAGTTTGTTGGCTTTGGATCAGAACTCACTGGAATTCAGAAGAATGAGGAGTGACCTTATTGAAACCTAACAATATTGAAAGGCCTCATTAGAGTGGACTCTTCCATTCTAGTCTTCTTGAAACGAATGCTATCATTTGCCTTCCTCACCACTGTCTCAACCTGCAAGTTAACCTTTAGGGGACATAAAAATTCAAAAATACAACTGCAGATGCTGTGGATCGAAGAATACGAACACAACGCTGGAAGAACTCAGCAGGTCAGGCAGCATCCGTGAGAAAAGAGTAGCCAACGTTTCGGGCCGAGACCCTTCATCAGGAATGCAGGGGAAGAGAGGACCGAAGCCCAGTAATAGAGATAGGGGAGGGGGTAGGGCCTACAGGCGGCAGGTGGAAAACCAATCAGAGGAAAGATAAAGGGGGGAGGGGGAGGGGATAAGCATGAAAGAACTGTAGAGATAAAGAAGCAGAAAGTTGAAATGGGAAAGAGGCAGAGAGAGACCTGGTATAGGGGAAGGGGGAGGGGGAGGAAATTACCGGAAATTGGAGAATTCAGTGTTCATACCACCAGGCTGGAGGCTACCCAGACGGTAGATGAGGTGTTGCTCCTCCAACCTGAGTTTGGCCTCATCATGGCAGTAGAGGAGGCCATGTATGGACATATCTGAATGGGAATGTGAGGCAGAGTTGAAGTGGGTGACAACCGGGAGATCCTGTCTGTTGTGATGGACGGAGCATAGGTGCTCGATGAAGCGGTCCCCCGATCTGCGTCAGGTCTTGCCGATGTAGAGGAGGCTGCACCGGGAGCACCGGATGCAATAGACGACTCCAGCAGACTAGCAGGTGAAGTGTTGCCTCACCTGGAAGGACTGTCTGGGGCCCGGAATGGTGGTCAGGGGGGAGGTGTGGGGACAGGTGTAGCATTTGCGCTTGCAGGGATAAGTACAGGTGGGAGTTCTGTCGGGAGGGACGCGTGGACCAGGTAGTTGTGGAGGGAACAATCCCTGCAAAAAGCAGAGAGGGGCAGGGAGGGAAAGATGTGCTCGGTGGTGGGGTCCCGTTAAACCTTTAAGGGATCCTGCACCAGGGCTCCCAAGTATCTTTGCAGGTCGGACTTCTGAATTTTCTCCCTGTTTAGAAAACAGTCTACGCCTTTATTCCTTCTACCGAAGTGCATGACCATTCAGCCACGAGAATAGATTCCATTTTATTCCAACTCTTTTCCTCTCGACAATCAGCCAATCTTCTATCTATGTTAGTATCTTTCCTATGATACAAAGCGTGCTTATTTTGTTAAACAGATTCATGAGTGGCAATTTGTTAAAGACCTTAAAAACTAGGTAAGCAACATCCAATTTCTCTCCTTTATGCCCAGAGTGTAATTATTTTGACGGCATCCTTCCAGCAGAATCATTACCTCTTTGTCTCAACTCTTTGTCTGACCTTCTGAGCATTTGTTGAATTTCCTGTTTTTATTCCAGATTTCCTCTATTAAGTAAATATTTTATTGGTGGTGAGTGAAGAAAGATCACAGTTTACATCAGATCTGAGCAAAACAAAATGCCTTTCTATTTAAAATACTTGTCATGATTAAACTGTAATGACTGACCGCCTTCCCCCACACCCACCGCCACAGGCCCAAGACTGTTCAGTAAGCCTGGACCTCGGAGTCCATAGCTTGGTGGTGAAATGGCGACCCTCTAGAAGAAAACAAAAGTGGCGGACAGCCAGACTGAGAAGCTCACTGTCGAACCTACTGTACTTCCCTTTTTGTGGGGACAGATTGGCTGGTTGAAACAGGCGAGCGGCTGCCAAAACGTCTTCACCAACTGGTCACGTACTGGACCCACGGCAAAGTCTAGGAATGGTTATAGTGCATTGGAGAGTGGGTGCACCAGTAGGGTCGTGTTGGAAAGAGCTCGTTTGCTATCATCAACCCATGTCTGCTGACCAGTCCAACATGTGCCTAGGGCCGTTGCCTTTAAGGGCACTACACCCAGGGAGCGTAAGCTCAGCAGCTTGTGGAATGAAGCGGTGATAGAAATTCAGAATGCCTAAAAACCCTTGCAGTCTTTTAGTGGTGTGGCACGGTGGGAAATCCGTAATAGTGGCTACTTTTTACGGGAGGAGTTTTGCACATTCTGCGGAGATGCGATGGCCAAGAAAGTCAATGGATAACCCGGATTGACACTTAGCGGGGTTAACGATTAACTCCTGTTGGATTAAGTGCCTGAAAAGTGTGTGGACATGAGATACATGTTCAGCTTTGGACTGGTGACAGGTATGTCAGCAAGGTAAACAAACGGAAAATCTAAATTTTTTAATACAGAATTCATCAGCTGCTGGAAAGTCTGTGCTGCAATTTTCTGCGCAGAAACTCAAAGAGGCCAAATGGCGTTATCACAGCTGCTTTGGGAATGTTCTCCGAGCACACAGGATGATAGCCCCTCAGTGGACTTCAGAAAAAAATTAACTTTTGGCTGAACGAGCTGAAAAGTCTTGGATGTGTGGGACAGGGTAACGATCGGGGGTGGTGACCTCGTTAAGGCATTGGAATCACCACACGGGCAGTAACAACCATCTGATTTAGCGACCACATCGAGGGGTGAAGCCCAGGGGCTATTCGACTGGCGTACAGTGCCAAGTCTTTTCACGTTGGCAAACTCAGCCTTTGCGATTGCCAGCTTTTCTGGGTCCAGTCTACGCACATGGACCTGAAGTGGAGTGCAAGACTCCATGTTTTGTGACTGTAGCGGAGAACGTGGGCTTAGTGAGGTTTGGGAATTCACCCAGCAGTTGAGTAAACTCACATGCGGTGGTGCATGTGCTTGACAGAGTTGTTGTGGGGAACGTACTGGGGGAGCAGGGTAGATTCAAGATTCAAAAACTTTATTGTCATTCTAACCGTACATCAGCTCAGCAGGGCAGAATGAGACAGCATTTCCCAGGAGCAGTGCAATCATAAACATAACAAACACAACACTAAATAATAAACATAACAATAAATAGTAAAACACAACAGCCACATGTCAGTTAAAAACAAGTTATAAGTGTCCAATGCAAGTTAAAAGTGTCCAAAGCAGAGTCGGGTAGAGCAGCTATTTAGCAGTTTGACTGCCTGTGGGAGGAAGCTGTTTAGTAGCTTTGTGGTTTTAGTTTTGATGCTCCTGTAACGGTTACCTGATGGCAGAAGACCAAACAGTTCATGGAGAGGGTATGAGGGGTCTTTAATGATGTACCGTGCCTTCTGGAGGCATCGACTCTGAAAGAGGTCTTGGACAGAAGGTAGGGAGACCCCAGTAACCTTCTCTGCTCCCCTAACCACCCTCTGCAAGGCTTTTTTGTCGGCAGCACTGCAGCTGGAATACCAGGTTGTGATGCAACAGGTCAGCACACTCTCATCCACGCCTCTGTGGAATGTAGTTAAGATGTCAGTGGGGAGCGATGCTTGTTTAAGCTTCCTCAAAAAGTGCAAACTCTGCTGGGCTCATTTCACAATCCCAGTGGTGTTCCTGGACCAGGTGAGATTGCCCGAGATCTGCACCCCAAGGAACTTAATGTTTTCCACTCTCTCCACTGTGGAGCCGCTGATGCTGAGGGGGTGTGTGCTCAGGCTGAGACCGTCTGAAATCGACGATCATCTCCTTGGTTTTGGTGACATTAAGCATCAAGTTGTCACTGCACCAGCTCTCTAGGACCCAAAGTCCTTAACATCCACAAGCCGGCAGTTCTTAAGGTCGACTAACAGTGGGAGGCGCACAGGAAATCTGAACCGAGCAGAGATCTAGCCACTTTAGCCAGGAGGTCCCATGTGTAATGTTGCCCACTGAAGAGAGTGTCACCCGTTGTGTCCTGTAAGTCTGGATCCTACATCAAAAGGCGATGCTGGCAGCACGCTCTCTCGTGCACCCGTATCACACAGGAAGCAGTAGACGACCCTGGCAGCTGGAACCCACGGTGTTCACAGACCTCTGATGTCCTGGAGCACTGGCACGGTTGAAGTTGTAAGGCAGTTGGCATTCCTCACGTTCATACCAAAGCAAGACAGGTTAAAGCACTGTTGCCTGTTTCACAGCCATGGGCATGTTGACTGGGCTTATTGAGGCAGAGAAAAGAGGAGGAATGATGCATCTCTGCCTGGCTGAATGTTGACTATCAGCCATTTTAGCAAGCTCCCTATACAAATTGGATCATGGATTTGTTGCATGAAGAGTTCTTTAAAAGTCAAACAAGGATGATGATTTCCTAGGAGAGGTGGCATGTGGTCCAATAGCTCTGAAGGTCTAGCATCACCCAGGCGGGGCGACTGTTTGGCGCGCTCAGACTCCAACAGTCCAGAAGTCAGTAAATGGTGAGTTGTCGGCGATTGATATTGATCATTTTCAGGCAGGCGTTCCAGCAAGCTCACCATTTTCGATGCAGTGGAATTACTGAGCGAGGCTACAACATAGTAATATCCAGTGTCATCCATGTAGACTTCTTGCAGAGCAAATTGGGCCTCAGCTTGTGCAAACCAAATGGCGGCATTTTGCTCCCAAGACTCCGGCAGCTTCAAAGCAACTGCTTTGGCCGACATGTTGAGTATTCAGGAATCATACTGGACCATCGGGGTCACCAATGCAGGATTTCAGAAGTAAAATGGCAGAGGCATTTTAAGCTTAAGGAAAACTGTAGCAACTCATTCATTGTTCTCCAAACACAAGAGTATAAAGCGCGGTATAAAACAATGTCGGTGGTAGTGAATTACGTACGTTTCCACCGCTCACCTACAACAGCAATCCCCATTTTTATAAAAGCAGATTATGTATTTTTCTATTTAAGAAATGACAAAATTTCCCAATGTAGGCTGACCACCACTTACCTGAAATGCTTGGTGTCGGTAGTGTTTTGGATTTTGGATTTTGGAACATTTGCGTTTATATAATGAGACAGCTTGGGGATGGGACCCAATTCTAAACACGAAATCCATTAAAATTTCATACACAGCTTGTACATATACTCTGAAGGCTGTTTAATATAATATTTTTCAACAATGTCTTCACAACACAGAGCAGAGAATAAGCACAAAACACATGATAATCTCTGTCAATGATGCACAGAGGTCTGACAATGATGACTGCTGAAACCTAACTGTGTCAACTGCGTGTGAGGTCACTACCTGGAACCGTCTGTTGTGCGCTGGGACCTGTCCATCACTTGCGGATCTTCCCAGTGCCTTGTGGAATTTTCAAAAAAAGCATCCAAAAATCTTGGGGATTTAGAAGGTTTTCGGATTTTGGATTCTTGGATAAGGGATGTTCAAACTGTATCATATGACTTTAGTCTGTAGGTTCTTTGGATACATGTCATTAGGACAAAATCTGCAATATACTGTATACCTGGTGAAATTTATCCTTCTCTGCATTGTGGTAGTTACTTTAATGCCAAAATATTGAGATCATTGTGCAGGTTAATTGACAGCAAACTGGAAAAAGAGCTGAAGGCAACAAATGTTATTGTCATCAATCTCGGTGTTAGCAGTTAATTTGGCAGAGGGTTGGAACTGGGTCAGATTTTTTGTTTGGTCAACATAGTCCTACGCTAAGCTGAGTGCAGCACCTACAAAGTTACCTAACATAAGAACCTCAATAAAGAAAGGTGAGAGTGTCATTTAATTGTGAGTTCAGCTATTGTAACAACTTGAGAAACTTAAGTTTGTGAATCGAGTAAGTAATGTACACAGCAACAGTTTAAAATGGGCAAATATACTGTAAAATCAAATCAAGTTTAATTGCCATTCATACCATACTTGGATACAACGGAACAACACCTTGATCCTCAAGTGCCAAGGTGCAAAAACATACACGCACATTCAAAATATTGAGAGAGAGGATAAAAGTACATAGCCACACAAGAAAGCACATTTTTAGTTCAAGACCCTGAGTGAAAAGTCCTGTAAATTGATGGTTCCCAGCAGTCCAGCCTGCAATTCCACCGATTGAACACTGGAGGGCAGCACTGACAGGAGAAGCTACCCCCGCCCCCCCCCACCCGAGCTACACCGCCTTCAGTGCCTCCTCCTCATCCGGACTGCCACAGCGGGTAGCAGCAGAAAACATTCTCTGTTCCTAAGATGACAAATTCCAAGCTATTATCTCATTCCTCTTACATCTTGAACTGGGGAAAGTGTCTTCTCCAGATTAGTAGGGTGTGTTGTGTATCTTTTAAGTTCAGTTTTTAAGATATGGGCACTACAGGGTTGGTTTCGATGCAGGTTCACTGGCTCGAGATGTTCCCCTACCTACAGATGCTGCCTGAGCAGCTGAGTATCTCAGGCATTTTCTAGTTTTATTGCACACTCCTAATAGTTATTGAGAAGATGAGGTGGTACATCTTGAGCTGCGCTAACCCTCCGGTGGTGAGGACTGAACCTAGAAACAATAACGTCATAGCAAGACAGTCCAACTTTTTAACAGTTCATTTAAGGGCTTAGGTAGCAGCAAGACCAGCAATTTTTTTGCCCATCTGTTGTTGGCCTTCAAGAAATGCTGATGAATTGCCACACCGAATCACTGCAAACCCTCTGGGGAGGGTTCCTACCCACAAAACAGACACCATTGTACCGACAGCTCTTGACCAAGTAGGTAGAGGTTGCTGGTTTGGGAGGTATTGTCAAGAGTACAGTTGATGATTGCCTACAATACGTTTGTAGAAGGTACACATCGAAGCCATGTGCACTGACGGTGAATTGGACTTGAATCAAGTGTGCTGGTTTACACTTGGTCCTTGACTGTTGTTAGACCCCCTCAGTGATGTCCTAAGGCTGGGCATTCTCAGCCATTTCTTGAAACCATATGGAGTGAATTCTATTGCTTTGCTATATATTTATCTAAAAAAAAACTGGAATTACATGGGCCCCAGAAGGCGTACAAAGTACTGGCCAGGATGCAATAAGTATCCAGGAAATCCATTCTAAACCAACCAACAGCCATACAGATATTTCAGCCAGGAAAGTAGCTGCAGGGTAGAAAACACCAGGGTTGGAAATTTGTTAATTGTTACTCCACCTCAGCCTTATTTGGATGTGTTAATAATTCTGTGCCACTGCTCCTCGGCGAGATACAATAATTGATGTGCATATGAAGTAATATCAAAGGGATATGGGTGATACATAGGAGGATATTTAGTATAAACTGGCATCAAGATTGTACAACACTATGAGCTGAATGGCCTGTACTGTGTTACACAGAACGGTACAGCACAGGAAAAGGCCATTCAGCCCACAAAGTTGTGTTGAACCAGATAAAAAGAAAATGTTAAAAAGAACTAATCCTCCTACCTAGGAAATGTCCATATCCCTCCATCTCCCTCATATTCATCTCAACCATGTGTCTGTCTTAAAAGCCTCTGATGTGTTTGCCTCTACCACCGTACAGGACACCACCACTCTCTGAGTAAAAACTTACCCCTCACACCCTCTTTGAACCTACCCTGTCCATGCAATAACTCAGCAATGGTGACTAGTAGCACTTAAATCATACTTAATAGTGGTCCTCACTGCAACCGAGCCTCTCATTCTCTAAAGATGCCAGGAGTATTTTCATATTCATGCACCAGCCAACTCAAAATTTAGGATTTAAATCTCATTGGATTTACGCTATACTTGAAGAATATCGGTTACGTTTGACACTCATTATCGTCATCAAGAGCTCCAAGTAGGATGGAATACAACCACATTTAGTTAACAATATTCCTTAATGCTTCCAACACTACCATTCCCAGGAGCCTTCCAATCCAATACCAATATATATTTTCATACTTTCTCCTCCATCAGCACTTTTGAACGGCTGGCAATTTTCGCAGGGCCACTTGCCGAGCTTTTGTAGTTTTGTCCTGGGGATTGAAGTCCACCAGGAATGGAGCTGCAAATTCGTATCCTGCAGAGAGTGGAGAAGACAAATTTGCAAGAATCTGATGGAAGCGCTGGCAGGCAGTTGACTGCGCACAGCAGGTGCCTTCATAGTCCAAGTAATGAAGTCATGAATCACAGCTGTCTACGTGTTCTTTTAACAATGGAATAAATCAAATTAAATGAAAGAAGCATATTCTGCAAGCCGAGATGTAGGGCTACAGTGCTCGGCCGCTGTGAGGAAAGCAATCATGTACTTGCCATTGTTGGTCGATGTGTATCCAAGGTCAGTTGATCCTAGATAAGGAATGTCACCACGTGATGGTCCTGTGGGCCCTGGGGGTCCCGGAGGACCTGGGGGTCCCGGTAGGCCTCTGGCACCTGGAATTCCTGCTGCACCAGTCGGACCTTGACGCCCTGGCGGACCTGGCAAATGAATGAAATAAATCCCCATGAGGCTTTGGGTCAAAAGGACCAGCTCAATGAAGGAGAACCCCATGATACAAAAACGGTCCTTTATCAGTTTTCTGTAATAGGAAGCTTCATCAAGAAATGGGAGTTAAATTTAAAAAAAATATATATTTACTTTCTTGATTCTCACCCACCCCAAATAAATTCCATGAGAGCAAATTTTATTTGTACCTCAAATTTGTGCAAGTGATTTATGAATTGAAAGTTCAGAAGTTCAAAGTAAACTTTATTGCATATGTCACTATATACAACTCTGAGATTCAGTTTGTCGTGGGCATATTCAATAAATCTATAGAACTTTAACAGAATCAATGAAAGGCCGTCCAACTAGGGCGTTCAACCAGAGTGCAGAAGACAACTAACTGTGCAAATACAAAAAGAAGAAACAATAATAATAAATAAATAAGCAATAAATATCGGGAACATGAGGTGAAGTGTCCTTAAGAGAGAGTCCATAGGTTGAGGGAACATTTCAATGATGGGCCAAGTGAAGTTCATCGAAGTTATCCCTTTTGGTTCAAGAACTATAAGGGTAAATTGTTGTAACACAGGGGTCACCTGTGTTTTATTTCCTCACGTCTGACAACAAAGACAAATTATGTAGCTGACTTCACGAAGTTTAGAGGTCAAAGAACAACTATTAATGTTTCTGATTGTTGGATCAGTGAAGGAAAAAAATCAGTTGTAGGACTTGTTACAAAAATTAATAATACTCTTAAATGCAAATTGTGTTCTTTTTTTGCAGGGCTCCAAAATCCAGGAAAACATGGGATTGTATTTACTATATTTTCTCATTAAGTCCTGTAGGAACTGAAATCTGTTGTATCCTGTCACTACAAGGAACCAATTTATTCATACATGTGTTGCCTATGAGACTCCGTCGTGCAGAAGGTGGTTGCTAGGCTTGATCACATGACAACAGTCAGTAAATTTGTTGAGTGCTTCAGGATGTGCTGAAACACCACAAGGAATTATATGAAGGCACATGGTTTTTCTTCTGCAGTATAATGAGGGAAAGGTCAGCTATGTGACGAATAACTCAAGGTGATTTCAAAACACAGCGACTCTGAACTCCCGATGTTGTTCTCCTAATTGCCTGCCACAACTTCAAATGGCAATATCAACAACTCCCAGTGGAATGGTGCAGACGACCAACTCTCTCCTGGGGTTCTGCCATTCTCTTGCTAAATTTTGAACAATTCATGCCTAGTGTATACTTGGGTTTTTGAGTGAATTAATTGCAAGATGTTTGGGTGTTTTTGTTTCTCACTTTGCCAAAAGGCGTTTCATATACTGTGCAAAAGTCTTAGGCACACAAATGTAACTAGGGTGCCTAAGACTTTTGCTCAGTACTGTGTATTTGTCAACATGGAACGGAGACCAAGTTTGTAAATCTGGCGGGCGCAAAGGATGTTGGAAATGGCGAGGGTAGAGCACCGTTGTGGGACAGGTAGCAGAGTAGGAGTGTCAGGGGTGGGAGTGTTGTGGTGGCCGAGCCCTGACAACCAGGCAAGGTCATTTGATTCCAAACAATTGGTTTACTGATCATTACAGAATGTTTCTCTGGTGCTTCCCGCACCCTCCCCTCTCGTTTCCCCCTTTCCCAACCGTGATACCCCTCTCCCTGCCCCTTTCCGACTCTCAATCCACAACAGAGACCCATATATGAATCAGATTTATGATCACTCACATATGTGATGAAATTTGTGTTTTTACAGCAGCAGCAGTATGGTGCAATACATGAAATCACTACAGTTCTGTGCAGAAGCCTTCGGAGCCCTAGCTAAACACTATATATGTTATTAACTCTTTTGCTCAGTACTTAAATACTTGGCTTTCGGAGTGAATTAACTGCCAGTCATTCAAGAGTCATTTTGCCATAAAGTATTTCTGATACAAAAATGTTTTAAATTTATTCTCTTCTGAGGTTCTCCGCGAGAGCTCAGCAGTGTGCGATTACAACTTCATGCTGGCAGCTCTCACAGAGTCAGTATTTCTGAATCACAAACTCCTCTTTATACGTGGACGTAAAGCTTTCTGATTCCTAATTGGTCGGGGATCCAACATTTTCCATATCTAGTGGCAAAATCAGTTCAGGAGGGTTGTATCACCTCAATGGGAAAACTCACACAAAATGCTGGTGGAACTCACTGCCCGTTGTATTTGTACACACCGCGTCTCTGTACCTCACTCAAGTAAGTTCGTTTTACAGATACATTCACTATTTAGCCGGGACTCATTGTTCCTCTCTGCGCCTTGTGCCGTATTGGCTGGAAATCGGCATTTGTCTGTTTTCTATGAGGCCGAGTTGCTGGCTCGATATTCAACCCAGCACAGATGGAAAGCGTGCAAGGGGTCGACCGGATTCGAACCCAGGACCACTCGCCTCGAAGTCCGGTGCAGATGTCACTACACCACCGGCCGGCTACTGCTTAGCCAGAGGGTGGTGAATCTGTGGAATTCATCATCCAGGCAGTTGTGGAGGCCAGGATATTGAACGGATTTAAAGCAGAGGATGATAGATTTTTGATAAATTCAGGTGTGAAAGGTTATGGGGTGAAGGCAGGAGAATGGTGCTGAGAGGGAAATAGATCAGCCATGATCAAATGGTGCAGCAGACTCGATGCACTGAATGGCCTAATTCTGCTCCAATGCCTTATGGTCTATTGCAAGAAAGAAGAATCAATGCGAAGCAAGATTCTCTTGTTACCAAAGCAAGCAAACAACTTCTCTATGGTTGGACACACTTATCTAATTCAGTCCACCCTACTGCCCCCAGAATATCACAGGCAGCAGAAGATAATTGTATCAGCAGGAAAGTTACAGTGATTTATTAAAAGGTCAGAGCGGCACAAATTGCTACAAGAGAAATAAAAAAAAATGAAAGGAACATTAATCTTCTTTGACCTGTTTTATTTCACCAACGCATGCCACACCTGTTTAAACAAAATATTTAACCAGGTACCATTTTCCTGCCAGTGATCGGGCCAAGTGATCCATTTGAACCCATTTGCAACTTAAGTGAGCAGTGGAAATCATACAAAGTCTGTAACGCCATTCAATGTCTCAAAACACCAAGGACCAGCAGATGGACCTTTTCTTCAGAGTCAGCTGGCTGAGGGAGCAAAGACTGTTGAGAAACCGCTTTAATTTCCTGTTACTACAGCTGTGTCACAACATCTAACCCAAATCTCAAACCCTCTACCCAAAACTGACCCACACAGCTCTGAAGGTCAGTCACTATGTCAATATAACTTTGTGGCAAATGGGCAATTTAAAATATACATGCATCATAATTAAACAGAGAGGGTCTTGTGTTGCTTTTAATTGGAACATCTGGAAAGTTCCATCTGTCCCACAGAAACACAGTGGTGTCAGTGAAATAACTCTCTCAGTCAAAGTACGTAATGCCGTTAACAAAGAAAGCAAAATGTAGCACATATAGGAAAGGTTTTACTTCTCCACAATGTAGTAGAAGGAAGTCCACTTCAAGTGGCTTTTCGGAAAATGCCACTGGATCCACTCTGGTCAAGACCACAGGACACAGGAGAAGAATTAGGCATTTCGGCTATCAAGTCTGCTCCAGCGTTCCAACACAGCTGATTTGCTATCCCTCTCAACCCTATTCTCCTGCCTTCTCCCCATAATATTTGACATCCTTATTGATCAAGAAAATATAAATCTCCACTTTAAATGTACCCAATGACTTGGCCTCCACAGCCTCCTGCAGCAATGGATTCCACAGATTCACCACCCTCTGGCTAAGGCAATTCCTCCTCATCTCTGTGCTAAATGGACGCCCCTCTATTCTAAGGCTTTGCCATGTGGACCTGGACATCCTGACTATAGGAAACATCCTCTCCACATCCACTCTATCTAAGCCTTTCAATATTTAATAGGCTTCAATGAGCTACGGCCTTATTCTTCTAAACTACAGTGAGTAAAGGCCCAGAACCATTAAAACAGCTCCTCATGCATTAACCCTTTCATTCCCGGAATAATTCTCGTGAACCTCCTCTGGACCCTTTCCGATGCCAGTACATTGTTTCTTAGATAAGGGCCCAAAACTGCTCACAATACTCCAAGTGTGGTCCGACCAATGCCTTGTAAAGCCTCAGCATTACATCCTTGCTTTTATATTCTGGTCCTTTCGAAATGAATGCTAACATTGCATTTGCCTTCCTCACCACAGTCTCAACCTGCAAGTTAACCTTTTAGGGAATCCTGTACGAGGATTCCTGAGTCCCTTTGCACCTCTGATATTTGGACTTTCTCCGCATTTAAAAAAATAATCTATGCCTTTATTCCTTCCACTAAAATGCCTGACCATACACTTCCCTACACTCTATTCCATCTGCCACTTCTTTGCCCACTCTCCCAATCTGCTATGTTGTTCTGCAGACTCCCTCACCACTACCGAGCCCTCCACCTATCTTCATATCATCTGCAAACTTGGGCATAAAGCCATCAATTCTGTCATCCAAATCATTGACAGATAATGTAAAAAGAAGCGGTCCCAACACTAACCCTGTGGAGCATCACTAGTCACCGGCAGCCAACTAGAATTGGCCACTTTTATTCCTACTCTTTGCCTCCTGCTAGTAGGCCAATCTTCTATCCATGCTAGTATCTTTCTGGTATTACCACGGGCTCTTACCTTGTTAAGAGGCCTCAAGTGTGACAGCTTGTCAAAGGCCTTCTGAAAATCCAAGTAAACAACATCCACTGACTCTCCTTTCTCTATTTTGCCTGTTATTTCCTCAAAGAATTCCAACAGATCTGTCAGACAAGATTTCCCCTCAACCAAACCATGCTGGCTTTGGCCTGTTTTATCATGTTCCTGCAAGTACCCCAAAACGTCATCCTTAATAATGGACTCCACCATTTTCCCAACCACTGAAGTCAGCTGAACTGGCCTGTAATTTCCTTTCTCCTCTCTCCCTCACTTTTTAAAGAGTAGAGTAACATTTGCAAATTTCCATTCCTCCAGAACTGGTTCAAAATCTAGTGATTCCTGAATGAGAATCACCAATGCCTCCATATTCTTCCAATGGTCAAAAACTCTATGATAAGTGATCGATGAAAAGAGAGCCTCAAGATATTGCAATCCATTTCTAGTTTAATCAATTATGTGGCTTTAGGATAGGGCAGTTTTCTACACATAGGTTAAACTGTTACTTCATTTATTTATGAGTAGAAGTCCAACAAGCAGTAGAAAGGCATCTAAGGGTTCAGGCAAATTTAATTTCAATTTTTACTTTCAAAAGTAAGACACTTTCACTGAAATAATTACCTCAAAGTACGTTAAATTTCTACAACACACACAAAATGCTGGAGGAACTCAGCAGGCCAAGCAGCATCTATGGAAAAGAGTATTTTCGACATTTCGGGCTGAAACCCTTTAGCAGGACTGTCGATGTTTTGGGCCGAAACCTTCAGTAGGACTGCTGGGTTCCTCGAGCATTCTGTATGTGTTGTTTGGATTTCCAAAATCTGCAGATCTTGTCTGTGATTAAATTTCTATGTCTTCCTTCAGTATTAATTTTGCACTTTGAACCTCACCAAAGAAATCAATATCTGGATTAAATACATTTTCACTGAAGGCACTTGAAAATATGAATGAGATACTTCAAAGTTTTGGGTGTAAAATTAACCCCTTCATAAACACCTCTACAGAGGAAAAGTTATGAACTTAATGGCTTCTTTATTTTGATTTAATATATGGTTAAATTATGAAACTTCCTTTAAACATCGGTTGCAACTTAAAGGTGAGAGCTGCAGTTTCAAAGAAGCAGTATTTTTATTCACATACAAAGTTCCTTAGAACGAGAAATGGCAATGGAGTTCAACCCAGATAAGTGTGAAGGGGTTCATTTTGGTAGGCCAAATATGGCCTAATGGTAAGACTCTTGATAGTGTAGAGGATCAGAGGGATCTTGGGGTCCGAGTCCATAGGACACTCAAAGCAACTGTGCAGGTTGACTCTATGGTTAAGAAGGCGTATGGTGTATTGGCCTTTGTCAACCGTGGAATTGAATTTAGAAGCCGAGAGATAATGTTGCAGCTATATAGGACCCTGGTCAGACCCCACTTGGAGTACTGTGCTCAATTCTGGTCGCCTCACTACAGGAAGGTTGTGGAAGCCATAGAAAGGGTGCAGAGGAGACTTACAAGGATGTTGCCTGGATTGGGGAGCATGCCTTATGAGAATAGGTTGAGTGAACTTGGCCAGTTGGGTAGTCCTTCGTTGAAGGAGGATGGGAGGTGACCTGATAGAGGTGTACAAGATGATGAGAGGCATTGATCGTGTGGATAGTCAGAGGCTTTTTCCCAGGGCTGAAATGGTTGCCACAAGAGGACACAGGTTTAAGGTGCTGGGGAGTAGGTACAGAGGAGATGTCAGGGGTAAGTTTTTTACTCAGAGAGTAGTGAGTGCGTGGAATGCGCTGCCGGCAACTGTAGTGGAGGCAGATACAATAGGGTCTTTTAAGAGACTTTTGGATAGGTACATTGAGCTTAGTAAAATAGAGGGCTATAGGTAAGCCTAGTAATTTCTAAGGTAGGGACATGTTTGGCACAACTTTGTGGGCCGAAGGGCCTGTAATGTGCAGTAGGGTTTCTATGTTTCTAAAATCATCAGCATTCTCTCCATGACAGAGCATTCCAAAGTAAACCAAAGCACAATGCTGTGCACAGTGTTCCTATTAACTGGGACTCTATTACAAGAATACTTGCAATGTGATTGTTTTGGCTGACATGCTAAAAATTTGATAAGAAATAAACACAACATTGGAATTTATGAAAGCCTGGACTATTGTTAAATAATGCTGGGATGGCCTTCAAAATTTTTGAAGAAATTGAATCCAAACTTTGCAATGAAGTGTAAATACTCAATCTGTGGGGTTTCCTCTGGATGTGGGGTGGAGGAGAGGAGCAACATTCTATTAGTAACATTCTATGTTGGCATTTATTCCAAGGGGAATAGAATATAAAAACAATGCTAAGCCTTTATAAGACACTAGTCAGGCTGTACTTCTGTTAACAGTTTTGGGCCCCATATCTCAGAAAGGATGTGTTGTCATTGGAGAGAGTCCAGAGGAGGTTCACGAGGATGATTCTGGGATTGAAGGGGTTAACATACAAGAAGTGTTTGGCAGCTTTGGGCCCGTACAAACTGGGATTTAGAAGAATGCTGCGGGGGACTGGCATGGGTTTCCCTCATTCTACAATTATTTAAAGGGGACTCTCATTTAGTCCTGGAGCGGAGTCCTTGCATCTGCGAAGAATGATTTGTCTCGCGGTGTCACTCGATCTTGCTTCCGATGCTCTGCTAGTATTCTGCAGTCTAACCTCTTGTCTCCTCCTCTGCAGGGGCAGTCTGCCGTTCCTCCACAGCGGGGTCGAGCCATTGCCGGCGCTCACCCTGACCGTTCCTCCGCACCTGCATCCAGTCCTGTCAGCGACCATCGTGACAAGACCCTCGCTGATGGTGGCACGGTGCTTAACTTACTAGGCTGGTGATCTAGAAATTCAATTCCCACCACGACAAGAATTTAAATGTTGTTAATAATCTGGATTAATGCCGCTCCACAAAAATGCCAGGCACTAATAAACAGAGCTAGAGAGAATCCAAACACCTATCCATTACATTCAGTAGTATTACGGTTGTGTGCTTCAGTAACATTTGGGTAATCTTGTATATTGTTTGATTAAGTTTATTGTTGTTTGTTTAAATAATTAATTACAGGTTATATGTAAAAATATGTGAATTACATAGATCATCACATTATCACTTGATACTTGCGCGCCTTGCTTAAAGAAAACTTAAAGTTCAACCCAAGTTTCAGACTCCTGTGTCTTCCTTTGAATTAGTTTAATGTTTTTTAGTTACAAAACGTAACAGTTACTGAGTCACCCCTCCTGGTGATCACTGTTGACCAGAAACTTGAGAGACACAATAGCATAAATACCGTTATTACAGGGGCAGGTCAGCGGCACGGTGTGCTGGAAAGACTCTCTCCTGTGCACAGGTTCAGCAGTGTTATGGCATATCCACTAGTCAGCTCCAACAACTCTCAACAGCTCAACACAATCCAGGTCAAAGCAGCTGACCAGATAGGGACCCCAAGCACTTCTCCACACATCCATTCCCTCTGCCACTACCTGTCTGCCATCTCCAAACTGTCCTCTGCCAGGCTACTCCAGCAACACCTCCCAAACCCATAACCTCCTAGATCAAGAGACATGTTGAGGTAATTGCACCTTCTTCCTTACTGCCTGCTGGCATTTAAACCAGCAATGAAGGTCTTCCATCTGTGTCTGTACAGGAGGATTCTTCATTGCTGTTTCCATAACATTGTTTGTTGACCAGTCAGGGTTGTTGGCCCTGAGCTGCACCCCTGAACCTGGAGGTCTGGTGGATCACTCTTAGACTGGCATCTACCCTTTGACTTGTTTGACAAGAGTGACCCTACCAAGAGTCAAAGCACAAGGCCCAAAGCACAAAGCACAAAGCACAAGCATCAGCCAACATAGCTCTCTGGGTCATTGAGGCAAGCAAGCCTCTAAACCCTATAGCAAGGCTGTGGTCCTCTTGGAGGAATATCACCTTCTGGTTCCTTTCCAATTCACACAGAGTTCTGATATTGAACTTCATTGTCCTTGGGCCTAAATCTTAAAATGTCCTCCCCATCAGTGCTGTGTGAGGGGCTTCCTTGAAAGGACTGCAGTGGTTCAGGATGACAGCTCCTCAGGGCAAATTAATGTAGACATGGTCAATACATGAATAAACAGATGTCTGGTGAATTTAAATTTAATTTATTAAAGAAATGTAAAGTCACTGTCACTAAAGATGGCAGCGTTGCCTGGCTTTGCACCTAAGGTCTCACGATATTTACTCATCTCTGTAATGAACTGAGGCTGTGGCCTGCCCCCAGCTACAGTGATGCCTGGCCTCGAGTCTTTCATAAAACTTCAGTTCTGAATGATATTTGCTTAACTTTACTGTTTGCAGAGTTTTTTTTTTCTCCCTGTGTGCACTTGGGTGATTCATGGTCTTTTTTAAATGGGTTCTTTTGGGGTTTCTTTGTTTTGTGGCTGCCTGTGAGGAGGTGAATGTCAAGATTGTATAATGTGTACATACTTTGATAATAAAAGTGCTTTGGACTTTGAAACACTAGATTGTTTTGAGAACCTGTGCGGTTCAGTAATAAGGTTTAAGAAAGGGAATCTAGCCTTCTTACCCAGTTGGCACTTGGACGCAAAGCAAAGTGGTTAGCTCTTAATTACCCTTGGCTGAAAGACAATTAGGGATAGGCAATAAATATCAGCTTCTCCAGCAATGACTACATCCCAGGAATGAATACATAAGCAAAATCTGATACTGTCCAGTAATGGAGAGCATAGTATCTCGACAAGGAACCTATTAACCTTCTGGCAGCAGGGATCTGTTGAAGAGTTGCACAATGTTGGAATGGACTCAAACCTTCCTGCAAAAATTAAAAACATTATGTTCCCGAGTGGCCATTTGTTCCCAAAGCACAAGAACCATGGCTAATAAGAGGAAAGGATCACAGAATGTGACAGCAGTCTGTTAGTTACACTGCTTTTCTGGCGACCGCTGAATTCCCTTTTTGGAAGAATTATGTGCCTTGCTTCAGCAACGGCTTGTAGCCGAGAGCTCAAAATTTCAACCATGCCCTGGTTAAGAATTGTTTTCTAATCCGCCCCCTCCCCATATCCCTTTTTGGGTCTGATACAATTCTCCCTGAGCATTTAGTTGCATTTTATGTTATTGATGCATCAAAAAAACATCCATGTTTTAAGTTGTACCTTTCAAAGAAAATTTGAAGAAACTTTCCCTCTGTATATCACATTTCATGAAAAAGGCACTGTAAGAGGCATGTTTCTATTTATTGTCTAATCACAAAAAAGGAAACGTCTACAGATGCTGGAAATCCAAAGCAACACGCACAAAACGCTGGAGGAACTCAGCAGGTCAGGCAGCATAGGTGGAAAAGAGTGAACAGTCGACGTTTCGGGCCGAGACCCTTCTTCAGAACGGGAAAGGAAGGCGAGGAGTTGAAACAAGAAGGTGCGGGAGGGGAGAAGGAAGTGCAAGGTGGCAGGTGATATGTGAAATCGAGAGTGGGGAAAGATTGAGATAAAGATAAAGAGCTGGGAAGATGATTGGTGAAGAGATAAAGGGCTGGAGAATGGGGAATCTGTTAGGAGAGGACAGAAGACCACGGAAGAGAGGGAAGGGGGAGGAGCACCAGAGGGAGGTGATGGGCAGGTAAGGAGATGAGCTGAGAGAGGGAAATGAGAATGAGAATAGTGAATGGGGGAGGCCTTCTCCATTAAAAGGAAGCACATCTTTCCCTCTCCCCCACTTTCTGCAGGGATCGCTCCCTATGCAACTCCCTTGTCCATTCGTCCTGCTCCACTGATCTCCATCCTGGTACTTACCCTTGCAAGTGGAACAAGTGCTACACCTGCCTTTACACCTCCTCCCTCACTGCCATTAAGGGCCCCAAAGAGTCCTTCCAGGTGAGGTGACACTTTACCTGTGAGTCTGTAAGCGTCACCTACTGTATCTGGTGCCCCTGGTGTGGCCTCCTATATATCGATGAAACCCGATGCAGATTGGGAGACTGCTTCACCGAGCACCTACATTCCTCTCAGTAGCCACTCACTTTACTTCCACTACCCATTTCCATTCCAACATGTCAGTCCATGGCCTCCTCTACTGCTGTGATGAGACCACACTCAGGTTGGAGGAGCAACACCTTATATTCCAGCTGGGTAGACTCCAACCTGATGGCATGAACATTGATTTCTCAAACTTCCGAGTAGAACACCCCACCTCCATTCCCATTTCCCTCTCTCACCTTATCTCCTTACCTGCCCATCACTTCCCTCTGATGCTCCTGCCCCTTCCCTTTCTTCCATGGCCTTCTGTCCTCTCCCATCAGATTTCCCCTTCTCCAGCCCTGTACCCCTTTCACCAATCAACTTCCCAGCTCCTTACTTCCCCCCTTCTCCCTGCTGGTTTCACCTCTCACTTACTACCTTGTGTTTCTTCCTCCTTTTCACCCCACCTTCATACTCTGACTCCTCATCTTTTTTTCCAGTCCTGGTGAAGGGCCTCGACCCGAAACATCGACTGTTTACCCTTTCCCATAGATGCTGCCTGGCCTGCTGAGTTCCTCCAGCGTTTTGCGTGTGATGTTATTTATTGTCTGTCCGTGTTGCATTTGTGTTGTGTATCCTTACTCTGGGTTAAGGTAATTTGTCACATGGGTTTGGGTGGTGGGGAAAAGAAATGAATAGTCACCTGTTCACCTGCTTGGCAGCATGTGAAGTTGGGGGCGGGGGAGCCAAGGGAGCGTGTATTTTAAATTTTCTGGTTGTCTTTGAATTTAATCCAATTACACTTGTGTTTGGCTGCTTGTCATTGTTTGAATTTGATCCAATTACACTAATTTCACTCCTTTTTGTTTTACATGAATTGTTGAAGAGTTGAATGATTTTATTATTGGTTTGCAATACAGGATTAAGCCAACTTTTCAACTTGGAATTCAATCGATACTCCCTCACTTAGCCTCTCAGTGACTTTTAGTTAGTCTTCAAGTGATTTTGGCCCAGTACATCAGTGGTAAAGCTGTCCCAACCATTGAGCTGTTGTAGAAGGGCAGTGTCCATCATCAGAGATCCCCACCACCCAGGCCATGCCCTTTTCTCACAGCTGCCATCAGGTAGAAGATACAAGAGCCTCAGGACTTGCACCACCAGATTCAAGAACAGTTACTACCCCTCAACCATCAGGGTCTTGAACAAAGGGGTTCAGCACACACACTTGCCCATCCATTGAGATGTTCCTGCAACCAATGATCTCACTTCAAGGAGTCTTCATCTCATTATCTCATGTTCTCGATATTTAATACCACTTCTTTATATTTGCCTTTTTTCACAGTTCGTTGTCTTCTCCACTCTGGTTGATCTTTCATTGATCCTGTTAGAGTTACTATCCTATAGATTGGCTGGGTATGCCCACAGCAAAATGGATCTTAGGGTTGTATATGGTGACATATATGTACTTCCATAATAAATTTACTTTGAACTTCAGTCACTACGGGCGCTCTACAGACAATATAAAGCTTTGAAATGCAGTCAGTGCACAACAAGAGGCCCAAAGCATCCATTCTGTCCAGCTTTCAACCCAGCCACCAGCCGGCATGTCAGCTGCTGACACCTCATGGGTGATCTCAGGAGACTCAGAAGGAGAAGACAATTTTATGACTAACTGCTCTGCTTCCACTTTTGGCCGTCAGAAAAACCTTGAAGAAGATCTGGGAAGTTGAATGATCCAAAGGAAGGCAAACAGTGGTTGGAAATTGTTAGGATGGGTAGTGGCCCAGACTAAGAGGAATTTGGTTAAGATGGGAGGGTTACGAGGGCTGTGGTCCAGGTGCAGGTTGACGAATCTAGGCAGAATAATAGTTTGGCATGGATTAGATGGACCAAAGAGCCTGTTTCTGCACTGTCACACTCTATGAGGGCAATTTCTTGACAGAGAGGAGGATAGCCTGCAATTGGAGGAGCAGTGGCCCGGGGTCTAGACTGAGAAGCCAACATTGGTGACTGGGAAGAGTTGTCTAGCTGGGAGGAAGAGACTGTTGTTGGTATCCAATAGTTACTTACCTACCTGGAAAAGAGAGATGTTCTTCTGCTACTACGATTGAAGCAGTCGCCTTTCTGTTTAAAGTCTGCAGCAGTTCCTGCAGACCAGATGGCCCAATACACTAGGAAACTGACGGGGTGCTGGGGTGGAGATACGTCTCTATTAAAGGAGGTGTAAGGCACACCTTCCCTCTGCTAGTTTGCAGGTCACCCTTGGGCAAGGTAGCACCTACTTGGCCCCCTGATCAGGATCATGTGAAACCATGGGAGCATGCGGTGGATGGTCGTAAGGGCAGCTGGTGCATATCACAAGTCCTGGTTACGTGACCACTGACACCAGGCAGACAATCTCTGAAGAGCATTGATGATGGCTGGGGCCACTTGTCTTGTAAAGACACTGCCCAGAAGAAGCCAATGGCAAGTGACTTCTGTAGAAAAATTTGGAAAAAAACAATCGTGGTCATGGAAAGACCATGATCACCCACATCATATGGAATTGCACATTACGAATGAACATATGATGATTCTAACCAGCATTTCCAATGACGATGCCTCCAGAGCTGCCTTCATGGTCACTCAGTATCATATGGAAAAGGGGCTAATGAAGGATCTTGGCCGAAATATCGTCTGCTTACTCTTTTCCATAGATGCTGCTAAGCCTGCTGAGTTCCTCCAGCATTTTGTGTGTGAAGCTTGGATTTCCAGCATCTGCAGATTTTCTCATCAAATGAGAAAGACCTGATTTACTCAGAAGGACTTATTGATAGATGCAAGGACCAACTCCTTCTAACTCAGTGCAATGAACACAAAGCAGATTTGTCTTTCATTTTAAAGTTCAAAGTAAGTTTATTATAAAAGTACATATACGTCACCATATTCTATCAGCTTCCTACCAGTATTAACCTCTTTTGTGGTCTATCATTAACTCTGTTATGGTTATTATCCTATTATGGATTTATTGAGTATGCCCACAAGGAAATAAATCTCAGGGTTGTATATGGTAACATATATGTACTTGGATAATAAATTTACTTTTGGACATTGCGATTCATTTTCTTGCAGGCATACTCAATAAATCCATGATAGAATAATTACCATAATAGAATTGTTACGTACCCTGTAACTGGGTCACTTACCAGCAAAGACAGAGAGGTCCGTTGAAGTCTGATGGTACTATTTTTAACAGTATTTATTGTTAAAAATAAACAAAAATAATACCAATGCAAACATACAGATAATATACGTCGTCAATACTAAATCTAAAAGCACGTGTATAATAATAATCAATAAGGAATGGCTCTATCATTGTCTAGGGGATAAAGTATTGTCCGATGGAAATATATAAGTCACTCAAGTTCATTCAAGCTGCAGCTTTTTGGTTGGAGAGAAAGATGGAGGTTTAACTTGCCCATTCCTTTTATGATGTCAATCCTTCGAGAGTCGTTGGGAGCTGATTTCCCCTTTGTGGTTAGCTAAAGCTGTGCTTCCGTGGTAAAGGCCCACCAATTCCAAGGCAAATGGAAAAGGACGCACATGGGCTTTTCCACCGGCTTTCGCTATTTCAGCTTTGCAGGCAGCGGAGTGAGCTGGACGCAGAGTGTAGGGCTTGGGCTCAGAGGGCTTAGGCGGAAGAGGGCACAGTAGGCTTATCTTTTAGTTCTCCTTGTTATTTTCAGTTATTCAGGAAGTATGAGTGTGAGGGCAGCTTGTTGTTCTCAGTGTTGGATGTGGGAGATCCTGGAGTCTCTGAGCCTCCCGGACGTCCACATCTGCGCCAGGTGCATCGAACTGCAGCTCCTGAGGGACCGAGTTAGGGAACTGGAGCTGCAGCTCGATGACCTTCGCCTGGTCAGGGAGAGTGAGGAGGTGATTGAGAGGAGTTGCAGGCAGGTGGTCACTCCGGGGCCACGGGAGGCAGATAGGTGGGTCACGGTCAGGAAAGGGAAGAGGCAGGTACTAGAGAGTACCCCAGTGGCTGTACCCCTTGACAATAAGTACTCATGTTTGAGTACTGTTGGGGGGGACAGCCTACCTGGAGGAAGTGACAGTGGCTGGGCCTCCGGCACAGAGGACGGCCCTGTAGCTCAGAAGGGTAGGAATAGAAGAAAGAGGTCCATAGTAATAGGGGACTCGATAGTCAGGGGTTCAGACAGGCGAATCTGTGGAGGTGATCGGGAGTCCCGGATGGTGGTTTGCCTCCCTGGTGCCAGGGTTTGGGACGTTTCTGATTGCGTCCAAGATATCCTGAAGTGGGAGGGTGAGGAGCCAGATGTCGTGGTACATGTAGGTACCAATGACATAGGTAGGAAAGGGGAAGAGGTCCTGAAACGAGAGTATAGGGAGTTAGGAAGGCAGTTAAGAAGAAGGACCGCAAAGGTAGTAATCTCGGGATTACTGCCTGTGCCACGCGACAGTGAGAGTAGGGATGGAATTAGGTGGAGGATGAATGCGTGGCTGAGGGATTGGAGCAGGGGGCAGGGATTCAAGTTTCTGGATCATTGGGACCTCTTTTGGGGCAGGCGTGACCTGTTCAAGAAGGACAGGTTACACTTGAATCCTGGGGGGACCAATATCCTAGCGGGGAGGTTTGCTAGGGCTACAGGGCAGACTTTAAACTAGTAAGATGGGGGGGTGGGAATCAATTTGATGAAACTATGGGAGAGGAGGTTAGTTCACCAGTAGAGCAAGTAAATAGACAGTGTGTGAGGGAGGAAAGGCAGGTGATGGAGAAGGGATGCACTCAGCCTGAAGATGTAGGGGAGAAGAAAGAAAAGGATAATAAATTTGAATGCATTGTTAGGGATGAAAAGAGAGGAGGAGATGGAGAGTATCTTAAATGTATCTATTTTAATGCTAGGAGCATTGTAAGAAAGGTGGATGAGCTTAAAGCGTGGATTGATACCTGGAATTATGATGTTGTAGCTATTAGTGAAACATGGTTGCAGGAAGGGTGTGATTGGCAACTAAATATTCCTGGATTTAGTTGCTTCAGGTGTGATAGAGTAGGAGGGGCCAGAGGAGGAGGTGTTGCATTGCTTGTCCGAGAAAATCTTATGGCGGTGCTTTGGAAGGATAGATTAGAGAGCTCCTCTAGGGAGGCTATTTGGGTGGAATTGAGGAATGGGAAAGGTGTAGTAACACTGATAGGAGTGTATTATAGGCCACCTAATGGGGAGCGTGAGTTGGAAGAGCAAATGTGTAAGGAGATAGCAGATATTTGTAGTGAACACAAGGTGGTGATTGTGGGAGATTTTAATTTTCCACACATAGACTGGGAAGCTCATTCTGTAAAAGGGCTGGATGGTTTAGAGTTTGTGAAATGTGTGCAGGATAGTTTTTTGCAACAATACATAGAACTAGAGATGGGGCAGTGTTGGATCTCCTGTTAGGGAATGCGATAGGTCAGCTGACAGATGTAGGTGTTGGGGAGCACTTCGGGTCCAGTGATCACAATAGCATTAGCTTCAATATAATTATGGAGAAGGACGGGACTGGACCTAGAGTTGAGATTTTTGATTGGAGAAAGGCTAACTTTGAGGAGATGCAAAGGGATTTAGAGAGAGTGGATTGGGTCAAGTTGTTTTATGGGAAGGAGGTAATAGAGAAATGGAGGTCATTTAAGGGTGAAATTATGAGGGTACAGAATCTTCATGTTCCTGTTAGGTTGAAAGGAAAGATTAAAGGTTTGAAAGCACCATGGTTTTCAAGCGATATTAGAAACTTGGTTCGGAAAAAGAGGGATGTCTACAATATATATAGGCAGCATGGAGTAAAGGAATTGGTCGAGGAATATAAAGAATGTAAAAGGAATCTTAAGAAAGAGATTAGAAAAGCTAAAAGAAGATACGAGGTTGGTTTGGCAAATAAGGTGAAAGTAAATCCGAAAGGTTTCAACAGTTATATTAAAAGCAAGAGGATAGTGAGGGATAAAATTGGTCCCTTAGAGAATCAGGGTGGTCAGCTATGTGTGGAGCCGAGGGAGATGGGAGAGATTTTGAACAATTTCTTCTCTTCGGTATTCACTAAGGAGAAGAATATTGAATTGTGTAAGGTGTGGGAAACAAGTAAGGAAGTTATGGAACCTATGACAATTAAAGAGGTGGAAGTACTGGCGCTTTAAAGAAATTTAAAAGTGGATAAATCTCTGGGTCCTGACAGGATATTCCCCAGGACCTTGAGGGAAGTTTGTGTAGAGATAGCAGGAGCTCTGACGGAGATCTTTCAGATGTCATTAGAAATGGGGATTGTGCCGGAGGATTGGCGTATAGCTCATGTGGTTCCATTGTTTAAGAAGGGTTCTAAAAGTAAGCCTAGCAATTATAGACCTGTCAGTTTGACATCAGTGGTGGGTAAATTAATGGAAAGTATTCTTAGAGATAGTATTTATAATTATCTGGATAGACAGGATCTGATTAGGAGTAGCCAGCATAGATTTGTGTGTGGAAGGTCATGTTTGACAAACCTTATTGAATTTTTTGAAGAAGTTACGAGGAATGTTGACGAGGGTAAGGCAGTGGATGTAGTCTATATGGACTTCAGCAAGGCCTTTGACAAAGTTCCACATAGAAGGTTAGTTAAGAAGGTTCAGTCGTTAGGTATTAATGCTGGAGTAATAAAATGGATTCAACAGTGGCTGGATGGGAGATGCCAGAGAGTAGTGGTGGATAATTGTTTATCGGGATGGAGGCCGGTGACTAGCGGGGTGCCTCAGGGATCTGTTTTGGGCCCAATGTTGTTTGTAATATACATAAATGATCTGGATGATGGGGTGGTAAATTGGATTAGTAAGTATGCCGATGATACTAAGGTAGGAGGTCTTGTGGATAATGAGGTGGGTTTTCAAAGCTTTCAGGGAGATTTATGCCGGTTAGAAGAATGGGCTGAACGTTGGCAGATGGAGTTTAATGCTGAGAAGTGTGAGGTTCTACATTTTGGCAGGAATAATCCAAATAGAACATACAGGGTAAATGGTAGGGCATTGAGGAATGCAGTGGAACAGAGAGATCTAGGAATAACAGTGCACAGTTCCCTGAAGGTGGAGTCTCATGTAGATAGGGTGGTGAAGAAGGCTTTTGGAATGCTGGCCTTTATAAATCAGAGCATTGAGTACAGAAGTTGGGATGTAATGTTAAAATTGTACAAGGCATTGGTAAGGCCAAATTTGGAATATTGTGTACTGTTCTGGTCACCGAATTATAGGAAAGACATCAATAAATTAGAGAGAGTGCAGAGACGATTTACTAGGATGTTACCTGGGTTTCAGCACTTAAGTTACAGAGAAAGGTTGAACAAGTTAGGTCTCTATTCATTGGAGCGTAGAAGGTTGAGGGGGGATTTGATCGAGGTATTTCAAATTTTGAGAGGGATAGATAGAGTTGACGTGAATAGGCTGTTTCCATTGCGAGTAGGGGAGATTCGAACGAGAGGACATGACTTGAGAGTTAGGGGGCAAAAGTTTAAGGGAAACACGAGGGGGTATTTCTTTACTCAGAGAGTGATAGCTGTGTGGAATGAGCTTCCTGTAGAAGTAGTAGAGGCCAGTTCAGTTGTGTCATTTAAGGTAAAATTGGATAGGTATATGGACAGGAAAGGAGTGGAGGATTATGGGCTGAGTGCGGGTAGGTGGGACTAGGCGAGATTAAGAGTTCGGCACGGACTAGGAGGGCCGAGATGGCCTGTTTCCGTGCTGTGATTGTTATATGGTTATATGGTTATTACGCTGTTACAGGAGTTCTAGCATTTCTTCTGGTGCGTCTGAGGGGCTGTTCCCCAGACCCTCTTTTATCCTGACTCACAGGTTCTCAGATGTCAGTCAGGTTGTGATGATGCAATCCCTCCACCAACCCCCCTCGGTTCATTGCCTGGGGGTTTTGCTGAATCGTACAGTATTCAATACACAATTCTGTCTCCAAGAGACAATAGCCGTTATCAATGGTTCCGCTTTTCGGAGGCCAGGACACATTCCAACTCTTTGTGGATTCTGCATGTCTTTCTCTCATTTTCTGGGTCTCCTGACCTGACTTAATAGTGAACTTGTGATTCTCAAAAAGGAGGGGGCCACGGGCATAACAGAATCAATGAAAGACCGCACCAACTTGGGCATTCAACCAGTGTGCAAAAGACAAGAAATTGTGCAAGTACAAAAAGAAATTAATGATAATAATAAATAAACAATAAATATCGAGAACATAAGTGGAAGTTGAAGAGTTCTTTTTATCTTTCCACAGCAATTTATAATTCATTGAAAATGTGTTTTAATTATTCACTTGCTTAAGCATCACTACTTTCTTATATGAAGGCATCAAATAAACATTACAAATTGGCTGCTCAGCTTTGGACACTGTGATTAAACCATTGATGATTGTCCTGAAATGTTCATTCTGCTTATCTCTCCATAGATACTGCCTAACCTGCCAAGCATTTCCAGCAGTTTCTTGTTTTTATCTCAGAGTAGCAGCCTCTGCAGTATTTTGCTTTCATGGAAACCACTAACCTGGTGGCCCGACAGGTCCTTGTGCTCCTGGAACCCCAGATGGACCACGAATACCTGGTTCACCCCTTAGACCTGGAATTATTAATAAGGACAGAGAAAAAAAAATTAAAGGCAATCCTCAGACAACAAAGCATGTAAATATCTGTGGGAATTAGAGAGGTATGATATATCCCATCATGGCATTAAATAGACAATGGTATAGATAATCTTAACATATTCCTTGTTGTCCGGGCAGATGTGGCTCGATAGCTGTGGTTGGTAGCTCTTCTACCAGAAGGAAAACTCTGATCTCAAATCTCTGTTGCCTTGCGACTATATCCACTCATAGTGCAGGCTTCGGGAGTAACCCTGAGGGAAAAACCCAGAGCTATTCCCTCAGGCAGCCCTACTTTGAGTTCAACGCTGACTGGCAACTCCTGCGACGCCGCTGGTGTCAAACTGTGTCGGTCTCTGCCGTTGCTTTGGATTCACCAGCTGTGTGGAGAGGGGAGCTTACTTTCCACGTCATCCTGCCCTGACATGCGGATCAAGGAAGCAAGCTGGACACAATATCCGTGGTCAACCCCGGGGGCCTCATTCCCTGTTGTTACATGTTAAAACAATGGAAGTGATGGGATGATTCATTGAATAAATGATTGAATGTATCTCAGAGAAAGGCTCTCCAATACATATCAATGAGTGGACTGCTAAATGGGTGATATTTCCCTTGTAACTTTTCACATGCCTGGGCACGTACCATCTCCAACAGCCTTGTGGACAGGTGAACCACAGCATTTGTACTCCAGCCAAGACAGACAGCAGCTCCGAGCAGCTAATTGTTAACACTGTTGCCAGCATTCACAGACTACATGCCACAGTCACGTGGACGGTGAGGCCCAGAAACTGGAAGTTTCTAACTCCAGTGGCGGCACAAGAAGGATCCGATATCTCCGTGACAATCCCCAAGGCTTGACTCGTCACACAGTTCCTTTCAGACTTTGAAGCAGAAGGTGTCACTGGATCCAAACATGAAAATACCTCTCATTGTGGCGTCAAAACAGACTGAGATGTATGCTGATCTGAGCGGTTGTGTGAGCTTCTGAGCTCCACAATGACATCATCTACATATTCACGCTTTCGTCTGTTCTTCATCACATAAGATATTACCGGCTGCCTGTGAGGAGTTTGGACATTCTTCCTGTGACCGTGTGGGTTTCCTCCGGGTGCTCCGGTTTCCTACCACAGCCCTAGTACCAGTTGGTAGGTTCTACATTGTAAATTGTCTTACGATTAGGCTAGGTTTAAATTGGGGAGCGCTGGGCAATGTGGCTTGAAATTGGGCCTAATCCGCACTGTATCTCAATAAATAGATAACCCGAGCCCACCACACCCCACCACCAGGCAGAAGATCAGGGAAGCTTGAAAGCACATAGAACCATAGAACATTACAGCACAGAAACAGGCCTTTTGGTCCTTCTTGGCTATGGCGAACCATTTTTCTGCCTAGTCCCACTGACCTGCACCTGGGGCATATCCCTCCATACCCCTCTCATCCATGTACCTGTCCAAGTTTTTCTTAAATGTTAAAGGTGAGCCAGCATTTACAACTTCATCTGGCAGCTTATTCCACACTCCCACCACTCTCTGTGTGAAGAAGCCCCCCCCCCACCATGTTCCCTTTAAACTTTTCCCCCTTCACCCTTAACCCATGTCCTCTGGTTTATTTTCTCCTCTAGCCTCAGTGGCAAAAGCCTGCTTGCATTCACTCTATCTATACCCATCATCATTTTATATATCTCTATCAAATCTCCCCTCATTCTTCTACGCTCCAGGGAATAAAGTCCTAACCTATTCAACCTTTCTCTGTAACTCAGGTTCTCAAGTCCCAGCAACATCCTTGTAAACCTTCTCTGCACTCTTTCAACCTTATTAATATCCTTCCTGTAATTCAGACCAAAACTGCACACAATACTCCAAATTCGGCCTCACTAATGCCTTATACAATCTCACCATAACATTCCAACTATTATACTCAATACTTTGATTTATAAAGGCCAATGTACTAAAAGCTCTCATTACTACCCTATCTACCTGTGACGCCACTTTTAGGGAATTTTGTATCTATATTCCTAGATCCCTCTGTTCTACTGCACTCCTCAGTGCCCTACCATTTACCTTGTAATGTTCTACCAAAGTGCAATATCTCACACTTGTCTGCATTAAGCTCCATCTGCCATTTTTCAGCCCATTTTTCCAGCTGGTCCAAATCCGTCTGCAAGCTTTGAAAACCTTCCTCACTGTCCACTAGCACCAAGCTCAAGGACATCTCTTATCCTGTTGTTGTCAACAGTTCCCTAGTACAATAAAAAGGACTCTTCAGCTGGTAGATTAATTGTGCCTTGTAAATAAATAAACAAACAAACAAACACCTGGCCTTAAAAGGTAGTATTTTGTTCCAATGAGCACATAGTTCCAAAGTGGCGTCACAGGTAGGTAGGGTAGTAATGAGAGCTTTTAGTACATTGGCGTTTATAAATCAAAGTATTGAGTATAATAGTTGGAATGTTATGGTGAGGATGTATAAGGCATCTGACCCTGAGCACCATGGCAATGCTGACTCTTTAACAAGAACCATGGCAATGCTGACTCTTTAACAAGAACCATGGCAATGCTGTCTCTTTAACAAGAACCATGGCAATGCTGACTCTTTAACAAGAACCATGGCAATGCTGACTCTTTAACAAGAACCATGGCAATGCTGACTCTTTAACAAGAGTTAATCTGGCATTCTGGAACATTGCTGAATGATTCAGTAACGGTACCATTCTTTACCGTGAGTGGGCATTGTGCAGGAATTGCTGAGTCCACTATTAACATCTGTGCTGAACTGAGGCTATGGCTTGCAACAAACCTGGATTGGCTCTGACTGGCCTTGCGGCTGTGGACTCACTTCTGTGAACTTCAGTTCTGAATGTTATTTGCTTCCTTTCATTGGTTCCACGATTTTTTCTGGCACATTGGGGGTTAGACGGTCATTTTTTAATGGGTTCTATCGGGTTTCTTTGCTCTGTGGCTGACTGTAAGGAGACGAATCTCAAGGTTGTACATACTATACATACTTTGATAATCAATGTACTTTGAACTTTGAACATCAGCATTTGCAGATAGATATTACTGGTTGTTGTCTCTTCAGGCACTGAACATTGGACTTGTAAGCACATCCTGTCAAATGCAAACACCCGGGATTTATTGACAGGCTCGGAAGGCCAAGCCTGCCAGTGCCAGGTTCCATACCAGCACAGCCTTGCTGTGATTTCCCTGTTTTACATTGGGATCCTGAGCCAGGTCATTCCTGTGGGACCTGAAGTTCCACAAGTTGGAATGGGGACAGAAAGGCTACAAGGCTTGGGAGCTATGTTGCTTCTTTTAATGATTTTAATTACTTATATTTTTATTTGCATTTATTTTGAAAGATTATTTATTTCAATGTGCTTTTTAGACATTTAGTGGAAGAGACAATTAAAGCTAATCAAGATGACTTATAGTTTTCACAGCTGGTTTTACTCCATCCTCAGCTTTCAGCAGAAGTTGAGTGCTTTAATCAATATACAAGGTGAACCTTTTGTATGTGGATAGGCAAGATTCCTTCGGCTTATACTTTACAGAGAATTGTCTATTACTCCTGTCAGCTCCGGCGGACTGGGCAGATGAGATCCCATGGCTATGAAGGAGGAACTGCAATGATCCGTGGTGAGCGAAGGGCGTGACAGGGCACAGAAGATGCCACAGTCAGCCACCGCAACCAAGCAAGGGCTCAGTCTGTGACTGGTTTGCACCACTGGACCCGGAGTTCCAAGGGCCAGTGGGAGTGCCCCAGTTCAATGGCTTTCCCACTTTAAAAACTCTCCCGAACAGGTCTCTGGTCATCCTCAGACAGGATGGACAACCAGCACAGGCATTCTTCACTCCATGCTAAATTATCTACATATAATCTAGATATTTAGGTGATAAGTGGAAGAAGTATATTCATTAAAGTACAAAGATAATATACTGTTTAACCCCGAATGCTTGCACAACATAATTCACAACCATTCCCGTGGAAATTAAGATACTGGTAACTAAAAATTTTTTCTTGAATGCAGTTGTGGCCATTTGTAATACCTTTAGTCTCTGCAATATCACTGCAATCTAACTAAACTGTTTTGCTAGCATGGTATACGTTGACAAATTACTGCAATCCCAATAGTCGGCCAATTCTAATGAAAGATCACCAGCCAACTGGAAACATCATCTCTGTCTTTCTCTCTCTCACTGAGGCTGCCTGACCTGCTGAATATCGGGGCGGTGTGGTAACGTAGTGGTTAGCACAATACTTTATAGTACCAACAACCCGCCGCTGCCTGTAAGGAATTCTACGTCCACCCCGTGACCACGTGGGTTTCCTCTGGGTGCTCCAGTTTCCTCCCACCGTCCAAAGACGTAGTGATTGGTAGGTTAATTGGTCATTGTAAGTTGTACTATGATTAGGCTAGGGTTAAGTTAGGGGACTGCAGAGATGAAAGGGTCAGAAAGGCCTATCTGCACCAAATCGTGATTGATAGATAGATAAATAAACATTTACAATAAAAATCAATCAATCAATAAATAGATATTTACAGTATTTTCTCTTTCGGTAAACAATTCCCCCCCCCCCTCTATTTCCTACTCTGACCTTTCACTTTTTCTCATCAGCCTATTACTTCCCCCGGGTCCCTTCCTCCTTTCCTTTCTCCTATTGTCAATTCTCCTCTCTTATCAGATTCTTTCTTCTCCAGTCCTTGATCTTTCCCACCCACCTAGATTCACCAAGCACCTTACAGAATCAGAATCAGGTTTATTATCACCGGCATGTGTCATGAAATTTGTTAACTTAGCAGCAGCAGTTCAATGCAATACATAATATAGAAATCAATTAATTAATCAACGAGCCAATCAATTTCAGTATGTATATATACTTATGTATATTAAATAGATTAAAAATAGTGCAAAACAGAAACACTGTATCAAAAAAAAAGAAAGTGAGGTGATGTTCATAGGTTTAATCTCCATTTAGGAATCAGATGGCAGAGGGGAAGAAGCTGTTTGTGAATCACTGAGTGTGTGCCTTCAGGCTTCTGTATTTCCTTCCTGATGGTAGCAATGAGAAGAGGGCATGTCCTGGGTGGAGGGTCCTTAATAGTGCATGTCGCCTTCCTGAGGCAACGCTCCTTGAAGATGTCTTGGGTACTACAGAGGCTGGTACGCAAGATGGAGCTGACTAATTTTACAATTATCTGTAGCTTCTTTCGACCCTGTGAAGTAGCCCCCACCCCCCCCATACCAGACAGTCATCGCAATCACTGTTGCCCACAATCAGCTCTTTCGTCTTACTGATGTTGAGTGCAAGGTTGTTGCTGCGACACCACTCAACTAGTTGGTGTATCTCACTCTTGTACACCCTCTCATCTCCATCTGAGATCATACCAACAATGAATGTATTATCAATGTTTATAGATGATATTTGAGCTATGCCAAGCTGCACTGTTATGTGTTTATAGAAAGTAGAGCAGTGGGCTAAGCACACACCCCTGAGGTTTGCCAGTATTGAACGTCAGTGAGGAGGAGATATTATCACCAATCTGCACAGATTGTGGTTTTCCAATTAGAAAGTTGAGGATCCAATTGCAGAGGGAGGTACAGAGGCCCAGATTCTGTAGCTAATCGATCAGGACTGTGGGAAGGATGGTGTTAAATGCTGAGCTATAGTCAACGAACAGCACCCTGACATGGGTGTCTGTATTGCCCAGGTGACCTAGGCCATGTGAAGAACCATTGAGATTACATCAGCCGTAGACCTATTGTGGCGAAAGGCAAATTGCAGTGGGTCCTTGCTGGTCCTTGCTGAGGCTGGAGTTAATTCTAGTCATGCCCAACTTCTCAAAACATTTCATCACTGTCGATGTGAGTGCTACTGGGAGATAGTCATTAAGGCAGCTCACATTATTCTTTGTAGGCACTGTTATAATTGTTGCCTTTTTGAAGCAAGTGGGAACTTCCGCCCATGGCAGTGAGAGGATGAAAATGTCCTTGAATACTCCCACCAATTGGTTGGCACAAGTTTTCAGAGTCTTACTAGAAACTCCATCAGGGCCTTCCGCCTTACAAGGGGTCACCCTCCTGAAAGACAGCCTGACATCAGCCTCCGAGACAGAGATCACAGGGTTTAGCAGGCCTCTTCACAGCTGTAGTTATAAACTCCCTTTCAAAATGGGCAAAGGAGGCATTGAGCTCATCTGGTGGTGAAGCATCTCTGCCATTCATGCTATTGGGTTTTGCTTTGTAGGAAGTAATGTCCTGCAAACCCTGCCAGAGTTCACGTGCATCCGGTGTCACCTCCAACCTTGTTCGGAATCGTCTCTTCACTCATTAAATAGCCAAATGCAAATCATACCTGTCTTTTTTTTGTACAGACCTGGATCACCAGACTTAAATGCCACAGATCTAGCCTTCAGCAGATGATGTACCTCCTCGTTCATCCTTGTCTTTTGGTTTGGGAATGTACGGTGAGTCTTTGTAGGCACACACTCATCCACACAGGTTTTAATGAAGTTGGTAACAATTGCGGCATACTCATCCAGGTTCGAGGATAAAGTTCTGAATACAGTCCAGTCTGCCAATTCAAAGCAGTCCTGTAGGTGCTCCTGTGCTTCCCTCGTCCATATCTTCTTGGTCCTCACGCTGGTGCTGCAGTCTTCAGTCTCTGCTTATACTCAGGGAGAAGAAGTACAGCCAGGTGATCAGACTTTCCAAAGTGAGGCTGTGGAATAGCATGATAGGCATACTTGATGGTGGTGTAGCAATGGTCCAGTGTGTTGTTTCCTCTGGTATTGCAAGTGATCCGTTTCACTGACTTTTTCAGCTGGCCTGGTTAAAATCCCCAAAAATGATGGAGCCGGGCCAGGATGTTGTGCTGTTCCATGCATGTTGATCCCATTGCTCAAATCATCTAGAGCCTGCCTGATATTGGTCCGAGGTGGAATGTACCCCACTATTAAAATGACCGCAGAAATCTCCTGTGGCAGGAAAAATGGGTGGCACTTAACTGTGAGATACTCCAGGTCTGGGGGCAGAATTGGGATCGTCCCACCTTTTTATTCTGGCATCTTCCCCCTTCCTATCCAGTCCCGAAGAAGGGTCTCAGCTCAAAACGTCAACCATCTATTCATTTCCATAGATGCTGCCCGACCCGTTGAATTCCTCCATCATTTTGTGTGTGTGTTGCTTTGGATTTCCAGCATCTGCAGAATCTCTTGTGTTAACAGCATTTTCTGTTACTGTTTCAGATTTCTAGTGTCTGCAGTTTTGTCCCCCTCCAAATATGATATTAAATCCAGCAATTTAAATTATTATTCAAATTTTACATTTGATCTGATTTTTGAAATTATATATGCTGTAACTGCCCTTGTGGAAAACTTGAGCATATCTCTTGTTTCTCTGTTTTATGCGAATGTAGCCAAGTTGCTTTCAAACTCTGCCAATACACTTAAGAATGACTAAACAATTTGCTCAGGCTATTAGGAGACAATAAAATGAATAAAATAAGGACCAAAATTTATAAATTATTTGGAGAAGGGATTATTGATGTCAGGGGTGAAGAACTATAACGAAGACGAAGCACAAACTACTGCAGAACATCAAGATGTTGGCTTGTGTTGCACACAGCTCACTAGAAATTCATCCTTTGTTGGCAATGCTGAATGTACAACATAGTATCAGTCAAACATTGAAGTCAATGAAACCAGATGTTGGAAGCTGACTAAAATGGACAGCAGCTATGATACCGCGCATTTAGCCCCCTAACCAAAGACCAATATCTTCCTTATGGTCTCTTGGCTGTACTGTGAATAGTTAGGTGGCCTGCACAGCAAAGGGAGAATGGTTGGAGGAGGAATGCCCTTTGCAGTGACTGATGTTGAAGTTATGTTGCTTTCACTCTCCTTATTGGGAAGCAGCGCACAAAATAGGCAGTCAAATACCAATTGAAAAGTGAGCAGATAATTCCATGCGGTGCAAACTTTTTTGGTTATCTCAGTAGTTCTTCTTGCTGAAAGTTGGGTGGCGGATTGGAGATATGTCTCTACCAAAGGGGGCGAACGGCGCTGTACCACTGCACTAGGCTGCAGGTCCCCCTTGGGCAAAGTGTGGCACCTGCTCAGCGCCGATCAGGGTCACATGAAAGCATGGGAGCAGCTGGTGGATGGTTGTACCAGCAGTTGGTGCGTATCACAAGCCAGGCAGATAATCTCTAAAGAGTATTGATAATGGCTGGGGTCATTTCACCTGTAAAGACACTGCCCTGAAGAAGACAATGGCAAACCACTTCTGTAAAAATAATTGCTAAGAACAGTCATGGTCGTCACATATAATGATGCTGATGATCACATTTTGATACTTGCTACCCATATTTTTTTCCACCAAAATTAACAATGACTAAAGTAAGATGAAGGTAATTAATTACCAATGAAATGTTTCATTTGGTATAAAATAGAATACTATTTTATATACTCGATAACAAAGGTGGCAATGCTTAGAGGAAAATAGTTCCTTGATTTAGACATCGAAATACTATAGGATAAAGTACACAAACAGTACAAATCGGAGTCCATGCATTTGACTTATTTTTCACCCGCACAATGTAACATGCTGTTTAAGTTTTGCAAATTTAGGACAGGGAACAGTACAGTGCAAGAACAGGCCTCTCAGCCCACAGAACTCTACACTGCATTAAACTTAATTACATCAAATTTAATCATACAATGTAAAATAATATGTGAACCTCTCCCAATGCTCCCAAGCAAACTCCAAGTATGGTCTTTTCCCACCTCTCAGCTCTTTTCCTCTTTCTCTGCTGCTTCACCAAAACCAAAATCCTGCATGCGTGAAGCTAATTCTCACTGTCTGTGACAACAAAGGTGGTGAGATCCAGTCCTGAAGCAGCTCACCAAAGACGTTCCAGCAGGGCTCCATGAAGAGCAAGTAGGAGCCTTGCCTAATGTTTGTTTCTTTCTCAAGCTCACATTCATAGCAACTCATAGGGCCACCACGGGAGATAATCCTTCTAGACATCTCATAAACAGTTTAAAGCATGGCTGACGCAAAAGGTCAAAGCAAAGTTTACAAAAACTGCAGTTCAGATGCTGTGACTCAGGGTGCAGTATGCTAGGAAGAAGCCATGGTTCTAAGATCCATCCGCGTTGCTCCATTTGGCGGGGTTTTGCCAAAAGGTATACTGGCTGTGCAGCAATTATAGATCAGCTTCCAAAAAGTTATTAAAATGTGCTAAAGTTTGCAGGAAAACGTCAAACAAATTTCTAACTAAAGGGGAAATATTGAAATGAGGCAATGCCTAGTACACTCCGGTGGCCAATGTGGTTTTCACGTCGGGGGGATTTGTGGGAATTTGAATGGAACATATGAGATAAGTGAATAGTGAAACAAGATTAGCAACTGCTTGTTGTTCTTATGTCCTGAGACTGGGAATTTTAATATTTGTATTCTTTTCCTCCCGAGTATGTATGTATTTATGTACCATCCTGGCCAGGAGATCCTCTTTCACCAGGAGGACCTGTTTTTGAACTCAATTTTAATACTTTTAAAAAAATCACTCAGGCAAACACAGCAAACTTGATATAAACTTTGAAAGCATTGCTGACTCTTTCAGCACCGGCATATCAATTGTTCTGGTGTACCTGATAAATCTCTCTAAATGAGGCAACGTTGATAAATTTCAAGGGCAGCTTTGAAAATAGATGAAATGGTTGGGTCGCTATTTTTCATGAATTTATTTTCCCATATAGCGTTTAAGACTGAACATTTTCTCTCACTAATTCTTGGGAAAGAAAAGCATAATTGAAATTAGCGTGAAACTAATCAAAGTCATGGCCATGGTGATGGTATGTGGAGGGTCAGAGGGGGAGAGGGAGAGAGGGAGAGGGGGATAGGGATTGGGGGAGAGGGAGGGGGTAGTGAGGAAGAGGGGGACAGAGATTGTGAGGGAGGCGGAGAAAAAGAGAGAAGAGGGACGGGGGAGGGGGGAAGTGAGATATGTTTTTCCGTGCATACACGCATACTGTAAAGTACATGTTCTTTGTATCCTGACCCTTCCTTCAATTGTTGTTTCAAACAGAGTTTATTGATTAATATGAGATCAAAGCATTTGCTTCTCAATAGCTTCCTAAAGCTCTGTAAACCCTTGAGTTTCATTAGCTGCATACCATGGCTCCTGCACTGGTACAGGAATTCCTGTAATCCAGCTTCTCTCTAAATTGATGCACAGGAACCATCCAAGCCTCCCCCTGCGTTCTGTCAATCATCACCCTTCAAAATTAGTGTTCCTTGTTACTTCATCAAAGGAAACGTTCTTTGGTATGTGAGCCTCAGGCCTGACTGAGAGGACAAGCTCAGTTCACGCAGGAAGGATAATCTGAGTACAGCGCTAACGTATCACGCACTGAGTAGCCTTGATGAGCGATAACACTGGGCAGAGTGAATGGCAGACTACTTCAAAGACTGAATCAGTGGCAGATTCGTAATTACCCTTTAATCAGCTGGTTCTCAGCAACAAACACAAAATGCTGGAGGAATTCAGCAGGTCGGGCAGCACCTATAGAAATGAATAGATAGTCAACATCTTGAGCCGAGATCCTTCTTCAGGACTGAGAAGGAAGGGGAAAGATGCCATAATATAAAGGTGGGGGTTAGGGGAAGAGACTGGCTGGAAGGTGATGGGTGAAACCATGTGGGCGGGAAAGGTAAAGGGCTGGAGAAGAAGGCATCTGATAGGAGAGGAGAGTGGATCATCAGAGAAAGGGAAGGAGGAGGAGACCTGGGAGAAGTTATAGGCAGGTGAGAAGTAAAGGGTCAAAGGGGCGAAGAAAGAAAGGGAGAAGGGGAAGGAGAAATTGATATTCATGCTATCAGGTTGGAGGCTACCCAGATGGAATATAAGGTGTTGCTCCTCGACCCTGAGCCAACGTTTCAGAATGGGAATTAAAATGGTTGGCCGCCATGAAGTCCCGCTCATGGTGATGGTGTGGAGGTGCTTGCAAAGTGGTTCACCAATTGATTCTAACTTCCCTTGCCCCAGCCAGCCAAAGTGACAGAACGATTCCTGAGCATTGACAATTTAAATCCATCGAGTAAATGTACTGGTGACCTACTCCCTGAGGAGATACAATCTCTGTCCAAACACTTAGAACTTGCAGAATATACCCCACTTATCGAATTTGTGAATTAATTTGTAACTAGTTGTCAGCTGGGACCTAGTGATATTGAGAAATATATTGCTCGAGTATTTAATTTTCTATTCAGACGAGACAGAAACACGAAATAATTAACAAGTCAGAATTGGATTTGCAGTTGGGATCTGGAGTTGGCCCATTTTTCTCTTTCAATAGAATGGCTTTACATATCAGTTTAGTTGCGAGATCTGAATAGCTTCAAAACAGCTACATACTCTCTCCTAACGGGGCAAAGGTAGAAAAATGAAATAAAATTGTGAGCTGGACCTGGAAAAGCAAAATTACTGTATAACAAAATAAATTAATAATACTTGTCCCAGATGCAGAGTTACGCTGTCTGTCTGAGTTAATTCTGCCTGAACATTAATGGACTTTTTAAATTAACACTTACACCCCTCCACTTAGATTTTTCAAATGTACAAAGAACTACAGAGACTGCTCCAAGAACCTAGAATTTCAGCTGCACACAAGCCAACGGCAATGTTGAGGAGAATACTTTGTAGACCAGAAGAACGAACTAAGCTATTGGACAAACCACTATGGTCTATTAGATACAAAATGGGGACTTCAGCAATTATTACTTTGGCCAAATTTTGTGAAGACTATCCACAAAGATTCATGATCTGGCTGGCTGTCAAATGGCAGGTCTACCTCTCCCTAGTCTCTACTTGTGAAGATGGAGGGGTGCACAAAGTCAACTGGACATTAGTGAAAGTCATAGCACCGTTAAACACTCAGCATGCTGGAGAATTCCCAGAAGCATTGCTTTCTGTGAGTAGTTCGGTAAACAAACACACAGACCTGCATCCTATTTATGAGCCTATGTGGGAAAAATTCCAGACCAAAGCACACGAAGTTTGCCACACAACCAACCAGCAACGCCGTTTCCTCCCACATCACAACTGAGTTTTCGAAATGACAACCAATCAGCTCACTGATAAGTATATAACGGCCAAGCACTTGGAAGACACACCACAATTAACATGCACATATCTCCTCATATGGTGACGAAACGTTGGCAAGCAAATTGGCAAGATCGGAGAACAACTTAACCCAACCACAGAGAGATACTGTACAGAAACAGGCCTTTCGGCCCACTGAGTCCATATTGAATACTCATTTTACAATACAGCTATGGGAGCCCGTTTTATATCCCATCAGCATCCCCCCAGATCCTACCTCTCACCTACACACTAAGGCAACTTATAGTCACCTGCTAGCTGACCACTTTTGCACACTGTTGGGTGATGTAAGGAAACCAGACTACTTGGAGAACGTGCAAACTCCACACTGACAGAAAGAAGAGGTTGTGATCGAACCTCGGTCAGTTGCACAATAGATGCACCGGAGTAAATGACGTAACGTCCCCAATGGCGCTATTGCAAGGTGAAAATATATAATGCAACTGAATAGCGCCATGCCTTGAGTGCAAAAGGGGGAGAATATTTGATCAGGATAGTTTGAACATATTATTCTTGTTGTGTATTTAATATTTAAGTAATACTTGAAAACAATCCTGTATTTGTATTGGTTGCTTAAGCATTCTCGTTCGTTGCGGGTTATATGTATAAATACGTATGTATAAATAAGGGCCTGGGTGCTGCCTGCTACTCAAAGGCATTGAAGTTGCTGTGTGAAGCTGCTGAGCAGCATAACCGCGGGTGATTTTCTTGGGTGTTTTTCTTGCAGCTGCAAGACCCTGTTGGACATTGACAATGTAAGATGCTGCAGGCCTGTCCCCTTCCCTGGGACGACAAGTGGCACGGGACTTGTTCTCAAGATGTGGGCTTGCCTGCTGCTGCTGCGGTCCAGGAGAGAGGCACGGCATGGCGTCCATGCTCAGTTGGGGGCTGGCCTCTCCTATTCGTGCTGCCCTCTAGTGTGTGATCGGTGGAATGACAGGCTGGATTGCAGTGGCTGTGCACTGCTGGGAATCTGTACAATCAATTTACAGAACATGTTACTCAGGGTCTTGGACTATACATGTGGTTTTTTTTTGCATGACTATGTTTTTTTGCTTGCTATTTTGAATGTGCTGTGTATGTTTTGCAACTTGGCCCCAAAGTAACACTATTCCATTTAGCTGTATTCATGTATGTTTGAATGATAATTAAACTTGAATTTGATTTGATTTGATTTATTGATTTGAATGACTATAATTATCATGAAGGTAGCAGAGGACTGAATTTGGTACTATGGAGTTTCAGCAAAAATAGACTCTCCAGAGGCTGGAGTCACACTGGACACAGAAAGAAGAATGTAATTGTTGGAGGATAATCAATCACAACTGAAGGACATCACTGCAGGAGCTTTTCCAGGACGCAGTCTCCACCCTTCCACTTTCCTCTTTCAGAAGGGAGCTTGCTGGTACAGGTTGAGAATCCCTTATCCAAAATGCAGTGTTTTGGATTTTGGATTTAGGTATATCTGCATTTATATAATGAGATACCTTGGGGACGGGACTCAGGTTTAAACATCAAAATCAGACTTCAATCACCAAGTACCTGTACACATACAAGGAATTTACTTCCGGCAGATGTTGTCTCTCTGCTCATAACAATAATAATGATAAATATAAATGAAAATATAGATTATACATACAGGTAGTGCAATCCAAGTAATAGTTAGCCGACAGTTAACTGTTCAGCAAAGTGACCGCAGTAGGGAAAAAACTTCTCCAGTGCCTATTAGTCTTAGTCTGGAGGGATATGAAGCGCCTACCAGACGGAAGCAGTTCAAACAGTCCGTGCGCAGGATGGAAGGAGTCCCATGAAACCCATTTACGTTACATATACAGCTTAAATACATCTCACAGAGCTAACGATCAAAGCACAGTCCGTCATGATGGAGCTGGGTCCTCCACAGACTGCTGGAGTTGAATGACTCCCCCGCCTGCGTCTATTGCCGGGCTCCAGTGCTGCAACTAGCTTCACTATCTGCCATCAAATTCAAACCGCCTCCTGTTCCACAACAACTACAATGGGAGGACGACAGTTTTATATAATATTTTCAATAATTTTGTGCATGATACAATTATCCTCCATTTTCAGTTTGTCATGATCAGCATACATTTAGCAGCATAAGTCCACTCCAATGACGTTGATGAATCCACTCTTTCAAAACACGATCGAGATCTTCATTTTCCACTCTATGTAGTCACTTTCTATTTCTGCTCATTACGTATGTGAAGTGTCTTCTCAGAACGGTCTGTGGTGTGCAGCGACTGTGCATCAACTTTCCCAGCGCCTTGTGGAAATTTCTATTTGTGAAGTCATGTCAGTGGTCAAAAACATTTTGGATTTTGAAGTTTTTTGGATTTTGGAATTTCAGTGAGGGGTGCTGAACCTGCAGTCTTAGGGCTTTTATTCCATTTGCTGTTTAAGCATCCTATGTCAGTAACAGGAGAACTGACATACAGTTTGAATCACATCAAATGGGAGTCCTCATGCAGGATTTCCTAAAGGTTAATTTGTAGGTTGGGTCTGTGGTGGGGAAGGTGAATGTAAAGGTAGTATTCATTTCAAAAGGACCAGAATATAAAAGCTTGGAGTATTGTGAGCAGTTTTGGGCCCCTTATTTAAGAAAGGATGTGCTGACGTTGGAGACCGTTCAGAGGAGGTTCATGAGAATGATTCCAGGAATGAAAGGGTTATCATTCAAGCAGTGATTGAGGGCTCTGGGCCTGTACTCTCTGGAATTTAGAGGAATGAGGGGGGGGGGGGGAATCACATTGAAACCTATCAAATGTTGAAAAGCCTATGTAGAGTGGACATGAAGAGGATGCTTCCTTTGGTGGGGTAGTCTGGGTCTAAAGGCCACATCCTAAAAATAGAGGGATGTTCATTTATAACGGAGATGAGGAGGAATTTCTTCAGCCAGAGGTGGCTGTGGATATTCTTGACTAGTCAGGGCATAAGAGATTATGGGGAGAAGGCAGGAGCATGGGGTTGAGAGGGAAATGGATCAGCCGTGATGAAATAGTGGAGCAGAATTGATTGGCCAAATAGCCTACATTAGGTTAGATAAGGTTTATTAATCTCATATTTATTGAAACATACATGAAATGCATTGCTTGCATTACAAATGTTCTGGGGACAACCTGCAAGTGTCACCACACTTCTGGCACCAATATAGCATGCCCACAATTTACTAATCCTAACCTGTACTTCTTTGGAATGTGGGAGGAAATGCACGCAGTCAAGGTGAAAAGTCCTTGTAGACAACAATGGAAATCAAACCCACACCACTGATCACTGGTTCTATAAAGCGTTACACTAGCCGCTGTGCTACCATGCTGCTCTGTGGGAGCTAACGTATATTCCAGTATGTTTAATGTCATTTCATTGTCAAGTTACTCACCGTCCACAACCAGAGGGGTACAGGAAGACCCCATGGAGCCAAAGCTGAATTAACCATATCAACAACCCAACTATGATAATAAGTCTGAGTACTTTGTGACAGGTAGCTCATAGTTCATCGCAACTATTGAAGATCTAAAAAAATCACCAGCAGTTCCTGTCACAGCTTAAAATTTTGTGTTAAAAATTTCCTCTTTATTCATGGTCATCTATGAATCCTCCGCTAAAGAATTAGTGCAAGTCTCCTGCAGCTTTTTTAACCTCTGTAGTATCCAGGACGTCTTCAAGGAAAAATGCCTCAGAAAGGTAGTGTCCTTCATTTAGGATTCCCATCGCACAGGCCATGCCCTCTTCTCATTGCCGCCATGAGCGAGGACATACAGGAACCTGAAGACACACACTCAGGGGTTCAGGAACAGCTTCTTCCCCTCTGTGATAAGATTTCTGAATGGACATTGGACTCAGTACCTCATGACTTTTTCGTTTCTATTCTTGCACTACTTATTTAATTTGTATATACCTATGGTAATTCACAGTTTCTTTCTCTATTAATAAGTATTGCATCGTACTGCTGCTTCAAAGACAATAACTTTCATAACATGACGTTGATGAAATTATTTGTAATTCTGTTTCTAATTCTGATTAACAGTGATATAGAATCCATGAAGATGAAAACTCATTTCCCATAACTTTGTCTTCCACCTTTCATTGGAACTGTTTGACTGAGGCATCAAACTTCATTGACAAGAACCCACTAAGCAATCTGTTTAACCCAGGAGCAAATTATCCACAGTATATAGATATTAATTTGCAAAAAAACTCAAAAAGTCTCGACAGATGGAACATATCAGAAATAAAAACAGAAAATGCTTGAAACATTCAAATAGTCTGGTGGAAAAAGAGAGTTAATGTTTCAGGTCAAAGACCTTTTGTCAGGAATGGGAAAGGAAAAAAGCAGGTTAGATTTAAGTTGCAGAGGAAGTGGGACAGTGATGGATAGGACCAAGAGAGTAGCTCTGATATCATAAAACTAACTTGTTTCCTCACTTCCCTTACTCATTTGAAAGGTCTTTAACCTTTAACTCTATGAATGATGCTTGAACTGCTGAGTGTCTCCAACACTTCATAAGATCTAAAAGAAATTGCTGGAGGTATCCCAGTTTGAGTGTAAGGGTCACTAGCAAACTCAAGTGCAGGGATCACAGAGACTTGGGCAACTCAAACAAAAAAATGATGATTTATTACAGAAATTAACCAGCAAAACTAACAAGAACTTGGGCAAACTCTACACAACCTTGAACAACTGAAATCAGAGATGATATGCTGAACTCGGTCTGATTTTCACCAGACCAGGAGCCACAATGACCCAACAAAGAGGAGTCAGCATATAGCCCGCCTGAAATACGCCCTGGAGCATGTAGGAACGCAAGCATTGAAAATACCATGCTGATTAAATTGTGCCAAAGTTAAATAAAAGTGATGACTACAAAGAGAGTTTAACAATCCCCATGATCCCAACTGAGCCACCTGCAAAACAAAGTGGAAAACCCAGAGTTAGCCCAAAAGTAAACAATTTTAAAAAAACACCGCATACCTACAAGGTGACACCAAGAAAATACTGTCCACATACTAAAAAAAACCCTCCTTGTTTTTTTTTTAAAAACAAACCCTGGTTTTGACATTGAGATCGTTTAATGTCATTTCCTGCCCACAAGGATAAGAAGAACAAAATAATTGTTATTCCGGATCTGATGCAGAAAAAAATGCACAAAAGATAAAGAACACAACTATAATGATAAAACACAAAAAACATAAATATTCATATAACTTCTATGCATAGATTGATTGTATATCCATAAAATGCCACTAAGCTGTAGATTAGATGACTGATGGTAAATAATAGTAGCAGAGTTAGTGGGTGGAGGTGTTTTTCAGCATTACTGCATGGGGAAAGTAACTGTTTTTGAGTCTGGTGGTTCTGGTGTGGACGCTACGTCGTCTCCATCCTGAAGGGAGTGGGACAAACAGTCCATGAGCAGTGTGTGTGGGACTCTTCATGATGTAACTGGCACCTGGCTGTATATATGACCTTTGATGGTGGGTAGGCTGGTGCCAGCGATGCGTTGGGCAGTTTTGACTACCTGTCTGCTGCAGTGCAGTTTCTAAACCAAGGGGTGAGACAGCTTGTTAGGATGCTCCCTATTGCTCATCTATAGAATAATGTGAGCATGGATGTGCAAATACCAGCTCTCTTCAGCAAGGCATATCAAATTAGGAGGTTCATCTTCAGTTCAATGAGTTGCTTCACCTCCATCATTTAAAAGCACTTCCATTTAGAGTTTGCTTTATCTGCAGAAATCTGAAGCCAACTGCTGTGTTCATGACAAGCAGAAGCGTCTGTGAATAAATCTTCCAGGCTCATGTGACACAAAGATACTTGGCGTTTCTACCACCAATGAACTCAATCTATGAACATTCCTCCCAAATGTCCAAGGTAAAAACTTGTTCCTTCAACAAATACAAGTGCAGTTGGATATTTGCCCACAACACAGCAGCCGAAATAGTATGGCCATATTTCCATAAATGATTAAATCCAATCGTTCAGCTGGAGTTATCTTTTAGCACCGCATTTCACTACTGCTGCTGTTAAATGTATAAAAAAAAAACAAACAAAGGACTAATAAAATCCAGAGCAGCTTTGAAGAACATTTTTATTGGAAACAAAAGTCACAAGTCACAGTGCTCGCCAAGAAGCCACAAGAGAGAGAGAAAAAGTTAATCTGCTTGGAAGCATTCAAGAGGCCAGAGCCTGCCAAAGAATGCAATTCTAATCCCAACTGAGCCAACTTATTTTTATAAGGAAGTGCGCCACCCACTCACATTTATTACATGCACATGCTGTATGTAACTCTAGCTCATAACCTTTGTCACTAAATTAATTCACAGTTAATCATACCACATTGTATTGCTGTTAAAGTGTTTTAATTCCTGTTATTAGAGAAAGGCACTGTTCGGAAATGAACATTCAACATCTTCGAAACAAAATCAAAGCTAGCAATTAGAAAGAACACTTGCACTTGAGAGGTAAAAGATACTGGCCTGGGCATTCATTCCTCTGTTGGTTACAAGTGATAGGTGATGTTATCCTTCATGGACACTCGCCTCCCCAGCATCCAGGACATCTTCAGGGAACGATGCCTCAAAGAGACGACATTAAGAACTCCCATCACCCAGGACATGCACTCCTCTCATTGCTCTCATCAGGGAGGTACAGGAGCCTGAAGGCACACACTCAACGATTCAGGAATAGTTTCTTCCCCTCTGTCATCATCTTTCTGAATGGACATTGAACCCATGAACACTACCTCACTACTGTTCATTTTTCTTTTTCCATTTCTTATTTACTTTAATATTTAAAAAAATACTCATTGCAATTTACAGTTTTCTTATTATTATGTACTGCAATATACTGCTCTACATAACAACAAACGTCACGACATAAGCCAGTGATGTTAATCCTGATTCTGATATGGAAGACTAATACCAATTTGTATTGAAGTAATTCATGAAAGGGATTGGGTGCTCTCTTCCTTGTCCAAAGTTGTACATCTCCTTGTTTGTGTGACTTGCATGCAGAGGGGTCATCAAAGTATTTATTTTTCCTAACGTGCTAATTTTGAGTAATTTTAGGAACTCAAAAAAGAACATATGGTAATTCATAAGCAATGAACACAGTCACCGTGGAGAATGGGAGCACGATAGCAGGAATGTGTGATCAAGATCAGAAATACAAACATCAAACAAGTCAACAAATTCAGATATCTTGGCAGCCAAATAACAAGTGATGGCAGGTGTGTCACAGATATCTTTCCTCCAGTGGCACCCAAGAATCCCACTGGAGAAGGTAAGGGCTGATCTGAACCACCAGCAAGATGAAGTGGTCTGAGAGATAATTAACTCCAATGATCTGATGCCAGCTCTGGAAAAAATGCAATAACCTCACTCATATTGCTAAGACTTGTGAGAGTTACTTGCAATCATTACAGTCATAGTCTTATGAAGTTAATCAATTAACTTTAACTTCTCAAATCCCAGAGCTCGACAGCATTGAATTAGTCTGTCTTGTCCGTACTGATGAAGTTGCCTAACTGAAGTGGTCCCATTTGCCTGTGTTGGACCATATCCCCCTAACTCAGGGGTTCCCAACCTCTTTATGCCATGGACCAAAAGCATTAAGTAAGGGGTCTGTTCACCCCAGTTTGGGAATGCCTGCTCTATCCAATGTAACTGTTCAATCGTCTTTAAAATATTTTAACTGTGCCCGTCTCACTATGGGCGGTACAGTAGTGCAGTGGCTAGTGTAATATATTATAGAACCAGTGAATGAGGTTGAACTGCCTCGGCTGTCTGTAAGGAGTTTGTATACGGTCTCCCCATGACCGCGTGGGTTTCCTCCGGGAGCTCCAGCTTCCTGCTACATGCCAAAGACCTGCAGCTTAGGGTTAGTAAGTTGTGGGAATATGCATTAGGCCTGGAAGCAAGGTGACACTTGCAGGCTAGCGCCAGCACATCCTCAGACTGCACTTGATGCTGACACAAACGATGCATTTCACTGTATGTTTCCACCTTCATGTGATAAAGCAAATCTTTTACCTTTATCTTTCCTCTGGCTGCTCATTCCATATCCCCACCTTCTGTCTGAAAAATCTGCCCTGCAGATCACTTTAAAATTTTTCCCCATCACCTTAAACCCATGCCCTCTTGTTTTGGACTCCCCTACCCTGAGTTTTTCTGTGCAAACTGAACATAACTATGTCCCTCATGATTTTATAAACCCTTCATAAGGGTAGCCCTCAGCCTCTTATGCTCCAGCAGTAAATGCTCTCACCTACCCAGCCTCTCCTTATAATCAGAGCCCTCTAGTCCCCATAGCATCCTCAAAATTCTTTTTTACACCCTTCAAGAACTACTCACTATAGTGACAGCAGAGGCCCCTCAATCAACATCAAGAAGACAGGAAACATGGTCATCTCCAGAAAGACAAACATCCCACAATGTGTGATCAAGATCGGAAATACAAACATCAAACAAGTCAACAAATTCAGATATCTTGGCAGCCAAATAACAAGTGATGGCAGGTGCGTCACAGATATCAAATGCAGAATAGCAATGGCAAAAGAAGCTTTCCAGAAAATGAAGACCATATTAACAGACAGAAAGATGAGCAGTTACACTAAAAACAGAATACTGCAGTGCAACATTTAATCTATCCTGATTTACGGAAGCGAATGCTGGACCATTTCCCCAGCAATGGAAAAGAGACTAGAAGCAGCTGAATTATGGTTCTACAGGAGAATGTTAAAAGTACCATGGACCACACATATATCAAATGAAGAAGTTCTCAGAAGAGCCCAAGCAGTTAGATCACTCATACCAACATTAAGAGAAAGACAACTCAGATCCCTAGGACACATCATGTGGAAAGATGAACTAGAAACACTCATACTCTCTGGAAAGATCGAGGGGAGCAAACCTAGAGGAAGACCTCGGCTGATGTACATCAAAAGCCTAGCCAGGTGACTACACATCGAGGAAATGGAAGTAATCCAAAACAAGGGATAGATCTGTATGGAAAACCACAGTCACCAACGTCTGCATTGGATATGGTACCTAGACACCCTCCTTATTTAAATGCCATCCTTCCTCTAGCAGAGCTCTACACAGTACTCCAGATGTGGCTTTACCAACATCTTGCACAGGTATACCATGACGTTCCAATTCCTGCACTCAGTCATCTGACCAACAAAGGCAAGTATCTATTACACCACCCATGTCACTATAGAACTTACTTTATTGGTTCTGCCAGTGAGGTAACAATTAAAGTGATACCATGAAAATCATTCTTTGTGGTTAGGCTCATCATTACACAGAAATGTGGTACATTACCCAATGTACCTAGAGTTGACAAGATTTAGCAAGCTCCTTTGTCAAGTCTAGGCAACATATTGAACAACCTTATCAGCACCGTGCCCTTATTTCAGGCTGCTAGTGAAGTTAACAATAACTCCCTTATAATAACACTTCATTGCCAGCTTCATGAGCGGTGGAGATTTTGTAATGGACAAGATCGGCAACGCGATTGAAATGATTCAGGGTGATAACTTCAGTTAAATTCACTTCATGCTGTGACTTTGCTCAATTTGCACGGAGCCACAAAACAACAAAGCAAAACTGGAAGAAGTACACAGTGCTTGAATGGAGGCAGCCCAAAGCTTCATTGCCAGCGGATTTGGAAATGGAAGCCAAAAGCTTGATAGAGACGCCCGGACAGTTCAAGGGTCATTTGTTTCATGTCTCATTGTCCTCTTCGAGGGGGCAGCAGTGGTAAAAGTGAGCAGCTTCAGGTTCTTGGGCATCAACATCTCAGATGATCTCTCCTGGGCCTGGCACAATGACCCAATCACAAAGAGGGCACACCAGCGGCTCTGCTACAGAGGAGATCAGCCTGACTAGTTGCATCACAGTCTCCAATACACAGGACCACAAAAGGCTGCAGAGGGCTGTAGACTCAACCAGTTTTATCATGGGAACAATCTTCCCTGTCACCGAGGGTATCTTCAAGAGCTGGTACTCAACAAAGCAGCACCCATCATTAAGGACCCTCACCACCTGATACATGTCCTCTTTGTCCTACTACCACCAGGGAGGACGTACAGGAGCCTGATAACCCACACTCGATGTTTTAGGAGCGTTTTCGTCTCCACCATCAGGTTTCTGAATGGTCCATGAATGCATGAACATTACCCCCCATTCCTCTTTAGCATTATTTATTTATTTTTTGTAAATTGTAATAATTCTCATTATTAATAATAAATTTTACAACACAATATGAGATAATAAATCTGATTCTAACTCTGATGTGAGAAATCAAAAGTTCATTCCTTTGAAATCTCTTATAACTCTGGGCAGAATGGAAACCTAATATCCAAACTAAACGAAGGACATCTTCCAAATGTACCAATAATCTAACATTATGGAAAACCCGCATAAAGGCTACTGACTTTTCACATGTTGAAAGCTTCCCTCCCTCACTCCAGCCACTGTCAATCCTACAACGTCCTCCTCTCTGCAATTATCCATGACAGGCCGATCTCTCCTTTGCTTCAGGTCATATTGGAAGTTCGGTCTTCAGCCTTTCAGGGTAAAGGCTCTGGAATCCCTATGTCTCCACATCTGTCTCCTTCGTAACACTTCTTGTCGAGATTTCCTGGTGGTGGCTGATGGTGTAGCAGCAACCTCCCATTGCTCCAACTCTAATACTATTTCCAACCTGTCTTTAAACTTCCTTTTCAAGTGTGATATTTTAAATGTGCCAGAGGTACTAAAAAGGATGATCCCCCTGCTTCTCTGGATTCTATTAAGGATTTGCTGCGAAGTCATACTTGAGAAGCCTCTGAGAAATTTCAACAATTCAGCTCTGAATTTAAACAAACAGATGGTAAACTGGATTCTATTCAGCAAACACTTAATGAACATGATAAACGTATAAAAAATTAATGAAGCAATGTTGCCTTCTCTGGAAGCGGAAGTGGATGAACTGCAAAAGCTTTGTGAAAAGCAATCGCAGTCCAACAAAAAGTTAAGACAGAAGATTATCAACATAGAAAATCGAATTAGAAGGAACAACCTATGGGTTCTGGGTCTCAAAGAATTAATCAAAGGTAATCATCCTATGGAATTCTTTGCAAACTTTCTGCAAGAATTATTTCCAGAAATTTTGGCGTCTTTATCTATGATTGATCGAGTTCACAGGTCTCCTGTGTTTAGACCCTCTAACAGAGATACACCAAGATCAGTAATCATTTGTTCTCACGAATTTAAAACAAAGGAACTGTTAATATCCGAATCTCATCGAAGAGGCATGAATGATTATCGTGGTGGCAAGATTAGAATTGTTGAAGATTACTCGCCTGAGGTTGTGCAGGAACATGCTAAGTTCAAAGAAGTTATGTCCGAGTTTTTTAACAAGGGTTTTAAACCCTCCCTTCGCTAACCAGCTCATCTCAGAATCACACTTAAAAATGGTTCTTTCGAATGGTTTTGTTCGACTGCTGAAGCACAAAGGTTTTTAAAATCCAAAGGCTAGCTGTTTAGTTTGTCCTTACATGAAGACACAAGATTAAATTGAGAAACTTTTAATTCGCAACTCCCGTCGAAGGGGCATGATTTGTTATAGGGTGGAATGCAGGTTTCCCCCACTATTCGAAGGTAGAGCATTCCAATGAAATGGTTTGTAAGCTGGAATGTTGTAGAGTGAAGAAGCAACTACCATTTATTTATATGGGAAAAATCTGTGAGCGTTCACAGACCCAAAAAACAACCTACCAAATCATGCCAAATAACACATAAAACCTAAAATAATAGTAATATATAGTAAAAGCAGGAATGATCTGATAAATACACAGCCTATATAAAGTAGGAATACTTTTCTGCAATCATTGCAGCACTGTCCACCGCAGCAAAAATCTCGCGCAAGTGCAGACGGCAGGAAGATTCAGCGGAAGCGCTTTTGGCAGCACTCGCAGCATAAACACACGACGCAAGCGCACTCGGCAGAAGCACTCTTTCCAGTAACCTTTAAGCTAAGAAGCTGCCAAATCATACCAAACACATAAAAATACTCAGCCTATATAAAGTAGTTTCACTTACTGGAATTGGGAAGACAGTGAGCACACTGATGATGGGGTGTTACGCTGAGTTGGGATGGTGGGAGACTGGGGTGTCATCTCGTCGTTGTCTGTTTCCTTCAGGGCAGAAGGTCACCTTCTAGGTCTGCCTGCCTCTATGTTGAAGGTCGAGGTTCGTCACCTGCTGTGGCTGAAGTGGAAGGCTTGAAAAATGGAAGTATGCTTGATTGCTCAGCCTTGATGCACTGTCAATTACTCCAAAAGACTGGAAGTAGAGTAAATACTGAAAGGCTTTTATTAACAGTAAAATGGATCCACGTCCATGCTGTATGTCTGTCCTGGACTGTGGGAGGAGCAGTGACACAATCACCTTTATACAGGGGTCTGTGGGAGGAGCCACAGGAGCAGTCAGCAGAGGGGCGTGTCCAGGCATGTCCAGACAGATAACCCAGTTACAACCTATATACATGGTTTACCACAAGCCTTGCGCATTTTTCTATCATAGAGTTCTTTGTAAGCACTCAAACCATCCTGCAAAAATACTCTAAATCTACGTACCCTTTCAAAATTAAAGTCATACTTTTCTGCAATCATCACAGCATTGTCAATCGCAGTGAAAATCTCATGCAATTGCTTCACGTTCAGTTCCTGGACGACTTCACTTTCGGGCCGTTCGTTACTGCGTTTGGTTTCAATTGTTATCCTTTCCTCTTCATCAGTTCTTCATCTGTCAGTTCTGGTCATGGGATGCCAAAACCTCTTCAACATCATCTTCGTCAACTTCCACAAACCCAGCCTCCTTAGCCAAACTCACTATGTCCTTTCTTCATTCACCACGATCGAAACTCTTAATTATGTCTAGTTTTACACTGTGTAACACCCTTACACGCTCTTTTAGACTTTCCTGATACCTTAGAACTCATCTTGCTAACGGATGCATGAAATAAATTGACATAAAGCATAGATGCTCACAGGCATGTTTCAGCAATGGCGGCTAGAATGCAGTTCCGGGGGAGGAGCTCAGCTGTTCAGGGCGTTCGCTGCCTTTTTTCGTAACAGTGGAAACACCTTCTATTAGCGAAAACAGGCAACTAATGTAGGTCTTTCGAAACAGCGAGGTGTCGTAAAGCGAACATTCGAAAAACGGGGAACACGTGTATTAAGATTCTCGAAGACTATTCGCTAGAGGTTATACAGGAATGTCCTAAGCTTAAACAAGCTTTGTTGGAATTTTTTAAACAAGGTTTTTAACCCGTCCCTTGGATACCCAGTTTGACTGAGAATCTCATTAAAGTTGGACCCTTTGAATGGTTTTGTTTGAATGCTGAAGCATAAAGACTTTTAAAAATTTGAATGCTATCTGCTTAGCCTGTTTTTTCACAAAGATGTAAGATTAAATGTTTAATGTCTTTCTGTATGAATAATGGTATCTTTTACTTTTGGTAAACCTTTGTAACTAATTTCCTTTGTTTTTTAAAATACTATATTTTTGATATACGAGAATTGAATTTCTTGTTTGGATATTGTTTTGTCTAGGTTGGAATATAAACAACTTTGAAACTAATTGGAGCGATCACCAGGTTTTTTTTTTTGGGGAGGGGGGTTGTCCGTAGTTGTAGTTGCCGGCTTTCTATTGGTCGGTTTTCTTTCTTTGGGAGGGGGGCAGGGGTATGGTTTTTTTTTCTCAGAAACGGTTTTCGAATTATTTTAGCCAACTTGTTGCTTGGTTACCATTTCTCAAGGTTTATGGATTGGTTTTAACTTACATAATAAAAATGGACAAAACTATTAATCTACTCAGTTTTAATGTGAAACGTAATAAGATTTTTGCTTATATTAGGAAATTTAAGGTCCCTATTATTTTTTACAAGATACTCACATACGTAAATATGATAATCCATGCTTTTTTGCTGTTCAAATGGATTTGGTTTTCATTCATCTTTTCAGGCCAAATCCAGAGAAGTTTTGATTCTTATAAATAAAACATTTTCCTTTGTCCAACATAAAGTAGTGTCTGATACTAATGGATGCTTTGTTATAGTTTCAGGAAAACTAGGTAATAAATTAATAGTATTTGCCAATGTGTATACCCCACATGTAGATGACCCATGATTCTTTGAGCATTTTTTTTTTGTTTTTACTAGATCTGAGTCTTTATTCTTTGGTGATGGGAGGAGATGTTAACTGCTGGCTAGACCCAATTTTAAACCGATCATCTTCTAAACCAGCGTCTCTTAATAAACCAACTTTATTTATTCAATTTTTAATTGAAATGTGGTACTGTTGATATTTGGCATTTCTTACATCCTTTAGATAGGGGGTACTCGTTTTTCCCCCAGGATCAACATATGTATTCCAGGATTGATTATTTTTTTATTGGTAGTCAAATGATTTCATTAGTTTGTTCCTGTGAATATAAAGAGATTGCTGCTTCAGATCATGCTCCTGTATTTCTATCTTTAAATCTCCCTGGTCTTCCTCAAACAAACAGAATTTGGTATTTTTAATACAAGTTTGTTATCTGATAAGGAATTTTAAAAATTTATAGAGAGGCATATTATTTTGTTTTTTGAAGAGAATAAAAAGGAAGAGACTTCTGATCTTATTGAATGGGATAATTTCATGGCCTATATTAGAGGACAAGTTATTTCTTATACTGCGAGTGTTAAGAAAGAATTGCTAATAAAGAAAGAATTGAATTAGCCAATCAATTGAAACAATTAGATGAAAAATATGCTATAGCTCCAGATCCTGTTTTATATAAAAGACGTGTTGAAGTTCAAACTAAATAAGATCTTCTGTTAACATATCCAATTGAAACTCAGCTTCTTAAAGATAAAACTCAATTTTACATTTACAGAGATAAATCAGGCAAAGTATTGACCAACCAATTAAAAACTTCTGTAGTTAAATGACAAATTAAAGAAATTTGCAGAACTAATTGTGATAGGACAACTTTGAAATAAATGATACCTTTAGAGAATTCTATTCTAAACTTTATAGTTCTGATTCCCCTAAAGATAATACTGTAATGAATAATTTTCTACATCAATTAAATATCATAGCACTTTCTGCAGATAATTTTGGACCAGATTTTATTCAATGGATTAAATTAATTTATCTATCTCCTTCTGCTCGGGTTATTACTAATTTTCAAAATTCCAAACCATTTAAACTTCATCACAGAACTAGAGAAGGCAGTCAGTTGAGCCCTTTGCTCTTTGATCTAGCTTTAGAACCTCTTGCCATTGCTTTTCAAGAATCTAATGATATCTATGGTATTTTAAGGAGAGGTATTACTCACAAAATTTTGCTTTACGCTGATGTTGCTGTTTATCTCTAAAGTTGAGACCTCGTTACCTTGCGTACTTTCTTACTCTCCCGTTTTAGCCAGTTTTCAGGATATAAATTGAATCTACGTAAAAGTGAATTATTTCCTTTAAATAATTTGGTATCAATTAATTCTAATCTCCCTTTTAAAGTTGTAAGGAATCAATTTACTCATTTGGATGTAACAGTCACTAAGAATTACAAACACCTGTTTAAAGAAAACTTTCTTACTTTATTGAATCATGTAAAAAGGATATCATTAAATTGGTCACCTCTTTCAATATCATTGACTAAACCCTTTTTTGACTCTCTTGATTCTATTTTATCCTCTTATAGACAGAAAAATAAATGTCCTCGTTTAAATAAAGTTCAACTTCAAAAATCTAAAAAGTCTGGAGGTTTAGCCTTACATAATTTTAGGTTTTATTTCTGGGCAGTTAATATACGATATCTTATGTTTTGGCTATAGTATATTAATCATGTAGACTGTCCGGTATTGGTCTCTTTAGAAGCTAACTCTGTTAATAAATTTTCTATTACTTCTCTTCTTGGATCCTCACTTCCTTTATCTGTAAGTAAACTAAATGATAATTTAATAGTTAAACATACTCTGAGCATCTGGATACAATTTAGAAAACACTTTGGTTTATTGAGATTTTCCCTTTCAAGGCCCATTTATTCTAATTTATTTTAATCCCTCCATGACTGATTTAGTTTTTAAAAAATGGGACAGGTTGGGTATTAAATGTTTTTGGGATCTGTTTGTTGGAGGAAATCTTTGTTCATTTGAGCAATTGTTGGCTAAACATAGCTTACCTAAAACTCACTTTTTTAGATGTTTACATATCAGAGACTTTTTAAGATCTCAATAATGTATATTCCCTATAAGCTCAGATAAGAACTTACTAGATGTAATTTTTAGTTTTACACCTTTTCATAATGGTTCAATATCTAATATTTATGGCATGTTACTGGAGACTAGGAATGTTTCTTCAGACAAAATTAAGAATCTCTGGGAACAAGATTTACAGACATCAAATTCTGAGAAAACTTGGAATGAAATTTTTAAACTGGTTAATACTTCATCGCTATGTGCTCGCCATTCCCTCATACAATTTAAGGTGGTACATAAAGCTCATATGACTAAGGACAAGCTATCTCGTTTTTATTCGGATATATCTCCCTACTGTGACAGATGTAATCATGGAGAAGCTTCATTAATTCATATATTTTGGACTTGTCCGAATCTTGAAAAATATTGGAAGGACGTTTTTCAAACTTCTTCCTTACTTTTTAAAGTCAATTTTAAGTCTAACCCTCTGATGGCCCTATTTGGTATTGTTGCAGGACAAGATATTAAGCTGAAGGCATCTGATTTACATATTTTGGCCCTTAGCTCTCTTATAGCTGGGAGGATGCTTTTGTTTAAATGGAAAGATGTTTTTCCTCCTACTCATGCTCAATAGTTATGCAACGTTAAATCATGTTTGAAGTTAGAGAAGATTCATTGTTCAATTTCTGAATCTCGTCAAGACTTTCAAACACTGTGAGGACCCTTTCTAAATTATTTTCAAAACCGTCAATTCGTTGTTTAAACTCAGATGTGTTGTCTTTACGACAGTTATTTAGTTTATAATATTTTTGCTTAGTAATTCATTTGTTAGTATTTTCTAGTTAGAATTAGAAGTGTTTAAAGTATATTCATTGCATGTAAAATATATCGGCATGCGATGACATCACATCCGGTTTCGCCGCGTCTTGTGGGAAAATACCGGTTTGAAATTAACGCGAGGGTGGGGGCTCACCACGAGGCACACCTGAGCAGAAGTTGTTTTGCAAGCATTAGAAATCACAGTGAGAGCAACGCTGTAAGTTAATAGATAATCGATATATTGAACTAAGATGTTAAAGCCGATCTTGTTAAAAGTAACGACGGTCGATAGTGTTTATGTTTTCGTTAGTTAAAGAGTTGCGGATAGTTTGCATTGAAGTGTATTTAAAGTAGTCAATGGCGCAGGTAAACTCTGCCTGTATACTGCACCTTAGTGTAATGTAGTTATAGTCACCTTTACAAGTATTTACAATTGAAATGTGATATTAAGAAAGGAACAAATACTGTATCAATCTTGTATTGTTTTATCAACAGTTTTTACCATATGTTAATATGAAGAGTGAACAGTAAATGGTTAATCTTACTGCGATCTGGTTTCATTGACTGTGGTTTATCTCGACGTTGAATTCGGCGTTATTAGTTACACCTGAAGAAGAACGTTACAGTGAAAAAGTGGCATTATCAGGTGTTTCAAGTGCTGCAATGTCAGCTCAATCCAGCATCAAGTCGACGCCGCCCAGCGACAAGGGCGGTAAACCGACATCAAGTAAGCCCACCCAGGCGTTATCAGGTGTTCCAAGTGCTGCAATGTCAGCTCGATCCAGCATCAAGTCGATGGCGCCCAGCGACAAGGGCAGTAGAGCAACATTAAGTAAGTCCACCCAGGCAAGAGCCAAGGCAGAAGCCGCCAAGGTGCGACTGCACTACGCCAGACAAGAAGCAGATTTGAAAGTGGAACAGGCCACCAGAGAAGCCGAAATCCAGAAAGAAAGGGCTGCCAGAGAAATGGAAGCGGCCGCCAGAGAAGCCGAAATCCAGTTGGAAATGGCAAAGATATCGACAAGGTTGCAAGTGCTGCAGCTAGAAAGAGAAGAAGAAGCTTCCAAGGTGGAAGCAGAGTACGTAGAAGAAGCTGAAGGGACGCATGATCTGACCGAAGTAAGATCTACTTCAGAATGGGCCAGATTGGAACGCACAAGTGACTATGTCCGATCTCAAATAGACAGGCAGGCTCGTACTTCCTCTCCATATGTATTCGATAACTTCCCAAGATACAAAGAAGACAATTTACCCTCGCGACTCCGCGATGAAGTCAAGAACGAAAGAGCTGACAACCAATACTTCTCGACACCAAACTTACAAGGTTTGGTGCGAAGAGATGCAGAGGTCGAATCCAGGATGGCAAATTCCATAAGAAACGTACGCTCTCAGTCATATAGGCGCCAACGTACTTCTCCAGCCCGCATGCCGCTTACAGCTGATCCCACGATGCAGTATTTAGCACGACGGGATCTCGTCACTTCGGGACTGTACCAGTTTGACGATAAACCTGAAAATTACCGTGCATGGTACTCCACATTCACCAATGCGATCGACGGAGTCCAGCTCAGTGCAACCCAAAGGTTGGACCTTATGGCGAAATGGCTGGGGAAAGAATCACGCGACCAGGTGAGACGCATACGTTCAGTGTACATCAACAAACCCGAGCTAGCTTTAAGCAAAGCGTGGGAGAGACTTCGGGAGGGCTCTGGGGCCCCCGAAATTATTGAAGCGGCGCTATATCGACGTCTGGAAAACTTTCCTAAGGTGTCAGCCAAAGATCACGTTAAGTTAAGAGAATTTGGAGATTTACTCATGGAGATCCAAGGCGCCAAAGAAGATGACTACTCAGCTGGTCTAGTATACCTAGAAACTCCATCCGGGATTAGACAAGTCGTGGACAAACTTCCATTCGGGTTGCAGGACAGGTGGCTGTCTGTTGCTTTAGATTACAAGGAAGACCACGATGGTCGATTTCCTCCCTTTGAGCTCCTCACTAGGTTTGTGTGCAGGGAGGCGAAGAAGCGAAACGACCCTAGCCTCGCGGGTCCAGGAAGCAGTACGATTTACACCAAGCCAGGTAGATCCTCTTCGAATGTTTTCAACATTGATAAACCCGTGTCAGTGCTCAAGACTGAAGCCCTTACAACTAACAACGACCCTGGCAAGTATTGTCCATTGCATAACAAACCTCACCCCCTCAAAGGATGCAGAATGTTTAGGGAAAAACCCCTTGCACAGAGGACGGCCCTTCTTAAGGAGAAAAGAATATGTTTTAGATGCTGTTCCTCAACCTCTTACCTCGCCAGAGAGTGTATGATCGCCGTGAAGTGTCCGGAATGTGATAGCCCAGATCACGTTGGGGCCATGCATCCCGGCCTGTCACCGCACACCAACAACGCTCCTTCACCCCCACAACAGGACGGCGGGGAGGGAGAGGCTCACTCTAGGTCAACAGTTGTCAGCACGAACTGTACAGAAGTTTGCGGTCAAGCTCAGTCAAGCCATTCTTGTTCCAAGATCTGCCTCACTAAGGTGTACCCTAAAGGAGCCAAAGACAAGGCCATCAAAGCCTATGTGATTCTGGATGATCAGAGCAATCGCTCACTAGTCAGTCCAGAGTTCTTTAAATTGTTCAACATTGAGAGTGAGCAGTTCCCATACTACCTCAGAACTTGCTCAGGCAACATGGAAACCCAAGGAAGGAAGGCAGAAGGCATCCAGATCGAGTCCCTGGATGGTAAAGTCGTCATCTGTCTCCCTCCGCTCTTAGAGTGCGATGGAATCATGAATAACCGCACTGAGATCCCGACACCAAGTGCGGTGCTACACCAGCCACATCTCCACCACATCATCAAACACATCCCAGAACTGGATCCAAAAGCAGAAATACTCCTGCTATTAGGGAGAGACGTTCTCCGGGTGCACAAGGTTAGGCAGCAGGTCAATGGACCACACGACGCCCCCTTTGCGCAACGCCTGGATCTAGGCTGGGTGGTGATAGGAGGGGTGTGCCCCGGAGACGTACACAAACCGATGGTTAACACACTCAAGACCAATGTGCTAGAGAGTGGCCGCCATTCAATTTTTCAACCCTGCCCGAGTGTCCCGTGCATTAAGGAAGCACAACAAGACATTAACAAGCGTAAAATAACTGATGAGACGCTAGGTCAGTCAGTTTTCGTTCAAACCGAGCATGGTAATAAACTTGCACAATCAGCTCAAGATGCCATTTCTTTAAAAACAAAGGACACCAAGGTCTTCAGAGATAAAGCAAATAATGGGGTCGCCCCATTACCTTTCAGAGAACCACGCCAGCGCTCACCAAATAACAAAGAGCAGGCAGTCAAGCGGTTCCTGTCCTTACGAAAAACCCGGAAAAGGAAACCTGAGATGCAGCAACGCACCCGATTGACCCACGAGGTACTGTGCACCCTAATGGCAGAGGTCACAGCCATTATAAACGCACGACCACTCCTACCTGTGTCCTCTGACCCAGAAAACCCCTTCATACTTTCGCCATCAATGCTCCTTACACAGAAGGCAGGAGCACCTCCTCCACCAGGAGACTTCTCAGACAAGGATTTGTACACAAAGCAATGGAGACAAGTCTAAGCTCTGGCAAATCAGTTCTGGTCTCGCTGGAGACAGGAATATCTACCTTTGTTGCAACAGAGACAAAAGTGGACAGAACCCCGCAGGAATCTTCAAGTTGGAGACTTAGTCCTGCTCAGGGACAAGCAAATCGCCCGCAACAGCAGGCCAATGGCCAGAATCACTGCTACATTCCCTAGCGGGGATGGACATGTCAGGAAGATCGAATTGAAGACTACCGACCAAGGCGATGTGAAAATTTACCAAAGGCCAGTTACAGAAGTCATTCTACTTCTACCTAATGACTGATTTAGAGACTAAGTTTTGTACTCTGTTCATTGTGACCTTACGAAGGTCAGGCGGGGAGTGTGTTGTCTTTACGACAGTTATTTAGTTTATAATATTTTTGCTTAGTAATTCATTTGTTAGTATTTTCTAGTTAGAATTCGAAGTGTTTAAAGTATATTCATTGCATGTAAAATATATCGGCATGCGATGACATCACATCCGGTTTCGCCGCGTCTTGTGGGAAAATACCGGTTTGAAATTAACGCGAGGGTGGGGGCTCACCACGAGGCACACCTGAGCAGAAGTTGTTTTGCAAGCATTAGAAATCACAGTGAGAGCAACGCTGTAAGTTAATAGATAATCGATATATTGAACTAAGATGTTAACGCCGATCCTGTTAAAAGTAACGACGGTCGATAGTGTTTATGTTTTCGTTAGTTAAAGAGTTGCGGATAGTTTGCATTGAAGTGTATTTAAAGTAGTCATTGGCGCAGGTAAACTCTGCCTGTATACTGCACCTTAGTGTAATGTAGTTATAGTCACCTTTACAAGTATTTACAATTGAAATGTGATATTAAGAAAGGAACAAATACTGTATCAATCTTGTATTGTTTTATCAACAGTTTTCACCATATGTTAATGTGAAGAGTGAACAGTAAATGGTTAATCTTACTGCGATCTGGTTTCATTGACTGTGGTTTATCTCGACGTTGAATTCGGCGTTATTAGTTACACCCGAAGGAGAACGTTACATCAGATGTTGGCTATTATTAATTTTTATTATATGAGAAGGCATTTTACCTTCTTTTCTCCTTAATGAACAGCTTTGGTCTTGGTAGGGGTTAGATTCTTTATTTTGTAATAAATTAGTATAGTTCAATATAACTATTGGTTAACTTATATGAATATGGGATTGTTATTATGAACAGATATTATGTAATTGGTAGTTTTGTTTTATCTTTTTTGACCTCTTATATACATTTCCTTGTACTCTGTATTCTTCTATGTAGAAACTAATAAAAAAATATTGGAAAGAGCACTTCTTGTCAGCTGCACTAATATTTCCTCCACAGCTGCATTGTCAATGACACTTGTTATAAAGCTTCAAGGTTCTTCTTCTAAGACACAGGGAAGTTGTTTATGATACAAACCACTGTTAGACACATGGTTGTTTCTGATAGGTAAGTTCATCAAATGGTTTTAAATATAGATCAAAGAATACAATGCATTTCTCACTTCACAATTACTTCAGTATGATTTAGCTTCCATATTATTTGGGCCTCTAAAGTCAAAACTAAATCAAACTGGATCAAACTGAGCTACAATCAATCCATGGATGGCTTTGCACTTACAAAGTGCTCTGCAGGAAATAATGCAATTTCTAACCCTGTTCCCCACCCCCCACCCCCACCACACTCCACCTCACCTGCATATTTTGATGCCTGTTGTGCGTACTTTATTGACAAGCTTGTCAGGTTGGGAAACTTTGTTTCAGGAGGATATACCTCTGTTCAATAAAGTGGAGTTGTAATAAATTGATGTACAAGCCCAATATTTATCTTTATCCATGTATTCAGCGTGAAATATTGTTTTCCTTTTGATTAAGTTTGGTCCTTCCAGGTCTTAATGGCCTCCAAGAGGGCCATGAACTTGTCATAGGATTTGGAAGCTTGTGTGCCTCACTAACCCAGACAGCTAAGTTAGCAAGAGTTTGATTGATCCTACATTATAGTCAAAATTACTTACTTAACTGCCTATTACAGTGCTGGGCAGCAATGAAGGTCCTCCATCTCTGGCAGTGTTCAGGGCTTCCTTCATCATATCAGTATCTTCCTTTCGGTTTTCACCACTGTCAGTCTTGCAGCTCCCAGCTGGATACTCAGGGATACTGTCACACTCAGATATGGAAGGATTCTTCACTTCTGAACCTGGAGGCCCGGTAGTCCACTCTTAGTCCGGCCTCTACCCTTTGACCTGTTTGGCATGGGTGGCCCTACCAAGAGCCAAAGCACAAGGTGTTGATTCCAGCTAACTTAGCACACGAGCTTCCAAATCCTATGACAAGTTCATGGCCCTCTTGGAGGCCATTAAGACTTGGAAGGACCATACTTAATCAAAAGGAAAACAATATTTCACGCTGAATACATGGATAAAGATAAATATTGGGCTTGTACATCAATTTATTACAACTCCACTTTATTGAACAGAGGTATATCCTCCTGTAACAAAGTTTCCCAACCTGACAAGCTTGTCAATAAAGGACGCACAACAGGCACCAAAATATGCAGGTGAGGTGGAGTGTGGTGGGGGTGGGGGGTGGGGAACAGGGTTAGAAATTGCATTATTTCCTGCAGAGCACTTTGTAAGTGCAAAGCCATCCATGGATTGATTGTAGCTCAGTTTCGAGGACAAAATGCTATTTAAAGTTGCAAACTTGAAAATGAACAATTGAAAACGTAAGAACAGACAGTCTTGCTTTTATATAGTACTTTTCCTAACTCTGGACCTCCCAAAGAGTGCTGTAGCCAATGAAAAATTTTCAAAGCATGGTGTCATAGCAACTGCAGAGTTTAATTAAATAGGGTCCTGCTTTTCCATTCCTCAAAGCTGTTTATCTGAATGGTTCAATGCATTCCCTTGAAAAAGTATTCAGCTCCCACAACCATTTTCATATCTTACTGTCTCATTTTCTGAACATAAAATATATTGAAGTGGGACTTTTTGAGCTAATCTACAAAACATTGATCATTATGTCAAAGCAAAGGTAAAATTCCAAAGCCTGTCAACAATTTGCTAAAAATTAAAAACTAAACAAAAATGTATTCAACTCCTTTGTAATACTTATGCTAACTTCCATCAGGTCCAACACTCAGTTTGTTGATGTAGAAAATTGGAGGAGCAGTCAATGTGGGGGAATAAATACCCTCTCTCTCTCTGAAAGGTCCAACAGTCTGGTAGATTTTCAACAGACCAATCCAAATGTCCTTGAATGGCCCAGTCAGAGTCCTGCCCTTAACCCGATCAAACACCTTTAGCAAAACCTCCAGATTGCTGTCCATTGCCACTCCCCAACTAAAGAGGCACAATTGGAGCAATTTAGCAAGGAGGAAGTGGGAAATCTTGCTCCATCATGTTGTGCAAAGATAGTTGAGACTTATCTAAAAAGGCTGTAATAGCTGTGAGATGGTTCAACTAAATACTGAGCAAAAGTGGGGGGGGCGGTAAGTACTTTCGAAATTCATTAATGTGAACAAAGGGTTGGGGGTCAAATACCTTTTCAAGGCACAGTATTTGTAAAGTTTAAAGTTGGTGTACAATCAGAAAACTGTTGACTTAAAGGCATTTAGTAATGAGATCTTCACTGCAGGTGAAGTGAGACGGGGTCTCACTTTCAATGACTCTACAAATCATGTTCTCAGCATTATTTATTTTTTGTTTGCACAACTTGTTTACTTTTGCACATTGTCAGTCTTTGTCTATGTGTAGCTTTTTTCATAAATTCCATTGTATTTCTTTATTTTTCTGTAATTGCCTGCAAGAAAGTGAACCTCAGGCGACATACATAACACATTTTACTTCGAACTTAAGAAATGATCAGTCTCAGTCATTTATCCCTTTCAAAGTGATGTTAACACCTGGGAGAGCAACATGGGGAAAAGTAGCTTCCTCAGATATGGAACTCCACGTTTGCCGTGTGCAGCACTGAGGGGGCTCAATTTTAAATTCAGGATCAAGGCCTGCCAGGCAAATCCAGTGTTTACTGCCCTTGAGGCTTTAACAGTTACTGGATGCAGATACTTCAAATGGGAGATTACACTGAGACCCTCTGTGCTTCTCCAGGGGAACGCAAAAGGTCCTGTGGCATTAATTCTGATAGTGACATTGGATTGTCTTCTGGTGTGCCCACATCAATGTAAACAAAATATCTATTAGCTATTGCATAGATGGCGGCTTCCTGGACACCATCTATCTTCTGTGCATCTGACACTAAAGCAGCGGCCAGAGGTCAGACGCGATTCCTTGGCTGTTAAATGTTTTAGAAAATCCCAAGGTAATGAAAGGCTCTGGATCTCCACTTCCCAGGGAAACTTGCTGTTTAGATGGCCAGAAGTAACCTGTCCAACGTCTTTGTCCATGAACACCTCCAAGGGGGGGGGGGGGGGTGAATACTTTTTATAAGCCCTGTATGTACCTCAGACCTTTGCACAGTATGGTATCTGGTAACATATATGTACTTTAATATTAACTTGACTTTGAACTTTGAACTTTTTAAATGGCAGGACTGCTAACTGACTGGAAGAGCTCTCAACTACAGAGCATGCTGAAATGGCAAATGGGTTTCAATGATGGAGCACACCTCAGCAGAGCATCAACAATTCACAGTCCAAGAAGGACTACATGGTTTCTAAGCCAGTGAACCAAAAGGCACCTACCTATCTTTTAAATAGGGCGCACAGAGTTAGGAGAGTTCTGACTCTCTGCTCCACCACCACATGCACCCCTATCCTCTCAGCTCCACACCTCCACACTAAACATCTTGAGATTGAGCAGCCACTTGAAACTTTAGCCCAGAACTACAAGGTTTTTCCCTCACACTTTGACCAGGATTCACCAGCCCAGGAAAAGGAGGCCTGGACTTCAAAGTGGGCCCGGATCTCCAGCCAGCCTGTGCATGTCTCTGATTGGTTGCTAAGGATACAGTCTAAGAGTAAATCCACTCCATCCTTTTGAAAGTAAATGGAATTAATTTCCGCTTTTTGCGATTGCTTAATTTGCCTCTTTTTAAAATTACGCTCAATCACTTAACGCTGTTGATCAGTTAACAGAAATTGGGCTAAACAGAAAGAAAGAGTCTTTTTCTCCAAGTTCAGAGGAAGGGTGTCAAATTAGAAAACTAGAGAGCACAATAGGGGTCTACACGAGTTGCTCACAAGTATGCTTACAGAGAATGAAGAACAGAAACAGGAATATGACATGGAATCCCCTACCCTACAGTTGCACTCCTATTGAGCAAGGCTCCTTGCAGAGGAGGCAGGATCAGAGAACCACACTTCATTCTTTCCTTCTGTAAGCCTTGATGTGTGCCAGGAGCCCATGGAGCACACAGGCTTATTTGTTCCCAATATGATTGAAGAAAAGCCAAGTACTTGCATAGTAGATTTATTAAGCAAACTATTTGTGCATTTTGTGTGAAAACATATCAGAATGAAACAATGCAACTGCGGGCACATACTTTTCTGGAGAGATAGCCACAACAATATGGAGGAAATACAATTTTAGGCCCATTTCTGCTGTGGACGTCCAATGCGAAAATGGCACGTGAAGGAGCAGAAGGTGGAAAGAAGTGGATTTCTGCCCAAAAAGTACTGAGAGTAAATGCACTTCAGTGTAAGGATCAAGTTACAGCCAGTGGAATCATCGCAACACTCCAACACAGAGAATGAGAACCTGCTTCCGTCTGCATGGTCTAGCCCGTTCAGTGCCAAATCACTGCTCCCTTCTCATTTTCGTTTGAAGTTTTGATGTTTGCAGAGACATGTAGGGGAAGACATAAACCAGAAAAGGGTGAAGGGTGAATAATTATTTTAAGGTGTACTTCCCTTCTCAAACAATAGTTCAACAACAATTTTATTTTCTGGTGACATGTTGAATGAACTTCAGGAAATTATTTTTATCTACAAACGCAATCTTGCAGACCTAGCACGGAGGATTGCAAAATGTGCAGACAAGCCAAGTGATCTCAGCAGCTTCCTTCCAGGTGCATCAAGTTAACTTTCCGAGACTGATGGAGATAAAAGTACAAGTTGTGAACTAAAATTTAGTCATTGAAGCCATGCCTTTAAAAATTCAGTTAATTAGTGTAAGTGATTCATTTTGGAACGTCAAATCTGAAGGCAGAATATAGGGTTAATGGCAGGATTCTTGGCAGTGTGAAGGAACAGAGGAATTTGGGTTTTTGCGTCCATTAATCCCTCAAAGTTGCCTCACAAGCTGATAGTGTTGTTAAGAAGGAATATGGTACGCTAGGCTTTCATTAGTCAGGGGATTTAGTTCAAGTGCTGTGAGGTAATGTTGCATCTCTATAAAACCATGGCTAGACCACACTTGTGTTCAATTCTGATCACCTCATTATAGGAAGGATGTGGAAGCTTTAGAGAGGGTGCAGAAGAGATTTACCAGGATGCTGTCTGGACTAAAAGGCGTGTCTGATGAAGACAGTTTGAGTGAGCTAGGGCTTTTTTCTTTGAAGCGAAAGAGGATGAGAGGTGAGTGGATACGATGGAGATTCACAGACTTTTTCCCAGGACTGAAATGGCGAATACAAAGTGGGGAGGGGCATAATTTTAGGGCGACAGGAGAAAAGTATGGGGTGGGGGGAATGTCAGAGGCAAATTCTTTACATTAAGAGTGGTGGATGCATAGAACATCCTGCCAGAGGTGGCAGTAGAGGCAGGAACATTAGGGGCATCGAAGAAATTCTTGGATAGGCAAATAGATGATAGAAAACTGGAAGATTATGTAGGAGAGAGGGGTTGGAATGGTCTTAGAGTAGGTTTAAAGGTTGGCACAACATTAAGGATTGAAAGATATAATGTTCTATAATATGCTATAATGTTCTACGTTCTAATAGTTTAGCAATTAATGCTGATCTTTGGGATGGAAAGATGTTCCCTTTATGTATATATACTGCCAGATGATTGGTTGGGAGAATGCAAGAGCAAATGGACTTATTCCTGCCTTCTGCCACCAATGCTATTTGGTACCACATGTGCCTTTAAATTATACTGTACAATGCTTTATCTTCATACATCATCATCATCATCATCATTATGCGCCATGTTTTATGATGCGGGCAAACCATGACCAGAAGTGGTTTGCCATTGCCTTCTCTGGGCAGTGTCTTTACTAGATGGGTGACCCCAGCCATTATCAATACTCTTCAGAGATTGTCTGCTGGACGTCAGTGATCACATAACTAGGACTTGTGACATGCACCAGCTGCTCATACGACCATCCCATGGCTTTGCGTGACCCTGATCGGGGGGCTAAGCAGGTGCTACACTTGGCCCAAAGGTGACCTGCAGGCTAGCAGAGGGAAGTAGCGACTTGCACCTCCTTTGCTAGAGACATATCTTCACCCCGCACCCCATACAGTCGCTTCTTGAAATATTGCTGCATTATTGCTGGGGCAATGCTTTTTGTGCTAAAAACACACTGATGATTAGATGGTGCAACTTAATGTCAACTCATTTGTCACGTCTTTGTAAGAGGCTGTAATCGTACACTCCTAATGCCGTCCTCACATGAGCAAATCCTTGAACTCTGTGCAAGGAATGTACAAACATGTGGGCCAGAAGCACTTAGAAACAATGCTGGGTTGTTGCGAAACTACGGGGATGAGGGCAAGAGGGTATTTAAGTACTCAAGGACAATAGCAAAGTCAAGGATGGCAAACTGCCATTCAGATGATTAAAAACCATATTCCTAGAAGTCAAATTTTCACAGCTATCTTCTGAATGGTTTTAATATTTTTAGTCTCTCATGCTTTCACCATGACCAAGGAGGAATTCAAATGGGATTTGCCCGTGTCTTTTATTGGAAATTGGATATTCCCCGAGTTATCACTCAAAAGTTAGTCAGTCACCTATAGTATGTGGTCAACGTCGGATTGATGCAAAGAGAACCTCAGCAGGTGTCACCCCTTTCACAAGAATCTCAAAAATAGAGAATTTAAACAACGCAATGGACTTTCCCCTGATGGAATAGATCAAGCACCAACTCATTTATCCCTGGCAAACACGAGGAAATCTGCAGATGCTGGAAATTCAAACAACAACACACACAAAATGCTGGTGGAACACAGCAGGCCAGGCAGCATCTAAAGGGAGAAGCACTGTCGACGTTTCGGGCCGAGACCCTTCGTCAGGACTAACTGAAAGGAGAGATACTAAGAGATTTGAAAGTAGTGGGGGGAGGAGGAAATGCAAATCTCCTATCATTTCGCATTCCCCCCTCCCCCCACTACTTTCAAATCTCTGAATATCTTTCCTTTCAGTTAGTCCTGACGAAGGGTCTCGGCCCGAAACGTCGACAGTGCTTCTTAGAGATGCTGCCTGGCCTGCTGTGTTCCACCAGCATTTTGTGTGTGTCATTTATCCTTGGGTTGTTTCATGCACAGAGTTTAGATCAGGAAGCTTCTTCCAACTGGCCAATATCCTTCAACTCTGCTTATAATTACTGCAGACTCCGATAGATGAGAGGGCTATGTAGGAGTGAAGAGTGGGTGAAAAGGTTGGCACAACATGGTGGGACGAGGGACCTGTACAGTGTTGTCTTGTTCTATGTTCTGTGCTTGACTTCAAAAATTACAGGAAAAAATGTCAGCTTCAGTGTTTTCAAAACTGATGAAACGGCAAACAATTGTGACAAAGTTATCTTATATTTGTCCCAGTAAACTAGACAAGTTGGTTAAATTAAAAAAATGATTTTTTTGTACTTCTTTCTCTACTCATCAAATTATAATTTCTCATGTACAGTATTTAAAGTGAATCTCCTGACTAGGGGATGGCATTGAGACAATTTCCCGATCTTGATGACTGGACTGACTGATAAATGACAAAGACTGATAAACTCCTGTGCGTAAAGGATCTATTTGATATTTTTAGGTTCATTAATATCTCCTATTCAAACACATATGGCCTATTTTATTGAACAAAAAACCTGTGAGATAACGTTGGTCAGCAGCGAAATTATAGTTTGTGCTTATACTGGAAAGAGACAGCCAGACCAGATGGATTGAAAAGGCAGGGTGTCGGGAGCACTGGCGAGGATCAGGTCAGTTCAGCTCGCTGCTTCGCGACATTTATTTAGCTCTGCACTGCACTGAGGCTGAGCCTGCGGCTTGCTCCGCTCGCTCTGGGCACCGTCTATGGACTCACTTTTGTTCCGAAGGCTGTTGCTTGCTCTTATTGTTTGCACAATTTGTTCAGGTTTTTCTCTCTCCGCTCTTTGGGTGTTTGGCAGTCTTTTTCTATGGTGCTTTTGGGTTTCTTTGTTTTGTGGCTGCCTGTAAGGAGACAAATCTCAAGGCTGTATAATGTATACACACTTCGATAATAAATTTGCTTTGAACTTTGAAGAAGAAAATTAGACCAAGAGCATGGGAGCACTCTGTAATGACATGCTAGACTGCACTCAGAATGCAATTCCACTTCATAGACTGCCCAGTTCAAATCCTTTGCCTACAAAGCTATGACATTTTATTTGATGGAATGAATGCATTAAGAATCACCAAGCATGCTTCAATAAAACAAAATCACAAGAGCAAAGTCTTCAAGTTGCTCCCTTGTAGGACAAGTTCCTCTTTACCTTCAGTGACTTACTAATATTGTTTGTCTAACAACAGGAATGATCCGATAATTTTTTTTTATATCTGATGTTCTTGACGTGCTGTAGGTCAGTCTTTACTGGAGGAACAGATCTTATGGACAGAAAGACGAACAGCACAATGAAAGATTCAAAGTATATTTATTATTAAAGTATGTATACATTATACAACCCTGAGATTCATCTCCCCATAGACAGCAATGAAACAAAGAAACACCCTTCAAAGAAAGCGTCAAGTACTCAACACACTAACAAAAGAGAACAAATTGTGCAAATGACAAAAAACGAGTGAGAATAACACAGAATATAAAACATCAAACCACAGAGTCTTTGAAACAATCTAGGAAAGTTCAGTTCAGTTCTGTTCATTAGCGCTGTGTCTTTCATTGGCCGCAGGCCACAGAGCCACTCCGCCCCAATCAAAATCACACAAAACAATAAAAAGGAGCGACCAGGAACACATCGTAACGTGAACTACAGAGTCCAATCCACAAACCACATTGACTAAACCTTGCACAAGACCCAGGACTCCGCACCATCCTCCAACAGCTTTAAGTCACTTGCAGCTTTAAAACTGATAGTCAAGATCTGAGTTATATAGAACAATGAAGAATCATTCCATATATTCAAAGATTGTTCCTCTTCCCACCACCTGTCTTCCCTCACCTCCACTGAAAAGCACCTGGTTCTTCACCTGTTCTCAGCCCATTTCAGTTGGGATTCCAGCTAGTTCTTCCATGTCCACCATGTTCACTGCTCCCAACATACATCAGTGACCTAATCTCATTCATCACTCTGACATGTTTCCATTTTTATTGATAGTTGAAACATTTCTGAAATGTTGCCTAAGCTCAGCCACAATACAAGATAATATTTCATGCCAATTGTGTTGATATATTTTCTTCTTCTTGGTCACAGTATGCAATGGGCCCTTCGAGCCATGTCGGCCAGCAATCCCCCCGCTTTAATCTGACAATTTACAATGACCAGTTCACCAACCAACCAGTAGGTTTTTGGACTGTGGGAGGAAACTGGAGCATCTGGAGGAAACCCACGCAGTCTCGGGGAGAGCATACAAACTCCTTACAGGCAGTGCCGGGAATTGAATCTAGGTTCAATGTTGTGCTAACCATTACGCTACCAAAGGCAGGGGCTCCCAACCTGGGGTCCATAGTCCCCTCTTTTAATGGTATGAGTTCATGGCATAAAAAAATTTGGGAACCCCTGTGTAAGACCATAAGACTTAGGAGCAGAATTAGGCCATTTGTCCCATTGAGTCTGCTCCACCATTCAATCATGGGCTGATCCTTTTTACCCCTCCTCAGCCCCGCTCTCCGGTCTTCTTGCTGTAATCTTTGATGCCGTGTCCAATCAAGGAAGTATCAAGCTCTGCCTTAAAGACACCCAACAACCTGGCCTCCACAGCTGCCTGTGTTAACAAATTCCACAAATTCAGAACCTTCTGGCTTAAGAAATTTCTCTGCATCTCTGGTTTAAATGGACACCCCTCTATCCTGAGGCTGTGCCCTCTTGTCCTAGACTCCCTCACCATAGGAAACATCCTTTCCACATCTACTCTATCTAGGCCTTTCAAAATTCGAAAGGTTTCAATGATATCCCCCCTCATCCTTCTAAATTCCAGTGAGTACAGACACAGAGCTGTCAAACGTTCCTCATATGATACCCCTTTCATTCCCGGAATCATTCTTGTGAACCGCCTCTGAACCCTCTCCAGTGGCAGCACATCCTTTCTTTGATGAGGAGCCCAAAACTGTTGACAATACTCAAGGCAAGGCCTCACCAGTGCTTTTCAAAGCCTCAGCATCACACCCCTGTAACACCACTGATGCCTGACTGCATCTTGATTGTGAGATCCACATGGAGTATAGAAGGCACTTACTGCAGTTCTCCAGCACAAATACTCGGCAATATAACGTGCTAACTGCCAGGTGACGAGAAAAGTCTGCAAGTGAGTACATAAGCATCATGCAATTGAAATATTTTTAAATAACTGAGTTCAGACATAAGTTTATAATTTTTAAACTTTTGTCAGGTTTGATGAATAGCTAGTCAGGGAAGTGGATTAACTATCTGTCAATTTTTTTTCCCCAGCAGTTCTTCCCCCACCCATATGGCAGCACCGCACCAACTCTTTGCACGATCTGCTCATTAGCAGCTGGCCAGGGTTCAATCCGCAAAATAACAAAGAGATACTGATGAAAGAGAAGCTTGCAGTTACAAGGCACAATGCTAAGCACAGGTGGGCCTGCTGTTGTAGTAACTTCTGGCCTGCTAATTCTTTCAAGATAAAAGTAAAGAGAAGCATTTGTAATATTTTTTTTATATTCTTGCCCTTCCAAGCAAATGAAAGTAGTTTTGTTTCTCTCTTGTCACAGGCAAACTGCGTGGCCGATCACCTTCTGGTTGCACGGAAGCCGCAACAGGATCCATTCAAGTGTGGACAACGAGGCCACCTGCTCCACAAAGTGGACGGCGCTCACGTCCAGTTGTGGGGCCTGAAACAATGGAACATGTCACTCCAAAATGTCATCCTGATCTTTTGTGTGCTGCCACTTCATTTCTCTGCTTGGCATGCCAGGGTAACATCGGCTGGATTGACAGATTGTGAATTGAGCTTTCCAAAACAAGTAAAAGGAAGCCACATTATCCCTGGTATTCCAGTTTCCATTAGAGCACCACAGAAATTTGGGCAGGTGGGGCTCGGCAGCTGGTTGGCAGGTTGGCAGGTCACCTAGGGGAAGGAAAACTCTAATATCAGGCCTCCACTGTCTTTCAGTTATACCCATTATGGGGAAGGCTTTGTGAGTAAACCCTGAGGGAAAATCCAGAGCTGGAGTCCCTACATTGAGTTCATGGCTGACTGGCAACTCCAGCGATGCCGCTGGTACCAAACTGCATCAGTTGCTGCCGTTCCTTTAGATTCATCAGCTGTGTGGAGAGGGTGAACCTGCCACATGGGCAACAGCTTGCTCTCCATATCGTACTGCCTTGGCTTGCTTATCACATGGAGGGCTGGGAAGCAACATCCATGGTCAACCTCTATCAATGGAGGACGGAAATTGATACTGGTTTAAAATTATGTGCAAGACTTTTCCATGAACCGTAACTTCGAAAGATGACTAAAGGACAAGCACATGGCCTATGTTCACTCCTTAATAAGGATTCACATTTAACACCTTCAGTCTGTGTTTGGAACGGACTGAAACCACAGGTGACTGAAATCACTGGACAGCAGGCTGGATTCAGAAGTGGAAGAAGTACAGCAGAACAGATATTCAGCCTCTGAGTGCTGTGCGAGAAATATAACCAACGTCAACTGGACGTCATCCGTGTGTTCATAGACTTCAAGAAGGCACTCGATAGAGCATGGCATGATGTACTCTGGGCCACAAAGAAGAGATACAACACAGAGGAGCCAATCACAACAAAATATTGTCCGTGGACAAGAACTGGAGACTGTCAAAGGGTTCAGCTATCTTGGCGTCATCATCAACCAAGAAAGATCAAAGCTCTTGCAAGCACAGCCCAAACAACAGCAATGCTGGCTGAACGAAAACCAGTCTGGAGAGACCATAACATCGCTCTCAGGTCCAGGTTGAAACTTCTGCATGCACTTACGCCCTCCATCTTTTTGTCATGTAAATGATGGACTTTGACAGAGGAACTGCAAAAGAAGATCCAGGCAGTAGAAATAAGATGCTTCGGAACGCTCTTCAGCATCTCCTTTACAGACCATGGCTCAAACGACGAAGTACAAAGAGCCATCACCCAGCACGTGAGACACTCCGAAGATCTACTGTCCACAGTAAAGAAGAGGGAACAGAGATGGTATGGCCACATTACAAGATCAAGTGGACTCTCAAAGACTATTCTCCCTTCCAGCAGGACATTGCCAACCGCACTTACATCCCTTGTAAATCACAGCATTTTCAAAGTTCAAAATAAAATCATTATCAAAAGTACGCACATGTTAACCATATACTAAACAGAAGATACTATGCTGATGTTGAAAATCCGGATTAACACACACAAAGTGCTGGAGGAAGTCAGCAGGTCAGGCAGCATCAATGGAGAGGAATAAACAGCCGATGTTTCTCGTGAAGGATCTTGGCCCGAAATGTTGGTTCTTTAATCCTCTCCATAGTGGCTGCTCGACGTTTTTGAGTTCCTGAAGCATTTTGTGTGTATTACTATACTGTATCATGCCTTGAGATTCATCTTATTGCATTCATTTACAGAAAAAAAGAAATGCAATAGAATTTCTGGATCTATCTTCTCGATGACATGGAACTAACTCAGTTGCAACTTCCTCCTAAAGAAAAATTTCAAAATCATCTAGCCCTTGAAGTGTTCAGTTCTAATTATCTGAATAATTGCCTGATAATACAATGTCTGGAAAATATTAGAGATCATTTTATTTATTGTCAGTGCTCCTTAATACCATTGTCCTTTGAAGAGCATCTTTAAGGTACACAAAGTTCACTCAATGGTCATTCAACCATACATGAACACTCATGAGTAGATCCAAATGAGACAATGTTACTCTGGGGTCAAGATGTAAAACACAGTACCAATAGTCACACACAGCACGAAGCACACGCAACACATACAAGATAGCAAGCATATGCTGGTATTACAGCCACGCAATAAGGAAGTTCAAGCTCCAGCCCTCCATCTGCAGTCGACCACCATAGGGCCTGTCTTCTGCTGAGTGACACTGTCTCTGGTCTGGATGCCACACCACACTGCCCCTGGTGGAGTGAACCAGCTCCAACACCTCTCTCTCCGTGGCTGTAAACAGGTGCCACCATGGCTCGAGGCCTAGTCCTCACATATGCAAGATAATTCAGATGTTGGACTTTGATTTGAAAAGCATGACTAACTTTTGTTATCTGGTGCATTTAATTTCAGGTATTCCTGGCAAAAAGTAAACCAAGCAATACATAGTAAAAATCCATTCAAATGTATCCATTAATCCAAATCAAAACATGAATTAACTATAAAAACCTCTCTGTTTGTGTATTAAGTAGGTTCACAAATCAAAACCAACCCATGATTTTTTTGTAACAGATATGATGCAAGTGATTAAAGATGTGGAATAGCTTGCCACAGGATCTTCTATGAGCACAATTTGATATTGAACACACACATTATTTATTATTTCAGTTTTCATGCTTGAAATAAAATTTGCTATTACCCTTAGTGTTTGCAGAGTATCTTTCCGTGGTCTCTACCTGGCTCACTTCTGGTTTTTGACAGTATGAGTTGATAATATTGCACCAGCACCTCTTCTGACACACTTCATTGCCCCTGAATTATCCAGCATGCAGTACTGGGTTCTGTGATGGTATTAGACTGCAAAGGTTGTCATCTCAAACAAAGGTCTTAAGTCCTATTGGATATAACTAGCCACAACTACTCTCGCTAAGGCATGGGTTCCGAACGTTTTTGTCATGAACCATTACAATTAACTGAGGGTCCATGGACCGCAGGTTGGAGACCCTTACACTAAAAGGAGATTCTACTGTAACTACTCAATCTTCAAAGACTCGTTTTCTTCCTTATATATTCTCTGTAGCAAGATTTAGCTGCCAATGGCCACTATTTCAGTGGTGGGTCTTCATCTCCCGACCAGGAGAAGATATTTCCAATTAACAATGTAGCTTAAAACAGAGTTCATTTATTTACAGTAATACAGGTTTGAATCCATACATTCTTAAAATACATTTAAAACTCACAGAGGATTTCTATTTCAAACCCTTATTTCTCAATTACAAACCGTTTCTAAAACACAAAGCATTTCTCAAACCCAATGGATTTCCAAAGCACAGGTACCATTCCTATAAGCTGAAAAGACACACCATGATGTGTATGAGCAAGGCATTCATCACAGAAACTGAAGCCACGGGAATGGATTCTTTTCACCCCATCTTCCTATCATTCTTCTTGATGTTGTTCAATAACTCCTAATAAACCTGAATTGCTCTCCATACAATTGGGTGATTTCAGACACAAATGATATTTCTTCAGATGCCAACATAAATGGTATAAAAGCATTTCGGAGACATAGTTCTTCAGCTACCTTCCATTAATAGTTTAAAGCTGTGAAGCTCACTTCCTGAGCACATTAAACCTTCTAACTATAAACACAACATTGTTATTAATATGCTAAATAATATTATCCATCTTGTCTACAAGTTTCCTTGAATCAAGTAACTTAAGAGTCAGCTTCTCTGTTTGAGAAAACTGAATTAAATGACCCATTATCTTATACTGCTTCTTGAGCTGTCATAAAGCAGGTGTAGTGAGCTAAATCTTACTTCTTGCAGACAGAAAGTCTAATATCCACAAAAATTGATTGCAAAGCTGTTCTTTAGACAATACTTGTTTTAGCCTCAAGGTGATCAGTGCTTGTCATTTACATTTCAAGAACATAAGATCAACTTCCCTTTATGACCAGAAGTCAAACAACTGTTAGTTGGATGTTTACTTACATCTGTTTGTGATCTTACAGAAGACGCTATGTTTAGAAAGCAACATTGGCAAACAACCAAGAATGAGAAAGAGACCAAGAAGTGAATATCCATCACAGTTGGCAGAAATCTCCCAAAGGGCCATACGAGCCTACTCCACACTGTATCACAAAAGAAACTTCTTGAAGCAAGATGTGTGTCATCAGGCTCTGGTACCTCCTTCCTGATTGTAGCAATAAGAAGAGGGCATGTCCTGCGTAATGGGGTCCTTAATGATGAATGTCGTTTTTTTTGAGGAATCATCTTTTGCAGGTGTCTGAGATGCTGGGGAGGCTTGTACCCACGATGGAGCTGGCTGAGTTTACAACTTTCTGCAGCTTTTTGCGATACTATGCATTGGCTCCGCCATACCAGATCGTGATGCAACCAGTTAATATACATAGTATTACTGCTGAAACTTGTGAGTGTCTTTGGTGACATACCAGGACTCCTCAAACTTCTAATGAAATATAGCCACTGTTGTGCCATTGTTGTAATTCTTTGCCCTCCTGCCATCTGGGAAAAGGCACCGAAGCATTTGGGCTCTCGCAACCAGACTGTGCAACAGATTCTTCCCCCAAACCATCAAACTCTTCAATACCCAGAGTCTGGACTGATATCAACTTACTGCCCTCTACTGTGCCTATTGTCTTGTTTATTATTTATTGTAATTGCCTGCACTGTTCTGTGCACTTTTTGCAGTCCTGGGTAGCTCTGTTGTCTAGTGTAGTTTTTTGTGTTGTTTTATGTAGTTCAGTGTAGTTTTTGTATTGTTTCATGTAGCACCATGGTCCTGAAAAACATTGTCTCATTTTTACTGTGTACTATACCAGCAGTTATGGTCGAAATGACAATAAAAAGACACTTGACTTGAATTGCATCAATATGCTGGACCCAGGATAGATCTATAAAGATGTTGACATCCAGGAACTTGAAACAGCTCACTCTTTCTGTTGTGTATTTAATATTTCAATAACATTTCAGTAATCTTGCATATATATTGTTTGATTAAGTGTTCCTGTTCATTTAAATAATTCATTACAGGTTATGTATAAAAATACATAATTGCGTACATCATTACACTACCACGTGGTGCATGCACACCTTGCTAAAAAGTAAAGATGAAGTTAAAACCGCACTCTCTGGACTTCCATGTTTTCTTTGAAATAAGTTAAAGTTTTAAAGTTATAGAATGTAGCATTTTCCACTGCTGATCCCGTAGTGGGGACTGGTATGTGTTCCCTCAATTGCCCCTTCCTGAATACCTCAATGAATTCTTTGGTCTTATAGACTCCGCGTGCAAGGTTGTTGCTGTGACACCACTCAACCAGTTGATCTAACTTGCTCTTGTATGCCTCTTCATTACCACCTGAAATTCTGTATCTCACGCTCCCTTACTATTTGCTGTTCATCCAGCAAAATGTTGGTTTACCTGTAAGATTTATGATGTTCCTTCAGAAAGTTTTATGATCCATGGATTATTTCAATAAAATCTCATACAGGATATTTTCCATAATTTTGCCAACAGGATTTGCTCTGCAATACTAATCAAAACAAGCGTTGGGATTGTGCATATCAAATAACATTTTTTGTCACAATACAAATACAAATCCACTGGACTTGTGCCTGCAAGAGCAAAAGACAGCACACCTGAATTTTTCAACATTGTGGTTGCAAATGCAGACAAGTCACTTGACCCAAAAATTCAAGATATATAACATGACACAACTCGTAATGTAACCTCATCAATCCTCCTCTGCTTCACAAGGTTAAATTGCAGAAGTGCTTTTCGAGTACAGATCTCTTGTTCCAAGAATGGACTGGACTCCAGAGCTGATTTTCTGTTACTTGTGAAGTTGGGTGCCGTGCGCAACCATAATCGATTTAAAACGGACGTGGGAGCACGAAGGAACATCGGGAATTCTCCAGGAAGACCTTCTTCATTGCTGCTGCTGCTGTGAGGTCCGGGACTCTGCTGGGAAGAACAGGCCCCCAGTCCTTGGGGTCACGTTGCAGATGACTGTTGGCGGGGCCGTCTTAATATGCTCGGCAGAGGATGGTGCTCGGAGAAGCTGTGCCGGAGGGGATGGTCATCGGCTCGGAGGTTCAACAGACTTGGAGTCCGCTACAGTCAGGTCGCTTTCAGTGTGTGCTGCATCTGCGAGACTGAGTCAGGCGGTGCCGTGGAAGTCCATAACATGGGTATTCCCTTCTGCCACCGGCGTGGGATGGTGAGTCTGTCGGGAAACTGGGGACTTGTGGAAACTGCGTGGTGATTTCTTTTGAACTTATAGTCTTTTAACATCTTTGAACTATCTTTACTGTGCCGATGGTCTGTTTTTTTTTTTATCAATTATGCTATTGTTTACACTTTTGTAACTATGTGGTTTTGTGCAGGTCTTGTAGCTTTAGTTTTTGGTCTTGTTTTGTCTGGAGGATTTGGAGCTCCTTTCCGGGGAACGCACTAGACGGTAGCGCGATATTAATACGCAGCAGCCTCTTCGGACTCTGAATTGGGGATTGCCAAACGTAATGTGGATTTTCTGGAGTAGTCTGTTTTCTCATGTGCTTTTGTGATATCATTCTGGAGGAATATTGTCTCATTTTTTAACTGCATTGCATTTGTGGTTTCTAAATGACAATAAACTGAATCTGAATCTGATTAAAGAGAGTTACAAGTCCTCCTCTTCTGCCCTCCTTCTAGTAACTTGTGTGATTTTTTTTTGCATGGGGGGAGTTGATCTTTTTCTTTGAACAGGTTGTCTTTGGTTTTCTCTATTTCATGGCTGTCTGTAGAGAAGATGAATCTCAGGGTTTGAATGATGCTGACATGCTGTGATAATAAATGTACTTTGAATCTTTAAACTACTTTGGAACTTGTTTTACTCTATACCTTACCAAAATGTTCCTGCTGAACGTTCCATAAAATCATAACGATGCACAATCTGATCCAAAATAACCAGCACACATCAATCGATACAAATCCCATTTATCAGTGCTTGATCGGTAGCCCACTGTGCTTTGCTGATTTCAGATACTTATCCATTTATTTTGAGGTTACCTGCCTGCACTGTGTGCTTAAGTAACACTTTACCTTTGATCAGTTATGCTAAACGCACTGTAGAAGCAGAGAGGTGTACAGTATATATTAATTCACATACTTCATCACATGTAAAATCAATTGAATGTCTTCTCTCAAATACTATTTCAATCTTTTCTGGTGTTACGAAAACCCTTCTTTCCTAATAAACACACCATGTTGTCTTTGGTAAACATTTCTTCTAATAGCTCCATTCCATAGAGACTTATTCTGAACTTGGCCCTTCTGTGAAAACGCACCAGGCACCCCTCGACCTGCCGGAGTTCCTCCGCATTTAAAAGACTTCCATGGAACTGTCTGAGCTGAGGGGCAGTGCGAGATGGAATAGAATGTCCAAAAATGGAATGGTTTAAAATAAACAGGTCAACAGTTGCAGCTCCAACATTTTAATACTATGTAATCTATAGTTAAAAGCAAAAAAAACCCAATAAAGAACCATATGCACTAGAGATTCTGCAGATGCTGTAAATCTTGAAGGATACATACAATGTACTGGAGGAACTTACCAGGTTAGTTAGCATCCTTGCAGAGGAATAAACAGTCTATGCTTCAGGCCAAGACCTCCCTCCCGAATGAAGGGCCTCAGCCTGAAACACCGACTGTTTATTCTCCTCCACAGATGCTGCCTGACCAGCTGAGTTCCTCCAGCATTTTGTGCGTGTTCCTTCACGAACCATATGCTATTCTCATAGACAAGCTTCTCCCATGCAATCAGAGATGTGCCAACTACGATGATACTAATTTTGTGCAATGGATTATTTAATTATTTATTGAGATACAGCATGGAACACGCCCTTCTGGGAGGAAACCGGAGCATGTGAAGAAAACCCATGAATTCCACGGGGAGGATCGTACAGACTGCTTACATGGTAATAGTATCGTTCTAATCACTACGCTACTGTGGCACCCACATCCTGTAATCAGCTCACCTGAACACAGAATAGATTTCATCTCTTTTTTTCGAAAGAAAACATGACATGGTTTGTTATTACTGACCTTTTGGCCCCCTAGTTCCAAGTACCCCTCGAGCTGCTGGAGCTCCTCGCAGCTTAAAAGCATCTTCAGGGGCTCCTTTAACTGTGAGGTGCCCGTGGCTTGTGAACTGAGGGCTCACTGGCTCTGCAGCTGCTAGTAAGGCAACCTGGAATGCGAGGAAAAAGTTAAATGAACATTTTTAGCTGTTATTTGGAAGCCCAAGGAAGGCTGATTACATGTACGCAGCTGTGCAAAAAATCTTAGGCACATGTAATAAAAAATCTGTAAGGTGAAGATGCTTTCAAAAGCAAAGTTTCTAAGTATCAAAAAGTTACTATAAAGAGCAGTAAACAACTAAATCAAGACAATATTTGGTGTGACCACCCTTTGCCTTCAATTGCATCAGAAAATCAGCTGGTAAGTTGTTCCACACATCTTGGAGATCTTGCTGCAGTTCTCCTGCAGACTTTGGCTGTCTGACTTGCTTCTGGCTCTCCGGGTAATCCCAGACAGCCTCGATGCTGTTGAGATCAGAAGCCATATTTTAAAAATTAGCCTGCCTAAGACTTTTGCAGAGGACTGCATCTTACTGTAAAATGCGTTTAAAATGTGAAGCTTACAATGGAAATGGAACCAAGATCAGACCAAATCCCAGGCTTGTAATTTAGTCATGATTACAACATAAATCCTCTGATCTGGCAGCTAAGGCTGATCTTGATGATAGGAGAATGAATGATTAACCCAGGGTGAACCAACATGTTGGTGCTGGTGCTAACCTCCAACTGAGTTTTCATTCAGATCTTATCTTTCTGCATGTTTCTTAAAATTCATCTGTTTTCATTAAGTTTAAATCTTGTTCAACAAAATTTATGGACACTGCTTCATAAATTATTCAGAGCAGTTGCACCTTTTGTCTAAATGCCTCGTGTAAAGTGTATTTATTGCATTGTTGAATGGGGCTTCTTGACTTAGTTGCTTTAAGAGAGTTGGGAATCCTCATACAGGATTTCCTAAAGGTTAATTTGCAGGTTGAGTCGGTGATGAGGAAGGCAGATGTGATGTTAGCATTCATTTTGAGAGAATTAGCATATATAAGCAAGGATGTAATGTTAAGGCTCAATACGGCAAGAGTGAGGCCTACTTGGCGTAGTGTCAGAATCAGATTTAATATCACCGGCATATCTTGTGAAGTTTGTTTACTTTATGGCAGCAATACAATGAAACAGATGATAAATAAATGTAGAGAAAAAACTTTGTAACATTAAGTATATGTATGTCTATTAAACAGTTAAGTTAAAATATGTAGTACAAAACAACAGAAATAAAAATGTAGTGAGGTAGTGTTCATGCGTGCAGTTTTGTCCCCCTTATTGAAGAAAGGATATGCTTACGTTGGAGAGGATTCAAAGGAGGTCCACAAAAATGATTCTGGGATTGAAAGGCTTATCATATGAGGTGTGTTTCATTGCTCTGGGCCTGAACTCATTGGAATTCAGAAGAATGAGGTGGGGGAATCTCACAGAATCTCATCAAATGTTGAAAGGCCTTGATAGAGTGCATGTTGAGAGGGTATTTCCTATGGTAGGGGAGTCTAAGGCCAGAGGGCACAGCATTAGAATGGAGGGGAGTCCTTTCGGAACGGAGATGAGGAGGAATTTCCTTTGCCAGAGAATGGTGAATCTGTGCAATTTGTTGCCACAGGCAGCTGTGGAGACCAAGTTATTGGACATACTTAAGGCAGAGATTGCTAGATTCTTGATTAGTCAGGGCATGAAGTGATGCGGGGAGAAGGCAGGAAATTGGGGCTGAGAGGGAAGTGGATCAGCCATGATGAAATGGCAGAGCAGACTCGATGGGCTGAATGGCCTAATTCTGCTCCTATAGCAGTATTTAGTCTAAGCAATCATGCCTCAAGAGTGATGCTGTCTGTGTGTTATTGGTGGCCGATGGTGGAATATGAAATGCCCTTCCTTATTTCCCACCTGGCTCCATGCACTGATCAGCTGCCACACTTACTCAGAATAAAATCTGACTCTTTCACTCCACCAACCAAGCATGGTGATCTGACGTGAAGCCCTATTTACCTACCCAGTATGGACTGTGGGAGGAAACACGAAGACCTGGGGAAGACCCACTCATTCCATGGGGAGGACATACAAACTCCTTACAGAGGACGCTGGAATTGAACTCCGAACTCTGATGCCCTCGACCTATAATAGCATCACGCTAACTGCTACACTACGGTGGCACCCAACGTACGGAGGAGAAAAGCAAATTGAATCATTTGCTCAGCCACAAATTGTTTGATAACTTGATGTTTAAAATATTAGGGAGAATCTGTAAAACAATTATCAAGATTATGTTGATCTCATCCTGTTGAATCTACAAAGCAATGAGGTTCTAGTCTAAACCGAACCAAATTATATTATCACATGCAAGAATTAATCAATAACAAAGTGAGGGACATAATTACATCACCAATCACAGCTTACAATTAGAATTAGTAATTCTACACCAAATGGACATTTAATTTACATATATACATGAAAGGGATGGGAGATTGTTGAGTTCTGTCCACTTGGGCTATGTAAGCCTTTCATTGGGATGTTCACTTTTCCTATCAAGTGCACAGAGGTGGGAGGGGATGTTGGGTAAGAAAATGGCAGACCAGTGTACTAAACGGAGAAAGGGAAGTTGTGAAAATGAAAGAAAATCTCGTGCTAATTGTTTGAACGTTAGCATTAGGTTTTCAAATGAAGATAAAATGCAAAAGTTGTGAGCTTCCTTGAGGGCCCTTTGGTTATTAATTGTATCTTTCATCTCTTGCTTGCAGCAACGAGTAGGGTAGATTTTGCCTGGATTCTTTGCAGTTAAATAAAGATGAAGTAATTAATGTGAAAAATTACCTAAACCCACACGGTCATAGGGAGAACTTACAAACTTCTTATGGGCAGCAGTGGGAATTGAACCTGGATCTCTGGTACCGTGGCATCCAAATTGTTTAATCGCCTTCCCTTTGAGTAGATTTCCACAAGGATGTTACCATTTCATAATGTCAAAATACTTCAAAGATTCTTTTAGGAAGTTCCCAACGATGTGTCAATGAATATCACTCATAATTTGCATCACATATTTCAGGTATTTGTCTTCTTCTGTAGAATTTGACTTTGATCAGATCAAAATATAATTATTATAAATATTATCATGGGTCAGGAAAGCAAAAAAAGCACCAAGTATATAGATATTAAAAGTAGTAAAGGCAGACTGTACTAATTTTGGACATAAGGACAATTTTGGATTCCATTCTACAATGAAGCACAGATCAAGAGAGTTAAGAACAAAGGTGGGACCAGAACTCAGATGTTACAGCTGTCAAAGAAGGACTGAAAAGGTCAAGATAACATCCATGGAAAAGTAGCTGTCCTAGGCAGGATGTAATGGAGATCTTTAAAATAATGACCAGACTGGACAACAGAGACCAATAAAAAATAGTTCCATCATCAAAGCCTGGGACTACAAAGACATAGCAACACACATAAAATGCTGGAGGACACAGCAGGCCAGGCAGCATCTATGGAAAAGAGTAAACAGTTGACGTTTTGGGCCGAGACCCTTCTTCAGAACAGGAAAGGAAGGGGAGAAGTCAGAGTAAGAAGGTGGAGGAGGGGAGTAAGAAGTACAAGGTGGCAGGTGATTGGTGAAACCGGAAAAGGGGGAGGTGTGATGTAACGAGCTACGATGTTGTTTGGTGAAAGAGTTAAGGGGGGAATCTGATAGAAGAGGATAGAAAACCATGGGAAAAAGGGAAGGGGGAGGAGCACCAGAGGGAGGTGATGGGCAGGTAAGGAGATATGGTGAGAGAGGGAAAGAGGAACAGGGAATGGTGGCAATTACAGCAACTGCAAGGAATTGATGTTCTTGCACAGGTTGGAGACTACTCAGACAGAATACAAGGCGTTACTCCTCCAGCCTGAATGCTCCTCCATCACAACAGTAGAGGAGGCCATGGACTGACATGTTGGAAATGGAAAGCGGAACTGAAATGGGTGGCAACAGGGAGATTCCGCTTTTAGGACTACAAAGACTTGATAGATACCAAAACTAAGTAAGAAAAGTGAGAGTTTTTTTCCACTTAAAGGGATTCAATGATTCAAAGTGCATTTATTATGAGGTGGAGTTTCAAGATGGCGACGTAAGCATCTGCCTTTTAGGCGCTCTTTATTTTTTCAACTATAATCACCCTTTAATCAAATCTTTCCGAACTTAATCATATGAGTTGCTACTTCTGATTAACTCTTTTTTCCTAAAATAATATTTGATCTAATCTTGTCAAACTTAAAATGGCTACAAGTAAGAAATCGTCTAAGGATCCTTTATCTATTGACACAGTTGCTAACCTTCTGGATTCTAAACTTGCGGGTTTGGAAGGCAGACTAGAAGGTAAATTGGATAGTAAACTGTCAAGTTTGGAAAAAAGGCTTACCACGAAAATATCTGATCTTGAAGGAGTTGTTAGATCGCTTGAAATTAAGTTTCAATCGCAGGCATCAGATATTCAGCGGCATGAAAATAAGATTACGACTCTTGAACAATCAATTTGTGAAAAAGCACGTACAATTGAAGCGTTGGAGAAGAAGATAGAGTCGACTGCTAAAACTATGGATCAGTATAAGTTTAAAATTACTGATCTTGAAAACCGATCTCGCAGACAGAATTTGCGCATCATCGGATTTCCCGAAAAAGTTGAGTCTGGTGATTTAACTGAATTTTTCTCTAAATTACTGTGGGAAATTTTCGGTGATGAAGGTTTGCAAACTAAACCTGTTATCGATCGCGCTCATAGAGTTGTGAGGTTTTCGTCTACGACTGATAAACCACGAGCGGTGATTGTTCACCTTCATTATCCTCGTGAGAAAGAGCTTCTAATTCGATTAGCTCATAAAAAAGGTATGATCTCTTACAATACCAATTCATTTCGAATTGTTGAGGATTACTCATACGATGTAATGAGAGCCAGAATCACTTTTAAACCAGTGATGGCAGAGATTCACTCGATTGGACTTAAACAAGCTTTAATGTATCCAGTGAAGCTTAGAATTGTGCTGAACGACAACAGTCAACGATTTTTCAACACTCCGGAAGAAGCGAAGAAATTTGTTGAAGAATATCGATCTTCTAGTGCAATTTGAACTATGAGTTACATTGAAGATTTTTTGGAGAGAGGATGCCATCTCATTTTAAGTTTTAACCCATGAAGCTGGGTTATAACTTTTTATCCTGATCTACGGATCTGGTTTTTTTTCTACTACTATTATCATTGCTTATAGATGCTGTTTTAATTTTTATAATATCCTTTTTTATACACGTTTGTATTTTGTAATAATGAATTTTTTTTTAAAAATGTCGTTTCTTCTTCCCATAAGTCTTTACTTTTTGTAAGCGTTTATTTGTTTGCCTGTATTTAGAAATGGAACAAATGTTTTGAATTTTTTTTTAGTCTTTTTTTATATATGCTGTAGTGTCTATTAAATCTTTTTTTTAAATTCTATTTTGATAACTCTTTTTTACTATATTTTCTTATTAGATTGCTGAACTTATATTTATATTTTGTAATATGGCTTTTTCAAAATGTCGTTTCTTCTTCCCATAAGTCTTTGCTTTTGAAACGTCATCTTTCTTGTATTTGAATATGGAATTTTTTTTAAAGGTATATTACACTTTTAAATTTTAATGTTCAGTTTTTTTATTAATGATTTTTTGTTTTACTATTTTAGTTTTTCTTAATCTGACTGATATATATATATATTTTGCAACCCTATATCTTAATCTGGGTGTTATATAGTTTTTTTTAAATCTTCTTATGGAGCTGCCATCTTGAAATGGGGGTAATATTAGTATTAGTTTATGCGCCTGCCGCTTGGCTTTCTTTCAAAGCATGGGGGGAGGGGGTAGGGATCTTTTTTCACGCTTTTGCTTTTTATTTTTTTGCTTTTAGTTTATGGGCCGACTTTAAATTATTAATATTGTTGAGGTGTCATGATCTCCGGTTGCTCCTGAATCAATTTTCCTTCTTCCTAAATTGTGGGTTATGTGTCTTTTTAACCTTTTATGATACACACAATTAATATTGGTATGATGGATAAATCTATTAACTTTATCTCGTGGAATACTAATGGTTTAAATCATCCGATTAAACGTAAAAAAATATTTAAAGTATTCCATAGATTGAACGCTAATATTATTTTTGCACAGGAGACCCATATTAGGAGGGAGGATAATCAACATTTTTTTAGGTTCTGGAAGGGTCAACAATTTCACTCAAACTGTACCGCTAAAATTAGGGGTGTGTCTATTTTTATAGACCCCTCAATTTCGTTTACACATCATGAAGTTATTTCTGATCCACAGGGCAGATTTTTGTTGATAACTGGTTCACTTTTTAATCGAAAAGTCGTTCTAGTTAATATTTATGCTCCAAACTTTGACTGCCCTGAATTTTTTAAACGTTTATTTACTTCCCTTCCTAATTTGAATGAATATATGTTGATAATGGGTGGAGACTTTAATTGTTGTTTGAATCCTTCGATGGATAGATCTAAACCTATTCGAACTCTTCCGAATAGATCAGCTTTACTTATTAATTCTTTTATGGTTGATTCGGGAATTACTGAAATATGGCGGTTTCTGAACCCTAAAGATAAAGAATTTTCATTTTTTTCACATGTATATCATAGTTATTCTAGAGTTGATTATTTCCTTATTGATCATCGTTTATTAACAGATGTTACTGATTGTAAATATGACTCTATTGCTATTTCGGATCATGCACCTTTGAAGTTATCTATCAAGATCTCGGACTCTTCTATTAATACTAGATCTTGGAGACTTAACGCTACTTTTCTTCAAGATCCAGAATTTATTACCTTCATAAAACAACAAATTGACTTATTTTTTTCAACAAACTATACCGAAGAGATTGACAGAGGAATACTTTGGGACTCTTTCAAGGCTTTTATCCGTGGACAAATTATCTCATATTCCGTTGGTAAAAGAAAACAAAGATATTTAGATATAGCTTTATTGGTGGATAAAATTAAAGAAATTGATAAGATTTACTCTGTTACTCCTACCAAAGAACTTTATAAGAAGAGAGTTGAGCTTCAAATGGAACATAGTTTATTATTATCTTCTTCAATTGAGAATCAATTAATTAAGACCAGGGCTCAATTTTATATTCATAGTGATCGAACTGGTAAATTGTTAGCTAATCAATTAAAAGCTATTTCGACTAAGCGACAAATTATTAAAATTCGTAAACAAGACGGTAATTTAACTACTGATCATAAAGAAATCAATAACACTTTTCAAGATTTTTATAAATCTTTATATCAATCAGAATTTGATGGTGACCTGTCCATGATGGATAACTTTTTTAACAACTTGAATATTCCTAAACTGATAGATGAAGATTGTAGCTTGCTTGATGCTCCTATCTCTATGGCCGAAATAAGAGAGGCTATCTCATCAATGAATTCAGGGAAAGCTCCTGGTCCTGATGGTTTTATTGTAGAATTTTTTAAAACTTTTTCTTTATTGCTTTCTCCTTGGCTATGTGAAATCTTTAATGATGCGTTTGTTAAGAAGAGATTACCTCAATCTTTTTATGAAGCTACTATTTCTCTAATTCTTAAAAAAGATAAAGATCCTACTTTATGTGCATCTTATCGCCCTATATCATTATTAAATGTAGACTCTAAGATTCTTACAAAAATTTTAGCTAATAGATTAGAAAAGGTACTATCACAGATTATTTCAGAAGATCAAACTGGTTTTATTAGGAATCGGTATTCCTTTTTTAATATTAGAAAATTAATTAACATAATTTATACTTCATCACCTACAACCCCAGAATGTGTTATCTCATTAGATGCTGAAAAAGCTTTTGATAGAGTTGAATGGACATACTTATTTAATGCATTGAGAAACCTTAATTTTAGTCCTAATTTTATATCATGGATTAAATTAATATATTATAAACCTGTTGCTTCTGTTCTTACAAATAATTATAGATCCTCTTTTTTTCAATTATCTCGTGGTACGAGACAAGGTTGTCCTTTAAGTCCTTTATTATTTAATATTGCATTAGAACCTTTAGCCATTGCTATTCGTGAATCTCCTAATATTTTTGGTATCATCCGTAATGAGAAGTTATACAAATTATCACTTTATGCTGATGACTTGCTGTTATATATTTCTGATCCTAATAGGTCTATTCCCGCTATTTTATCCTTGTTGGCTCAATTTGGTAGTTTTTCTGGTTATAAATTAAACTTAGATAAGAGTGAATTATTCCCCTTAAACGCGCAAACCTTATTGAATGACAGGATGCCATTTAAAGTTGTTACTGATAACTTTATTTATTTAGGTATAAAAATCACCAAGAAATATAAAGATTTATTTGAACTGAATTTTTTACCTATGCTTCATCAAATTCAACAACTTACTACAAGATGGTCTCCCTTATTTTTATCATTAGTTGGTCGGATTAATGCTATTAAAATGATGATTTTACCGAAATTTTTATATTTATTTCAAGCCTTACCAATTTTTATTCCTAAATCTTTTTTTGACAACATTGATTCAAAAATTTCCTCATTTGTGTGGCAAAATAAAAACCCCAGGTTAAGCAAAAGGCAATTACAAAAATCTAAAAAAGATGGTGGTCTAGCTTTACCTAACTTTAGATTTTATTATTGGGTGAATAATATTCGTAACCTAACGTATTGGAAACTAGATTTGGACTCACCGTTGTGTCCACAGTGGGTAAATTTGGAATGTAGTGAGGTAAAGGGATATTCTATATTCTCCGTTCTTGGTTCTTTTCTTCCTGTTGATTTAGTTAAATTTAATAAACAGATATCTAATCCTGTTGTCAAACATACACTACGAATTTGGTTTCAATTTCGTAAATTTTTTAATCTGAAAAACTTTGTTCTTGACAGCCCTGTTTTATTTAATTTTTTTTTCAAACCTTCATTGACAGATCAAGCTTTTAGCATATGGAAAAGGAAAGGTATAAAATGTTTTCGTGATCTTTTTTTTGAAGGTACTTTGATGTCTTTTAATCAACTTTCTAACAAATTTAAATTACCTAAATCTAATTTTTTTAGATACTTACAAATTAGAAATTTCTTACACAAAATTCTTCCATCTTTTCCCAATTCAACTCCATTGGATTTTTCAGATTTGATTTTCACCTTTAATCCCTGCCAGAAGGGATTAGTAGCTTTTATTTATAACATGATTATGAAGATACAACCAGAAATATCAGATAGAATTAAACAAGAATGGGAAAAAGAACTTCGATATAATATATCAACAGATAAATGGGAAAAAATTTTGCAAATGGTTAATTCCTCTTCTATATGTGCTAAACATGCTTTAATACAATTTAAAATTGTACATAGAGCTTATATGTCTAAAGATAAGCTTGCTCGATTCTACTCTCATATCAATCCTCAATGTGACAGATGTCACTTAGAAGTGGCTTCATTGACCCACATGTTTTGGTCATGTCCCACTTTACGTAACCATTGGAAGGACATTTTTGATGTTATTTCCTCAGTATGGAATATCGATTTACAACCTTATTTTATTACTGCAATTTTCGGTATGCCAAATGAAGATGGTAATCAGTTTTCCCCTTCAATCAGACGAATGATTGCTTTTGGAACATTAATTGCCAGAAGGTCTATATTACAAAACTGGAAAGAAGTAAATCCTTCTACCACATCTCAGTGGTTTTCTCAAACTATTTCTTATCTGAGTTTGGAAAAAATTAGAAGCACTATTTTTGACTCATCAATTAAATTTGAAGAAACCTGGGGACCGTTCATTCGACATTTTCATATGAATTAATTTGGCCTTTTTCAGATCCTTTCTCTGCTTATTCTTGTTCAGGTATGGAGTTCCGGAGTTTTTTTGACACTATCACATACTTACAAACTGTTATTATTGCCCATGTTAGTTTAGTTTAGTATTTTTTTCAATATATATTTTCTTCTATATATTTTCAATTTTTTTTTCTCTTTTGATGATTATTTTTGTTTTTTTTCATATATATTTATATAGACTTGATTGATTAATGTACCTTTTGTTTGTTGATGTTTAATAGGATATTATTATCCTATTACTAATGTAATTTCAAGTCTATTGAATTTATAATCTATTCATTATCATGCTATGTTTTTTCTTATATATATATGAAATTTAATAAAAAGATTGAAAAAGAAAAGCAAAGTGCATTTATTATCAAAGTACATATGCAGTATACAGCCCTAAAATTCGTCTTCCCTCACAGACAGTCATGAAACAAAGAACCATAGGACCAAGATGTTTAAAGAAACAATTATCAAACATCAACCCCCCCCCCTTCTCCTACACGCAAAAACAACATGCAAACAGGCTCTACCAGTAGCAGAAGCATCTGATGTAAAAGAAGGCACTGCCACAATTGATGTAAATAAGCTTAGATGCTAGATGTTTAAAGGGGAGAAAAGGGAATAGGGGAATATGCTGAAAGGCTAGATTGATGAGGATGGAATGAATGGCATTTTCTGTGCTATCCATTTTGAGTAAAATTAAGCATTTACAATTCAACTCAATGTACCTTTGCTTCCAGTGTACTCAAACGACTTGTCAGCTGGGAAATTTTACTGCAGTTCAAACAATCTGTAAAAGAGTAGCAATTTTAGTTAGAATTTCAAGTTTTTTAAAAATATTGAACGATTAAACAAAAAGAGTTATGCTAAGATGTATGTTACGAGTTGTTGCATAATATTAAACATCTTATCTTTTCCCTCTTGTTAAACTTCATTTCAAAATCCATGTCAAAATAAAATCACAGTTGTGTTTCTTGGGAAAACAAAGCACGCACATTACAACTTTTTACTAACCCAACACAGGCAGGCCCCAACCCATTTGATGCCTCATCTGTAAAAGTTCAATTCCACATACATACCAATTGAGCCGATGGAGAATTCTGTTTAATTCAGATATAGTACTATCTTAGTACTATTAAGGATCCTACCCATCCATCCAACATCCTCTTTGACTTTCTGCCATCAGGCAGGAGACTCCGATGCAGAAAGACAAGAACAGTCAGGATGGGAAACAACTTCTTCCCTCAGACCATTAGGCTTCTGAACTCCCCGCTGCATCACATTCAAAGTGTCACTGGTTAATCTGTTCTGTACCTTACAATATTTAATTTATGCACTTTACTTTGTTTATTTCAAAATAATTCACTTGTAGATTTAATTATTACTTTCCTAAGTTATTGTGTGTTATGTGTATTACTGTGCTTTACACCCTGGTCTGAAGAAACATAGTCTCACTTGATGGTATTCATGCATATATTTAAATTACAATAACTTGGTACATTTTATCCAGCTAAACATGTTTTCAGATGGATTTCCAATAGAGAAGCCCTGAATGGCTTTCTCCTCCATAACCCCAGACATTGTAGTGAGAGTAACTCTCTACCACAGCATCAACTAACCATATCAAACAGGGTCCTGGGGTGTTTTTTCAGTTATTGCAAGCCTTAACCTGCAGCAATGGACAAGTTATTTTTTCCCCTGAACTTCAGCCACTGAAATAGTTTGCATATGTGTAGTCCTATAAATTAGGTTATACAGTTGGCCCTCCTTATCCGCGAATTCCGCATGCGCAAATTCAACCAACTGCGAATTGTGAAAACCCGGAAGTGCTCTTCCAGCTCTTGTTGTTCGAGCACGTGCAGACTTTTTGTTCTTGTTATTATTCTCTAAACAATAGAGTATAACAACTATTTTACATAGCATTTACATCGCATTAGGTATTATAAGTAATCTAGAGATGATTTAAAGTATACAGGAGGATGTGCGTGGGTTATCGTGGATCGGGATAGAAAAAAATCAGAAGTCGGAACAGATACATCGGTATTATTTAGCATCAGTTAGTCAAACGTTTGTCTTAGTATATAGTATATATTTCACATTTCTATGCATATAAAACACATAAGAATGTATGTTTTAGCACCGGACTCGGGAACGGAAATTTCCAAGTTCGATCTAGTGACAGATTGCTTCTGAGTGCACTCTCCACCATGCCGGGTTGATGTGGAGGATCAAAAACCCAAAACCTCAAAACCCAATATCTAAACCACTGTGTTGCTTAGTAATAATTGTAGCTTTCATCGGGGCAGAGCCTTTCTCACTTTATCCTTTAAAATTGTTCTGATCGTTGGCCGACGTAGCCTAACGCTTTTCCAATAACTGATGGCGTTTCAACTCTTTCTGATCACTTTATTATTTCCACTTTGTTTTCAATCCTGATCGTGATTATTTTCGTGAACAGAAACACTGCGGATTCAGAGCTCGACCACCGGGTCCTAATGCCCACCGCACTTAGACAAAAAGGTCTGGGGTTCCGCTGGGTCCTAAGGTCCACCACACTGAGACAGGTTAAATAAGGTCTGGGGTTCCGCTGGGTCCTAAGGTCCACCACACTGAGACAGGTTAAATAAGGTCTGGGGATCCGCTGGGTCCTAAGGTCCACCACACTGAGACAGGTTAAATAAGGTCTGGGGTTCCGCTGGGTCCTAAGGTCCACCACACTGAGACAGGTTAAATAAGGTCTCGGGTTCCTCTGGGTCCTAAGGTCCACTGCATTGAGGCAGGTTGAATAAGGGACTTGAGCATCTGTGGATTTTGGTATCTGCGAGGGGTCCTAGAACCAATCTCTTGCGGATAAGGAGGCCCGACTGTATTTATTTTTCAGCATGCAGAGGAGAGAAGGAAGAGCTCAGAAATAAACATCTGTATCTGAAAGGAGAGATGCAAGGGACAGCAGACAACGGGCCTCATACTGAGTTTCAATGAATTGGGGAAAGCAATGGATTCATGAACTCCCTGCACTGGAAGTATCAGTAAGGTGCTCTGAAGGATTGGCTGCTGCTAGTATTGCAGATGGTATCTCTTTATATACTTAACTTTTGTTATTGGGTCTAATTAAATTATTTAGTTTAATCTGTCAGTCATTTTACCATATCCACACTTAAAACAATGAAAATATTAAGCAAGTCTTCAGTTGACTGCCAGATCCATTGAATATTTTAATAATCTCTAACATTACAACACATATAATGGGTTGTTAGTGTAGAGTAGCCAAGAGGGATGTTCTTGGTACCCTGCCAGATGACAGAAAGTAAAACAAGGAGCTCTGCACATTGAAAAGCCCAACAGGACACTGCTTGATTCTATTTTTCAGAGTGGGTGAGGAAGAGGATGGGAGTGCCCCAGTGCAGAACATCCCGGGGACAGGGTCTCTCGATCAACGGACAGGCATTGCTCACGCCATGCACACAAGCTCTGAGCAGCCAAATAAATACCCTCACATTTTCAGCCGGGATGACAATGAAGCTGTCAGCGGCCGTCCCTGTTGCTATAACATTCCAGCAACTTTTGGCATTGCATTTGCTCAGTTAAACATGAAAATCCAAAAGTTGCTGACAGCAGTTTCCTGCTCCTCCATGGGGCGCTTAGCTTGCAGATCATTCAATGCAGAATCAATTATTTGAAATGACAATAACATCATACTGCAATAAGATCTCGTTCAGAAATCCGCCGAGAAATACTAAATAATCTTGAATGGAAATTTTAATAGCTTTTCTCAAGATATAATCACTGGTGGACCATGTCCCTGGCTCTGAATCGCCTTTTGTTTCTGTGCTAATCTCCATTCCCAGAAGCAGGGTGGCAGTGGTCTTGGGCCCCAAAACCGAGGACCACAGAGAAGACTGTGAGGCCCAAGGCAGTAGCAGAAGGGGCCAAGTCACTGGAAGACCATGGACCAGTGAAAGGCCAGGGCTCCAGCAGCCTAGCAGTACATTGGGGGATTGGGACCCAGAGACCTCTGCCCAGTATGGTGTCAGGCCAGGCTTAAAATCCCTTCAGATTGGAACCCAGGGCCTGGTAGCCCAAGAGCAGAGCAGAGATGGACTTACTATTGGTGGAAATCGAGGAAGGGGGAAGATGCCAGAGTAAAAAGGCAGGGGGGAGGGGAGGGGGGATAGCTAGAAGGTAATAGATGAAGCCAGGTGGGTTGGAAAGATAAAGGGCTGGAGAAGAAGTTAAGCTGATTGGAGAGGAGAGTGGAACATAGGAGAGAGGGAAGGAGGAGGGAGGTGATAAGCAGGTGAGAAGAGGTAAGAGGCCTGAGTGGGGAATAGAGGAAGAGGGATTTTTTTTTAAACCCGGAAGGAGAAATCTCAGGCTGCAACCAGCTTCAAGCACCGAACACTGGGACTGCGAGAGGGTTCCCCTAGGAAATGCAACCAATGCCAGGATGGTGGGACCAGGTGGCACAGGTGTACACCGAAGGAAGGGGAATGATCAAGGGAGTAATAGTAATGTGGATTCTATGGCTGGAATAGCCTGCAGCCATCAGCGCAATTCCAGGATATGATGGTCATATGCTGGCGTGAGGGCCACAAGCTTCGGAGCAGCTGCAGATGATTCTGGGGATGTGGTGGGACAAAGGTCTCATTTCAGTACTGTACAACTCTGTAAGGGGAAGAGTACTGCTGTCTGACATGGTGGTTCACGGCACTGTTTATGGCACTGATAGACAGAGGGCTGAGGCCCTGCACAATGATTCTGAGTAATCAGGAAGGAGCAGGATCTCAAAGGAGGTATAACGCTCAGGTACCCCGCACCACTGAAGACTGGAGTAGCAAGACAGGACACATGAAAGTGTGGGTGCAGAAGCGATGAAGGGGAGGGATGAATGTAGATACATGGAATAAGTTGTGGGAGGTATAGAACTGATTCTCAGGAGCTTCCGGGCGGGCCTTTATACCCTGCTTGGTGGACAGATGCGGAGCTTGGCATAGAGTCGAAAGCATAGCTGGAATCGGAAGGCAAAAGGTCAGTGACAGAATTTTGAAGGCAGAGCACACAAAGACTGGAAAACAGATAAAAAGGGTCATACAAAAAAGGCCGCCTTCATGGTGGCGGAGAAACCCCTTACATTCCGTCTGGGTTGCCTCCAACCTGAATATTGATTTCTCTTTCCAATATTTTTTTTCCCCTTCCCCACCTGTCTTCTTCTATTCCCCGCTCTGGCCTTTTACCTTTTCTCACCTGCCTATCACTTCCCCCTGGGTCCTCTCCTTCTTTCCCTTCTCCTGTGGTCCACTCTCCTCTCCTATCATATTCCTTCCTCTTCAGCCCTTTTAACTATCTCCCAACACCTTCTAGCTATCCAGCCCCTTTTTATTCTGGCTTCATCCCCCTTCCTTCTCAGTCCTGAAGAAGGGTCTCGGCCGGAAATGTCAATGTTTACTCCTTTCCATAGGTGCTGCCTGACCTGCTGAGTTCCTCCAGCAATTTTTGTGTGTGTTGCTTTGGATTTCCAGCATCTGCAGGCTTTCTGGAGTAGGTAAAAGCAGTGCCCGGATAAAGTGGATATTTTACTGTAAGGACGGCAGTGCTTTACACAGATAAGAAAGCAAAGATAGAAATGTGGAGTGTTTGCACTGTGTGTGTGTGTGTGTGTGTGTGTGTGTGTGTGTGTGTGTGTGTGTGTGTGTGTGTGTGTGTGTGTGTGTGTGTGTGTGTGTGTGTGTGCGCGCGTGTGTTTGTGTGTGTGTGTGTGTGTGTGTGTGTGTGTGTGTGTGTGTGTGTGTGTGTGTGTGTGTGTGTGTGCGTGTGTTTGTGTGTGTGTGTGTGTGTGTGTGTGTGTGTGTGTGTGTGTGTGTGTGTGTGTGTGTGTGTGTGCGTGTGTTTGTGTGTGTGAGATCCTGTTAGACATTGATGTGCCGTGAGTGTTTTGTTAAAAAAAAGTACCAACCAGTGGAATCCTGCAAAAGGTTGAAGACTCACCATTTATATGACCTTGGTGCTCTGTCCAGCAAAAAAAGACATCACAAAGTGGCAACGAGAAAGGGATATCTTGATATCTTGCTTGATAAATCTTAAATGAGTTTTAAGCATCAAAGCTAAATCCTTGCATTGCTTTCTTGCAACAGCTCACATTAAAAAAAAATCCTTTCTCCCGTTACTTCTGTACTGGTTGAAAAAGAGCAACGCTAACTAATCCCACTCTCCTGTCTGTATCTGTGCAGATCACATCTCCTCAGCAGTGCATTCAAGAGTTGCTTAAATGTAACAAAGCTTTCTACCTCCACAACCATTTCAGGTCTAGTTGGCTGAAAATGTTCATCTCCCCTAAAATCCTTCTACCAATGATTTTAAATCTCAGCAACACAGACAAAATGTTGGAGGAACTCAGCAGGCCAGGCAGCGTCCATGGAAGAGCTGACGTTTTGGGCTGAGACCCTTCATCAGGATTGATGCATCAGAATCTATGCCTCTGGCTTTTGACCTCTTCTAAGAGAAATAGGTTAATCCTAATATTTTTTCGAGGCTCTACATAATCTCATATCTCAATTAAACCTTCACTTGGCTACTCCAGTTTTGGAAAAAATACCACTGGCTTATCCAAACTTCTCCCTTAGCTACTAGTTTCCAGGCCTAGCAACACCTTCACAACAGTAGTCACATTATATGATCTTTAATGCAATCTTTTCTGCAAAGCAGTTGGCCCATACTGTGGCCTAACCAATGTGGTACATGGGTTTTAAACATATCTTCCCTGCTCATATTCTATGCCTCATCAAATAGCAGCTTGTAAGCTTTTATAACCCTGTTACTGTTAAGGACTTGCGGACGTACATTCCACCGCATCTGTTCCTCCAAGCTTCCCAATAGTCTTGTTGAAATGCATTATCTCACACTTAACAAATGAAACTCCATTTGCCACTTTTTCAGCCAAGAGACAAGATCATTTATATCCTTTTGGTGTTAAAAGCTTTTCTCTTCATTATCAATTACTCAGACAATCCATACTCTTCAGTCTCCATAGCGATTGTCAGCAGAATATTCAGCGACCGGCATTCACAGCTGTTCCCAATTTCTTTTCACTCTCACTGGAGATGTCACTGGAAATTTGGGAACTGAAACTATCAGCAAGTGTTTTCTTTATAGCTGGCCTGAGTCCACGGAGGTCAAGAGTGACATAAATATATTGTCCAGCTAGGATAGGTTGACTCAGGAATGGGCTATCCTAGCCGGACAACATATTTATGTCACTCTTGGTAGTACACGATTTACCACTGAGATAGGACTGCTGAGTCTTTCAAGGGCAGAGGAGGTGGAGTATACTCTACAATTAACTCGTTGTGGTGCACAAATGTGGCGGCTCTGTCCCAGTCCTGCTCACCCGACCTGGAACATCCATTTTTATCTGCCGTGGGGGTTTCTAGCCATCACCTTGGTAGCGGTGTATGTTCCACCTCAGGCCTGTGTCGAACAGGCTCTAACAGATCATTGCAATCAGCAGGGATGAAACAACACACCCTGGTGTCTTGTCCATCATTCTGGGGGATTCTAAGCAGGCCAGCTTGAAAAAGTTCCTGAGTAATGATCACCAGCATATCACTTCTGGAATCAGAGGAGCCAACACAGTGGATCATGGTTACATCACTATCAAGAAGGCTTACCTTGTCATCCCATGCCCTCACTGTGGAAAGTCACTGAGTATAGGCAGAGAATGAAGCCCATGTGGCTACTAGGGAGGATCAAGAAGGTATGGACAAGGGAGGCAGAGGAGCACTTACGCAACTGCTTTGAGTTGGTGGTCTGGACAGTACTGGAGTCCGAATTCATATGCCACGGTTGTCACTGACTTCATCAAAACCTGTGCAGACGAGTGTGTGCCTATGAGAACATGTTGTGCATATCTGAATAAAAAGCTGTGGATGAACCGGGAGATTCTCAGACTGCTGAGGACTAGATCTGTGGCATTCAAATATGGTGATCCAGGACTACAGAAGGAGGCCAGGTACGACTTATGGCAGGCTATCTCAGGAGCAAAAGACCAACTACGATTGTGGTTGGAGGCGGAGGCGGATGCGTTTCAAGTCTGGCAGGGTTTGCAGCCATTACTTCCTGCAAGGTGAAACCTAACATCATGAATGGGAGTGGTGCTTCACTCCCAGATGAGCAAAATGCTTTTCAAGCATGTCTTGATAGGGAGAATAAAACTACAACTACAAGGATCCTTGCAGCATCTACTGACCCTCTGATCTCTGTCTCAGAGGCTGACATCAGAATGTCCTTCAAGAGGGTGAACCCTCGCAAAACAACAGACCCATATGGTGTATCTGGAAGGGCTCTGAGAACCCGTGCCCACCAACTGGTGGACACATTCAAAGACATTTTCAATCTCTCAGTGCTACAGTCAGAAGTTCCCACCTGCTTTAGAAGTGCCCAAAACGAGCAGGAGGGCTGCCTATCACAACCACGGATTCGGCAGTGCAGCAGATACAGCAATTGTGTTTGTGAATATGCAGGTTTCAGCTAACTATTATTTCATTGTGATGGTATTTGACTCCATTCTTTTCATCGTAGCGCTTGTCGAGACTTGAGCAAAGCACAGCAACACTTCACTGTCTGCTTACATTCAGCTTGCCTGAGAAATTGGACTGTCAAGTCAACTGGCTCTGAAAACTAATAGTATTCATTTTATATTTAATTATTCCTTTCAGCCACGGCGTTGCCTTCGCTTTCCACTTGAGGGGAATAATTAACCGCTTGGTTTAGCCTAATGTTTATTGTTTTCCTTTCCCTCTAACTCTGTTTGCATTAAAAACTGTTTCAGTCTCTCTCTCTCTCTCTCTCTCTCTCTCTCTCTTTCTTTCTCTCTCTCAGCACTTGGGCCATTTCTGAACATACTAACACTGTCTTAATGACTATCATCCAGTAACGCTCACATCTAAGTGATGAAGTGCTTTGAGAGTTTCCATATGGCTAGAATCAACTCCTGCCTAAGCAAGGATGTGGATCCACTCCAATTTGCCTATTGCTACAATAGGTCTACAGCAGATGCGACCTCATTAGCTCTTCATGCAGCCTTGGATCACTTGAACAATACTAATACATATGTCAGGCTTCTGTTAATTGACTGCAGATCAGTATTCAACACAATAATTCCTACAGTTTTGATCTAAAAGCTCCAAATCCTGGGCCTCTGTACCTCCCCCTGCTACTGGATTCTCGACCTCCTCATCGGAAGACCACTTGCTGTGCAGATAGGAAACAATATCTTCACCTCCTTGATAATCAACACTGGTGCACCTCAAGAATGTGTGCTTAGCCCACTGTGCTACTCTCGCTATGCCCAAGACTGTGTGGCTAGGCGCAGTCCAAATGCCATCTATTTGCTCATGACACATTTACTGTTGAGAGAATTTCAGATGGTGACAAAAAGGACATACAGGAGTGAGACAGATCAGCTGGTTGAGTGGTGTCACAGCAACAACCTTGCACTCAACATAGTAAGACCAAATACTTGATTGTGGACTTCAGAAAGGGTAAGACAAGGGCACACAAACCTGTCCTCATCGAGGGTTCAGGTGGAAAGGGTGAGCAGCTTCAAGTTCCTGGGTGTCAACATCTCTGAGGATCTATCCCGACCCAAACATATCAGTGCAATTACAAAGAAGGCAAGCCAGTGGTCATGCTTCATTAGGAGCTTGAGGAGATTCGGTAGGTCACTAAAGACACTTGCAAATTTCTACAGATGTACTACGGACAGCATTCTAACTGACTGTATCACCATCTGGTTTGGGGGGGTGGGGCTACTGCACAGGATTGTAATAAGCTACAGAAAGTTGAGAACTCATTCAGTTCCATCATGGGCACTAGCCTCCCCAGCAACCAGGATACCTTCAAGGAGCAGCATCCATCATTAAGGACCCCCATTACCCAGTTTGTGCCTAGTTCTCATTGCTACCATCAGGTACAGAAACCTGAAGGCACGCTCTCAACGATTCAGGAACAGCTTCTTCCCCTCTGCCATCTGATTTCTGAATAGATATTGAAATCATGAATACCTTTTTTCTCTCTCTTTTTGCAATTATTTATTCAATTTAACTTTTAAAAAATCTATATTCTTACTGTAAATTACAGTTTTTATTACATATTGCAATGTACTGCTGTGCGTAGCAACAGATTTCATGACATTTAACAATGATATTAAACTTGACTCGGATTCTGATTTGTAATATTTGGGCTTCAACATCTCATCTATGATCTACTAATAAAATATTGAAAACAGGGTTTCAACTTTACCTGCATTATCTAACAATGCTGTGTTATTAGCTTTCTTTAATATCCAAATAATAAGCATAATTTTTTGAGAGCTGTCCTAAGAGGGGAGATTGACCATGGCTAGGTCATTGAAGCATGCTCATAGGAAGTAATGAAGCACCAAATAGAAAGTAAATTTAGAAACTAAAATGAGGAACAGTAATTTTAAAAGGAGGATATCATGCTTGACTAAGTTAACTAAAGAGATTACAAGGAGAAAAAACAAGGTTGCTGCTGATTTCCAAATAATTTTCAAGAAGGTGCCATATAATAGGATTTATGAATGTGGTCACGTCGAGTTCGGGAAGAGCTACATACTGGATAATGAGTTGGCTGCACAACAAAAAGCAGAGAAGAGGGAAAAATAGCAATTAGTCAGAGTGCAGAAGGGAGAAAGCCAGGTCTTACAAGAATTTGTGTTGTTTTCAATGTGCATCCAAAGGCAAAAACATCTCACAGCAAATTGTCTGTTGCTATGACGGCAGCAAATTATACGACATTAATCAACATGAAGAATGAGTAGATCATAATTCCATTAGGGAAAAATGCTGCTTATACAAAAATGCAGCATTTAGAATATATGAATTCTTCTTCTTCTTCTTCTTCTTCAGACCATCAGCCCTCCTGGGGCACGGGCCTCCAACGGCAGCTTGTCAGAGTCCTGTGTCCTAGGCCATTCTTTTGATTTGTCTCCAGGTTTAGTCCACCTTCTTGGTGTATTCTCCCTCTCCCAGGGGTGAGATCTTTGCAGCTTCTGTAGCACTGGGATTTTATGGGATGGGAAGATAGACCCATGCCCAAAAGAATTTACATTAGCAATTAGTAAATCCTTGCTTTCTAGCAGCAAAGGGATTCAGGACGAGAAGTGATAAATCACTCAAGTTTTGACAAGGCTATAACGAAAACAATCCAGGCATTGGGCGTTATTTCTATGGGGAGGTTTATCCTAGACCTCTGTTGAGCCTTCTGGAAAGGGGCGAACAAGCTAGAGCTCCTTGCTTGGAGACCAGAAGTTGACTTAACAGAGGGCTTTAAAATTACGAAAGGTTTGATAAGAGAAGGCACAGATTGTTTCTCGTGAATTGGATAAACAAAAGCCATTTTCCATCAGTCTGTAAGATCATTAAAGAAGTATCTACAGAATGAGGATGAGACATCTTTACCCAAATGGACAGCAGTTGGAACCTAGGCTTTGGGACAGTTGAGACTTTCAGAACAGGACTTTTAAAGAAAGCTTACAAGGGCAGAACATTTCTACTGATGGAGTTAGGTGAAGAAATTGGGAGAAGGCTTGAGTGGGACAGCAGCTAATGGAATACTGTTATCATGAATTTTCTACTAGTTAATGATCAGATCATGTGCCAGAAGGAAATGTTATACCACTTAAACTTCACAACTGATGAATTATAAAGAGTTCTTCATTACAAATTAACTTGCCTTTACCAGCTTTCCTTTCTGCTCTTCCCCAGAAAGCAATCACTGTTGTGCTTGCCCAACAGAACATTCAGAAACGGAGGAGTGAGATCCAATCCTGATAAGGAGCCTTTATGGGATACATGCACTTTAACAACAGGCAATTCTTGATCGGGAGGAAATCCAGCTTCCTCGTGACTCTCCCCCGAAACCCAAGCCAAACTGCAGCACCCTTTCCCCGTCTTGGCAGAAATGAATGATAAACAATATCGTGCATGAATTCACTGCCTAAACCAGGTGATCCATTAGGAAGTTATGTATGTCTTTCAATGTTAAGTAAAGACACTGCCAAATGGGCTTTCAGTTACTCTGATTTCTGGCTTTATCATAACCTTTGGGAAGAAACGTTTGTTAAACTATGCATCAGGGACTAGCTCCTAGCATTCAATTTCATCAACCTTAATTAGACATTCAGCAGAGTTCTGAAAATACATACAAGTATGCACATACAAAGTTCCATTGCTGATGAGCCTGGCTAACCACACACTTCCGCCCTGTGTTACATTCTATACATGTTATTCTCGGGGTCTAAAACTCTTATTCATAGGTAGCCACTCTAGATTGAGGGACACATGCTACTACTCTTGGTTTAAGAGATGGCCAGTGTGAAAAGTGCAGACTCTTCCATTGATGCTGACGGACAGCTTGCGAGGTGGTGTGCTCTTTCCACTGTTTACACGGGCCTTCTGGCGGCTCCTGACCCCTGAGCTTGAGGCTCTCCCAAATGCTCCTTCTAAAATGGGCTAGAAGTTCCCACAAATGGACAGGTTTCCTGACTGCCTCATGCTCTTCTCCCATAAGGGAGTTCGGAATAAAATTTCTGCTTTGTGCATGCAAAATGATATGGCCTGTCCGACGTAGCTAGGCAAGAGTGACAAGGATCTCAACACTGGCAATGTTGACCTGTTGACCTCTATTTGAATAGAGGCATCATGTGACACACCTCTCTGGAAACATGGACCTGAACATCAAAACTAAACCTGTCTTAATTTTTCATTTAAAATCTGTTCGCAAGCTCTACATTCTAACTGGCTGTGTCACCATCTGGTATGGGGTCTGGGGTGACTGCACACCATCAAATTAAATTGCAGAGAGTTGTAAACTCAGCCATCTCCATTAGGGGCATTAGCCCCGTCAACATCCAGGACGCGCTCAAGAAGCGATGCTTCCAAAGGACCTCCACCACCCAGGACATGCCTTGTTCTTCTTGCAGCCGTCGGGAAGGAGGTCCAGAAACCTGAAGGCACACACTCAATGCTTTAGAAACAGCTTCTTCTCCTCTGCCATCCAATTTCTGAATAGACATTGAACCCATGAACACGAACTCACAACTTTTTAAAATCTTTATTAAAATTTTGCACTACTTACTTAATTTAACTACTATATACATCCTTAAGGTAATTCACAATTTCCCCCCTACATTATTAAGTATTGCATTGTACTGCTGCTGCAAATTCAGCAAATTTCGCGACATATGCTAGGTATTAAACCTGATCTTGACTTGGGAGAGTTTACTCCATGACTTCCAGTGCAAATCTTTTTGTTCAAACATCTGGAATTGAATTTATCAGAAACATAATTTCATTCATTGGAAAAGTAAACATATTACAGTCATCCAAATCAGTTCAGATGACTTTGGAATTGATTCCTAACCAGCATTCCTGATGGCTCCTTTAGATAGATGCAACTCCAATAGATTATTTGGCTCATCAATATTAATATTATTGTATAATATGACAGTAGAGTGGCCACTTCCAAGCTTCCAAATCCTATCAGTGATTGGAGCATCTTCTTCTGTCCCGTGACTTTGACTTCATCAGAAACCATGCTACAGAAGCAGGGTTTCTGCGGGATTCCAGCCAGTGGAGCAGACGTAGGCTCAGGGAAATTCTCAGTGGTAGTTTTCCATTGCCTCAGAACTGCTATGGATTACACCAGCAACCTTACATTAAATTGAAGCCTCACATTCACTTTTCATCTGTTTGGCTAGATGTGAAAGATGACGGATACTTGATCATCTTCCAACTCAGTTTTGACATGGCCCTCAATTTAGGATCTTTGCTTTAGCTACAGGCCGTAATCAGTTAAAGCAAATATGAAACAGAGAACTCCTGAGATTCCAATTCCTATGCTGGTCCACAGCTTCCTCGTGTGCCAAGATGAGGCCACCCTCAGGGTGAAAGAGAAACATCTTATATTCTGTCTGGGTATCCTCCAACCTGATGGCGTGAATATCGATTTTTTTCCTTCTGGTAAACAATTCCCACTCCCCCCTTCCTCCATTATCCACTGATCTTTTACCTCTTCTCAGCTGACTACTACACCTCCCCCACCCACCCCTGGTCCCCTCCACCTTCCCTTTCTCCTATTGTCCACTCTCCTCTCCTATCAGATCCCTTCTTCTCCAACCGGTGACCTTTCCCACCCACCTGGCTTCACCTATCACCTTCCAGCTATCCTCTTTCCCTTCTCCCTCATCTTTTTATTCTGGCATCTTCCCCCTTCCTTCTCAATCGTGAAGAAGGGTCTCGGGCACCATGAAACATCAACCATTTATTCACCTCCATAGATGCTACCTGACCTGCTGAGTTTCTCCAGCATTTTGTGTGTGTTTCTTTACATTTCCAGCATTTACAGACTTAATTGTGTCTATGAGATTTTGTTTAAAAACTAAAACTAGGTCTTTAGATGTCACCTTGTCCTCTATGCAAATAATCCACACATTTTAAGGACTGCCAAACTGGCACATCCCTTCAACAATAAGTTGCCTCTACAGTGCTACCTTCTCATTTGTACAGCAATTATTACAAACATATTTGTTGAGTGCAGTTAGATAATCACCAGATATTCTGACAGTAAGCACAGATTTTAACAGGTGATAGCTTAGCAGGGCTGATATATAGTGAGTGGGAGATTTTCTCGGTTTGCTCAGCTCCGCGCTGAACTGAGGCTGTGACCTGCCCTGGCTACAATGCTGCCTGGCTTCACATCTGTAGTCCTGCGGCATTTACGTCGCTCTGCAATGAAGCATGTCTGGCCTCCTCCAGCTGTGGAGAGAGTGAGCAGTTTCAAGTTCCTGGGTGTCGAGATCTCTGAGGACCTAACCTGGTCCCAACATATCAAAGTAGTCATAGAGAAGGCAAGACAGCGGCTATACTTCATTAGGAGTTTGAAGAGTTTTGGTATGTCAACAAATGTACACAAAAACTTCTATAAATGTACCGTGGTGAGCATTCTGACAGGCTGCATCACTATGGGGGGGGGGGGAAGGGGGCTACTGCACAGGACAGAAAGAAGCTGCAGAAGGTTGTAAATTTAGTCAGCTCCATCTTGGGAACTAGTCTACTAAATACCCAAGACATCTTCAAGGAGTGGTGTCTCAGAAAGGCAGCGTCCATTATTAAGGACCTCCAGCATCCAGGGCATGCCTTTTTTCCCTGTTACCATCAGGCCCTAAGGCACACTCTCAGTGATTCAGGAACAGCTTCTTCCCCTCTGCCATCCAATTCCTAAATGGATGGAAAACCCTTGAACTCTACCTCACTTATTCAATATATAGTATTTCTGTCTTTTGTACAATTTTTAATCTATTCAATATACATATACAGTAATTGATTAACTTATTTATTTATTATTTTTTTCTTCTAGATTATGCATTGCATTGAACTGCTGGGGCTAAGTTAACAAATTTCACAACATATGCTGGTGATAATAAACCTGATTCTGATTCTGATTTTGTAGTGACGCCTGGCCTCCTGCCTTTCGTCAAACTTCTGATTCCTTACTTTTTGCTTACTTTTATTGTTTGTATGATTATTTTATTCTCTCTCTGTGCACTGGGCATCTGTCGGTCTTTTTTTAATGGGTTCTTTTGGGTTTCCTTGTTTTGTGGCTGCCTGAGAGGAGTGGAATCTCTAATTTCCAAACAATGAAATTAAGGAGAATGGAGTAGTTCTGTATCTGAATTTATATAAAATCTGTAATCATTCCTCAGCATTTGAAAAGGAAGTTGCAAACTACAGCTTTCAAAGATTTTGATGAAGAAAAAAATGAAGACAGAATGTTTCCAGATTATGGGGTTCAGATCAGCTGGAAGCCATTCTCAGCTCCAGTGGAATTTCAGTAGTATTCATTTTTGTATAAAATATGAAAGCAAGCCATTTGTGAGCATGTTTTATGTGTGTCAATTTGTGCGGCAATGTCATCTGGGAAGCTCTGCTGCAGCTTTCTGATCTGACATGGCGCAAGCCCAGCAGGCTGTCAACATGAAGAGCCATCTCAGATTTCCTCCTATGAGATGTAGGCGCTTAAGGACCTGTAATGATTTTTCCTTCAAATTGCGTAGGGTAGAGAGTAAAAAAGTTCAAATTAGGAACGATTTTCTCACCATTGACATTTCCTGCAAATGTAGCAGACTGTATACCATTTCATCACGTAAGATCACAGGACATTTTACTTATTTATTTATTGAGATAGAGTGTGGAATAGGGTTTCCCTTCAAGCTGTGCCACCCAGCAATCCCCCGATTTAATCCTTGCCTAGTCATGGGACAATTTATAACAACCAATTAACCTACCAACCAATACATCCTTGGGCTGCGGGAAAAACCGAAGCACACAGAGGAAACCCACATAGTCACAGGGAGAACGTACAAACTCCTTACAGGCCTGTACTATAAGGTGTTGTGCTAACCCCTACTTTACTGTGCCCCCCTGTAATTATAATTTCATTGATTCAATAATATTCAGGCACAGGAAATAATTTTTAGATTTTACTCATAAATCACATAAAGCGATATAACTTTAAATCTTTGTAGGTGTTGAGATGTTAACCAATTTGCAAAGATACCAAGCAACATGTTCAGCAATGTAACTGAGACCACATTTAATGTCGCGGATGATACTTGCTTTTTTTTTCATGTGTTTCCATTTTTATCACCTGACAAGTGAGATTGCAAGAAACAGCTCAACTCATTTTTCGTCTCTTCAGACCAACGTATGCTCTGGATGTAATGAGCATAATTGAGAACGTCTCTTTGATGGCAGAGGTGAGTTCAGAAAGGCAATTATAGAACAGTTTTCCACAGAAAAAAAATTCATTTTTATTCTTGAACCACATCCCAAATATGATTATATTGTAGTTTAAGCTAGTATTTTGGAATTTAAATGAAGTCAATCTCTGGGAAATGTGAATTGACATTATGTTTACAAAGCTGACGGTAATGTGGCTCAAGGAGATTTGACACTAGAACTCTTATAAAATAAATGTGTCTGTTGACCCCAAGTGTGGCAAGCATTCATTACTGCTGGCATTCTAAGGGTAAGCATTCATTATATTGAGATTTGTTATATTAATTTCTTTGCAATACTCTTAAGCTAAATCATCCTTCACAATTGAAAAGGTATTTATTTATTTGTTTGTTTGTTCGTTTATTTAAATCTTACATCCATCCTGCAACATGAGGAAGTAAAAATCTTTGTGTCATGACTCTGTTGAAATGTACAGACATGTGAATTTAGAAATCTAATGGCTCGTAGAAAGAAGCTGTCCCGGAGCCTGTTGGACCTGGTTTTTATGCTGCGGTACTGTTTGCCAGACGGAAGCGGCTGAAACAGTTTATGGTTGGGGTGACTGGTGTCCCTGATGATCTTCCAGGCCTTCTTTATGTACCTGCTGCTGTAAATGTCGGAGGGAAGTTCACATCCACAGATGCGCTGGGCTGTCCATACCACTCTCTGCAGTGCCCAGCGATCAAGGTTGGTGCAGTTCCCGCACCACACGGTGATACAGCCAGTCAGGGTGCTCTCAATGGTGCTCCTGTAGAAGCTCTTGAGGATCTGGGGGCCCGTGCCAAACTTCTTCAGTCGCCTGAGGTGGAAGAGACGCTGCTGTGCTCTCGTTGCCAATACGGAGATCTGTAGACCGCCAGAGACTCATTACATGGCTGGAGGGCTCAGACAGTCTGGTTTCACTTAGAACCATCAAACAATGAGCACGATGAGCAGGCTGACAATGAACCAGTCCTCATTTCTAGGTTTGGGGAGGTGGAGGAAGAGATGCAGGACTTTGGAATAGGCAATATGCCCATTAGGACATGAAGAATCCAAGGTACTAAAGCCAGCAGGAAAACAAAGTAATCCATCTTCCTAACAAAAGGAAGAGAACAAGATGAAGGAATTCTGTTGACCGGATAATAAGAATTTCCTTCTTGACCTTTGTATGAATATGATATGAATGTTTCTCCTTCCACTTTTGTTATTCATGAGTCATGTGCCTCCTATGATTCCCCTCCTAGAATGTCAATGGATTGCTGGAGAACTTTTTGAAAAATGGAACAGGAGGGTATTCAAAGATTTGAAAATTCAAAGTACATTTATCATCAAAGCATATATGCAGTATATTACCCTGAGATTTGTCTTCCCATAGACAGCCATGAAACAAAAAAAAAACATAGAACACATTTAAAGGAAAGCATCAAATCGCAGTGCGTGGAAAGAAAAGAACAAATCCCACAAACGGCAAAAAAAATTGAGCGAAAAACATAGAATACAAAACGCCAAAGCACAAAGACATTAGAAGAGTCCAGGTACATTCAGTTCAACAAATCCAATGGTAGTGTAATGGTTAGCACAACACTTTACTGTTCAGGTGACCTTGGTTCAATTCCCGCTGCTGCCTGTAAGGAGCTTGCACATTCGCCCTGTGACCGTGAGGTTTCCTCTGGGTTCTCCAGTTTCCTCCCAAAGTCCAAAGATGTACCAGTTGGTAGGATGATTGGGTATTGTAAATTGTCCCGTGATTACACTAGGATTAAATCAGGGGACTGCTGGGAGGCACAGCTCGAAGAGTCAGAAGGGTCTATTCCATTCTGCATCTCAATAAATAAATAAATTATATATAGTGCCCTGGTTCATATTTTTACTGTTATGCTGTATGTATTTCATTTTGGCAGTTCTGTACGAGCAGTCTGTTCTGCTTTAATGCTTGTTTGGGTTACTGTTGAAGATAAGAGATGATGAGGAATGTGTGCCATCCAATTACGATGGTCGGATTAAGGGGAGGTTTCTCTGGTGTGGAACACTAAGTTTAGGGTTGGGGGTTTTTGTTTCAGAGAAGGTGAAGAGAGAAGATGCTGGGGAGAACCGGTCGTAGCATATGATCCAGTAGGAGACCCCGTTTGTTCGAGATGGATTGCGAGCAACGTTCGGAAGGTGGTGTGAGCTTTCACGTTGACGGAGAAGTTCAAGATGAGCTCCAACTTGTGCACATTTGACTGTTTAACTAGAATGGGCCCATTTCTTATTGTTATTCTTTACTAATCCTTTATTGAGATTCATAAATATAATTCCTTTAGACATATGCAATGTACTGTCTGTTATTTCGTGGCAGTAATTTGTAACAGGGTCCCTAAGAGCAATAGCAAGTGGTTCTAAAGCCAAATTAAATAATAAAGGGCTAAGGGGACAGCCCTGATGGGTACCTCTATATAATCTAAAGTAAGAAGACTTTTGGTTATTAGTGAGAACCGCAGCTACCGGGCCATGATAAATCAATTTAATCCAGGAGATAAATCCTGGACCAAAATTGAACTTCTTCAAAACCTGAAATAGATAAGGCCACTCCACCCTATCAAAGGCTTTCTCTGCATCCAAAGATACAATACATTCAGATTCTTTGGTTGAGGGGGAATAAATGATATTTAATAATCTTCAAATATTAAAATGTGAGTACCTATTTTTAATAAATCCTGTTGTTTGATCGTTTGAGATAATATTAGGCAAGATACTCTCAAGCCTATTTGCTAGAATCTTAGAGAGGATTTTAAAATCTACATTCAGTAAAGAAATAGGTCTATAGGATACACATTCCAGTGGGTTTTTCCCTTTTTTTGGAATCAATGAAATTAGTGCTTCATAAAAAGTTTTAGGAAGGTTCCCAGAAGATGTAGAGTCAGTGAACATTTGATGAAGATGTGGTATAAGCGTTTTGTTGAAGGTCTTATAAAACTCTACCGTATAACCATCAGGTCCCGGAGCTTTACCTAATTGCATAGAGGATATAGCCTTGGCTATCTCCTCTTGTTTAATAGGTGCATCTAACATATCTATTGTTCTTAGGGATTCTAATTCTGTGCAGGGTGTTAGGAGAGGGGATAAATTACATAAAGTTTCGTTATACGCGGATGACTTATTAGTTTACATTTCAAATCCTAAGAAATCTATTCCTTCTATATTATCTATATTTATGGAACTTGGTACTTTTTCTGGATATAAACTTAATTTACATAAAAGTGAATTTTTCCTGTTAATCATTATTTTGATTATTATGATCAAATACCTTTCAATATTGCCAAAATCCATTTTACTTACCTTGGTATAAAAACTACAAAAAATTTTAAAGACTTATAGAGATATAATTTCTTCCCTTTAGTTGAATATACTCAACAAGCGTTTTCCAAATGGTCACCTATGTCGATGTCATTGATAGGTCGAATAAATGCTATAAAAATGGTTATTCTACCGAAATTTTTATATATATTTCAAGCAGTTCCCTCTTTTGTTCCAAAAACATTTTTTGATAAAATAGACTCTCTGATTTTGTCTTATGTTTGGAATAATAAAAGCTCTGGAGTGAATAAAATTTTATTGCAAAAATCAAAAAAAGATGGAGGACTGGCTTTACCAAACTTTAGATTTTATTATTGGGCAATTAATATTTGCTATATTACTTTTTGGATTTATGATATAGTCATGGTTACAGCTGGAGGAAAATTCAGTAGCGGGGTTTTCATTAGCTTCTTTATTAGGAGCTCCTCTTCCCTTTTCATTCTTCAGAATAGATAAACAAGCTCTTAAACCTATTGTTAAACATACTTTAAAAATTTGTTTTCAGTTTCGTAGATTTTTTGAATTAAATGATTTTTTACTTTCTAGTAATATTTATTCTAATTTCTTTTTTAAACCATCAACTTTGGATAAGGCTTTTCTAACATGGAAAATTAAGGGAATAAATACTTTTTTAGATTTGTTTTTACAAGACTGTTTAATGTCTTTTTCACAGTTAATGGATAAATATGATATCTCCAATACACATTTTTTCAGGTATTTACAGGTTAGGAATTTCTTACGTGATTTTTTACCAAATTACCCCTTGATCTGCTCTTCAAATTTGGCTTATGTTATTTTTCAGTTTAAACCTTTTCAAAAATGATTAATAGCTATCATTTATAAACAGTTAACGAATGCTCGCACATTGCCTAATGATAGGGTTCAACGCTCCTGGGAAGTAGAACTTCAACATTCACTCTCAGATAACCAATGGAGTAAAATTTATTATTTAGTTAATAATTCATCTCTCTGCACACACCATATTTTAATTCAGTTTAAGATAGTACACAGGGCCCATATGTCCAAAGATAAATCGGTGCACATTTTTCCTAATGTATGCTCTATTTGTGATAGATGTAATGCAGAAGTGGCTACTCTAACCCATATGTTTTGGTCATGTGTAATTTTAAGTAATTTTTGGAGGGATGTGTTTAGAATATTATCTAAAGTTATAGATACGGATGTTCAACCTAATCCACTTACAGCAATTTTTGGGATTTTCCCAGAGGAAGCAAACAAAGTGTCTGCTTCCGCCCAACATGTGACAGCTTTTTCAACTTTACTGGCTAGGAGAGCTATTTTGCTACCCTGGAAAAAATCTAACTCACCCACTGTTTTCTATTGACTTTCCTCCATCATGTCATATTTAAGCTTGGAGAAAATTAGAAGCCGGACATTTGATACATCTTTTGATTTTGAACAAGTCTGGTGACCTTTTATTCAATATTTTCACATGATTTAATTTATCTTTATTTATTTCTCTTTATTCTCTTTGGAGAATATCCTTGTCCATGAAGTTTCGGCGATGATTGGAAGGATGTGTTTTTTCTTCTCTCTCTTTTTTAAGTTTATCCTCATTTGGACTGCCCAATCTTTCTTTTTCTTTCTTTTTTTTCTTTCTCTCTTTTTTGTTTTAGTTCAGCTAGTGGGGTTTTTCTTTCTCTATCAATAAAATTTCCAATCTTTTTTTACGATTGCTATGAGGAGTTGTAATTTCTCTCTGACCATTGTATATATAACAGCATAATATATTACCTATTTGAGTTTGATATTATATGCTTTTTGTCTTTAATATTGCTGTTTATGTCTTTTATATTATCTACTAGTTAAACTCCTCTTTCGATTTGTATTTGTGTATTCTTTATTTGAAAATCAATAAAAAAGATTGAAAAATGAAATAATTTGTAACAGGGTAGCAAATTACACAGCATCCACACAAACAGGGAGTTTTGGGGTGGGATCGAGCGCACCTCAATCTCATGAGTCTGGCGGGCAGACTCACGCAGCCAAGGAACCCAGGGTGTTTCGTACAATTTCAACAAAAGCTTTTTCATACAGAGTGAACAAAATTATTTTAATGAGTATCATTCACCAGCCACTAGTCTTCTCAAGCACTTTACTTTCTGAAGAAGCAGCAAACATTGCAGCTATTCTTCGTCTTAGCGACTGAAGAATTAACTGTGAAGATATGGTATGGAATGATAGGGACGATTCTAGTGTCCTATCCATATTGATTTGGCCATATTTACGGGCGTTGCCAATTGTCCTCCAATCTTACTAAGAATTTCACCTGGTGGCCTCAGAACTTCTTAGCAAAGGAGCCAATGACCTGTTTAACACCCCTAATCATACCCACAATTACAAAAAAATAAGTCTCCCATGCCTCATATAACTGAAGTAACTGTGGAAATTGATTCCTTCACCAAGTTGTCCAAGTTGAATAGCAATTAAATGCCTTCCTTTGATTCTAATTTGATTGGAAGACAAAAGGTCAATGGGGGTGGTGGGGTGCGGTGAATTGTAGCATGTAAATAATGTTCGGTCATGGTCAGTGTGGAACTGAGACTATATTCAAAGACAATCAGCTAAATGATAGATCCTTAAGCAGTTCAGCTTACAGCTGCCTCACCTGGGGAAGGTGTCAGAGTGGGACAAATCTGGATGCTCTGCATTTTAAGTTATTCATCAGCTTAGGGCATTGGACATAGAACAGCAGAGCACAAGAACAGGCCCTTGAGCCCACAATGTTGTGCTGAACCAACTAAAAAGCAAATCAAAAACACCCAAACCTTAATCCCTCCTATCTACACCCTGTCCATATCCCTCCATCTTCCTCACATCCATGAGCCTATCTAAATGTTCTTAAAAGCCTCCGATGGACATGGGGGCGGAGTTTCAAGATGGCGACGTAGACATCTGCCTTTTAGGTGCTCTTCATTTTTTAAACTATAATCACCCTTTAATCAAATCTTTTCATCTTAATTACATGGGTTGATACTTACGATTTATTTCTTTTCTAAAATAATACTTGATTTAATCTTTTCAAACTTAAAATGTCTGCACCTAAGAAATCGTCTAAAGAGCCTCTATCTCTTGAGGCACTTTCTAATCTCCTGGATACTAAACTTGCAAGTTTGGAAAGTAAAATGATAAGTCTGGAAAATAAGCTTACTGAGAAAATGTCTGGGCTCAAAGAAGCCGTTAGATCGTTTGATACCAAGTTACAATCGCAGGCAGCAGATATTGAACGACATGAAGAAAAGTTCGCGGCTCTTGATAAGTTAATTTGTGAAAAAATACGTACAATCGAAACACTGGAGAAGAAGGTACTGTCGACTGCTAAAAAAGTAGAGCATTATAAGTTTAAAATCACCGATCTTGAAAACCGATCTCGCAGACAGAATTTGCGAATCATCGGGCTTCCCGAAAATGTTGAGTCTGGTGACTTAACTGAATTTTTCTCTAACTTTTTATGGGAAGTTTTTGGCGCTGATGCTTTGAAAGCTAAACCTACTATTGATCGTGCCCACAGAGTTTCGAGATTTTCGATCTCGAGAGACAAGCCACGAGCTGTGATTGTTCGCTTCCATTATCCTCGGGAGAAAGAGCTTTTAGTCCGATTAGCTCGTCAGAAAGGTATGATTTCTTACAGAAACAACAAGTTTCGGATTGTTGAAGATTATTCATTTGAAGTGATGAAGGCGAGAATCGCTTTTAAACCAGTGATGGCAGAGATTCATTCGATTGGACTTAAACAAGCTTTAAGATACCCAGCGAATCTCAGAGTTACGTTGAGTGACGACAGTCAGTGCTTCTTTAATACTCCGGAAGATGCGAAGAAATTCGTTGAAGAACATCAATCTTCCAGCATAAGCTGAACTATGTGTTATGTTGAAGAATTTTTGGAGAGAAGATGCCATTTCGTTTTGGGCTTTAACCTATGAAGCTGCGGTATAGCTTTTTACTTTGGTCTGTAGACCCGGTTATTTTTTACTATCATGGTCTATAGATGCTCTTTTGATTTTACTATAATGTCTTTTTTCTTAATTTTTTTTCTCTGAATTGGATATACATGTTTATATTTTGTAATAATGATTTATTTTTTAAGATGTCGTTTCTTCTTCCCATAAGACTTTGCTTTCTGTAAGCATTTATTTGTTTGCTTGTATTTGAGAATGGGACGAACGTTTTGGATTTTTGGACCTTTTTTATATTGTAGTGATTATTGAATCCTTTTTTAATCCTATTTTGATAACCTTTTTTTAAACCTTTTTTTTAATAGATTGGTGAATTTATATTTATATTTTGTAATATGGCTTTTTCAAAATGTCGTTTCTTCTTCCCATAAGTCTTTGCTTTTGAAACATCATTTTTTTGTATTTGAATATGGAACCTTTTTTTTAAAGGCATATTACACTGTTTCAAACTTTAATGTTTATCCTTTTTTATTAATGATCTTTTACTTTATTATATTACTTTTTTTTCATTTTGATTGATATATATTCTTTTTTTTTTGCAACCCTGTATTTAAATCTGGGTGTTTTATAATCTCTTTTTATCTTTTCATGGAGTTGCCATCTTGAAATGGGGGTAATATTAGTATTAGTTCGTGCGTCTGCCGCTTGGCTTTTATTCGAGGGGTTGGGGGAGGGGGTAGGGATCTTTTTTCACGCTTTTGCTTTTTATTTTTTTGGTTTTAGTTTTTGGGCTGACTTTAAATTATTAATATTGTTGAGGTGTCATTTTCTCTGGTTGCTCCTGAATCATTTTTTCTTCTTCCTGAATTATGGGTTACGTGTCTTTTTAACCTTTTATGATATACACAATCAATATTGGCATGATGGATAAGTCTATTAATTTTATCTCTTGGAATACTAATGGTTAAATCATCCGATTAAGTGTAAAAAAATATTTAAATTATTCCATAGACTGAATGCTAATATTATCTTTGCACAGGAGACCCATATTAGGAGGGAGGGTAATCAACGCTTTTTTAGGTTCTGGAGGGTCAACAATTTCACTCAAATTGTACCGCCAAAATTAGGGGTGTGTCTATTTTTATAGACCCCTCAATTTCGTTTACACATCATGAAATTATTTCTGACCCACAGGGCAGATTTTTGTTGATAACTGGTTCACTTTTTAATGAAAAAGTGGCTCTAGTTAATATTTATGCTCCAAACTTTGACTGCCCTGAATTTTTTAAGCATTTATTTACTTCCCTTCCTAATCTAAATGAATATATGTTGATAATGGGTGGAGATTTTAATTGTTGTTTGAATCCTTTGATGGATAGATCTAAACCTATTCGAACTCTTCCAAATAGATCAGCCTTACTTATTAATTCCTTTATGGTTGATTCGGGAATTACTGAAATATGGCGGTTTTTGAATCCTAAAGATAAAGAATTTTCATTTTTTTCACATGTATATCATAATTATTCTAGAATTGATTATTTCCTTATTGACCATCGTTTATTAACAGATGTTACTGATTGTAAATATGATTCTATTGCCATTTCGGATCATGCACCTTTGAAGTTATCTATCAAGATTTCAGACTCTTCCATTAATACTAGATCTTGGAGACTCAATGCTACTTTGCTTCAAGATCCAGAATTTATCACCTTCATAAAACAGCAAATTGACTTATTTTTTTCAACAAACTATACTGAAGAGATTGACAGAGGAATACTTTGGGACTCTTTCAAGGCTTTTATCCATGGACAAATTATCTCATATTCCGTTGGTAAAAGAAAACAAAGATATTTAGATATAGCTTTATTGGTGGATAAAATTAAAGAAATTGATAAGATTTACTCTGTTACTCCTACCAAAGAACTTTATAAGAAGAAAGTTGAGCTTCAAATGGAACATAGCTTATTATTATCTTCTTCAATTGAGAATCAATTAATTAAGACCAGGGCTCAATTTTATATTCATAGTGATCGCACTGGTAAATTGTTAGCTAACCAATTAAAAGCTATTTCGACTAGGTGACAAATTATTAAAATTCATAAACAAGACGGTAATCTGACTACTGATCATAAAGAAATTAATAATACTTTCCAAGATTTTTATAAATCTTTATATCAATCAGAATTTGATGGTGATCTGTCCATGATGGATAATTTTTTTTAACAATTTGAATATTCCCAAACTGACAGATGAAGATCGAAGTGTGTTTGATGCTCCTATTTCTATGGCCGAAGTAGGAGAGGCTATCTCATCAATGAACTCAGGGAAAGCTCCTGGTCCTGATGGTTATATTATAGAATTTTTAAAAACTTTTTCTTTTTTGCTTTCCCCTTGGTTATGTGAAATCTTTAACGATGCATTTACTAAGAAGAGATTACCCCAGTCTTTTTATGAAGCTACTATCTCTCTAATTCTTAAAAAAGATAAGGATCCTACTTTATGTGCATCTTATCGCCCTATATCGCTATTAAATGTAGACTCTAAGATTCTTACAAAAATTTTAGCTATTAGGTTAGAAAAAATATTATCACAGATTATTTCAGAAGACCAAACTGGTTTTATTAGGAATCGGCATTCCTTTTTTAATGTTAGAAAATTGATTAATATAATTTATACTTCTTCACCCACAACCTCAGAATGTGTTATTTCATTAGATGCTGAAAAAGCTTTTGATAGAGTTGAATGGACATACTTATTTAATGCCTTGAAAAATTTTAATTTTAGTTCTAGTTTTATATCATGGATTAAATTAATATATTATAAACCTGTTTCTTCTGTTCTTACAAATAATTATAGATCCTCTTTTTTTCAATTATCTCGTGGTATGAGACAAGGTTGTCCCTTAAGTCCTTTATTATTTAATATCGCATTAGAACCTTTAGCCATTGCTATTCGTGAATCTCCTAATATTTTTGGTATTACTTGTAATGAGTGATTACTTGTAATCACTTTATGCTGATGACTTGTTGTTATATATTTCTGATCCTGATAGGTCTATTCCCGCTATTCTATCCTTGTTGGTTCAATTTGGTAGTTTTTCTGGTTATAAACTAATATTTGGATAAGAGTGAAATATTCCCTTTAAATGCGCAAACTTTATTGAATGACAGGACACCATTTAAAGTTGTTACTGATAACTTTATTTATTTATAAAAATTACTAAGAAATATAAAGATTTATTCAGATTGAATTTTTTACCCATGCTTCATCAAATTCAACAACTTACTACTAGATGGTCTCCTTTATCCTTATCATTAGTTGGTCAGATTAATGCTATTAAAATGATGATTTTACCGAAATTTTTATATTTATTTCAAGCCTTACCAATTTTTATTCCTAAATCTTTCTTTGATAACATTGATTCAAAAATTTCCTCATTTGTGTGGCAAAATAAAAACCCCAGGTTAAGTAAAAGACAGTTACAGAAATCTAAAAAAGATGGTGGTTTAGCTTTACCTAACTTTAGATTTTACTATTGGGCGAATAATATTCGAAACTTAATATATTGGAAACTAGATTTGGACTCACCATTGTGCCCACAGTGGGTAAATTTAGAATGTAATGATGCACAAGGATATTCTTTATTCTCCGTTCTTGGTTCTTCTCTTCCTGCTGATTTAGTTAAACTCAATAAACAGATATCCAATCCTATTGTCAAACACACATTATGAATTTGGTTTCAATTTCGTAAGTTTTTTACTCTGAAAAACTTTGTTCTTGATAGCCCTATCTTACTTAACTTCTTTTTAAAACCTTCTTTAACAGATCAAGCTTTTAGCATATGGAAAAGGAAAGGTATAATATGTTTTCGTGATCTCTTTTCTAAAGGTAGTTTGATGTCTTTTGACCAACTTTCCAACAAATATAAATTACCTAAATCTAATTTTTTTAGATATTTACAAAATAGAAATTTTTTATATAAAGTTTTACCATCCTTTCCCAATTCAACTTTGATAGACTTTTCAGATATGATTTTTACCTTGAATCCTTGTCAGAAAGGATTAGTGGCTCTTATTTATAACAGGATTATGAAGATACAACCAGAAATATCAGGTAGAATTAAACAAGAGTGGGAAAAAGAACTTCAATATAATATATCAACAGAAAAATGGGAAAAAATTTTACAAATGGTTAATTCTTCTTCTATATGTGCTAAACATGCTTTAATACAATTTAAGGTTGTACATAGAGCTCATATGTCTAAAGATAAGCTTGCTCGATTCTACTCTCATATTAACCCTCAATGTGACAGATGCCATTCAGATGTGGCCTCATTGACCCACATGTTTTGGTCATGTCCCACTTTACATAACTATTGGAAGGACATATTTGCTACCATTTCCTCAATTTGGAATATTGATTTACAACCTCATTTTATTACTGCAATTTTTGGTATACCAAATGAGGATGGTAGTCGACTTTCCCCTTCAATTAGACGAATGATTGCCTTTGTAACATTAATGGCCAGAAGGTCTATATTACAAAATTGGAAAGAAGTAAATCCTCCTACCACGTTTCAGTGGTTTTCTCAAACTATCGCGTGTCTGAGTTTAGAAAAAATTAGAAGCACTATTTTCGATTCATCAATTAAATTTGAAGAAACTTGGGGACCGTTCATTCGACACTTTCATATGAATTAATTTGGCCTCTTCCAGACCTTTTCTCTTTTTATTCTTGTTCTGGTATGGAGTTCCGGAGTTTTTGACACTATCATATTCATATAAACTGGTATTATTGTCCATGTTAGTTTAGGTTTATTTTTTTTTAATATACATTTTTTCGTGCATTTTTACATTTTTTTTCTTTTGGTGACTATTCTTATTCTTTTTCATGTTCAATCAATATAGATTTGATTGTTTATTGTGTTTTTTTTGACTGATATTTAATAAGATATTGTTATCTTATTACTAATTTAACTTCAAGTCTAGTGCATTTATAACCTATTTAATATTATGTTATGTTTTTCTTTATATATGAAATTTAATAAAAAGATTGAAAAAGAAAAAAAAAAGCCTCCGATGTGTTTGCCTCTACCACCACACCAGGCAGTGTATTCCAGGCATCCACCACCCTCTGAGTAAAATCTTACCCCTCACATCCCCCTTGAATTTACCCCCTCTCATCTTCAATGCATGCCCTCTGGTATTAGACATATCAACCCTGGGAAACAGATACTCTCTGTCCACTCTATCTGTGCCTCTCATAATCTTATAAACCTCTATCAGACCTCTGCCGCTCCAGAGAAAACAACCCAAGTTTATCCAGCTTCTCGTGATAGCACGTGCCCTCTAAACCGGGCAGCATCCTGGTAAACCTCTTCTGCCCCCTCTCCAAAGCCTGACCATCCTTCCAAGTCCTATAAAGTTGCAACATAACCTCAGAGTTTTGAACTTAATGCCTCAACTAATAAAAGCAAACATTCCATAGACCTTCTTAACTCCCTTATCGACCTGGGTAGCCACTTTCAAGGAGCTGTGAACCTGATCCCAAGATCTCTCTACTCAGCAACACTGTCAAATACCTTGCCCTTAACAAAGTGCAGTCTCCTTGCATTTGCCCTACTGACGTGCAATGCCTCATATTTATCTGGATTAAACTCCATCTGCCATTTCCCAGTGCATACCTGCAGCTGATCTATATTGTGCTGTACCTTTGCCAGCCTTCCACCACTCCACCAATCTGCAAACTTACTAACCCACCCACTGCTGCTTAACCATGAGCAAACAGCTGATCTTTCTCAAATTGCTGTCGCTGGCACAGATTTGAGGGAGCGTGGATGAAAGTAATGAAGAATAAGCAACAGTAACACCAGAGGCGCTCTCTAAGTTGGGATAACTCAGTGGAACTTATTTTCAGTACAGATGTGACATAAAGCAACAGTACCACTCAACTTCCAACAGCATATCCAACTTCAACAAAATGCCAGTCTTTGACAGGCATTCATATAAGAATCTGCAAAAGTAAACATTCCTCATTCTCGTAATATGGTGCTGCTAAAACTAAAATATGACAGATGGATTACAGGGTTCGGGCAACCTGGGGAAGCTTTCCCTTCAAAAATAAATATTACATCAGCAAACATGTCCTTTGATGTGTCATCACAATTATATAAGTGCCTGCTTCCACATCCATTGCGTATCCTTCTGAAAACCAGTCAGTGTTAACCACTGACAAGCAATTAAATCAGAGTCAAGCAGAGATACCATACAGGTTCACTTGAACAGTGTCATCAATCCTGGCAAGTCTTCACTGCTGTAAACTAAATTCCAAACACTGGCACTCAAAGGAAACAGAAGTCCCATAACTACATTTAATTGAAAGACCATGGACAAGTTAACTTTTATTTGTCAAAGGGAAGTGGAAGGGGCATTTATTATCTCTGGTTATTTTTCTGAACTTAGTTGGAGACTAAGTTGCTCAAACTTGTTGGAGACAGTTAAAATCAATCATACTGTTGAGTCAACAGGGACATTCTGGGTCAAACTCGGTAAGGATGGCAGATTTTCATCCTTGAAAAATATTATTAAGCCAGAAATGTTTTAACACTATTTTAATAATATTGTGATTGCCAGTACTGATACCAGCTTCCATTCTGAATGAACTAAAGTAATGAACTTAGGTTTAAGCTGAATTCTCCAACTTCCTCAAAGTCTAGCACCACCATTTTCAAGAGCAATTACTACCCCTCAACCACCAGCTCTTGAACAAAAGGGGATAACTACACTCACTTGCCTATCCATAGAGATGTTCCCACAACCAACGATCTCACTTTAAGGACTCTTTATCTTGTTATTTCATGCTCTCATTATTTATTGCTATTTAATTATATTTGTAATTGCACAGTTTGTTGTCTTCTGCACTCTGGTTGATCTTTCATTGATCTCGTTATAGTAACTATTCTATATATAAACTGAGTATGCCCGCAGGAAATTGAATTTCAGGGCTTTATGTGGTGACATACATGCACTTTGATTATAAAATTTATTTTGATCTTTGTACTTCCCTAGTGAGGTTGTATGTGGCAACATATATGTACTTTGATAATAAAATTAACTTTGGACTTCCACAGTGGGGTTTAAACTCATTTTGCTGGATTAATAGTCCACGTCTCCAATAGCAGCCCAATAACTTACCACTATGTTACCAAGCCCAGGAAGTACCTGATGCACACTAATCAAAGTAGTTGGTTGGTTTTGTTTTTCATCATATTTTAAGAGAATTTAGCCAACAAAGCATTCATCAAATGCAGAAGATCAAGTCTTTTTTTAACAGCGTTCTCATCTAAGCTGTGCAAGTTCGAAACTTGCTTTTCAATGTACAGGTGACATGGTAGAATAGTGGTTAGCCCAATGCTTTATGGTATAGATGACCCTGGTTCAATTCCCGCCGCTGCCTGTAAGGAGTTTGTACGTTCTCCCTCTGACCACATGGGTTTCCTCCAGGTCCAAAGGCGTACCAATTGGGAGGTTAATTGGTCAAATGCTAGGTGGCAAGGCTCAAAGGTCCAAAACGGACTATTCCACGCTGTAGCTCAATAAATAAATAAAATCTTAACTTTCACAGATAAATTTATGAATGCAAGATTTTGGCAAAATACAACATTAAATTTATTCAAGGTCCACGGCAAAGCATTTACTTCAACAGAGGCAAAACTATGATCATCTTAATGTTGGCCACAAAAATATTTCTGCTATTAATCCAAAGTTTGCTCATGGACTAAAACCAAGGTGTTACATCCCAGCTTGCATTAAGTGACAAGTTAATCGAATGCTATGGCATTTGAATTATTCCATCCCACTGTTCTCACACACTTGAACAGATGTCTTGAACAATAAGATAGATTCTTTTTTGTTATGATCTTGCACTTTATCGGTTACCTGCACTGCACTTTTTCTGGAAGTTTTGACACTTAATTCTGCGTTGTTATTGTTTTACCTTATTCTAGCTCTATAATGATTTGATCTGTCTAAAGATGCATGCCAAGTTTTTCCACTCTGTCTTGGTGCACGTGACAGTAATAAACCAATACCATTTGGACTGAGTCTCAATATTGAAAGTGGATTGCATTTGTTCATTAGGCAAGAGAAAGTATTTTACCAGAATAGCAGAGGTTTAACTTAATGCAAGATAGCAGTCACCTGTAAAAAAAATACATCTCATATGAAATTACTACAGTTTTAGTGGATGACTGGGTGGAGAAATGTCTCTACCAAAGACGATGAAAGTGCTCCTTCCCTCCACTAGCCTGCAGCTCACCCTTGGACAAGGTGTAGCACTGGCTTAGCCCCCTGATCAGGGTCACGTGAAGCCATGGGAGCAGGTGGTGGATGGTCGTATGAGCAGCCGGTGCAGATCACAAGTTCTGGTCATGTGACCACTGACACCAGGCAGACAATCTCTGAAGAGCATTGACAATGGCTGAGGTCACCCATCTTGCAAACACACTGACCAGAAGAAGGCAATGGCAAACCACTTCTGTAGAAAAATTTGCCAAGAACAATCATGGTCACAGAAAGACCACGATCGCCCATGTCATACAACACAGCGCATAATGCAAGTACAAGCTGCTGCAATAGGCTGCATCGATCAACAATATTTATTTTTGATAACAGGATTTTGCAGTGCCCTAGTTACTGCAAAAGAACACATTTATTTCTCAGCTCAAACATGATCACTATTATTGGCTCAAATTGATGAAGATATCATCTGGGATTATATCAAGGTAGTTAAGATGATATTTGTGCCAATTTACTGAAAAATCAAATGTCTTGTGCATGTCTACAGCTTGCAGATGTAGGTTCTAGATCATAACAGCTGTAGATTTTAAAAGCAATAATAAATTTTACTGAGGATGTCTGTCTATTTTTCTTCTTTCCCAGTCACAACATCTATTCTCAGTTAAAAACAGAAATTGCTGAGAACACCCAAAGGGTCAGGCAGCATCTGTGGAGAAGGAAATAGATTTAAGGGCATATGTTGCTGACCTCCTGTCAGCATGGCTCTCTGTGGCAGCAGGTTCAGGATAAAGGAAGGCAAGTCTTCGCCTCGTGTATTGACAGAGTTATGAAATTATATGACCAGCGCTGTTCACCTGAGTCCAAACCTATTGCAGACGGTGATTCTGCTAAATCAGCCTCACTGTTATAGAAACATAGAAACCTACAGCATATTACAGGCCCTTCGGCCCACAACACTGTGCTGACCAGCTAACCTACTTAAGAAGCTGCCTAGAATTACCCTACTGCATAGCACTCTATTTTTCTAAGGTCTGTGTACCTATCTAAGAGTCTCTTAAAAGACTCTCTACCACCATCGCTGGCAGTGCATTCCACATACCCGCCACTCTCTGTGTGAAAAACTTACCTCTGACATCCCCCCTACTTCCAAACACCTTCACACTATGCCCCTCGTGTTCGCCGTATTAGCCCTGGGACAAAGCCTCTGGCTATCCCCATGATTAATGCTTCTCATCATCTTATATACCTTAAACAGCTGTTACATCAACTCAACATGCTCGATCAGGGGTTCCCACACTTCTTCACCGATGGACCCCTACCATTAACCGAGGGGTCCTGTGTGAGATGCTGAGCAGCTCTGTCTTTTAACAAGAAAGGACCACTCTAATACCTCTCCTGTAACCCAGCCACTCAGCTTTCAAAGTAAAAGCAAAAGGGTTAGCTGATGGCAATAGCACAATCACTTATAGACACAAGCGGTTCTGCTGGAAATCCAGAATAACACGTACAAAATGCTGGAAGAACTCTGCAGATTGGGCAGCATCAACAGAAAGGATTAAACAGTCGATGTTTCAGGGCCAGACCCTTCATCAGGACTGGACAGCAAGTGGGGTGGGGGGGAGATGCCAGATTAAGTAGGTTGGGAAAGAGGAAGGGGTACAAGTCTGCAGGTGATAGGTGAAGCCAGGTGAGGAGGAAGGGACACAAAGTACACTGCAGATGTTGTGGTCAAATCAACACGTACGAACAAGCTGGAGGAACTCAGCAGGTCGGGCAGCATCCGTGGAAATGAGCAGTCAACGTTTCGAGCCGAGACCCTCTTCAGTCCTGACAAAGAGTCTCGGCCTGAAACGTCGACTGCTCGTCCTGACGAAGGGTCTCGGCCTGAAACATTGACAGCTCATTTCCACGGATGCTGCCCGACCTGCTGAGTTCCTCCAGCTTGTTTGTACTTGTTGAGGAGGAAGGGAGGTGGACGGGGGAGCGGGGGATGAAGTGAAAAGCTCGGAGATGATAGGTGGGAAAGATAAAGGGATAAAGAAAGAAGAATCTATTAGGAGAGGAGAGTGGCAATGGGAGAAAGTGAAGGAGGGGGAGCTGGTAAGTGGGTGAGGAGAATAGAAGATGTAAGGGGGGAGCCAGAGTGGGGAATGGAAGAAGGGAGAGAATTAGTGGAAGTCATAGAAATCAAAGCTGATGCCATTTGGTTGGAGGCTACACAGATGCAATATGAAGTGCACATGCAGCAAAATTGCTTTTTTTCAATGCTCTAATGGGGCTTTCAGTAACTAACAAGGCCCAGGCTGTAGTGCCCTCATTCAGTTGTAACACTTTCACTGGGTTGAGCTTTCTGTCATGACATCAACCTTTACACCAGCTACAGTATATCAGCAGGACCTGACCAAAATAAGCACTGCTCTTTCAGGCTGATTCTTTGGTAGAAATCAACCCTAATCCTAGCATTAGCTTGCGTTAAGCACTCCCCAATTTTATTTAAATTCCAGGGCCAATAACTGCTAAAAGCTGGGGTAGAGGAAATTCACTTCATCCTGAATTCCCTCCTCTCACTGAACAAAACTACAGCAGTAATTCATGCAGACATATATTATCCAACACAAACAATTTTTTGCTGGCATTAGAACACAGTAGCTTTGGGGGGGGGGGGAATAAAACACCGCATTTTAAAAACTTAAGGGCGCCCGTACAGGTGCATCCATGGGGTGTCGCATCGTAAAATGAGCACCGGCTCAGAATTCAGTAACGAGTGGAGGTCCAGGGCGCCATGAATTTTGGAATTAACCGTAGATGATCAAAGGCCTTCCCTTCAGGGGCTGAATCCATTGTCACAGAAACAGCGTTCATGTTATTGGAGCAACGCACACAGAATGCTAGAGCTGCTCAGCAGCATCTATGGCGAGAAATAAACAGCCACTGTTTCAGGTCAAGAGTCTTCATCAGAATCCGGTTTCCTCTGCCCCATTCCCTTCTAGTCCTGACAAGTTTTCACTCATTATGATCCATTGACTACTTGTCATTTCTTTCTATTGATAACGAGGAAGCTGCTTTAAAGGATAAATTTGCATCTTTTTTTTTGGGAATGAGCCATAAATTGATATTGTTTTAATGAAATGGATACATTTGATGTATATACATCATACAGAAAATAAGATAGAAACATTGAAAATAAGCATCATTGGCCTCTTCGGACCTGTTCTACCATCCAATACAATCATAACTGATCCTCCGTATCAGTGGTTCCCACCTTTTTTATCCCATGGACCAAAACTATTAAGCAAGGGGACTGTAGACCCTGGGTTGGGAAACCCTGCTCTATAATCAATGTCACGTTCCTGTTCTCTCAGCACAACCTTCAGTACTTTTTAGTTACAAAATCTATTACCTTCTTAAATATCTTCAAAGAATTGGTCTCCACAACCTCTGACACTGACCATCAAGAACATGAGATGAAGAATCCTTGAAATTGAGTCCATTGGTTTCTCCTCTTCTTGGTCCTAAACATCTCACCCCATATCCCAAGGCAGTGTGATTCCTACCCCACAGGAAAATACCTTCATTGCATTCAACCTGTTGAACCCCTTGTAAGTTTGATAGGAAACAGGGCTTTCCACAGAATCACCGATTTGTTATAACTGTACAGCCCCTTATATCTCTATCGGCTCCTTGTAAAGGAAACTAGTCAGACCCAAACACCTTCTGATGACTATAAATGCCATTTTAAATGTCTTGATCAATCTAACATTGACCAAGGCTATGGATTTTGCTTTATATTTACTTCCTTGCATTGTTCGTCCAAAATATTTGTAGAGGGAAAGTAGTCCAGACAGCAGACATATTTCATCCCAAGCTTGACCCAAATTAAAAAAAAAAGGGTAATAAATACAAACAAGAGAAAATCACCAGATGCTGCAAATCTGAGCAACACACACAAAATGTTGGAGGAACTCAGCAGGCCGGGCAGGTTCAATGGAAAAAAGCACAATCAACATTTCAGGCCGAGACCCACATTCTTCTCTAGTTTCCTTAAGTGTAACTTAGTTATTTGCATGTTTCAGCCTTTTAAAAAAAGCTTTTCAATTGTTCCTAACTTTAAATTCTAGAAGCCTGAAACTCTACTTTCCTAATGTGTGACATCTTCTCGCCTCTAGTCATATACTCATTGGTATTTAAATTCATGTAAAATAATAAGCAAGCACTAGCCTTTTATGTGTTCTTATTGCTTACTTAACCCTCTTACTAAGAAAGTTGGGTAAAACATATGTAAAAGTCTCAAGGAACCCAGGTGTCCATGTGGCCATTATTCATGTGGAAATCTAGACAGACTGTTGGCAAGTTAATAGGTCTTTGGGGTACTACAAACAACCGAACTTCTGTACACTCCTGACATCTAGATATGCACACTGTCTGGTGGGGATTATTGGGCAGCAATCAGGGCTAGAGACCCCGGGTGAATATTTAGTCTCCTTGGTTCAGAGCAGCCAAATGTCTTTTGTAAAGTTAAACCTTTGGAGTGTAGCTTCTCCCAGTTTTCTCCCCACCATGAAAAGCCAAGTGTGCAATGTCTCCTCCTGTCTTAAATCTTGTTCTGATGAATGGGGAGTGGTCATGAAAAGGATCGCAGAGCTTAAGTGGAAAAAAAAGTTAAGTTGGTTCAAAGTTACACTACCTAATTTGGATAGCAAATCAGAAACACAAATCAGTTCTGGAGACACTGGAAATCCAGAGTAACGCACAAAAAAATGCTGGAGGAACTCAGCAGGCCAGGTAGCATCTACAGAAAAGAGTGAACAGTCGACATCTTCAGGACTGGAAAGAAAGAGGAAAAGTCAGCATGAGAAGGTTGGGGGGAGCAGAAGACGTACAAGGTGGTAAGGGATGGGTGAAACCGGGAGATGGGAGAGGGGTGAAGTAAACACCTAGGAAGTTGATTGGAGAAAGAGATAAAGGGCTGGAGAAGAGGGGAATCTGATAGGAGAGGACAGAAGACCATGGAAGAAAGGGAAGGGGGAGGATTTATTACTTACATCCTTCATATACATGAGGAGTAAAAGTCTTTACGTTACACCTCCCTATAAATGTGCAATGTGCAATTATAGCAATTTATAATAAATAGTATGTACAAAAATAACATAGAAATACAGTTGTGTCAGCATGAATTAATCACTCTGATGGCCTGGTGGAAGAAGCTGTTCTAGAGCCTGTTGGTCCTGGCTTTTATGCTGCGGTACCTTTTCCCATATGGTAGCAGATGGAACAGTTTGTGGTTGGGGTGACTCGGGTCCCCAATGATCCTTTTGGCCCTTTTTATACACCCTTCTTTGTAAATGTCCTGAATAGTGGGAAGTTCACATCTACAGATGCGCTGGGCTGTCTGCACCACTCTCTGCAGAGTCCTGCGATTGAAAGAAGTACAGTTCCCATACCAGGCAGTGATGCAGCCTGTCAGGGTGCTCTCAATTGTGCCCCTGCAGAAAGTTCTTAGGATTTGGGGGGGCCATACCAAAATTCTTCAACCATCTGAGGTGAAGGAGGCGCTCTTGTGCCTTTTTCATCACACAGCTGGTGTGTCCAGACCATGTGAGATTCTCAGTGATGTTTATGCCAAGGAACTTAAAGCAGATCACCCTCTCAACCCCAGATCCATTGATGTCAATCAGGGCTAGCCTGTCTCCATTCCACAACTAGCTCCTTTGTTTTTGCGACATGAAGAATGGTGAAGTGGTGTGGAGGACGGTCAATTACGAGAAGTTCGAATAAAAAGTCAACCTATAGACCGAGAACCTTCATCAGGGAGTGTTTTGGCTCCAAATGATGACTTTTTATTCCTCTCCATAGACCCTGCCCTGACCTGATGATTACCTCCAGCAGCACTTTGTGTATGTTTTGAATAGAATGTGTGTCCTGAAGAAGGGCCGTGGTCCGAAACATCGACTGTTTATTCATTTCCACAGATGCGATCTGACCTGCTGAGTTCCATCAACATCTTGTGTGTGTTGCTTTGGATTTCCAGCATCTGCAGAATCTCTTGTGTTTAAGCATGTCCAATGTTTACAGTAAAGATGGTTAATCTTCACGTAAAATTGTAAATATTATGAGTTACAGTTTACAAACTGCTCACAAGTTTATTGGACAGTTAAAAAAACAAGCTGATGGAAACTAATAATTCCTAATTTGTATGAAGTGAAGCATTCAACCAAAATAGAGTAAATATATATTTATTTTTGTAAATCTAATTTTACAGAATTTTGATTTTGGACTGAAGCATGCAATTGTCCTAAAATTTTTAGAATTGCCAATTTATTGACCAGGAAATATATTTTGCTAATATATAACAACAGTTACTTTTGCTCCAACTAATTTCCTGGCTACAGTTCTCAGTGTAAGCAAGCTTATATTGAAAGACAGGTGACTCAATTCCTATTGCAATTGCATAAACACACTCAGTGGACATAGGTTAATGTAGATCTTCCACCAGTAATTACGAAGTTCAAAGTTCAAGTTGAAATTTATTATCAAAGTACATATATGTCACCATATACAACCCTGAAATTCATTCTATTGTGGACATACACAATAAATCTAAATAAAACATACCAAACTCATAGAAACAAAGAAAACCTACTGCACAATACAGGTCCTTCAGCCCACATAGTTGTGCCGAACATGTCCCTACCTTAGAAATTACTAGGCTTACCTATAGCCCTCTATTTTATTAAGCTCCATGTACCTATCTAAAAGTCTCTTAAAAGACCCTATCGTATCCACCTCCACCACCGTTGCCAGCAGCCCATTCCACGCACTCATCATTCTCTGTGTAAAAAACTCACCCCTGACGTCTCCTCTGTACCTACTCCCCAGCACCTTAAATCTGTGCCCTCTTGTGGCAACCATTTCAGCCCTGGGAAAAATCCTCTGACTATCCACACGATCAATGCCTCGCATCATCTTATACACCTCTATCAGGTCACCTCTCATCCTCCTTCAGTGAAGGACCACCCAAATGGGGCATTCAACCAGAATGCAGAAGACTCCAAACTGTGCAAATTCAGAAAGAAGAAACAATAATACGTATAAATAAAAAGCAATAACTATTGAGAACATGAGATGAAGTGTTCTTGAAAGTGAGCCCATTGGTTGTGGGAACATTTCAATGATGCAATGAGTGAAATTGAGTGAAGTTATCCCTTTGGTTCAAGAGCCTGATGGTTGAGGGGTCGCAACTGTTCCTCAGCTGATTAAGATATTTAAATTATTTATTTCAAGTTTTGTTGCAAATTCACAAAAAGATTTGACCCAATTAATAAAATTTTAATAGAGCAGGAATCTGCAGGGATGGAAAGGACCATTCACAAGTTTTAATTTTGAAACCACCTTGAAGCAAATGGCAACTGCAGTTTCCAGTTGACACACTCGTTCTCTGCACCTCTCTTCAAGTACTTCCACAATAATTGCACAACAGAGTTTTACATGGGGCACTCAGGAAACCACAGCCAGCAGACTAACCGGGACATTAACTGGACCTGATTTTCCCCGTGGAGATGAAAAAGACAGAGTGCAAACATACTGGATTCTATCTCTGAGAACTTACCTCCGGGTTGAGAAGCAGTTGTGGATGGCCCATGCAGTACACCCTCCTGCGGAGGGCAATAGCAGGATCAAAATAAATCCAACTGTCGGCCTCTTTAATTTATAAAGTGTCTATGAGAGAAGGTCCCTCAGCTAAGACAGGCAATGATCTCTTTTGTACACTATTTAATTACTTTAAAGTATATATTTCGTACTATAATTTATAATATAGTTTATGTGTTGCAACAAATAACATTGTAAAATAACATTTCCAAAACAGACCTCGAAAGAGGATCACGACCTTGTTGTAGGGTTTGGAGGCTAGCGTGCCTCAATGACCTGGAGAGCTCTGTTGGCTGGATTCAGGGCTTCATACTTTTGACTGTTGGTAGGGTCACCCATGCCAAACAGGTCAAAGGGTAGAGGTCAGACTAAGAGTGGTCCACCTGTCCTCCAGGTTCAGGGGTTCAACTCAGGGCTGACAACAACCCTGACTGATAAAACAAAATGGTTACAGAAACAGCAGTGAAGAATCCTTCTATATGGACAGAGATGGAGGATCTATTTCGCTGCCCTAAACACCAGCGTTGTAATGGGCATTAAGTAAGCACTGTAGGCCAGTAGTAATAAAAACCTAATTCTGAAACCCACCAACGACTACCTCAAAACACCACAGAAGTCACACTGCCTCTGCAAATGACTTCAAATTCACTAGCAGCAAAATCAACATCCTCTCCTTCTACAACAGGAGCAAAGTGTCTATGCCAAAAAAGAACCTCCCAAGCTACACCCTCATTCCAACGCGCACACACACCCTGCCTCCTTCTCGATCTGTGGCAGAATCCGCAGATCACGCTCACCTTGGAATCTACAGAACCGGACTGGGAACGAGTCATTCTTGATCCCAAGGCAACCTGTGCCCAGCTGAGACTGCTTAGCAAAACAAGAACCCTAACGGCAGGGAAGGTGGGCTACCTTTTGTAAAATGGCTACACTCATGAAGTCTGCAAAAGGCTGTGAAAGAAGGGAGTTTGTGTCCTACAGGGTGAAAGAACAGTATAGAGAGTTTATTTAGGTCGGGAGAGTGTTGCAAAGGGCCTACTTCATGTCACTGTGTTCACCTGCAACCAAATGACCCTGCCCTCAATCTGATCACTTGGCTGCCCTCCTACCTGCAGGAGTAGGTAGGCTAAAGAGCAAAGCTCTAGAACTAAGGACAACAAAGAGATGGTTGCTAGAGGCAGGGAGGCGGCTAGGGGATTCTTCGAGTCAGTAGATTGGGCCATATTCAAGGACATCAGAGGATCTGAATGAATACACCATGGTCAGCATGGTCTTCGTGAAGAGAGTCGTAGATGAGGGTCTCCCCACAAAATCATTCAGTGTCTTCCCCAATTGGAAAACCTGGATGGACAATGAGATCCGTCACCTGCCTGACCAGTGGCGTTCAGGTCTGGCAGCTAAGTAAAATACAAACGGCCCGGGGAGGGTCCTTGGAAAGCCATCTCACATGCAAAGGGGCAATGCCAGACCAGCTGCGGCCGGGCCTGAACGCCTTCACCTGCTCCAAAGTGAAGCCAAGCCACATAAACGACAACAATCCGCACTCAGATCAGCTTCTGTGTTCACTTTGACCCTTGTGCTGGAATGAGCTGCCAGCGCAAGTGGTGCATGTGAGCTCAATTTCAATGTTTAAGAGAAGTTTGGACAGGCACAATGATGGCGGGGGAATGGAGGGCTATGGTCCCGGTGCAGGTCAATAGGACTAGGCAGTTTAAAAGGTTCGGCATGGACTAGATGGGCCAAACCCAGCATCCTCTTTGACATTTTACCATCAGGCAGGAGACTCCGATGCATAAAGGCAAGAATGGTCAGGATGGGAAACAGCTTCTTCCCCCAGGCTTCTGAACTCCCCGCCGCATCATATCCAAAGTGTCACCAGTTAACATATCCAGTATCCTACAATATTTATTCTATGCTCTTTGTTTACTTATGTGTAATTCATTTGCAGATTTAGTTCTTACTTTCCTAAGTTATTGTGTGTTATATGTACTGCTGTGCTGTACAGCCTGGTCTGAAGAAATGGTGTCTCATTTGACAGTATTCATGTATATACAGTGGCATGCAAAAGTTTGAGCACCCTGATCAAAATTTCTGTTACTGTGAATAGTTAAGTGAGTTAGAAGATGAACTGATTTCCAAAAGTCATGAAGTGAAAGATGAAACATTATTTTCCACATTTTAAGCAAGATTAGTGTATTATTTTTGTTTTGTACAATTTTAGAGTGGGAAAAAAAGGGAAGGAGCACCATGCATAAGTTTGGGCACCCCAAGAGATTTGAGCTCTCAGATAACTTTTACCAAGGTCTCAGACCTTAATTAGCTTGTTAGGACTATGGCTTGTTCACAATCATCGTTAGGAAAGGCCAGGTGATGCGAATTTCAAAGCTTTATAAATACCCTGACTCCTCAGACCTTGTCCCAACAATCAGCAGCCTCTAAGCAGCTCCTAGCACTCTGAAAATTAAAATAAATAATGCCCACAAAGGCTATAGGAAGATAGCAAAGTGTTTTCAGGTAGCCATTTCCTCAGTTCGTAATATAACTAAGAAATGGTAGCTAACAGGAATGGTGGAGGTCAAGTTGAGGTCTGGAAGCCCAAGAAAACTTTGAGAGAGCTGCTCGTAGGATTGCTAGAAAGGCAAATCAAAACCCCTGTTTGACTGCAAAAGACCTTCAGGAAGGTTTAGCAGACTCTGGAGTGGTGGTGCACTGTTCTACTGTGCAGCGACACCTGCACAAATATGACCTTCATGGAAGAGTCATCAGAAGAAAACCTTTCCTGCATCCTCACCACAAAATTCAGTGTCAGAAGTTTGCAAAGGAACATCTAAACAAGACTGATGCATTATGAGTAAAGGTATGTTTGGAGAAAAAAGGATGCAGAATTTCATGAAAAGAACACCTCTCTAACTTTTAAGCACGGAGGTGGATCGATCATGCTTTGTGCTTGTGTTGCAGCCAGTGGCACAGGGAACATTTCACTGGGAGAGGGAAGAAAGATTTCAATTAAATACCAGCAAATTCTGGAAGCAAACATCACACCGTCTGTAAAAAAGCTGAAGATGAAAAGAGGATGATCTCTATAACAGGATAATGATCCTAAACACACCTCAAAATCCACAATGGACTACCTCAAGAGACACAAGCTGAAGGTTTTGCCATGGCCCTCACAGTCCCCCGACCTAAATCATCGAAAATTTGTGGATAGACCTCAAAAGAGCAGTGCACGCAAGACGGCCCAAGAATCTCACAGAACTAGAAGCCCCTTACAAGGAAGAATGGGTGAAAATCCCCCAAATAAGAATTGAAAGACTCCTAGTTTAGCTGGCTACACACAACTTGAAACACATCATCAAGGTCGCTGATGACACGACCATCAGCAAGAACGACGAGTCAGCTTACAGAGAGGAGGTGCAGCAGCTAGCGGACTGGTGCAGAGCCAATAACCTGTCTCTGAATGTGAACAAAAGAGACAGTTGTTGACTTCAGGAGGACATGGAATGATCACTCTCTGCTGAACATCGATGGCTCTCACGGCCAGACTATGTAACAGTTTCTTCTCCCAAGCTATCAGACTCCTCAATCCCCAGAGCCTGGACTGACACCTTACTGCCCTATTGTCTTGTTTATTATTTATTTTAATGCTTGCACTGTTTTGTGCACTTTATGCAGTCCTGGGTAGGTCTGTAGTCTAGTGTAGTTTTTTCCTATGTTGTTTTTACGTAGTTCAGTATAGTATTTGTATTGTTTCATGTAGCACCATAGTCTTGAAAAACATTGTCTCGTTTTTACTGTGTACTGTACAAGCAGTTACGGTCGAAATGACAATAAAAAGTGACTTGATTTGACTTCTTGAGAAAGCATTTACAAGCTGTGATACTTGCCAAATGGTGTTACCAAGTACTGACCATGCAGGGTGCCCAAACATTTACTTCGGGCCCTTTTCCTTTTTTGTTATTATGAAACTATAAAAGATGGAAATAAAAAAGTAATCTTGCTTAAAATATTAAAGAAATGTGACATCTTTAACTTTATGCCTTTTGGAAATCAGGTCATTTTCACAGTAACAGAAATTTTATTCAGGGGTGCCCAAACTTTTGCATGCCACTGTAGTTAAATAACAATAAACCTGACTTGACTCCATAAGTAGAAGGTTCCTAAGTTTTAAATGATTACATGTAGAAGGATAAAGGATCTATTGGATCATACATTTTAGGATCTGGTAGCAGCTGAGGGGAAGTATTAGGCCTAGTATTAACTTAAATTGAGATGAATTGTGAATACAGCAGGGTGTAAGTTGGATAGCTGCCTGATCAGTTTTCTGGCAAGGAGATTCAATCTAGTTGCTGGCTTTCCTCTTGTAGAACTAAACAAGCTGTACTTAATTGGAAATGCTCACAACTGAAGGCTGCAGTATGAAATTAGCTTCTCAAAAACAAGAGCAAATATTAAAAGACAAAGGCTGCGAACACTCCAGTTGCGTCAAATATTCGCAAAATTAAACTCTTTGACTCTGAAGTCAAAGTATTCTGTGTTAAAAGTTTCCTGGATTAAATAGAAGAAGTACTTAATGTGGATCTTACTTGCATTTAGTTCATCCAGTGGTTACCCTAGACAGGGGTTCCCAACCTTTTTTATGCCATGGAGCCTTACCATTAACCGAGGGGCCTATGTTCACCAGGAGCGGAAATCCTGCCCTAATAATACCATCCTTTACCTGGCAGTGCCTGATCTTACCTATCTCTTGAAGTGAAAAATAATGTTTGAATTGCAAATCAACACAAATTCACAGTGAAAGCAGCAGCAAAAATATTTTTGAAAATATGCAAACTTCAATATTATTGGACAACATACTATTAGGTATCGACTGGGAAACATATTTTCTTTGGTCTGGTAGAAGCTGACAGGGGAGCAGTGGACATTTTCTGTTCAATAATCCCTTTCAGAAAGCAGAGCTATGGGCCTAGGAGCTCCACTAAACCCAGTTAAACTTTCAACTCACTTCATAGTTGCTTAAAGATGTCATTCTATACTATGTATTTATCTACTGTATTTTATGGAGCTAATGTTACCTCAGACATCATAAATGGTGATATGTGATATAGTCTCCTTTTTCCTTATAGCAATAAGTTTGCTTTATTGGATTTGTCAAAAATCCTTGGCAATACTGTCAACTGATTAATGAAAATAATCCAATTAATATTCTTGTTTAGCTTTCAATTTATTTATTTATTTATTGAATAAGCCCTTCCAGCAACCTACCCATTTCATCCTAGCCTAATCACGGGATAATTCACAATGAATCTACCAGTCAGTAGGTCTTTGGGCTGTGGGAGGTAACTGGAACACCCAGAGGAAACCCACAACAGATTTTATGTATTACATTCTGTGCTTTCACTCATTCTTTCTTGTTGCTGTCTGTGTGTGGGGGAGGTTGATGTTCTTGTTGCTGTCTGTGTGTGGGGGAGGTTGATGTTCTTGTTGCTGTTTGGGCGTGGGGGAGGTTGATGTTCATGTTGCTGTCTGTGTGTGGGGGAGGTTGATGTTCTTGTTGCTGTTTGGGCGTGGGGGAGGTTGATGTTCTTGTTGCTGTCTGTGTGTGGGGGAGGTTGATGTCTTTTCTTTGAACGGGTTCCATGGTTTTATTCGTTTCCTGGCTGTCTGTGGGAAGATGAATCTCAAGGGAAGAGGAATACTGCATGCACACTTTGATAATAAATGTACTTTCAATCCTTTGAATCTTTTCCTGTTTCCTATTTCCATTCTTCCCAGTAGACCCTGAATTACGTTCTCTCCCTCTGCTCCATCCGTTCATTTGCAGCCTCACTCATTCTGATGCCTCTGCGCCTGTCATTAAACACCTGTGCCTGGCTTCCTTTTACTGCTCCCTATATCCCCTTCCCAATCCTGCCTGGCCACCTCCTCCATGAATCTCTCTCTCTCTCTCTCTCTCTCTCTGTATTCTCTTCCCACTTCCATCCTGTTTCACCCTCCACTGAGCACTCTCACTCACTCCCTGCTCTCCAGTCTCAGGTTATCGGTCTCCACGTAGCATGCCCACGGCTATCCTGCTCCCTCCTCTCCATTAGCCATTCTCTCCACTCTCTGACCATCCCTCTCCGTAAACCTTCTCCCTATACTTCTGGCCTAAACTGCTCCTCAATCAGCAATGCTTCCCTGCCAATCCTGATAGATACTAAAATAGAAAATGCTGGGACACTCGACAGAACAGGCAGCATCTGTGGAAACAAATATTGTTAACACTTATTTTTGAAAATGCTTCTGACAACGTTAACTCTCAATGACTTCTGTTTTTATTTCTGACTTCACCATTTGCCATTTTGTGATTTTCATTTACTAATGTACACTGAGGAAAGGGCGTTACATAGAACATAGAACAGTATAGCACAGGAACAGGCCCTTCAGCCCATCACCTTGTGCCAAACCAGCCAAGTATATTTTAAAAATCCAAATACTAATCCCTCCTACCTACACGATGTTCATATCCCTCCATTTTCCTCAAATCCATGAGCCTATCTAAACACCTCTTAAAAGCCTCCAATGTGTTTGCCCCTGCCACCATACCAGGCAGGGCATTCCAGTTATCCACCATTCTCTTAACTCTTATCCCCTTTGAACCTACCCCCCTCACCTTCAGTGCATGACCTCTTGTATCAGAAAATTCTACCCTGGGATAAAGAGACTCTGTCTACTCCAATCTATGCCTCTCATATTCTTATAAACCTCTGTCAGATCTACCCCACCCCCAGCCTCCTCCACTCCAAAGGAATCAACACAAGTTTTCCAGCCTCTCATGGTAGCACGTGCCCTCTAAACCGGGCAGCATCCTGGTAAACCTCTTCTGCCCCCTCTCCAAAGACTCAACGTCCTTCCGATAGTGGGGTAACCAGAACTGTAGATGCTTCAAATGTGGCCTCACCAAAGTTTAATAAAGTTGCGACATAACCTCTTTACTTTTGAACTCAGTGCCTCGACTAATAAAAGCAAGTATTCCATAAGCCTTCTTAACCAGCATATCGACCCATGTAGTGACTTTCAAGGAGCTATGAACTTCCATCCCAAGATCTCTCTGCTCAGCTAAGGGTCTTGCCTTTAACAGTGTACTATCTCCTTGCATTTGCCTTACCAAGGTGCAACACCTCACTTTTATGTGGGTTAAACACCATCAGCCATTTCAGCAGACAAACTTATACAAATTCAAAATAATCACGTGAAAATCTGCTGATGCTGTAAGTCCAAGGCGACACACAAAAAATGCTGGAGGAACTCAGCTGGCCGGGCAGCATCGACGGAAAGGAATAAACAGTCGATGTTTTGGGCTGAGACCCTTCATCGGGACTGGGGAAAAAGTTGAGAAGTCAGGGTAAGAACCTGGAGGAGGAGAGGAAGAAATACATGATGGCAGGTGATAGGTGAAGCCGGGAGAGGGGGAGGGGGAGAATAAAGATCTGGCAAGTTGGTTGGTGAAAGAAATAAAGGGCTGGAAGAGGGGAGATCTGATAAGAGAGGGTAGAAGAGCATGGAAGAAAGGGAAGGGGGAGGAAATCTGGGGGGTGGGTGATTGGCAGATAAGGAGATAAGGTGAGAGCAGGAAACAGCAATGGGGAATGGTGAAGTGGGGCTGGGCAATTACCAGAAGTTAGAGAAATTGATACTCATGCCATCAGGTTGGAGGCTACCCAGGTGGAATATAAGGTGTTGCTCCTCCAACCTGAGAGTGGCCTCAATGGGGCAACAGAGGATACTATGGATACCGTGGACTGACATTCAGAATAATGGTCGTCATTCAGATGAAAATGATGAAACACAGTTTGGGATTTTCAAACGGCCTGCTAAAATGAACACAACACATTGTGAGAATCATGGGATCGGGCACATGGTTTTCATAATAATCTATTATTTTCTTATGGCAGTTATTTTTTACACTAAATCACATCCTATTGGTTTAGAAAGCATTGCCAATGGCCTACGCTGCTTTTCTTGCAAGCATTTGTAAAGGATTTTGTCTCAGTTTAGTTTAATGTACTGAAAAGATCAACAACAAAATTAACTTTGGTGTTTTGACAAGGTAAAGCCAAGAAAGGAATTGGCAGAATAATCTTGGCAGGAAAGTGATCTCCTTGGGAATCCTGGAGTTGTAAACATGTCCTCTTAAGGTTGGCATGTGCTGTCTGCAGCTGATTCTGATGGATGTTATAGAATTTAACTCAAATGGAAGCTATTGAGAGTCTCCCCCTCAGGAAATAAAATAACAACGATTAGGCAGATCTTTCCTGGTCTGCGGGAGGAACAGGCAAGTCAGACTGAAACTGTGTTTAATTGGTGAGTCTTCTTGCACTGAAATCTAGAGCACTACTTTGCTAATCTGTGTTTCTCATACCAACAACACAGATCAGTGGCAATAGAGGTAATGAGTGAGCAAGGGTTTGTTCAGGATGGGATATTTGCAGTTGCGTTTTGATGTGCTGAACCTTATAAATGGACAATATAGGGGATAAGCCAAGTGTTATGTTTTGTAACTTCAAAGTATTAAACTAACTCAAAGGAGGACACGGAGTATGAAATGTGAGTCTAACTTCGTGTTTACTTTAAGTAAGGCGCACACGTATTACATGGTAGTGCGATGACGCCTGCAATTCACGTGCTTATACATACAACATTGTTATTTAAATGAACAAGAATGTTTAAACAAATAAGATATATATGATATTACTCAAATACTACTGAAATATTAAATGCACAATACTCATCCCTGCTTGGTTATAAACTCCAGAGGTTTAATAACGTCGACATATGTCATGAAATGCGTTGGCTTTGCTGAAGCAATACAATGTGATACATGGTAATAGGGAAAAAACATGAATTAAGTAAGTATATATATTAAATAGTTAAGATAATTAAATGTGCAAAAATAAAAATAAAAAGTAATGTGGTAGCGTTCACGGGTTCAATGTCCATTCAGAAATCGGATGGCAGAGGGGAAGAAGCTGTTCCTGAATTGCTAAGTGTGTACCTTCAGGCTTCTGTACCTCCTTCCCAATGGTAGCAATGAGAACAAGGCATGACTCGGGTGATGAGGTCCCTTAATGATGGATGCAGCCTTTTTGAGGCATTGCCTCTTGAAGATGTCCTGGATACTACAGAGGCTAGTGCTCATGATGGAGCAGACCATATCAACTATCATCACAGTATACTAGACCAAGTCATCACTGGATTAGATTAGACTACATTGGCATGGGTGAGAGTCTCAACAGCACTGAACGACTGGTAACAGGTAGAGTGGCCTAACTGTAGGTGGTTATGTTATGAGCAGGCTAAGGCAGCAGGAAAAACTACAGAAACGAGAGAGTAAATGCATCATTAATGATGAAAACTTTCTGTTTCAACTGGAGGTGGAAGCCAGCAAATTTTCTTTCCCCCCCCCCCACCCCCATGTGGAGGGCGGAGCTTAGTCAAGATGGCGCTAAATGGAGACTCCTTCAGAAACAGCTCTATTTCCATCTTTAGTATCTCTATTTTTCCTTTTCAGGGTTCTTTTGAAGACCCTGACCTGGAGTTACACGCTGACTTTGGTTATTTGCGGAATGGGACCCGCTCTCAGGGTGTCACGACCGGCCGTTATCCGACACGCCAAGGGTGTGGCCTAAGAGCTCGGCTCACCTTTGGAGGCCTAGGATCTCGGGGCTCTGGATCGAAGGTCGGTGTCCCAGACCGATGTGTCGTGGGAGCTGGAAGATCTTTGGCTGTGTTCCCAGACACCTGCGACCTTCGGGCACAGAGCTCGGAAAAAGCGACGCAGTGGACTTTTAACATGGTAAACCAGCGAGTTGCTCGCTACGTCTCCCCTGTCAATGTGAAACGGAGACATCTCTTGCTCCCTTATTAGGGAGAGAGAGCCTGTGGTATGTTGAATACTGGGTGAATGAGTCGTCTTTGCAGTACTACAAGTCTGTGTCTTTGCTGTTGCGTTGCTGCCTCCTGAGTGCTCAGTGGTGGGTGCCGGTGCTTTTTCTTGCCAGTGGGGGGAGAGGGGATCGTTGCTTGCTGCCACTTACGCGTGGGAGGGAGGAGCTGGGGGGGGGAGAATTTGGGGTTCTAACATTTAACTGTCATTCATTCTTTGGGGCAGTCCTCTGTTTTCATGGATGGTTGTGAAGAAAAAGCATTTCAGGATGTACGTTGTACACACTTCTCTGGCATTAAATGTACCTTTGAAACCTTTGAATCCACCCTGATGTAAACGGTGGCAGGAGGGGAAGGTGAACAGCTGAGAGCTGGAAGATGATAGGTGAAGCCAGGTGGGTGGGAAAGGTCAGGAGCTGGAGGAGAAGGAGTCTGATAGGAGAGAAGAGTGGACCATAGGAGAAAGGGAAGGGGGGGGTGACCCGGGGGAAGTAATAAGCAGGTGAGGAGAGGTAAAAGGTCAGATAGGGGAATCGAGGAAAATGGGGGGAGGGAGAGAAATTTATTCACTAGAAGGAGAAAGTTGATATTCATGCCATCAGTTTGGAAGCTACCCAGATGGAATATAAGGTTTTTCTCCTCCATCTGTGTATCCTCCTTTGACTTGACATTGATCTTGTAACGTACTGCGCAACCGTGGCAAAAAACCCCCAATTTTCATGGCATTTTCACCCTGGGTGTGTTTACCTATGACAATAAACCAGCTACGTCTGATTTGGTGTCAGAAAGCATTCTGGAAAGACATCCCACACTACACGTCCTAAATGAAAGCACATTACTTATGCAGAAGGTCACATGATCCCATGTAGCATTATGGCAACTTTGCAAAACAAGTACATAAATCAATAGACCAGATCTAGTTTGACAGATTTTGTAGGTGTGTAAAATTTGAACTGCAGACTGTCAGCTCAGCTCTCAACAGTGTATACAGAACTGCTCCAGTGTTATCATTGAGATGGACGTGTAACTATATACTAGCAATATGTGGCAGTAACGGCACTCTGGGGCAAACACTTATGCGGCTATTTGAAACTAGAATGAAAGCAGACTTCAGTTGTTAAACAGCTCTGGTTATGCTCAGGAGCTTTCCTTTGTCTCCTCTGTAATCTTCAATAGACCGCCTAAAAGATAAAAAAAACACTCAGTTTCTGCCGACATTGCATCAATCATGCTGCCTTCTGCAATGACATACCCGCGTCAATCAAAGGTATGGAAATAATTACCAGCAAGTAGGATTTTAAAGAAAATTAGGAGGCTGGAATCACATACAAGGACCCACCTTCTGCCTCCAACCTAACCTGGGTCTCGAAGTTTCTGAGTGAAATCTGCTGGTGACCGGAACACTTGTAAGGAAAACTTACACAAACATTATCACTTATTTGCCAGAGTTTAGTTTGTGTACAGCTCTGTCACTGTGGTCCACAGCCTCAAGATATCCAAACAAGTTGTAAATATTTTACTCCGATATATCAGATTTATTTATCAGGTGCGCTGTGTAAGCAGAGCCCTTGGGATTATTAAGGATGCCAACCATCCATTCAGCATCCTTGTTGAGTTTACACTATCAGGCAAGAGACTCTGTTGCATAAAGACAAGACGGTCAGGATGGGAAACAGTTTCTTCCCCCAGACCAGTAGGCTTCTGAACTCCCTGCCGCGTTACTTTCAAAGTATCACCGGTTAATCAGTTCCAAACCTTACAATATTTAATTTATGCACTTTATTTTGTTTATTTATGTGCAATTCATTTGTAGATTTTATTTCTTACTTTTCTAAGTTATCGTGTGTTGTGTATACTAGTGTGCTTTACACAAACGTTGCCTCGTTTGATGGGCTATGTGTATGTAGTTCAGCGACAATAAACTTGACTTGACTTGAAATGTAGGTTGTTTCTCATCCCCACAGCATCTTGGTTTCATGACAGAGAGTCTACCTTTCTAACACTTCTTGCTCGAAGATATAATTCTCAGCTTCTCTCATTTGTTCACACTCTGATTTTAATGTTAAGTTTTTAGCTCGTTTTTTCTGAACTATCTACAAGTTTCTCTCTGCCTTACTCATACTCATAGAAAACCTACAGCACAATGCAGGCCCTGCTCTAACCGTTCCTTCTAATCCTAAAAAAACAACAGACACCCTTTAATTTTCTAATATTTCTATGCTTTGAGTTTGTATAATCTCTAACATTATTTTTTGGCATTTGATAAATGTAGGCTGCACTCTATCCAAGGCCATTGTGGCATAAACACTGAAGCTCATAATTATACAGAGTATTTCAGATGCAGCTAAAACAAAACTCATTTATATTCTAGGACTCCACTCACAAAGGATAACCTCTCACTTGGCTTCCGGATTATTTTCTGGAACTAACCAAAGGTTTGGTTGATTTTAGGATCACTTTTCACTGCAATCATTTGGCAGAGCAACTTTTAATGTTGTTTGTTTAGTGCACATCCTGGCACCCTGATGTCCACGTGGCAGAGAATCAGAACGCTGGTTGTTGAAAATGATTTGAGTGCATCTCTTTTTCCATTCAATAAGACCATGCATGGTTTGTTAACCACAAACACGTTTTCCCCATCATCCACACAAGTCAATGAACTATCCGATCGAAAGGCTGGCTCTGTTATAGGAGGCAAACTGAACACACTGGAGGTTGTGGTAGAACAAAGGACCCTATGGAAAATCCTGGCAATTCTGGACACTGTTTCTCACCCTCTGCATGCCACCTTGGCTGGACAGAGGAGCACGTTTAGTAATAGACTAAGACAACCACGCTGCTCCAAAGAGCGCAATATGAGGTCATTCTTACCCTCTGCTCCATAATGAGTCAACCTATAGCCGGGGAAGTGATGACTCCCTCCTGTTAGACTGTTGGAGGGAATTTATTTTTTTTCTTTCTTGCTTCTCTTCTAATATTTATAATGCTACTGTGACACTGTAATTTCCTTTGGGATCAATAAAGCATCTATCTACCTCAATCCAAAATTAAAAATTGACTGTCAACTGCAGATCAAAAAATATTTGTGGAAGAGTTCTGAATTTCGCCCACACGCTTGCATGTCAAGTTTCGAGATTCAAGATTGTTTAGATTGTTCATCATCATTCGTCAGCATACGGATGTAAAAGAGAACAAAATGATTATCACTCTGGATCAGATGCAGTGTAAAAAAAACATACTAAGCGAAAAGAACGCAATAAAAAATCCTAAAAACAACGACTGTAAGTATAAAAGCGTCCTATAAAACACAATGTACAAGTAACTGTTATATGCATAGACTGATTGCATGTACATAAAGTGACATTAGGTAATGTGTATGTAGTGGCAGTGGGGTGGGTTAATGAGTGGAGGTTTTGATCAGTCTGTCAGCTCAGGAAAAGTGACTTTTTGAGTCTAGTGGTTCTGGTGTCCAAATGCTTTCAAATATCCAGGGATGGAAAGTATCTTAATTTTCATGCTGAAGTTGCCACATGACTGACGATACCTTCTTTTGGCCATTTTCTCCCCAGTATCCTGCACTGGGCAGTCCTGGTTTACTTTCCCCAGTGAAAAGCCAGGCCCTATATTCCAGACAGTGCTTCCTGAACCAGCCAGGGTCTGCTAACTAAACACTCCCAGCTTTAACTGACTCTTGCCTGATACCACAATTTGAATCTGCAGCGAAACCACATCCCAGTGATTACAAGTTCCTTACATCACTAAGATGTGGTTGCAAATGTGTATTATCACACAGTCATAACATAGCTGATAGTCAGCCCAGTAAAATGCGATTTGTACAGAAACAGTCACATCAGTGCATTATACTCTCTACATTTACACTGCAATCGTTATTAAAAATGCTAAGACAGTGCCTAGCAGCTGGCTAACTTGTCATGCATTGAACAGAAACCACCCAAGGGGAAGAGAGCCTAGGGGATATATTTAAAACAGGCACACACTCACACACGTACACACAGACGCATGGAGAGTTCTCTTGTGGTTATGGGGTGTCTGCAGCAAATCTTCAACATACTGGCAGTGTACAGACAGAATCTGGAACCCAGTAGCTGTTAGTTAACCGAGAACTTCGAAGGGTCACGGGGACATTTAAAAGAATCAAATTGAAAAAGAAACTGAAGGATAATGAAAGAGCTAGAAAGTTCAGTTGCATCTGTGACTCTTGTTTTCTCTGATGTAGGGGTTTGTTAACATACATTTTTACCGGAGTGTATCAGGCTGAAGTGTTTAGGGAAGTACTTTCTCCTGATTGGTCTAAACTTCCCTCTTGCTGCCAAGGTCTTGCCCAGGTCAAGGGCTCGCAGACAAATTCAGTCTGTGTAGTTTCCTCTGTCAGTGAACCAAAAGAGATGAAAATATATCCAGGATACAGTCCAACTACTGTTAACCACTTTTTCAGCTGTCCTAAGATCAAGAAGAGAGGGAGAGAGATCGAGAATGATAGATATATATATATAGAGAGAGAAAGATAGAGAGAGGGGGAGATGGAGAGATAGAGAGATATGGACAGATAGAGAGAGAGGGGTGAGAGATAGAGATAGACAGAGCAGGAGAGAGAGATGACATTACATTGTGTCTTCAACATGATTCTAATTGGATATAAACTCTGCGGTTACTTTTTGGACATTTAAGTTATCATTCAAGCAGAGCATGTAAAATTATGCATGAAAGCAAAGCAGCCCGAGAAGTAAAATGGCCCATATCAAAATGCAGATGTTTAAAATTTTAGCTGGCAATGTGTGCAAAGCAAAAACCTTGCTGAGTTCCTATAAATGGCTCATTATGTGATTCTGGCACAGAGTGCGTAATCTCACCAGAGATCCCGGCCCAAAGCCCAGTTGTTGTCCAGGACGAACCAGACCGTTTGAGGTCTTGGTGTTCTTTCCCACCACTGGCCGAATCAAAATTCCCATCCCCTCTACCACAAAGGTTTTCACCTCCTCTGCATGGTGAAATCCTCAGCTTTGCCTTTACCATCTCCAGATTTTATTCCATCATTGCTGCCTTGGCTAACTTCCAACTTCTCAAACTTCAGCCTGCTGCCCACTGCAAGTCTCACTCATCAATCACTTCTCTCTTGTTGACATTGGATCCCGCTCTCTCAGTGCCTAAAATTTAAACACTTATCCTCATGTTTCAATGCTTTCATGAGCTTGCCACTGCTAACCCCCTCCAGCTCGATATCCTAATTGGATCCGTCCAATGCTGGCTTGCTGACTCTAGTGCATTACATTGGCTTAACATTTACTTCTTGCATGTTAGCAGCAGTGATTCGCAGAATTGCCAGGTCACAAGAGACTGTTCCACCCTCCGGAAAAGAAGGGTCTCGGCCCGAAACGTCGACATCGCTTCTCCCTATAGATGCTGCCTAGCCTGCTGTGTGCCACCTCATTTGTCCTTTTGCCCATTAATGAGCAAACTATTCTCTAGTAAAGTGCCTATCCCTTTCCCTATCAAAGGCACTGATCAATCCTGTGTTTGCTACCGTTACAGACAGTGAATTTCAATCACAACCACTCTCTGTGTAATGTAAGTTTTTTGTCCACACAACTCAGAAGCCGAGGGTAATTTGAAGTTACAAAAGAGCACATTTAGCACAATGGATCTGGGATGTGTTTCCTGCTACCTATATTCCAGCAGCAGTGGCCATTCTTCAGTCATCTTCATTTCAGTCTGAGTTTTCCCTGCTAAATCTCTCCATCTCTGCTTCTTTAAGGCTCCTTAAAATCCAACAGTTTGACCAACCTTCTGATGTCTCTCTTCCCCTCCCTTTCTTTGGCTGAGCAGATATTGCTTTTTCTCTAATTTCTCTCCAGTTAAAATCACCATGTATTTGCAAGTTACTCTTCTGAAATCCATCTGGTAGAGGAAGAAAGAGGGGGAACGAGATAGACAGAGGGAAAGAGAGAGGGAGGGAGAGAGAGAGAGAGAGAGAGGGATAAAGAGAGATAGAGAGAGAGTGCCTTTGAAGATCTGTGCGTAGGCTTCGGAGATGTGGAAACCCGAATGTCTCGTACCTTGTGGGTTCGAAGCTCCTTCGCAGCCAGGGATACTAATATCATTAGAAATGGCTGGTGGAGCATCTGCTCTTGATCCCACTCTGCTTTTCAGTGATATACTGGATCGGTTACTTCAACCTGATGTTCATGCTCCCCACCCTTTGCTCAGCACATAGTAATTGATCTAGAATACACTCAATAGCTGAGGAGCTACAGTACTCTAAAGAACGCCAAAAACGCACACGCTGAATTAATCATCCTCTCAGTTCTACACAATCAATTTTTTATACCAAGTCTCCTAATTCTAGCTTCTCCATCCTCAAGAACTACATATTATCACCTGCTTTGTCAATCCCTTACATTTCAGAATCCTGTATATTTCAACCCCCACCCCCACACACTTTCTCCTAAACTCCAATGAGTTCAGGCCCATACAGATCAACTGTTGCTCAAAGAATAAAATACTTTGAGCCCACTGATTAATATTCCTAATCAATGTGTTTAACATCAGTGTGTTAAACTGTCCATTGAACACTGTCCAGTGGTATGATCATCATTCCAGAATCAGATTTATTATGAGCATCTTATTGGACACGGATTTGTTGTTTTCCACAGCGATACCAAGACATAAATAATGACATATGTTTTCTATTATTATGTCATCCCTCCTCATCATCCACAACTCAGGTGCCCCCCAGGGCTGTGTGCTGATGCCATTGGTGTACACTCCGCTCACACATGACCTCACAGCCAAACACCCGAGCAAGCTCATCGTCAAGTTCAACAGTGGTGGGTCTCACCACCAACAACGATGAGACAGCCCACAGAGGTGGAAGATCTCGAGGCCTGGTGCCAGGCAATTAGCTAAACATCCACAAGACAAAGGAGATGGTTATCAACTTGAGGAGAACTTTCTCCACTCACTCCTGTCTTTACATCGGCAGCACAGCAGCAGAAACTCTCAGCAGTTTCAAACTCCTGGCAGTGCACATCTCACCCAATCTCTCATGGTCCCAGAACACATTCTATACAATCAGGAAAGCTCACCATTGACTACCTACAGAGGAGGCTGAGGAGAGCTGGACTTTGTACATCCACATTCATGTCATCTGACAGATGCCCAGCAGAAGACATCCTTAACAAGCTGCATCACTGCATGGTATGGAAACTGCACTTCAGTGAACAGGAAGTCTCTACAATGGGTAATCGAAACTACCCAACACATCACCGGCACCAGCCTACCCGCTATCAAGGACATATGTACAGAGCGGTGCCGGAAAAGAGCCAGTAACATCAAGAAGAATCCCACCCACCCTGCTCATGGACTGCTTGTCCCACTCCCACCAGGGAGCAGGCTACGTAGCATCCACATCAGGACCAGCAGACTGAAAAACAGTTACTTTCCCCGAGCAGTGAGGATGATCAATACCTCCACCCACTACCTCACCCCTCCACAGCCCCATCCACCACTACTTCACCATTTCCTGTCAGAGCCACCTTATGTACAGACACTCCTGAGCCTAGCGTAACTTTATGGACAATACAATCAATGTATTTATATAAACTATCTTACCCATTTATCTTATTATTGTGTTCTTTATCTTATTGTGTTTTTTTGTGTTGCGTCGGATCCAGAGTAACAATTATTTTGTTCTCATTCACACTTGTGTACTGGAAATGACATTAACCAATCATGAACCTTGAATCTGCAGTTCTGTGAACAAGTACAATTGAACTCATTTCCTGGGAAAGAGAGAAAACAAACCAACTTTATTTATTGGATGTTGTTCTACCTTCTCTGAAACCTTTCCTAACCTCTGGCAATATCTTTCCAAGCTGAAATATTAGAGTTGTTTTTCTTTCCACCGATGCCTACTTCGCTGAAGGCCTCCCGGATTTGTGGTTCTGTTCCCTCGTAACCATGATGGTGAGGAAGTCACCCAATCTGCCCTGCTGAACTCCCCAAGTATTTTGCATGTTTCTCCAGTTATTATGACATTACCCAATCTGCCCTGCAAATTGCTGCTGTTGCTCTCTGTGGTGCAGAAAGCATTTTCTGTCTGTTATTACAAGGCTGAATTGCCAGCTCAACATTCAACTCAGCGCAGATGGAAAGCATGCAAGGGGTCAGCCGGATTCGAACCCGTGACCACTCCAGTGTGGATGCCACTACACTGCCGGCCAGTTACCCTGCAGAACTCCCCAAGTATTTTGGATGCTCTTCTAGTTATCACCAAGTTGGGAACAGAATTACTTCACCGCCTATAAAGGAACAATATTGTTTCATTACAGAAACAACAAAGCATTGACAGTGTGCTCCGTCTTCCCAGTTTACTGGCCTGGTTACTGCTTCCTGTGCAGAAAACCAGAGGGGACAAAGCCTCTTTAACTCTTTGCCAGCTCCGCAAAGCTGGCCAGACTGAAGAACATAAAATTTGTCTGCAATTTCTCTGTCCCTTACTCCTCGAAATATAATAGCCCTGATGATTCTTGAAGTAGTCCCTTTTAAGTTGCTTTCAACAAGGTGGTGAAATGAGATTAAAGGCAAAAATATACCATAGAATATTGTATATAATGCTATACACTATATGCAATATGAATATTGTATATCATTGGCTCATGGCCTAGTGGGCAAGGCATCAGACTAGTAACCTGATGGTCACTGGTTTGAGCCTCAGCTGAGGCAACGTGTTTGTGTCCTTGAGCAAGGCACTTAACACATTGCTCTGCGACGTCACCAGTGCCAAGCTGCATGGGTCCTAGTGCCCTTCCCTTGGACAACATCAGTGGCGTGGAGAGGGGAAGGCCTGCAGCTTAGGCAACTGCTGGTCTCCCATACAACCCTGCCCAGGCCTGCGCCCTGGAAACTCCAGGCACAGATCCATGGTCTCTCGAGACCAACGGATGCCTCCACTGTTGTATATATAATATTGGATATAATGATAGAATATCAATCGAGCAGGGGTTCCCAACCTTTTTTGAGCCATGGACCAATACCATTAAGCAAGGTGTCCACGACATTCACTTGGCTCTGATTGAACTATGGGCCTCCGACTCTCTTTGTGGAGTTCAGTGCACAACACTATTTGTTTGCATGATCTGCTCTGCTTTTTCTTTTCTCTGAACATTGGGGCGTTAGACTTTTTTTTTGATAGGTTCTTTTTCTCGAAGCTGCCTGCCAGGAGATGACTCAAAAGGCTGTATAATGTATACATATTTTGGTAATAAATATACTTAGAACTTTGACCGGAAGACCACAATCTGTGTGGATTGTTAATAAAGTCTCCACCTCACTGACAATTAACGCTGGTGCTCCTCAGGGGATGTGTGCTCTACGCTCTCTACACCCATGACTCTGTGGCTAGGTATAGCTCAAGCAGCATCCATAAAGACTGTAAAATCATAAGGCATAGGAGCAGAATTAGGCCACCTGGCCCTTCAAGTCTGCTCTGCCATTCAATCACGGCTGATCCCTATCTCCTCCTCAAACCCAGTTCCTGGCCTTCTCCCCGTAACATCTGATGCCATGTCCAATCAAGACCCTACCAACCTCTGCCTTAATGACCTGGTCTCCACAGCTGCATGTGTAACAAATTCCACAAATTCACCACCCTTTTTTGCTGATGATACAACCATTGTTGGCAGAATTTCAGATGGTGATGAAAGGGGGGGTGGGGGGAGTACAGGAGTGAGTTACCTGAGTGGTGTCACAGCAACAACCTCACACTCAACATCAGCAAAACCAGAGAGCTGATTGTGGACTTCAGGAAGGGTAAGACAAAGGAACATGAACAAATCATCATAGAGAGATTAGAGCTGAAGAAAGTGAGAAATTCCATGTTCCTGGCTATTAATATCTCTGAGGACCTAACCTGGATGTAACATTGATGCAGCTATGAAGAAGGCAAGACAGCAGCTATATATCATTAGGAGTTCGAGATTTGGTTCGTCAACTAAAACATTTGTAAAACTTCTACAAATGTACTGTGGAGAGCATTCTGACAGGCTGCATCAGCTTCTGGCATGGGAGGTGGGTCTATGGTGCAAGATCAAAATAAGTTGCAGAAGCTTTTAAAATTAAACAGATTCATCATGGGTACCCGCCTCCGTAATATCCAAGGAGCGGTGCCTTAGGAAGGCAGCGTCCATCATTAAGGATCCCCACCGCCCAGGACATGCCCCCTTCATATTGTTACCATTGGGAAGGAGGTACAGGAGCCCGAAAGCACACACTCAGTGATCCAGAGACAATTTCTTCCCTTCTGCCATGCGATTTCTAAATGGACATTGAATCCATAAACACTAACTGACTACTTTTTTATTTCTGTTATTTTGCACTATTTATTTTAACTTAACTATTTAATAGTCATGCATATACTAACTGTAATTCAGTTCTCTTCTCTATATTTACTTATTTAATTGTACTGTGCTGTAAAGTTAACAAATGTCACCACATACGCTGGTGATATTAAACCTGATTCTGACCCCGGTTTGGGAACCCTACAATGGACACTAAAACTCACTAAAACATCGAGAGTACAACAGTTTAGCCAACAAGGCTGAGATTGGGAAGCTTTTAAAAACTGATTTGGAAAATTCACATTAATGGTGGGGAGGTGGTACATCAATACTGACACTGCCTCACACACCTGGGACTTGGGTTCAGTTCTGACCTGCAATAATGTCTGTTTGCATGGTCTCTGTTACCACCTGGGTCACAGTTAGGAGGGTCTGGTTTCCTCCCACACCCCACAGATATGTAGGTTGCTATTTGTGAGTGAATCACCTCTCATGTGGTTAACAAGAAAATCAACACAACAGAAGATGCTGGAGGAGCTCAGCAGGTCAGGTAGCATCTATGGAGACGAACGAAGAGTCGATGTTTCAGGCCAAAACCTTCATTAGGGTTCTCTATTCCTCTCCATGAATACTACCTGACCTGCTGCGTTCCTTCAGCATTTTATGTGTTACTCTGAATGACCAGCATCTGCCAAATCTCGTGCTTAAAATCACTTGTGGTGGCACAGTAGCGCAGTGGTCAGCACAAAACTTTACAACACTAGTGGCATGGGTTCAATTCCCACCGCTGCCTGTAAGGAGTTTGTGTGTTCTCCCTGCGATCGCACTTGTTTCCAGTTTCGTTCCATAGTCCAAAGACATACTGGTCTGTAGGTCACTGTAAATTGTCCTGCAATCAGGGAAGGATTAAATCACGGGATTGCTGGGCGGCGTGGGTCAAAGGGATGGAAGGCCCTATTCTGTGTTGTATTTCAATAAATAAATGAAATTAAAAGGGACGTTGACAGGCATGCAGGAGCAAAACACACAAAATGTTGGAGGAACTCAGCAGCTCAGGCAGCATCTACGGAAACGAATAAACAGTCGATGTTTTGGGCCGAGACCCTTCATCGGTATGGGCCTGATGGGAGTTAGCATGCACCTGGTGGGCAAAATGGCTTCCTCTTGTGATACAGAGAATAAGGGAGGGAAGGTGCAGATCATGTAACTTGATATTTTACAACTTTCATATGTGAACGGTTGGAATCACAGGTTGTAATTCCATACACATCATGATATAATTTTTTCATACTACCAGCTGCCAACTGGAAAAGGCTCTCTGAGGCATAAATTCAAGCAGTGGAAACATTTCAGAGAGGGCCACTGTTAACGTTCCTCAGAGACAAGAGACTGCATACCACATTACTCTACCACTTCCGTCGAGATCTGACTGGGCATAAAATTAAAATCCTATTCTGAGCATAGCCTACCTAGATGCCAGGTGTGACTATTTTTGCGTGATATTTTACCTGGCCCAAACCCAAATACATCATCAGATCCTGTCAGGCTCAGGTTGGGTTATCAGGCTCCAACTTGGAGAGAAAAAAATTGGAAGACATTTATCATCTTTGAAAGGAGAGATTAGTGTGATGGACTAAACACAAGGCGATTATTCAAGATGGAATTGTTTAAATGTGTAAGATGTGAAAAACGGCCATTTAAAAAATACATATTTTCACCCTTCACTCTTAATTGCAGGCTTCCCTTAAAGCTTAGGAGGACGATGGCGCCTAACGGCGACTCCTTTGCTTGCATCTTCGGAAACAGCTCTAGTTCTATTTTTGATATCTCTTTTTTTCCCCCTTTCAGGGTTCTTCTGAAGACCCTGACCTGCAGTTACGTGCTGACTTCTGTTCTTTGCGGAAATGAGACCCACTCTCAGGGTCGCTTTTCGATATGCCTGGAAGAGAAGCATGCCTTCAGGGTGCTAGACTTCCGTGGCTCTGGAGGTGGGCGGATTCAAAGCCGGCGCCTCCGCCTGGGAGACGGAAGATCGGAAGCGGCGAGCTGGCTGTGTGCCCAGAGACCCGAGCTCCTTGGGCACAGAGCTCTGGAAAAGTGATGCACCATAAATCAGCAAGCTGCTTTGTATATGCCTCCCCTCTCACTGTGCAATGGGGACACCTCTTTTTCCCTTATTAGGGAGAAGAGAGAGCCTGTGGAATGTTGAATACCAGGTGAATGGGTAGTCTTTGGAGTTCTGCAAGTCTGTGCCTTTATTGATGCTTTGCTGCATACCTGAGTGCTTGGCGGCGGAGGGTGGGGGGCTGATGCTTTTTTGCTGTTGGGAGTTTATTGCCTTGTTTCTGCTTGTGCATGGGAGGGGGGAGTTGGGGGAGCAAAGAATTAACTGTCATTCGTTCTTTGGGGCACTCCTCTGTTTTGCGGGCGTTTGTGAAGAAAAAGAATTTCAGAATGTATATTGCATACGTTTCTCTGACATTAAATGTACCGATTGAATCTATTAGTCACATGCAATGCAGTTAAACATATTGTCCAGTTTACATGCAGTGATGTCCCATAAACAGCACTTAGGGGAAAGAAGGGGCATCTTAACAGGAGCACATCTTACAACACGGCACATTACAACCCCAGGACTGAAGTGAATAATTTCAGATAACCAGCCTTTCCAGTCTATAGAGGAGCTGATCAATTCTGTTGAAAGATTGTTAGATTTGACTGTTTCTTCACAGGAGGACCCCAAACTTCCCAAGACTTCCAAAATTCTCCATTTTACTTTCAGGTTGCTCGCATCTGCAGTATTTTGTACCTCCAGTATGTATTTTGTAGCTTTTAGCAATTCCTCTAGTCCTTCTGCTTTACTCTTCCCTTCTCCTATTGGCATCTGTTTACTTATATTCACGTGTTCCCTCAGATGTATAGCTTCTGATCAACAAGATTTCATTACCCTCTGCCATGAACCCTTCAGACCAGCGTGGGGCATAGCACAGCATCGGGCCTTGGAAATCCAACACACCTGAACATCATTGATTTGGTTTAACCGCAACTCGTTATGTGACTGGTTTAGTCATTAAACTTTGCTTGCGCCACTTGTTTTTTTTTTGAATACGGGTTCCTCGCGCATCCTGTTTTTAGTTTATTGAGTTTTGATTTTGATTTGCATGGGTTCCTGTGCTACTTGCACTCTAAGTTCGTCACGACTAGCATTCATCGCTGAGTCACGAACTTGGGTTCCGAGTGAACTAACGTCCTGTGTACTCCAGCCCTCTTGAGTAAGTTTGCTCAGAGTTATTTGTAATCCTTTGTTATGTTCTTCAATTAAATCCTCATCGTTACTTCCTACCTTTGAGTCTCAATTTTACTCTGCATCTGGGTTCATTTGTCTTGCTACACTCTCGGGTGGGAGATCATTGACTTGGAATATTAACTCTTTCCACAGATGCTGCATGGCCTGTTGAGTATCACCCAGAACGTGCCCTTTTCTCATTGCTACCATCAGGGAGGATGTACAAGAGCCTGAAGACACACATCCAACATTTTAGGAACAGTTTCTTCCCCTCCTCCAACAGATTTCTGAATGGACAATGAACCTGCAAACACTTCCTCAATTATTTTTCCTCTCTTTCTGAAGTGCTTATTAAATTACAGATACAGTGTGGAGTAGACCCTTCTCGCCCGGCAATCCCCCGATTTAATCCTAGCTTAATCACAGGATACTTTACAATGGCCAATTAATCTACGGGTAAGTGTTTGCACTGTAGGAGGAAACTGGAGCAACCTGAGGAAACTCACGCGGTTATGGGAGGACATACAAACTCCTTACAGGCAGTGGCGGGAATTGAACCTGGGTAGCCTGTACTGTAAAGCATTATGCTAACTATTACACGACCATGCCACCCTTATTTAATTTAATTAAAAAATATATTTTCTATTTTAATTCATAGTTTTTTAAATTACGTATTGCAATGCACTGCAGCTGCAAAAAGACAAATTTAATGAGATACTCACGTTAAATTAAATCCCATTCTGATATTTCTGGCACTTTTTCTTATTATTTATTGTCCACCCTCTGCTAGTACCACCAATGGTTGTGTCACTCTGTCTCTCTTGGCCTCTACCTATTACTCCCTTTCTCTGCAAAGTCAAACACATTGATGTCTAAGTTTTCTCATTAGATCTATTGTTTCTCTCTCCATAGGTGCTGCCTGCCCTGCTGAGTATTTCAAGCACTTTCTGATCTTTTAGCAGTTACAGAAAAAATTATTCTTTACTGCTGCAGGAATGTGGAAAGGAACCAGCATGTCTCCTTCTAAAGTTGCTGTTTCATTATCAGACAACTTCGGAGAGAACTTCACGCAACAAAGCAGTGGAATTAAAATCATATCACACATATCAAATTATACCAACAATTAAATAGTCATGCAATCAGATTAACTCATGGTATTCCTCACATCAACATAAACAGTACATTCCACAATTCAGTGGGTTGTCTTTATATTTAGATAACTCCCAGAACATTGAGCAAAATCATTGTTTCAATTGCACTTTAAAAGTGTAAAATTGTAGATTTGGACTCTAATTCAGGTCTATGATGTGTTTCTAGATCTGGCTGCAAGATTTTGTTACTATTTTTGGGCGATTTATGAATCGGGGCAGCTGACAGACCATGAACACTGAGCTGAATGAACTGAAATAGCCCTTCTGATTTTACATTTTGTACTCTGCATTTTCTTGTTTTTTTTGTTGCCACTTGCATGATTTTTTGCGGGTGGGGGAGGGGGTTTTGATGCTCGGTGGTTTTCTTTGAAGGGGTTGGCTCGTTGTTTCGTGGCTGTCCGTGGGGAAGGCGAATCTCAGGGTTGCACACTTTTATAATAAATGTACTTTGAATCTTGAATTTGTCCATAGGAGCTGATCTTCCCATCAGTCCTGCTCCTCAAAAATCGATACCAGAGTTCAGGTCTACGGCGGGGAAAAATAATTCAATCTTGCGTCAAAACCCAGCATGAACAGGTTTCAGAAAAAAACTACAGAACAAAGGAAAGGACGTTGTGCACAGCAGGAACATCTTGATTCCTTGCTGACTAAGGTTAGACCCCGACACAACTGATTGACTGTCAAAGGCAAGGGCAGCCTACGAATCAGGAGGCAGGATTTGATTGGTGGGTGATGAGCTCAGTGGTGGAAGCATTTGCTATTCTTGTGAACGAGCGGAGCTGAGGAAACCAACAGGAAGGAAAGGCACATTTGGAAAAATGAGGCAAGATGGTTGGCTGCTTAAAGTCAACAGGATTCAAATGACGGTATATAGTTTGAAGCCCCGTTGAGTCTCCGTTGTAACTTGTCTACATTTTGCTAGCAAAGTTTACTTCCCACTGCAAACACAGTTTACAAAATAATCTCTGCCTGATGAGTGTCTTCAAATGAGTGCTGGGTTAGAAGTAAATCATACTACATAATTTTATTAACTGGCAAATTAAATCTAATTCACAGTGCTTAGAAACTGCTTTTAAGAACAGTCCTGGAGGTGAAAGATCTCTGCAACACCCCCCCCCCCCCCCAACATACACACACAGCGACTTGACCTCTTTGTTTACAATGGAAAAGCAATCAATCATTGGTATTGTGAATCAGTGGGCAGGGCAGGAACTGACAAAAACCGAAAGAGGAGTTGCAATAATGCCATCAAAAGAGGCACCCTTCCCTCTCTGCTGCCTGATGCTCTCAGCTCGGAGGTCAGCAATAAATTGCTACAAGGATCTAAACAGAACTTCAAGTCATATAAACTATTTGTTTTAAACTTGTACACATGGTGGTTTCCATCCTAAATAACCCAATTTGAATGAGTAAATTCAGGGCTAAATAAAATCCTCTACAACACACTCAAAAGAGGGTTTATACAAAGTCATAAATTTATGCCTAGTTCAAAGCCACAGTACAATTTTTTCTCCTAATATTTGAAGTAGGAAGGATTTTGTATGCTTAACATTTGGGAGATGGCCCATAGGCAATTAATCAGGAGCCAAGGAAGATATATAGGATCTCTGACGAAACTAGACTTCCAGGAGCCATGTGATGTACACTGATGATTTTAGTACTTACCTCATCCTTATTTAGAATAAAGAATGACACTAAATTATAAAGGAAAGCATGAGAGAAAAGCAAGATTTCCACAGCTGTCCTGCACTTTCCAAGAGTTGTTTGCCTTGGCCTTAGAACTAATCACCTCAGAAAAGGGACAATGAATCAATTAATTGATCAAAGCTGATTACTTCCACTACTACTACAAAGGCAGGTCCTGATACTACTTCAATTTTTTTAAAACTAAATTGGCGCATTTTCTTATCTCAAACATGAGAAAGACTGCAGATGCTGGAAATCCAAAGCAACTCTCTCTCAAACGCATACACACACACACACACACACACACACACACACACACACACACACACACACACACACACACACACACACACACACACACACAAAATGCTGGAGGAACTCAACAGATCAAGCACACTTAGGGAAAAGGGAAATGAATGAGCAGTCGATGTTTCAGACCGAGACCCTTCTTCAGGGCTGAAAGGGAAGGGGAAGGACACCTGAATAAAAAAGGTGAGGGAGGGGATGGAGGCCAGCTGGAAGGTGATAATTGATGCCAGGTGGGTGGGAAAGGTAAAGGGCCAGAGAGGAAGGAATATAATAGGAGAGGAGAGTGAACCATAGGAGAATGGGAAGGAGGAGGAGACCCAGGAGGAAATAATAGATGGGCGAGAAGAGGTAGGAAGCCAGAAAGGAGAACAGAAGAAGTGGGGAGGAGGGAGGGATTTATTTTAACTGTAAGAAGAAATCGTTATTCATGCCATCAATTCACCCAAGTGGCACATGGAGTGCCATGGGAGGGGTGTGGGACAGGTGGCAGTGAAGGAATGCTAAGGGCGAGGGGGGTAGCACGGGTGCAGACACACCCAGCGCTAAGACCCCAGGCCAGGTAATTTTACTCCAAACAATTGGTTTATTAATTATTACAGAATGTCTCTTTGGTGTTTCCCACTGCCTTCCCTTTTCTCAACCATGAATCCCATATCCCTGCCTCCTTCCCACTTTCAGTCCACAACAGAGACCCATGTCAGAATCAGGTTTATCACCACTCACATATGTAATGAAATTTGTTTTTTATGTGGCAGCAGAGTACAGTGCAATACATAAAATTACCAAGTATTACGCAAAAGTCTCTCTCTCTCTCTTGCATAGTACTGTAAATTATTTTTCTTTCTTATTTGAATGACTATATTATTTCAAACATGTGATTAAAATTGTGAATAAGTATATGCCCAGACAAAAAAATTCAGCCCATGATTTCCTCAAATTGTTTTTAACAGTAAAGCCACATCAGCTATTTATCTCCACGAACAAACAGTCTCACAGTTCCTGTGTTATTTTACACATTTCACATAAACTCCAGTAGTTACAATTACTGGTGCATTCATTATGTGCTGTGTAGTATGACATAGACAGCCATATCCTATCCATGATAATGATTATTCTTGGCAAAATTTTCCACAATGGTTTGCCATTGTCTTCTCCTGGGCAGTGTCTTTACAAGATGGGAGACCCCAGCCATTATCAATACTCTTCAGAGATTGTCAGCCTGGCCTCAGTGGTCATAAGGAGCTGGTGGTGGTGGACCTGAGCAGGGCTCAGGCACCGGTGACCCCTGTTTCCATCCAAGGGGTCAGTGTGGACACAGTGGAGGATTACAAATACCTGGGAATACAAATTGACAATAAACTGGACTGGTCAAAGAACACTGAGGCTGTCTACAAGAAGGGTCAGAGCCCTCTCTATTTCCTGAGGGGACTGAGGTCCTTTAACATCTGCCGGACGATGCTGAGGATGTTCTACAAGTCTGTGGTGGCCAGTGCAATCATGTTTGCTGTTGTGTGCTGGGGAAGCAGGCTGAGGGTAGCAGACACCAACAGAATCAACAAACTCATTCGTAAGGCCAGTGATGCTGTGGGGGTGGAACTGGACTCTCTGACGGCGGTGTTTGAAAAGAGAATGCTGTCCAAGTTGCATGCCATCTTGGACAATGACTCCCATCCACTCCATAATGTACTGGTTAGGTACAGGAGTACATTCAGCCAGAGGCTCATTCCACCGAGATGCAACACTGAGCATCATAGGAAGTCATTCCTGCCTGTGGTCATCAAACTTCACAACTCCTCCCTCGGAGTGTCAGACACCCTGAGCCAATCGGCTGGTCCTGGACCTTATTTCCACTTGGTATGATTAACTTACTATTATTTAATTATTTATGGTTTTATATTGCTACATGTCTTCACTATTCTTGGTTGGTGCGGCTGTAACAAAACCCAATTTCCCTCGGGATCAATAAAGTATGTCTGTCTGTCTGTCTAACGAGGACTTGTGATGTGCACCAGCTGCTCGTACGACCATCCACCATCTGCTTCCGTGGTTTCACATGATCCTGACTGAGGTGGGGGGGGGTGGCTAAGCAGGGGCTACAGCTTGCCCAAATGTGACCTGCAGGCCAGTGGAGGGAAGGAGCACCTTACACCTCCTTTGGTGGAGACCTGCTTCCACCCCACCACATGTTACACCAGGTTTCTCAAAAAGCTGTTGTTTTAATGACAAGAATGATCTTTACTGCTAATTTTCACAGAAAGGTCACAGCTTTTGTGTTTAACCTGGCTTCCAAGGAATTAGGATCTTCCAGCATAGTTGGGGGCAGTTGATTGCTGGAGGTCACTCGGTTAGATTTAAAAGCCACTCTGCCAGCATTCATGAAATTTATATCACCAAATTGCCAGAGTGATAAACCACTAGGAATTATGGAATATACCTGCACATTTCTGATCTAATGTATCAGTCTGAAAGCAGGAGAGGGTTATTCAGACGGTGAATGAATGCCTTGGATATGAGTTTCTGAACCATATAAAAGAGTCAAAGCAGTAACATGCCCCATCACGGAACCGTTCTCACAACCAATGGACTCATTTTCAAAGACACCTCCTCTAATGTTCTGGATATTTATTGCTTACTTACTTAATATTATTTTTTTTTACTTTTTTATTTGCATAGTTTGTTGTCTTTTACACATTAGCCATTTGTCCATCCTGTTGGATGTGGCCTTTCATTGACTCTATTGCGTGGCTTGGACTTACTGTTTATGCCCACAAGAAAATGAATCTTAGGGTTGCGTATGGTGACATATATAAATTTGGATAATAATTTGACTTTGAAGTTTGAACTTTGCTTTAACAGGATTACACTGTCGGATTTATTGCTGCAGATAAATGTGTGTGACTAACAGAAAGCCCTTACAGTGCTTTTGTTACAGGACATAAAACTGGGCTAAAAGTCAACTACTCCACCGCAGAATTAAATAAGAAATTTTTTGCTGATGACCAATAGAAATTCTGTTTAGAGAAATTTCTGAGCTTGCACTAATCTTACCCTAAAAAATTCTTTAATTCCTCTCTTCATTCCTGCTAACACTATCCAGATTCTAGCATTCACCTACATATAGGGTAGGGGCATTTACAATAGCCAATTAAGCAACTGATCTGCATGCCTTTGGCAAACCAGAGTACCTGAAGGAATCCCAGGCAATTACAAGGACAATGAGAAGACTCCATTCAAACAGCATGAGAAATAAGAGCAGCGATGGGGGTCACTGAGCTGTAATGCAATCATGTTACGAGCTGTGTCACTGCATTTTGAATTTTGGATCACGCATTAGCGGGCATATGTGGTACATGTGAGCATATAAATATATGAACCACATTTCATTTGGGGTGGACTATTTCCAAGCAACAGACCGGGATTTCCTTACAGAGATTCTCTTTAACTCAGGCAACTGCAGAGACAGCTGCATTATTAAAACCTTTCTCTATATTTCAGAATATTCCAAGTGAATAGCCCCGGCTTCAGAGGTGCATCACTCAGGGGTTGATATCAAATAGAGTAATGAGTCATAGTAAAGAACAGAAGCCCATCTTGTCCATGCTGAACCATTTAAATTACATACTCCCATCGACCTGCACTGCAACCATAGCCCTCCATATTGTATCATCATCATGCGCCACATCATATGACATAATCATTATGTGCCATGTCACAAGGGTGATCATGGTCTGATGCACCATCAATAACTCTCTCTGAGACGTAAAGGCGAGATATTCGCTTTTATTTACTGGAAGAAGGAACAAGCAGTGGTTGACCACCATACTACATCCTGGAGACTGAGAGGCCGGGCTCAGGCCTCAATCGCCTTTATACCGGGGTCAGTGGGAGGAACCACAGGAGCAGTCAGCGGGGGGCGTGTCCAGATGTAGTTCGCCACATGGTCCCATGACCATGGCAAATTTTCTTGGCAAGTTTTTCTGCGGAAGTGGCTTGCCATTGCTGCCTTCTGAGCAGTTTCCTTACAGGACGGGTGACCCCAGCAATGATCACCGCTTTTCAGAGATTGTCTGCCTGGTCGCATAACCAGGGCTTGTGATATGCACCAGTTGCTCATATGACCATCTGCTCCCATGGCTTTACATGACCCTGATTGGGGTGGGGGTGGGGGTGGGGCCTAAGCAGGTGCCACACCTTGCCCAAGGGTGATCCACAGGTTAGCAGAGGGTAGGAGCGCCTTACACCTCTTTTGGTGGAGACATATCTCCACCCCACTGCCCATAGTAGCTATGTAAAAAATGCACAATACAAAGTATCTGACCAAGTTTCTGAACCGTGAAAGTCAACCTGTAAATGATAGTAGTGGGCATCAGCTTCATAAAAAAATTTACCCTTTCATTGGTCTGAGTGTCTGGATTGAAAATCACTCATTTTCCCTCAAAATATTCACAAAATGTATAGGTTTTAAAAGCCATCACAGTGTTTTATAACACTCCATCGATGGAACTGAAAGATATGCAGATTATCCACAAACTACATTGTAGATCTGAAATAATTCTTGGTACATTAAAGCAATATGCAAGCAAAGGTCAAATGGAAAAGAACCAACATCTTCTCTCCTGGAGCTGTATCCTGACCTTATCTAAATTCTCCAACCCATGCGGCATTGGTTCTGCCATATCCTTATCCCCAAATTCTTTGGATTATTTTACTTCCCCAAGCAATTGGACGTACACATTCAACAATGTTTTGCTTGAAGTGCCTGTACTTCCATTCTGACCTTTGCACTCTATAATTGACCTAGTATAGGCTTGGCAGGATACAATTTCTGATTTGTAAATGCTGGAAAAAAAAAGTTAATTTTACCTTGCAGTCAGACACAAATAAAAAAACAAATCCTCGTCATCACTAGTTAGAATTCAGTCAAAAATCAGTAACCAGGCAGGTTTTTAAAAGTGCAGCCAACATTCCAAGGAAGCAGGACTTTACATTTTTCAACTTTTGCCCTTACAAATGCAAAATAAATAAATACACACAAAGATATGTTATCAACTTATGCATATTTATTTTCTATTATCATCTGTCAAAGCCTATACTTTTATTGTTAACACCAGAAAGTCTGCAGATGCTGAAAATCCAAAGCAACACACATAAAATGATGGAGGAACTCAGCAGGTCAGGCAGCATCTATGGAAATGATGAAGCAGTGGATGTTTTCTGGCTGATACCCTCCTCCTGGACTGGAAAGGAAGGGGGAAGACACCAGGATAAAAAGGCGAGGGGGAGGGGAAGAAGGGTAGCTAGAACTCAATTGGTGATGCTAACTGGGTGGGAAAGGTCAAAGGCTGGAGAAGAAAGAACCTGATAGGAGACGAGAGTGGAGCGTAGGAGGAGGAGACCCAGGGAGAAGTGATAGGCAGGTGAGAAGAGGTAAAAGGCCGAAGTGGGAAACTGAAGATGAAGGAAAGGAGAGGGGAAAAATTTTATTGGAATGAGAAATCGATATTCATGCAATCTAGTTGGAGGCTAATGTTAAGCTTTGATAAAATTCTGTGGCCCCCAAAACACCTAATTTTCTGCAAAATTAAAATTGAAATAATTGCCTAAAAATAAATGCTTAAAATAAATCGCCTAAAAATATTACAATGAATAATATTTGAATTCTGCTGAAAGGAGTCTTTTATAATGTGTCTATATTCTCAGCAAAATACATACAGATAGTTGGTCAATGACATGGCATTCTATGCAGTGTTATCCACTAGGAAACTTTCTACTCCTTCTAGACTTTAAACCACACGATGCCGCCACAAATGACTAGTCCTGGCTATTTAATTCCATTAGAATATCAGTGAAATCCTTACTTGAAAGGTCTCCTGATTTTGCTTGTAATCGGCGAATGTGAGATATCTGACGTCCGCCATCCATGGCTTCCAGGTAGTTTCCAGTTTCTGTAACAAAAAGCGACGGTCGAAGTTTTGGTAATGAAAAATACAATCTTTCTCAGAACTGCTGCTTCCATGGAGTTCTAGATAATGCTTGGTCATGAAAAATACGGTTTTTTGCAAAAGTGCTGCTTTCATGGAGTTCCAGCTAAAGTTTTACAAAACATGAGATGTCACTGCAAATATTAAGGAGGTAACAATTTTCAGAGAAGCTCGATGTTAGTGTCATCCAGTCAATTTGTGATAAATTCATTGACTTTGTTGCAAACCATTTTAATTCTGTAACTAATTGCTCCTGCCTTGTGGTGAATGAAGAGAAAGAGAAAAAGTCCTTCGGAGGCAAGTTGGCTTGAGTCGCAATGATGTATTTAGTGAAGGGATGATATTCCGGGTGTATTGTCCACAGAAAATCAATGCCATTGACCAGACAGTGCACAGTGTGCCCATCTCAAACAGGGCATTCTGAAGCTTGAAAACCTTAATCAGGACCTAACACTTACTTATGGACGCCACTGCAAATCCAGCAAAAATTACGACTTTCAGCTTATACTCAGAGTTGCTTCCTGTTATGCCGCTGGCGCTTAGGGCAGCTGTTTATGCTGTTCCTGTAATGATTTTGTTTGACCAGTCAGGGTTGTTAGCCCTGAGCTGAACCCTCAAACCTGCAGGACTAGTGGACCACTCTTAGCCTGGCCTCTACCCTTTGACCTATTTGACCAAGGGTCAAAGCACAAGGCCCCGACTCCAGCCAACATAGCTGTCCAGGTCATTGAGGCATGCAAGTCACTAGCCCCTACGACAAGGTTGAGGTCCTCTTGAAGGCTGCACTCAATGAGTGGTCCTTAATTTGACCACTGTAAACTGCAAAATGATAGGTAATTACTTTTATATGCACACTACAATGGACCCAGGATGAACCTCATAATGGTGCTAAAGGTTTGCCTTAAACTCATTATCTGCTCCTTTTGCTGCCCTCTTTCATCCATAGCAACACCAGGCTGGCCTTGTTGCCCAAGATGGTTCATTTTCCCAGTGCCTCATGTGGTGAAGAATATTGGGATCTCAGAATAGTGTCCACAGCTCTCTTTCAAAATCAGCTTTGAGATCCTATTTCAAAGCAGGCCCCAGACTAATGTCTGCATGTGTGTGTAACAGGCAGGAGAGGAAGCCAAGATCACAGAGAGGTTAACAGGGACACAAGGAAATCTGCAGATGCTGGAAATTAAAGCAACATACACAAAATGCTGGTGGAACACAGCAGGCCAGGCAGCATCTATAGGGAGAAGCACTGTTGACGTTTCAGGCCCAGACCCTTTGTCAGGACAGAGCATCTTTAACCAGAAAAATTGTTTCTTTGCTAATGTAGACAAGGATGATAAAGTACACAAGTTGTGTTTCATGTTTAAAATATTGGACATAAATAAGTCCTAACTTCATTATTTTTAAAGTTGATGGTTGCAGGCGAAATGCTGAAGTTACAAACTTTGTTAAATACTAGTTACAATGGAGAGTAAAACCATGCAGAGTATAAAACCAGCTCTGCACCTAACCAACTTTGTCAGTTGCTTGATGAGAGAGCTATGTTAAAATGATCCCACAGGCAGATAAAATAATTCTTGCTTCATTCTGAAATCATCGCAATTGTTGTCAGAGTAATAATTGCATCTATGTGACATTGCAGACTGCTAAAATAGATTTTCTTCTCAAAAGTGAGACATAAACATGTCAAGATTGAAATACCAGACATAAATACCTTTCATCTGACTCACAAATAAGTAAAACCTGATACTATTAGGATTTTTTTTTGGATAAAGTTGAAGAGGTAGTTTCTAAGAATTTCCCCTTCTAAGCTCTAGGCTTCGTCAGGAGCCAGAAGTGCCCTCAGCAAATCAGCTTTCAAGAGAACACCAGTTGCGTATCGTAAAACATCTGTCACCTATAAAAATGCACAGGAACTTGTCATGGCTATCAGCAGGCATCACCCTTACATTTTGCCTAAATTTGTCCTTCACAACACAAGAGAAACACCATCATCAGCAGTTGAAGCAGCAGGGAGCATCTGCTACAGGGCTTGGAAGTCAATCAAGAGCTGTACGTTGAAAGTGTAGGTAATGGGATATGCACTCATCCAGGACTTTTGACAGATACACCAGGGGCACTTTATAGCATCTTAAGACCAGTGCACAGAATGAATTATATATTATTATTAAATGCATTATTAAGCTCTCCATCATTGACTTTGTTATACAAGTTCCCCAATCTTGAGAACAGTGCACTGTCAACATGCATGTTCATTGATGGTTGCTGATAACTCAGGAGACCTGAACATTATTTCATTTACCAGTTAGGATTATCTGTGTAACTGCCATGTAGAAAATGATATAATTGTGATGAGACTATTTGTTTGTGTACTTAATCTCAAAAGAGGTTAAAACATGCAATTCTTCTGAATCAATCGATAATCTGTTCAAGGCCATCAGAAGAGTTAAAATAGAAAAAACATGGGCTCAGGCAGAGAGGAAAAAGTGCACAGATTTGATCCAACAAATGATGAATAGATTTCTTCAATTGCAATCCTTCGCTCATCAGGAATGGCTGTCTCCCAATGTATACCTTATACAGGGCTCTGAAAATGCATCAGCTGGGGATTTGCATACATAGTTCATCTTAGAGATTCATTACAACTGGGGTGGTTGGTCATTGATTGTCAGTCCAGTCCACCACTGGCCATTCATTGTCAAACTAGACCACGATTGGCCATTGATTGTCAGTCTAGTCCACCACTTTGCCATTGATTGTCAGTCTAGTCCACCACTTAGTCATTGATTGTCAGTCTAGACCACCACTGGCCATTGATTGTCAGGCTAGTCCACTGTGTAGAGATGTATTTCCAACTGGGATGGTTGGTCATTGATTGCCAGTTTAGTCCACCACTTGTTTCATCCATTCCTGATTATCCACTTCCTTTTCAGATTCTATTTCAGATTTAGTTTATTGTCATTTAGAAACCACAAATGCAATGCAGTTAAAAAATGAGACAACGTTCCTCCAGAATGATATCACAAAAGCATATGACAAAACAGACTACACCAGAAACATTTGGCAATCCCCAATCCAGGTTCCGGAGAGGCTGCTGCGTATTAATATCATGCTACCGTCTTAGCGCGTTTCCTGGAAAGGAGCTCCAAATCCACCAGACAAACAAGACCAAAAACTAAAGCTACAAGACCTGCACAAAACCACATAGTTACAACAGTGCGTACAATAGCATAATTGATAAAAAAAACAGACCATGGGCACGGTAAAAATAGTCCAAAGATGTTAAAGGACTATAAGTTCAAAAGAAATCACCACACAGTTTCCACAAGTCCTCAGGGTCCCAACAGACTCGCCATCCCACGCTGGCGCGAGAAGGGAATATCCCCGCTATGGACTTCCACAGCACCGCCCGACTCAGCCTCACAGACTCAGCACACAATGAAAGCTCCGTCGAACCCAAGCCTCGCAGACGCATCACACACCGAAAGCGACCCGACTGCAGCGGGCTCCAAGTCCGTCGAACCTCCGAGCCTCCGACCATCCCCTCTGGCACAGCTTCTCCGAGCACCATCCTCTGCCAAGCGTATTAAGATGGCCCCGCCAACGGCCATCGGCAACGCGACCCCGAGGACTGGGGGCCTGTTCTTCCCAGCAGAGTCCCGGACCTCACAGCAGCAGCAGCAATGAAGAAGGTCTTCCTGGAGATTTCCTGATGTTCCTCCATGCTCCCACGTCCGTTTTCAATCGATTATGATTGCGCATGGCACCCCGCTTCACAAATAACTGATAATCAGCTCTGGAGTGGCTGCTGCAAGCTGCGTCGCGCTGCCATCTTGGATTTTGTCATCCAACTCAAACACTCAGGTGGTTCTGAGTGATACTACTCTCTGAGTTGACGTTGATGTTGTATTTCTCCACAATTATTTTGAGGCTGTCCTGAAATTCAGAGGTAAATGTGTAGGATGGTTAAGTTGGGTGAAGTGGTAGCATGGACACCTGAGTGTTTAGGACTGGCGGGCAGCAATGAAAAGACCTTGAGGAGGTGTGTTAGATACGTGGGTTAAAACCAAAGGAAAAATGGCTGGTGGCACTTAGCACTTCACTGCAAAGATGTTTATTAGTTGTGTCAAAAATTCAAACATATAAAAATTAGTAAAAATAGTGAAAAGAAAACTACCAGTATTTACAAAAAAAATCTACCAGAAATCACAATAGTAGCCTCATTCTGGTCCAGTATTAACTCCTGGCATCCCTGGTCTCTCTCTTCCACTGAGAGCAATGAGCCCCATTTATTAGGCACCAGGACATCCCATCATAAAGTTCACTTAAGACGACACACGAATTAGAATATTATGCACCCCACATGTGGTTACAATCATATTACAAAATAAACAAAAGTATCTACATTAATTACAGTATACAAATATATACACATCCCCACACTAAAGAAATGGAATATTCTGCTGTGTACAGCAGGAAAGGCACCATAAAGCCAAAACAAGCTCAGTTTAGGGCCCATTATGAGAATATACCAGGGGAAGACATTGGAGTGCACATTCTCAGTGAAACGACATCAGAATGACCAGGCAATGTTTGTGCGTGAGTGAATGCGTGTGTAGGGAGTGTGTTTACCAAGCGCTCCCCAGCACAAGGTGGTAGTGGCAGGGGGAGGTATAAAGAATGAAGGAATGGGGAGAGGAGAGGGAGATGGGCGAATAAAGAAAAAGTGAAAAGAAAGTACAAGAAGAAGTGAAAAAATGAGAGGGGGAAAACTGGAGTAAAGAATAAGGAGAATATGGGAGAAAGAAAAATAGAAAAAGACAAAGGAAGAATTGGTAAGGCTGAATTTGGAGTATTGTGTACAGTTCTGGTCACCGAATTATGGGAAAGATATCAACAAAATAGAGAGAGTACAGAGAAGATTTACTAGAATGTTACCTGGGTTTCAGCACCTAAGTTACAGGGAAAGGCTGAACAAGTTAGGTCTTTATTCTTTGGAGTGTAGAAGGTTGAGGGGGGACTTGATAGAGGTATTTAAAATAATGAGGGGGATAGATCGAGTTGATGTGGATAGGCTTTTTCCATTGAGAGTAGGGGAGATTCAAACAAGAGGACATGATTTGAGAGTTAGGGGGCAAAAGTTTAAGGGTAACATGAGGGGAAATTTCTTTACTCAGAGAGTGGTAGCTGTGTGGAATGAGCTTCCAGTAGAAGTGGTAGAGGCAGGTTCAGTATTGTCATTTAAAGTAAAATTGGACAGGTATATGGATAGGAAAGGAATGGAGGGTTATGGGCTGAGTGCGGGCCAGTGGGACTAGGTGAGTGTAAGCGTTGGCACGGACTAGGAGGGCCGAGATGGCCAGTTTCCGTGCTGTAATTGTTATATGGTTATATGGTTAAAAATAGAAGAAAGAAATCAAATCAGCTAGCATCTTGCTTCCATTACATACATTGTATCCGAGCAAAAGGGGAGTGTTGAACTGATCTTTGAGCAAAGAAAGCCAGATAAAGTTACTTAGAAGACTTGGGTAAAGGATCAAAATTGGAAGCTTGGAAGGGAAAGCACTGAACAACAGTATATTTGTCCTGCCTCAATGAGCTGCGTTTGGATCTGCACTTCCCTGTGTAGAGGGCCACTGATTCACTGAGCAGGGGACCAGTCACTCTTTCTCATCAATATTCACCTTCTAATTGCTTGTTACACAGCCAGACTTCCCCAGCAGTCTTCAGAGCCAAGAAATGGGAGTCAGGGATTGAAAACTAAATTAAAAATATTCATTAGGGGGAGATGCAGCAGAAGTTATATTTGAAGGCTGCCATGAGGCAAAACTAAATTAAACGGGAACTTGCCAAAAAAAAAAATCAATTCAGAATTTTTCTAAAAGACAAAGTAAAAAGCAACTCTTGCAAGTTAGGTGTTTGAACCTAAAAGCCTTATAAGCCAAACTTAAATAACCACAGCGACAGGAGCACATCTGCAGTTTATATTTAGTCTAAACGAGGCACCCAGCTGTGTGTTAAATGTCTGTGAACCTTCAGGTACCATTTCTGCGTGGAACCATGATCGAAACCAAATGGAGCGATTGTAAACTCAGCGATTGCTGAGTTCACGGCTAACTAACCAAAGAAAACCTCTGTGCAATTTGAACTACATCCTAATTGTGATCCTGTGCAGATAAGTCATTACTGCTCCAGGCTTCATCACCCAATGGTTACACCTGACAACCAATGCAATTAATTATTTTATGCCTCAATATTTGCATCAATTATACACACCTGACAATGCTTTAAATCAACCAAGGCAACAATCAATAATAATTAAATTCATTGAAGCAACTCTGTGCTGTATGAGTCCTGATGAAGGGACTTGGCCTGAAATGCTGACTGTTTATTCATTTCCATAGATACTGCCTGACCTGCTGAGTTCCTCCAGCATTGTGTCTCTATTGCTTTGGACTTCCAGCACCTGCAGACTTTCTAGTTTTTATGATTGTGCTGGAATGTGTTAATTTAAGATAAGGATTGAATACATAGTAAGTTCCTCCAAGAGGATCACAACCTTGTTGTCATGGTATGGAGGCTTGCGTGCCTCAATGACTGGAGAGTTACGTTGGCTGGAGTCAGGGCCTTGTGCTTTGGCTCTTGGTAGGGTCACCCATGCCAGACAGGTCAAAGGGTAGAGGACAGACTAAGAGTGGTCCAGAAGTCCTCCAGGTTTGGGAGTTCAGCTTAGGGCTAACAACCCTGACTGGTAAAACAAAATTATTACAGAAACAGTAATAAAGAATCTTCTACATCTGAGTGTGACGGTGTTCCTGAGTCTCCACCTGGGATTTGCATGACTGACAGTAGTGAAAACCGAGAGAAAGCTACTGACATGATGAAGGAAGCCCTGAACATTGCCAGAGATGGAGGACCTTCATTGCTGCCCTAAATGCCTGCGGTGTAACAGGCATTAAAGTACGTACATGGTAAGTTATCGAACGGCGGGATCAGGCTCAGCATGATGACACAGTTAAAAGAACAGTGCACAATACCAGCTCCGCAGTGCTCATCCTGTACAATTGCTTGGAATTCATTAGTGCTGATTACATTTTGGGAACCAGGCGAGTGCTCATTCATTACAGCAGGGGATCTCAACCCTTTTTTGTGCCACGGCCCCCTACAACTAACTGGGGGGGGGGGTCCTGGAACCCAGGTTGGAAACCTCTGCATTGCAGTAATGTTAGTGAAAAGGAAAAGCTCCAGCCATCAAGCAAGTTGCTGACGACACCAGACTTGCACTGCAGACACATGCTCAACGTGATCTTTGTGGAGGCAGGCCCACAGCAGACAGGAATAATCCAGTCCTCCTGTTCTCCAGTGATACATTATTTCCCCCCCAAGGCTCAAGGGAGTTTTGGCAAAATAAATCAGCTTTAGTTGGTGGGATGATGTACTTGCACTGATGCGGTCAGTTTGTCTCTTCTGCTGGTAAAATGGCTCAAAATCGGGCAATTTTAGTGCTATAACTCAGTGAACATATATACTGCTAAATTTAAAAAAACTATTCAGTCTGGTCGCCCCACTATGGGAAGGCTCTTGAGGCTTTGGAGAGGGGGCAGAAGAGGTTTACCAGGATGCTGCCCGGTTTTGGGGGCACGTGGTATCATGAGAGGTTGGATAAACTTGGGTTGTTTTCTCTGGAGCGGCAGAGGCTGAGGGGGGATCTGAGAGGGGTTTATATGATTATGAAATGCATAGACAGGGAGTATAAATTTCCAAGGGTTGAAATATCATACAGAATACATTGGAGGTGAGAGGGGGTAGGTTCAAAAGGGATGTGAGGGGTAAGTTTTTTACTCTGAGAGATGGCTGGAATTCACCGCCCGGTATGGTGGGAGAGGCAAATACATTAGAGGGTTCTAAGAGACATTTAGACAGACACATGGATGTAAGGAAGATGGTGGGATATGGACATGGTGTAGATAGGAGAGATTAGTTTTTGATCTGCATTTCAGCAGGTCCAGCACAATATTGTGGGCTCAAGGCCTGTGCTGGACTGTTCGCGGTTTGCTGAAGCTCGCTCATTGGTATTCAGCACCAGCTTCTGTGAATGCCTGCAATGCCACTCATCGTGCATGGTGCCAAAAAATAATGATTCACTTTTGGTGGATTGAAGTTTCTGCACTGATAATTCAATCTCCAGAGACAAATGGCATGCCAGTAAAACAGTGTGATATTTCTCAACATTCTTGAATTAGGACCAACAGGACTTGGGCTTTAAGTAATTCTCATTACACAGGCAATATCAGATTCATCATCGACCATGCAATTAAAAGATCTTGAATCTTTTTTCCACTCTCCTGAGTGACAGTGTATTAAAGTAAGGACAAAAACCTTCATACAGGTTTTGTTCATTCAGATCTCTCCATTAGATGTTTGAACTAAATATAAATTAAAAGTGCAAATCACTCAATTTCAGCCCATTTTGGCCAAAACTATGCTGAAGTTTGCAGTTTTTCCATTTACAATAACAGGTAATAAGATTAAATTTTTATCTGTAAAATTTAAAACAAACACCGTAAGTGTATTCATAAATATATACACCATTCAGTTCTGCCAAAGGGTTTCGAACCGAATTGTCAACAGTACTCTTTTCCATAGATGCTGCCTGACCTGCTGAGTTCTTCCAGCATTTTGTATGTGCTGCCTGACCATAAATGTGTTTGTGCTATTCCCTGGTTTGTGTGAACTTGAAATCAACCAAAAGAACCAAATCTTGGTTAGGATTAGCTATATGTGACAGCATTAAGGCCCTGGAAAGAACACAACATAGATTTACAGGAAATGATGCCAGGGCAAGGGGTTTGTCTTAACAAAGAATTTGGAGGAATTAAGATTGTCCTCCCTGAAGCATAAAGGATTAAAGGAATAATTAGAGGAGATTATAAATGGTTCAGAATTATATTTTACTGCCTGTTATGCCACCGGTGCTTTGGGTAGCAATGAAGTTTCTCCAACTCTGTCTGTCCTTGGCAGTCTTCTCCATTGTGCCCCAGGTGTGGTTCAGGGTCCTCACTCTCAGCCTCAATGGTAAGACATCGAGTTGTTCAGAAAGACTGAAAAAGGAGGAATTGTTCTTAATGGGGAAAGCAGAAGGAAGAAAAACTGAAAGTGATTAGCAATAGAATTAGATAAAACATTTCCTTCAGTAGGCTGCTGCGCTCCGGATTGCGATGCCCAGAAGGGTGGTAAACACTAATTCAATAATAACTTTGAAAATAGTTTCTTTAATTGCTGAAGGGAAATAGTTTTACAGGGCTCGGGGGGAGCAGGCAAGTTGATCTAATGGGATAATCCTATTAAAGAACCGATGAAGTGAAATGGGAATGCATAAGCCTCTTCATGCACTGTATTATTCCACGTTTACATCACCATGCTGTGTATAATGTAGGTAATCATGGACTTGTGACCATGATTGTTCCTGGCAAATTTTCCTACAGAAGTGGTTTGCCACTGCCTTCTTCTGGGCTGTGTCTTTAAGAGACGGGTGACCCCAGCCATTATCAATACTCTTCAGAGATTGTCAGCCTGGCCTCAGTGGTCGCATAACCAGGACTTGTGATCTGCACCAGGTGCTCATATGACTATCCACCTCCTGCTCCCATGGCTTCATATGACCCTGATCGGGGTGGTGGGGGGTATAAGCAGGTGCTACACCTTGTCCAAGGGTGACCTGCAGGCTAGCAGAGGGAAGGTGACCCTTACACCTCTTCTGGCAGAAATGTATCTCCACTCACCCTCCCACCCTCCTACCTTTCTGTAGGACAGACTATAAAAAGCAAGAACTTCGACCGTGACATTCACAAGACATCATTGGACACTCTGCTGAATTGAACATTGTGGCGTTAACTATTGTTATACTGCAAGTTTTGAGTTGTCAGAACATACTTCCTCAGTCCAGCAAGTTTGAAAATCAACATTTTTGATCTTTACCAGTTCTTAAAGGACGTAGTACAATAGAATGAACTCTCTTGGCTAGAGGAGTGCACTGCTACTGAATGGATGCACGTTGCAATGATGGGATGGGAGGGCAGTCACAAGAGATCAGGAGGACTTGATAAGCTGCTGACAGTAGGAAAGGGCTGTGGAAACACCTTCTCCATCCCATAGCTCGCTGATCCCTCAACCATGTTAGGGAACACTCTGGTGTTAGGGTATATTACAAATATTAATTTCAGCAGCAACCAATCTTCCAACATGAACATGGATTGTAGGTTGAATGCATTCCTGAACAATAGTATTGTATAGTATAGGGCTGTGGACTGGAGTTGATTGCAAACCAGACAATGCTGATTAACGTTCATTTTGGGTGGCTGGAGTGTGGTTACAATGAAGGAGGTATGTGAAAACTATATGTAACTTAAAGGAAGTCTTGCAGATACATTGTAACTATAGAATTGTCCCACTGTTACCTTTGATCTTTAGCATATAAAAATGTCATGTAATATTGGGTCAGGAGGCCTCTTCCTCTCAGAGTGTCTCATTAAGATGGTTGCAGCTCGTTTTTGTTGAATAAAATATTTCCAGATCCACTAGCTTCAGTATCTTTTCAAAGACTTTGTTCATGTCACAATGCTTCAATCAGGAATCCTGACAGGAGTTTGCTATGGAAGATATTATGAGCATATAAGTTTGATCTCTAAACACTCGCAGTACTTTCAAATTCCTATGGCCACTGTGCGAGCAGATCCAGAATGAAGGAGGAGTAGATGAAGCCTCCTCTCTTAGTGTACAGAATCTGAGAGACCTTAGCTTTGGGGATGCAGCAAAAATTTGACAGCTAGCAGAAATCAGCATTAGCAGCCTAGAAGCTGTGAGTAACCATCATCCCCTTAGCGAAAGCAGTCAAGCATATACGTGAGATTACGTTGTGAATCAGGACATTATAGACATCAGCAAAGATGAGGAGTACATTTTACATGCTGGTCCTGTAAACCTTGTAGCCAACAGATACAGGTGGGTTAACAAAATCTGATGATCTTATGGAGAAAAATAACTGCTTTCTTCAGTTCAGCAAGTTTGAAAATCAACAATTCAGGAATAGCTTCTGCCCCCCTGCCATCAGATCTCTGATTGAAACTTGAACTCATGAACATTACCTCACTCCTTTTTTGCACTACACTTTAAATATACTATTTTCTGATTTATATATACTGTAATTAACTACTTTTATTATTATGTTTTGCATTGTACTGATGCCAAAAAGCAACAAATTTCATGACATAAGCTGGTGTTGGTAAACCTGTTTCCATTCTTAAAAAAATTACTATTCAAATCATTTGGTCTAGTTTTATATTGGGAAAAATGTTTTAGGATGAATGAAATTCCCTCCAGAAACAATGGGAAGATGGATTTTCTGATGGACATGGGTACATTTGTTCTATCCTGAGTTAAGCTGATTCTCACAACACTGGTTTTACATTGCATTAATGCATTGCCAACTCCATATCTCCAGTTCCTGAGACTCACACCACCAGGTTCAAGAACAGTTACTACCCCTCAACCATCAGGTTCTTGAATGAAAGAGGATAACTTCACTCACTCGCCCCATCATTGGAATGTTCCTACAACCAATGATCTCACTTTATCTTCTTATCTCATGTCCTTGTTATTTATTTATGTTTGCATTTGCACAGTTTGCTGCCTTCTACACTCTACTTTTGCCATTGATCCTGTTACAGTTACCATGCTGTAGATTTGCTGAGTGTGCCCGCAGGAAAATGAATCTCAGGGTTGTCTGTGGTGACATATACTCCACGTACTCTGATAACAACGATTACTTTGGTTGTCACTCTGTTGAACCCACCAGATAACATTTTCTTGCCTTGCTAACCCCATCCATTAACCTTTCTAATCGTTCGTCTGGACGCCTTCCTTAAAGTTCACCTCTTTCGTTTTGGGTCAGGCTTAACTCATTTTTGTGATGACCACCGTGAAGTTGCTTTTCTAGCTTAGAGGTGACATGATAGAGCAAGTTGTTATGAAGGATAGCAGTCACAATCTGCACATTCATATTTCAGTACGAGGCAGAAGAGGAGGATACTCAGTGAGAGGAACTTTTATTCCTGCAAATTGTGACAGTATCTTGGGTATTCCGTCATATTTTAAGTCAAGTCACTATTTATTGTCAGTTTGACCATAACTGCCGATACAATGCATAGTAAAAATGAGACAACATTTTTCAGGACCGTGGTGCTACGTAAAACAATACAAAATCTACACTGAACTAAGTAAAAACAACACAGAAAAAACTACACCAGACTACAGACCTACCCAGGACTGCATAAAGTGCACAAAACAGCGCAGGAATTACAATAAATAATAAACAAGGCAATAAGTTTGTGTCAGTTCAGACTGGGTATTGAGGAGTCTGATAGCTTGGGGGAAGAAACTGTTACATTGTCTGGTCGTGAGAGCCCGAATGCTTCGGTGCTTTTTCCTAGACGGCAGGAGGAAGAAGAATTTGGTTGAGGGGTGAGTGGGGTCCTTCATAATGCTGTTTGCTTTGCGGATACAGCGTGTAGTGTAAATGTCTGTAATGGCGGGTAGAGAGACCCCGATGATCTTCAATGAAAAGGAACTGTCTTCAGGGCTTCCCACACTTTTTCATGCCATGGACCCCTACCAGTAACTGAGGGGTCCGTACACCCCAGTTTGGAAACTCCTGTAAATACTCTAAGATTTGAAAGATAGATCACAAAATCTGAACATAAAGTCAAAAGAGGGTTCCTAAAACTTCAGATTCAGAAGAGAGAAGGACCTAGTCCCAATGTCCATTGTTGTTGGCATCCCACCAGGAATAGATGCATTTTTTTTCCATCATTTTCCTGGTGAAACAGTCCAGGGAGAGCAGACATTTGATATATGAAACAAATTGGCATGTTGTTCAAAGTAACTTTTTTTTCCCTCCTCATAAAAGAAACTTCCAGTGGGCATACAATATTCTTTCAAGAGTCTTTTGAGGTTTTCTATAAAGGATTTTGTGGCTTTTTTTTTAATAAGTTGCATGAAGGATTTTGACTGAATGGAAATCTACTTTCACCATTATAGTGTTGATTAAATCACGGAAGACAAACTCAAAGCAGATTAACTTTGAAGGATTTTGTTACATATGTAACAATGAAATAGAAAACGAATATAAAATATAAAAGCCTCTTCAGAATTTACGTACCTGAAGAATTTTAATTTTCTCAGCCATGCTCATTCATGTAGCTTGACACTACCTGAACTCTCCGTTCCTTTAACCTTTCACACCTACAACCATCTCCTTCTCCCAATCTCAGTTCAACTGATTTAAAATTCTGTTTCAACCCCCTTCTGCCTCCCTGTTTTTACAATCTTAAGTGCAATCCATCACTTTGACCAGTTGTTTGAATAATTTTCCTCATAATTTTCTTTTACTCTCTCTTCTTTGAAGTATTTGGGGGCAATTAAAGGGATGGGCAGATGATGTAAGATTTAAGTAACTTTTATGGCCGTACAACAAATTTAGTATTTAAACTGAGGATGGTCATGTCCACAGTCACACCCACTAAGTCTGTTTAAAAAGTAAATGATAAAACAGTATTTTTAAGCAAAAACAGAATATGGAAATAGCAGTGTACAATACTCAGCTTAATACTACCGCACAGTCCTGTAGTAATTTTATGCATTGCACTATTCTGCTGCCACAACAAATTTCAAAACATATGTGAGTGATAAACGTGATTCTGATATGGGTCTCTATTGTGGACTGAGAGTGGGAAGGGGACAGGGAGACGGGAATCATAGTTTTGAAAAGGGGAGGGAGTGGAAAGCACCAGAGAGACATTCTGTAATGACCAATAAACCAATTGTTTGGAAACAAGTGACCTTGCCTGGTGTCTCAGGGCTGGGTGTGTCTGCACCCATGCCACCCCCTAACCCTGGTACTCCTTCTCTACCCACCTGTCCCACACCTCTCCTGCAGCATTCCACACTCACCATTCCCAACATCCTCTGCAGCCCCATATTAACAAATTCGCTCTGTGGTTCACGTTGACTAACACGGTACTGTGCAAAGGTCTGAAGCACCCTAGCTATGTATGTGCCCAAGACTTTTGCATCTTACTGTATGTTTTTAAGATTTGAGATTTACAATGACTGCTCAGATTTCACAAAGAGATATGATGAATAACATTAATTATCCTTCTGAACCTAGTAGTCTTCACTACTACTACTACTCCAGACTGTTGTGTGACTGGCGTTTAGGGTAGCAGTGAAGACCTTCCATCTCTGGTGATGTTCAGGGATTCCTTCATTGTGTCAGTAGCTTCTTCTCAGTTTACATTACCGTCAGTTATGCAAGTCCCAGATAGACACTAAGGAATACCGTCACACTTTGGATGTAGAAGGATTCCTCACTGTGGTTTCCTGAACAGTCAGGGTTGTCAGCCCTGAGCTGAACCCCCCAAACTGGAGGAGCAACGGACCACTCTTAGTCTCACCTCTACCCTTTGACCTGTTTGGCATGGGTGACCCCATGAAGAGCCAAAGCAGAAAGCCCTGACTCGAGCTAACACGGCACTCTGGGTCCTTGAGGGACGCAAGCCTCCAAACCCTACAACAGATTTGTGGTCCCCTTGGAGGCAAGTCCACTTTGGGTGCAGTAAGACAAATCCCAAATTAAGTAACCTTCTTGGTACATTCACTAGATTGATTCATGGGGAGGGAGGGTTGTCTCAGGAGGGGTTTAAAAGCACTAGAGGTCTCAGAGTCACAGAGAAGAGAAAAAGGCCTTTTAGTTCACCAAGTCTACATCGGCACTGTAGTACTATTGTACCTCCTATGCATTGGCAATTCAGGTGCTTGTCTGGACTCTTCTGTGAGTCTCTGCCTCAATCAGGCAGTGTACTCCAGATCCCAAATGGCCTTTGGGGGGAAAAAAGTTCTTTGAATTGCCGAGAGTTCTACTATATCAATGGTATGAACTGAAATAATTCCAAGTACATTCTACATACACTTATTGGCCACTTTTATTCAGCATAGGAATGGAATCTGGTGTGGTCATCTGCTGCTACAGCCCATCAAGGTTCGACATGCTATGCATTAAAAAAATGTCCTGCCCCCCACTGTTGTAATCCATGGTTGACTTCCTGTCAGCTTGAACCAGTCTGGTCATTCTCCTCTGACCTCCCTCATTAACAAAGTTTCCGTCCACAGAACTGCCTCTCACTGAATGTGTTTTGTTTCTCACACCATTCTCTGTAAACTCTTAGAGACTGCCATGTGTGAAAATTCCAGGAGATCAGCAGTTTCTGAGATCCTCAAACCACCCCATCTAGCACCAGTCATGCCATGGTCAAAGTCACTTTGATCATATCTCTTCCCCATTCTGAGATCTTTGGGTTGAACAACAACTGAACTTCCTGCTCATGTCTGCACACTTTTATGCATTAAGGTGCTGTTCCTGGAGCTTGGCGGCCGACCATTTTCTGACATTCTCCAGGCACGACTTGGAAGTTGGCACCTCCGGGGTGTGGCCCCATGGACGACTGATTCCAGTCCAGCGTTGCTGACTGAGGCGTCGCAGGAGATGGAGTATCAGGATTGCGCTGCGGCGGATATACAGACGGAGATCTCAGTAGTCGAGCGGTCGCACTCTCTCTCTCTCTCTCTCTCTCTCTCTCTTTATGGGTGGAGAGTTGGCTGTCGATTTTCGAGTCAGGAATCCCAGAATAAAAAGCGAAGTGGCAGACTGTAATACTGTAACCACGACTGCCAGTCTCCCCTTACACCGTGAAAACGGGTGACATCGCTCTGTCCCTGGACAGCCTGTGTCCTGTCGAACTGTCGGGTAAACGGTAGTTTTTGTCGACTGCTGATCGTGGTCTCATTTTGGGGGCTTTTGCTGTTGTTTGGTGGATGGTGGGCGCTGACACTTTTTGCTGAAACGGGCGGGGGGAGGAGGGAGGATGATGCTTTGATGCTTGCTGCTGTTTGTATGTGGGAGGAGGAGAGGGGGATTGGGGGTTCTAATGCTCTTCTATCTTTCTTTTGGGGCTCTGTTTTTCGTGAATGCCTCCGAAGACAAGTATTTAAGGTCGTATACTGGATACGTTCTCTGATAATAAACGGAACCATCTGAAATAGCAGGAGGCAGTTCTATATAACAAGGGTCTCTGACAACATCAGAACTACATTAACTTGCAGAAGCTTGGTGTTAACAGCTCAATGCTGGTAAGCACTGCGAAGCACGAAGCTTTCAGTTGCCAATCTGCAAATTTTGCTCTTTCATTTCAAATCAACCCCTTTCAGAGTTTCCAAATGATTACAAGACTTTGAATGTGCTGTCTCAGCACACAATTTCCATACTCAAGACTTATAGATTTCAAGGCAGTTTAGATTTTATAAGGGTGTATGATTTTCATAGATTATAGGGGTGCGTGGGGTGTCCCAGGGACTGGTAGCACCTCTGGTGAGGGGGCTTGTTGTGTCCATTCTGGGATACAACACTCACCTTTAGTCCCCACCAGACACTCAGCTCTCACCTGTGGCTCCAAGTAGCTGTTTGCATGAGACAATAGCCACACCCTCATATACCACTTTGACAGACGGTCTAAACCAAGCAGCTTCATACCCTGGTGAGATGTGGGCACGCCTGTCAGCTCTGGTGGACTGGGCGGATGGGATCTACAGCGAGATCCAATGGCCAGGAGGGCGGTACTGCAACACTGCACTGAGAGCGAAGGGCATAACAGGGCACAGAAGGCATCATGGTCATCAAGTACAACCAAGGAAGATCCCAGTTTGTGAGGTTTGTTCGTACCACTAGATCAGGACTTCTGAGGTCGAAAGAGTGGAAATGTCCCAGAGCAACAGCTTTACCACACAGGTTTCCTATCATCGTTGGACACAATGGACAACCACCAGATTTTACAAACATCAAAGACCAAAGAAACGATGGCGGACTTCTGAAAGGTTAAGACGAGGGAACACCCACCAATACTCATCAAAGAATTAGAAGTGGAAAGAATGAGCAATTTCAAGTTCCTGGGTGTTAATATCTCTGAGGATCTAACCTGAACCCAACATATCGATGCAGCTACAAAGAAGGCATGAAGCGGCTATATTTCGTTAGGAATTTGAGATTTGGTATGTCATCAAAAGCACTCACAATTTCTGCAGATGTCATGTAGAGAGCATTCCAACTAGCTGCATCACTCTCTGGGATGGGGGATTTACTGCACAGGACTGAAATAAGCTGCAGAGTTAATCAGCTCCATCATGGGAGCATCCAGGACATCTTCAACTAGTGATGCCTCAAAAAGGCAGCATCCATCATTAATATGGACCCCCATCAACCAGGACATGTCTTGCTCTCATTGCTACCTTCAAGAAGGAGGTACAGAAGCCTGAAGGCACACACTCAACAACTCAGGAACAGCTTCTTCCCATCTACCATCCAATTTCTGAATGAACATTGAACCCACGGACACTACCTCACTAATTTTTTATTTCTATTTCTTGCACTACTTGTCTAATTTAACTACTTTGTGTGTGTGTGTGTATTTACTGTAATTCACAGTTTTTTCTCCCTATTATCATGTATTACATGTACTGCTGCCACAAAGTGAACAAATTTTATAGGCAGTCCCCAGGTTATGAACAAGTTCCGTTCCTGATTCTGTCTTTAAGTCGGATTTGTACATAAGTCGGAAAAAGTACATTTGGTATTATTTAGTGTCAGTTAGTCAAACATTTGTCTTAGTATGTAGTATATATTTTACCATTCTATGCATATAAAACACTTAAGAAACATATATGTTCCAATAATTAAACCACTGCGTTGCTTAGTAATAACTGTAGCTTTCATCGGGGCAGGGACTTTCACATGCTCCATTATTCTCACTTTATCCTTTATCCTTTCAAATTGTTCCGATCATTAACCGACTGTAGCCTAATGCTTTTCCAACGACCGATGACATTTCACCTCTTTCCAAATGCTTTATTATTTCCACTTTATTTTCAATCGCGATCGCTTCCCGTCAACGGAACAGAAAGACTGCAGGCTCTGCCTGGTCCTAAGGACCACCGCACTGAATTCCCCGGGTCCTAAAGTCCACCGCATTGAGACAGGTTAAATGGGACAAGTGGGGGCTGGGCTGGGTTTGGGTATTTGAACCTCCACAATATTCTGCATGGGAATTTAAACTAGAGGTGGCAGTTTTTTTTTTAACGAGGTCGAGTTGCGAGCTCGACGTCAACTCGGCACAGATGGAGAGCGTGCTCGGAAGTGGTCTGTCACTGGATCGAACTCAGGAACTTCCGTTCCCGAGCCCGGCACTGATCTCACTGCACCACCAACCGACCGGGAAAGGGGGCGGGTGGGGTCAGGGTGACTCTTGCTAAGAAAAATTTAAGCCAAATGCAAAGTTACACAATCAACACACTGTCAACAGCAATGACTTAAAATGGCAGACAGCGTCGCGATCCAACTTAAAATGGCGGACGACGGTCTCCTTCCTTCGTTCGTAAGTACGATTTGTTCATAAGTCGGACATTCATAACTCGGGGACTACCTGTAAACCTGATTCTTAAAAGAATTTAGTACCAAATTAATTCAAAAGCACTGCGGCATCTCATATTGGAAAAGGGGCTGAAACTCAGGTTTAATTTTTTTCTTCATTGCAACACATCTGATGCAGAAATCAGCCTTAAACAACAAAACCAGGCGATTTTTAAAAGTCATTCCAAGGTTCTTCTGTGAGTACAAATTTGTGTTCTGCACAACGTCTGTGTTTTCCCCTCTATAGTGCCTGGCTGGAAACAGTTGGAGCACTGTACATCAGATCTTGTCATGGGCAGCTGGCGGGGGGGGGGGGGGGGGGGGGCGCGCAGGGAGCAAACCTGAGAAAGTGATCAGAAACAAGCTGTGCAAGAAGGAGGTGCCTATCACTCCCCTCCCACAGCAAATGCACACCCAGATGAAGCAGGAATCTTTTGCTCAATTTCTTTCACCAGATGGAGCCACGTGCAGGGAAATGAGAATTCAGCTGGGGATGATTCTGCACAGCATCCATACTCAATATTCCCTCAGGATACAATTTGTATTTGATTGCTGTATTATTATAAGAACTTACCCTGGGCTTAGAGCATGTGCAAAGCAAAATTAAAAACTCTCAGCGGCTGTCATGCCAAATTATAATCTTCGACTTTAGAAATAAATATTTCAAGTGTTTGGATCTAATTACTGGCTAATCTGTTTCAATGGAAGAGTCACTCTTAAAGTATGAGAGGATAAAATTTAAATAAAATTCTGCTGATGCTGGAATTCTGAAATTAAAGTAGACTAGCTGGATTACTCAGCTAGTCAGACAGCATCTGTAGTGAGAAAAATAGTCAGTGTTGAAGGGGGTTCAACTTTCACTCAATGTCAGCAAGACCAAGGAACTGATTGTAGACTTCAGGAGAGGGAAACCAGAGGTCCATGAGCTGGTCCCTCTCGGAGGATGAGAGGTGGAGTGGGTCTGTAACTTTAAATTCCTCTGTGTTACTATTTCAGAGCACCTGTCCTAGACACAGCACAGAAGTGTAATTGTCGTGCCCCTAAGCTTTACTCCTTAGGAGTCTGTGCAGATTCGGCATGACATCTAAAACTTTGACAAACTTCCATAGATGTGTAGTGGAGAGTGTATTGACTGGTTTCGTCACGGCCTGGTATGGGAACACCAATGACTTTGAATGGAAAATTCTACAAAAGGTAGTGGATTCGGCCCAGTACATCATGGGTAAACCCCTCCCAATCATTCAGCTCATTCATATGAAATGCTGTCATAAGAAAGCAGTATCCATCATCAGGGAACCCCCCACCACCCAGGACATGTTCTTTTCTCACTGCTGTCATCAGGTAGAAGGTACAGGAGCCTCAGGACTCACATCACCAGGTTCAAGAACAGTTACTACCCCTCAAGCATCAGGCTCTTAAACAAAAGAGATAACCACACTCGCTTGCCAATTCAGGGAGATGATCCCACAATCAATTCTCTCACTTTAAGGACTCTTCATCTTATGTTCTTGTTATTTATTACTATCTATTTATATTTGTATTTGCACAGTTTGTTGTCTTCTGCACTCTAGCCGATCTTTCACTGGTAGGGTTAGGGTTACTATTCGATAGATTTGCTGAGTTCGCTCGCTGGAAAATGAACCTCAGGGTTGTATATAGTGACAGTTCTGTACTTTGATAAAAAAATTTACTTTGAACTTGAAACTTTAACCATTTGCTTTCCATGGTTTCTGCCTTACCTGCTGATTGCTTTCAATACTTAATATTTTTTAAAAAATTTATAGTTGACAGTCTTAGAGTGTAGCAGGAAGTTTTTCAGCTGCTGGAGATTGCATTGAATGAAGACCTCATTTTGCGACCTGCTAGCAACTTTCAAGTCACGGAGGTGTCTTGGCAACGATTGGCTCAGAGTTTGTGGGGTAGGAGATGAAGACAAGCCCCACAGTGAAGAACAAACTCTCCAGACTCTTCAAGGACACCGCATCTTACCTACAACTCCGTGATAAAAGGCTCAAGCCATCACTACTGAGATATGTGATCTTCAGAGGGAAGACTTTTGGCTCTCATCACACGGCTGCTTTTTCCATGGAGATCAAGGTCACATGGACCCTTACATTCCTTGTGACTGGAATTTCCCAAATGACTGCAGCCGGCATCTACCACGTTTTCCTGACAGCTTCCTGCCTGTTGCTTTGGAGGGGTCAGCGAGGCACTGCATTCATGAGGGAATGATTTTCTTCTTTGCTTCTTAGGAGGACGGAGATGCACTTTGAGCTGTTGGATTCATCAGCATTGTTGACTTCCCATCAATGGAGGCCGTAACTGACCACACTTTCTCATAAGCCTGGACACTTTCAGGCAACAGAAAGATTCCCATTCTTTCACTGTCCAAGTTGTTGTGGAGTATCCGAGGAATTCCCAGGTGATGACTGCCCATTTCTTCGTCATGATGGAATCTGCACTGCCAGACAAACTTAGCAGATGGCATTACTTCTGCAGGTTGGATTCTGGAAGAAAGAGCAACCTTCTACTTCCCTAGCTCATCACATGAGTGCAGACGTGCTAGGACACATTGAATGCCATCAGGTGACAAGGATAACAATGGAAAGTGTCACAAGCCTGCAGATAATGAAGTTCCATTGGCTGCATCAGTTTGGGAATCCCTCGCAGTGCCAGCCAAGTATACTGTACAACCCTAGCGAACTGGAGACAACAAAGAGACTCAAATTGTACCAGCCGGTGGCGTAGTGGCATCAGCACCAGACTTCGAGGTAAGTGATCCAGGGTTCAAATCTGACCGGCTCCCTGCGTGCTTTCCACCCATGCTGGGTTGAGCATCAAGCTAGCAACTCAGCCTCTTTCAAATAAAAATCAGACAGAGTGCAAGGTTGCTGCCCTATGCACCCCAAGGCGCGGAGAGGAATTACATTAACAGAGAGACCCTCAAGGCACCAAGTGAACAAGAGATAGAAGACAGAGCCCAGCAGGATGTCTCCATTTAGCACTCTCATGTTCTTAAGACCATTAGATACAGGAGCAGAATGAGGCCATTTGGCCCATCCAGACTGCTCTGCCATTTCATCATGGCTGATCCATTTTCCCTCTCAGCGCTGCCTTCTGCCTTCCCTGCCTTCTCCCTGTGTCCCTTCATGCCCTGACCAATCACAAATTCTTCCTCCAATTGGGCAGTGGGGAGGTATTAGCTGTGAGGGATAAAGGGACTCTTTGATGGACAGCTTTTATAATGAGTTGGCAAAATCATTGTCCCTAGTGGGAGAAGTGTGACCTTTTCCACATTCTAATTATACCAACAACATAGTACCCCCATAACCATGTGACGAGGAACCTAGGAGAGGATGGTAAGGACCAAGTGCTGGAGTACCTGAGATTAGAATCGAGACACCCATACCAAACTGAGACGAGGACAGGGTTCTAAACTGGATGCTAGACGAGTTTCCAAACTAGAGCTGACAATTGAGCACTGAACCTCCATTCAAGTTCAGGTCTCTTTAAATATTAAAATCCTGGCACCAAAACATGGCTGCCAAGTAGCAGGGCGGGCCTGAGTCTTTAAGGGGGTTGCACTAACTATCCACATTCTGGAGAGTTAAAATGTCTAAACCCTGGAAGCTGGCATGGTTGGGTGCCTGTCGTAACAGATAGTTAAAAATCATTCACAAGTGGGTGCATCTGCACTGATTAGAAGACATTAATGAATGAATCTCCGATCCAAGTACTCAGGTAGCTTGTCACACTGTACTCACCTGCAGGCCACCTGAAATATTTTTACAAGGACATGAAATACATTATGCATTGCTCAGTTAGTGGGCATTCTCACGCCTGGAGGAGACGACTCCAGCCAGGCTCTTGGTAAATTGGCCTTTCAAGATGTCCAAGATCACTTAACACACCAGATCTCCCTGCTGGCACTATTGCACGAATGAACATGCCCAGACCTCACTTGTTAAATCTAGAGGCTCTCTGCCTGAAGCCTCCCTTTCTTCCACTGCAGCTAGTGTCGTTCCTGGCTGCAACGGGAGTGCATCTTTACCGGTTGCCATCCTTATTGGCATGCAGCCAACTGTCAGAGCTGAATCTGACTGTGTGTGGTTCAGAATCATGTTTAATATCGCTGGAATATGTTGTGAAATTCATTGTTATGCAGCAGCCATACATTGCAGTACATAATAATAAAAAAACTAACTTACAGTAACAAGTATGTATAGATTTAAAAAGTTATATTAAATAATGGTGCAAAAAGAGAGAGGAAAAAGAAGTATTGAGGTGGCATTTATGGGTTCAATGTCCATTCGGAAATTGAATGTTTCTGAATCACTGACTGTGTGTCTTCAGGCTTCTGTAGTTCCTTCCTGATGGCAGCATTGAGATGAGTGTATGTCCTGGGTGATGGGGGTCCTTAATGATGTCGTTTGAAATTATCGCTCCTTGAGGATGTCCTGAACGCTGGGGAGGACGGTGCCCATGATGGAGCTGACTGAGTTTACAACTTTCTACAGCTTACTGAGTGGCGCCCCCCCCCCACACCCCCGGTCCCCCAATAGCAGACGGTGATGCAGCCAGTTAGAATGCTCTCCATGGTACATCTGTAGAAATTTGTGAGTGTCTTTGGTTACATAGCAAATCTCTTATACAGAGGAGGCACGCCTTCTGTATAACTGCATCAATTCGTTCCATCAAGAAGTGCCTCAGCACACACAAACCATCCTAGCACCAACTCAAATGTCTCTTTGGAAAATTTCATAAGATTATGGAGCAGATTTGACCAAAGACCAGAAAGACTTAGGACATGCAAAAGAGATAAAATCCCACTTTGGGCTCCTGTCTTTACTGCAGTTAAGGCATGTTTTGATTTTTATTTGTGGCATGCTGAAAAGTTTGCAAACAATTCTACTGATGCCATTTCCAATATACATGAGAAAAGCAGTTTGAAACATTCATTTTTACCGTAAATAAGTGAAATATATGAATAGGACTTCCTAGGGACTGAAAAGTGGTGAAAATTGTGTGGCGAAAAATCTGTTCTTACTCTCTCCCACCTTAGGAAACATCTCTACATCCACTCAGTTGAAGCTTTTCACCACTCAATAGGTTTCAATGAGGTCACCTCTCATTTTTCTGAACCCTAGTGAATACAGGCCCACAGCCACCAGACACTCTTCACATGACAAGACATTGAAACCTGGAGTCATTTTCGTGAACCTCCTTTGAACCCTCTCCAGTTTCAGCACATCCTTTCTAAGATAGGGGTCCAAACCTGCTCACAATAGTCCAAGTGAGGCCTCACCAGTGCTTTATAAAGTTTCAACATTGCATCCTTGCTTTTATGTTTCTCCCTGTTTTTGACTCAGCAATTCTGTACAGTGGTTGGGCTGAGCTGTCCTCCGATCTTGGAGATTTACTTGCAAACGTTCCCTCACCGAACGAGGAGAGATCATCAGTGCGCTGTTCAGAGCATTCGGAGGACTCACCAGAATTAACAGCGCACTGACGATGCCTCCTCGTATGGCGAGGAAACGCTTGCATGTAAATTGCCAAGATTGGAGAACTCAACCCAGCTATCAACCAGCCGAACTACACATCTTCCAAATTATTTCTAACTCTTTGAGTAGTGTGGTGTATGCACTGTGAGACAAAAGGCGTGGAGGCTGTACAAAGGAATGAAGGAGTTTGTGCGTGGTTTCTCCCTGCTGGCATTGAAACAAGCTCTTTGCTGAATTCTAAACAAATCCATGCCAACCACCCTCTTTCTTCAGTAGGCAGAACTTACCCTCCACCCTACATGACTTTCATTTTTATCAAGCAATAACCCATTGAAGTTTTAATCAAACATCTGCTGAGTGAAGAATGGCACAGGAAGTAATAGAGAAACAGACTGAATTCAGCCAGGTTCATAAAGCTACAACAGAAAAAGAACCATATAATTACCACAACTAAAATGGTTTGGCACGATTATGCATTTTTATAGTCATGAACAGAATGCAAGAGAATTCCGAGGGAGGGTACATCTGATCTACAGCACCGTGCAACTCTGCAAACGGACTGCTTCATCCACATAAACTCCTTGATCTCACTAAGTCCTGGGACATAGGAAGCCACATTCATGGTTCTTCAAGTATTCCCTGCATCTGGGATCCAAGCAAGAGCCAGCGATATTTGGAAATCCCGGTTAATTTGTTTATTAATTTGGATACAGTGCAGAGGAGGACTTTCTGGCCCTTTACGCCACACTGGCCAGCGATTGAAACCCTTCCAAAAAGTTACATCCAGTCTCGCTCCCGTATTGATTTTGTCATTTTCCTAGCGCTAATTCTGTGCCATTTTCATGGTATTGGCAGCAAGCTATGCAATGGATTTCAACTTTAAGCTGATTGCTACTTGCTACAATCATTAAGAACGAGAGCTTTTTCAAGATCAAAATCCCTTCTCCCTTCAGGTCAACATTGCTGTCCTTCATTCAAAAAGGGGAACAGATGGCTTGATTAGCAAGATGCTATTGTCAGCCGTGGCGTAGTTGGTGCCACGTGTTTCTGAGGCAGATACAGGCAGAATTTGCACTCAAGTTCCACCACTTAGATACAAACACAAAAAATTAGACTATTTCTCTGATATAACATTGAAAAAGCGCCACTCTGTTAAAAATAGTCTCTTGGATAACACCTCACTTCCAAGGCATTGCCTGGACTTTCAGGTGGATGAAAAAGCACTCTTCTTAAAGAAAAGCCAGAGAGTTATTCCAGAATCCTGTTCAACATTAATCTCTTATTCAATGCCCCTAAAACAGATTATCATCTTTTATGGGAGCTTGCAATATACAGATTAACAGCTATTAATGAACATAACACCTACTTTGCCACTTCCATACAATTCAATGCCTGAGAAGACTTCAGGACAATCTTTTGCTTCATTCTCTTTATTTGGAACTTGAAAGCAAATTCTAATGATGTTTCATGAGCTTGTCATAAGAACTTTAGTGTCTTTAATTAGAAGGCTGCTTACTGTCCTTACTTCTTCTTGACAAATATTTAAAGGTATGGAATGGGATATTTTGGGAAAATGCTACAGTTCTGAGACTTTAAAAATCCTATTGTCCAATTGCAGCACAGACTCTTCATAGATAATGATTATCCCAGAATTCAAGTGTTAGTAAATATCCGCCTGATATCATATTATGAAAACTAAATTATAACAATGGCTAATCATTGTGAGCCAAGACACTTGCAAATTTCTACAGATGTACCATGGAAAGCATTCCAACTGGCTGCATCTAACTGGGAGGGGGTGTGGCTACTGCAAAGGATCAATGTAAGCTCCATCACGGGCACAAACATCGCCGTATCTTGGACATCTTCAAGGAGCGATGCCTCAAAAAGGAGGCACCAATCATTAAGGACCCCCATTGCCCAGGTCGTGCCCTCTTCTCATTGACACCATTAGGGAGGAGGTACGGGAACCTGAAGGCACACACTCAATGATTCAGGAATAGCTTCTTCCCTTCTGACATCAGGTTTCTGAATGGACATTGAATCCATGAACACCACCTTACTACTTTTTTTCTCTTGTTTGCACTATTTATTTAACTTTTAATATATACACATATTACTGCTATTTCTAGTTCTTATTATATTTTGCAAGGTTCTCATGTACCTTTGACAGGCAGTCAAAAATCTTTCTTCAGAAGTTTAGCTGGAATGAGCTCCATCAGTTCTGCTTGTCACTCTACATTAAGAGTTCAAACATCGCATGGGAACGTAGCCTTTGAAGGAGGTCAATGTAACAAAAGTCAGTCATCGAACAGTATGAAGACACAGCTGGCAATGTAGGCCTTGCAACAGTTCAGAGAATTATGACAGACAGGACCCTCTTTCTTTCTGCACTTTCTTTCCACTCTTTTTTCATACTCACTGGTCTGAAATATAACAGCTCTCAAGTAGCTTGACCACATTTTCCTTGGGCCCACGCTATTGAACTGTAACCTTTGATCTCTGACCTCATGGCTTTGGACGTTTGCCTTGACTGCTCGGCCTGTAAGGGTCATAGTCACGCTCAGCTTCCTGACCTAGGGATTGTTCCAGAATGCTGCTACTGAACTCCGCCACTTCTCAAAGCCTGCTGCTTGCTCAGTGCTGCGAGAGGGAGTTCATCCTCACCACACAGGTCAGGAGACTTTGCTTCAGATTCAAAATCAGGTTTATTATCACTGGCAGGTGTCGTGAAATTTGTCAACTTAGCAGCAGCAGTTCAATGTAAACATAATATAGAAGAAAAAAGATAAAAATAAATAAGTAAATCAATTACAGTACAGGTATATTGAATAAATTAAAATCATGCAAAAACAGAAATATATATTAAAAGAATGAGGTAGTGTTCATGGGTTCAATGTCCATTTAAGAATCGGATAGCAGAGGGGAAGAAGCTGTTCCTGAATCGCTGAGTGTGTGCCTTTAGGCTTCTGTACCTCCTCCCTGATGGTAACAGTGAGAAAAGTGCATGCCCTGGGTGCTGGAGGTCCTTAATAATGGACGCTGCCTTAAGGCTGATTTATACCTCTGCATAGTAGCCTACACGAATGCCTTTGTGAGCATTTATACCTGTGCGTTGGTGTGTCTGCGTTGCTCTGCAATTCACCGCCAAAACATTAGTTGGCGGTGGGGTTTCTAATGACGACTGAGCGTATCATGTTGGAGTTGGAGCTAATAAATGTTGAATAAGGGTTACTTTTATTGAAATTACTGCAACGCAGAAAAGAGAGGAGACGTCGGAAGAGATGGTATGTACGACCGTTGCACAGATTGAGGCAGAAGGAGGGTGAATTTTCTGTGCTTGTCCGGCCACTGAGAAACATGGACGAGGAAATGCATTTCAAATATTTTCAGATGTTGGCAGGTAGATTTGACGATTTGTTCATCATCTCCAACCATTTATTTTGCATCAGTGTACGTACAGTATGCCTATAGACAGGAGGAAATGCGATGCTACCAAGAGGACCAATCACAGTTGTTGCAGTCCGCGTCATCGCGACGTGCAGTTACATTTCTGGAGAAGTGCGTGTCAGGCTATGGCATAGGGTAGGGCGTAGGGTACAGTGTAGGGTACGTGGCTATGCCGTAGCTACAGCGTTCATTTGACGCAGAAGTATAAATCAGCCTTTACTGAGACACCACTCCTTGAAGATGTCCTGGGTATTTGGTAGGCTAGTACCCAGGACAGAGCTGACTAAATTTATAGCCCTCTGCAGCTTCTTTCAATCCTGTGCAGTAGCCTCCCCCCCCATACCAGACAGTGATGCAGCCTGACAGAACGCTCTCCTTCAGTCCCCTGGAGTAGGTGGAGTTGACATGGGAACTTTGCTGTACCACACAGTTCCGCAACGTGAAGAATTCATACCTTTACAAAGTCTTATGGAGGCACAGAGAGAAGCTCCTCAGCCCGTCCAATCGGCACTGATGTCAGGCACCCATTTACACTTATCCTACACTAACCCCATCTACTCTCTCTCTAAAGTCTACTGCTCCAAGTTCAAAGTCAATATCTTATCAAGTACACACATTACCATATACTACCCTGATATTCATTTCCTTGCAGGCATTCATTGTAGAACAAAGAAATACAATTGAATCAGTGAGAAACTACACATAAATACTGACGAGCAACTAACGTGCAGAAGATAAATTGCATATGCAAAAAGAATCAACTAATTATAATAAATAAATAATATTGAGAACATGAGTTGTAGACTGAGAAAGTGAGTCTATAAATTGTGTTCAGTAATCAGTTCAATGTTGTGGTGAGTGAAGTTATCCATGTTGGTTCAGGAGCCTGATGGCTGAAGGGTAATAACTGTTCCTGAACCTGGTGGTGTGGAGCCTCAGGCCCCTGTACCTCCTTCCTGATGGCAACAGCGAGAAGACAGCACGGCCTGGGTGAGTGGTTCTACACTATTCTTGGCTGGTGGTACTGTAACGAAACCCAATTTCCCTCAGGATCAATAAAGTATGTCTGTCTGTCTGTCTGTCTGTAGGGTTCCTTGATGATGTATGCTGCTTTCCTGTGGCAGTGCCTCTTGTAGATGTGCTCAATAGTGGGAAGGTTTCTCCAGTGACGGACTGGGATTTATATATCACTATTTGTAGTCTTTTCCTTTCTTGGGCATTGTTGTTTCCATATCTGCACGCCAGGTAACGTTTAGTATGATCTGCTGATCACTGGAATGGTGAAGACACAGTAACTTCCAGGAGAAGTCTGTGTGGGAAAACATTCAAACTCCTTAAAGAAAGCACCAGGGATTGAGTCTGCATTATTGGAGCTGAGAGGTAACTGTTTTGCAGCAGAGATGAATTCCTGGCAAATTCTTCTCAGCAGTGTCCGGCTGTGTCCTTCGATGAACTTTGTGTCACCTTGCACAAAGTGCATACCATCTGTTGGCATGGGGAACAAACTCTCACCCCTTTCCCATCCGCACACCATCACAGCATCTATTCCTTTAGTAGCAACAAACCCTTGTAGCTAGAATAGTGCTGTTCATATCCTGGCATGTCCCATTTAGAGCTTAAAGATTGCAACCCTGGTGCAAGACGCTAATAACTGTGAGAACCTGCAAAGTATTGATCAGAACACTGAAATGCAGGTCTATCTTTGTCTTTAACCGAGGCGCAAATGTATCTTGTGGTAACATGATGATGTACACAATTAACGCATTTACACATATAACCCGTCATGAATTATTTAAATGAAGAAGAATGCTTAATAAACCAATATATATATATATATAAGATTACTCAAGTATTATTGAAATATTAAATATACAACAGTAAGGGTCCATGGTACGTAAGGGTCGAACGGACTACTTGTGCTCCTATATCTTATGGTCTTAAAAGGGTTGGGAATCCCTGTCCTAAACCTTTTCTGTCCATGAATCTGTCCAAGTGTCTTTTGCTTAGGTTTTCTAAGCAAACGTTAAGCATGTCACTCAAAGATGAGAAATCTGGATACCTGTCATTCAGCCACACAAATTAGAGAACTTGTTTTGGACTAATTGTGTCATTACAAAGGTAGCCATTGTCAAACAGTCTAACAGCACAGGAAGCAACCAATCCAGCCCATTACAGCCGTGACAGTGATAGAATTGTCCCCCTTAGAGAATGCAGATAATTGCTAAAGGACCTCAGCAGGTCGGGTAGCATCTACGGAAAGGAATAAAGGGTCAATGTCTTGGGCCAACCCGACACTCTTCACCGAGTCCTGTTAAGGGGCTTGGCCCAAAACGTCCACTCTTTATTCCTCTCCACAGATGCCAGGCCTAACCTGCTGAGTTCCTCCAGCATTTTGTGTGTGTTACTCTGAATTTCTAGCATCTGCAGAATCTCTTTGTGTTACAGATAACTGTGTTATGTAACACTATCTGTCTCGGAACCAGAATTTTAAAAAAAGTCATTCTCTAGTAGGTGATACTAGTCACTCTGAAATATCACAACTACTTCCATTACGGTACTGTTTACAAATAGAAGTATAGGGTATGGAACAATATGTCAGCAGCTTAAAATTGTATCTGTTCTTTTAACTAACAAAGAAGTAATTTCAATTGAAATCCATTTAAACGTTATTTATTAGAATTATCTACAAAGGCTGGTGGTAAAATACTGGATACAATGGACCAATTACCGATATACCACATACGAAAGTTTATTTCCTGTAGCCTTCACATGATGCCCTTTTTAACACCATACACCTCCTGACTGGAAAACGAAACATCTCTCTCAGTGCCCCAAAACGGTAGCATTACTGCAATGCTTTTGCAACAGGATCCACTCAACAGTTCTTAGAATCTTTCACATTCACTTCATTGACTGATTTCCACCACGAGTAAAACTAAATGTCTTTACTACACAGTAAAGCACCATTGACCACATCTGCAGAGAGTGCTGCCACAGGAAAAGCAGCATCCATCCTCAGCGACCCCACCACAGCTCTTCTCACAGCAGCCATCAGGAAGGAGGTACAGGAGTCTTACACCTCACAAGATCAGGTCAGGAACAGCTCCCTCAGTCATCAGGCTCCTGAACCAGTGTGGATAACTTCACTCACCCCAACACTGAACTGATTCCACAACCTATCAACTCACTTTCAACGACTCGGCAACTATTGCTTGCTAATTTCTTCTAATTATTTTGGTTTTATTTTTGAATTTGCATGATTTGTCATCTTTTGCACATTAGTTGTTTGTCCGTCTTTGCCGGTGTGCAGTTTTTGTATTTTTTTGTATCTGCTATGAATGCCTGCAACAAAATGAATCTCAGGGTAGTATATGATGACATACATGTACTTTGATATTACATTTACTTTCAACTTCAAATCACCTGATAACACTGGACAACAAAAGTTTGGTTTCCTGAACACTTCTGGACATATCTTATGGATTTTGGGCCACTGATCACGAAAATCACCAGAAAATGTCCCTATCACACACCATTCTTTTGAAATTGCCTAGATTTGTTATTTCAATTCATAATTCAAGTCAGAATAACTGATGCAAGGATTAACAAAGGCATTTTTGTTAGTCCACAATTCAATTAGATCAGCAAAGACAAGCAATTTGAAGAACTTCTAGTGGGACTGGAGAAAATTGCATGGAAGGATTCAGGATGTCATTAAAAATTTTCTTGGCAGCTACCGTGCACCAAACTATGTGCAGCTGGTTGGCAACATGCTTCAAGCATACAAAACCATGAAGTGCAACATGTCACTAAAGATACATTTTCTGTATTCCCATTTAGACTTCTTCCCTGCAAATGTTGGCACTGCCTACCAGTAACAAGCATGCTGAAAAGGTTTCACCAGGACATTGCGGTCATGGAGAAACAATTTCAGGGCAACTGGAATCCATCAATACTGGCTGATTATTGTTGGACACTTAAGCAACAAGCCTCAGACAGTGAGTACAAATGAAAATCATCAACAAAACATTTTTAGTTTAGTTGTACTATTGCAAAGCATCAGCACTGTTAAATGCAATAGATTCAAAAGGAATTAATTTCTTGATTACCTAAATTCCTGTGTGATACAAGTAGTCTGAAATTATATGTGTTCAGCTTTAAGTGGTCTATCATAAACAAAACAAAGTTCTGAGGTAGCAACACTTCCAAAAAAACTTGTTGTCCAGTGTAGCCTTTCTATCAAATCAACCTAGTAATAATAGGTTTAGAGAAGGCTTCATACAGATCATGAAATGAATAAAGTACGTTGGACCGATTTATCTGGGCAGATTTATCACCCTAAGTCACTAAGTTGAGCTTTGCTTTATTTACCTCACCAGTTTCGTCAGTTTTCCTCTCACTGGTAATGCCAAATTCTATTTCGAGAGCACCGTTAAGCATAGTGGAAGGTCACCAACGTCCTTTGAGTCCAAAAACCTTCAGCAGCCTAGTGATTTACCACTTAGTATAGTTAACTATACAACTATGTTAATAACATTGGAATATTGAGTTATATCGATTAAAGATGAATCAAATTAAAAATAAAGACCAAGCTGTGTTTTTCAGCAGACTTTGCTTCAGTTCTCAAATACCTGGAGGATTGATGGCAGAGCTGGAAAATATCTGAGCAACATTAAACCCAATAACTCATTCGAGAAACAGCTGCACATGGCAATTTGATCCACTATATGCCTTCACTGCAATACATCAAATTTGTACCCAAAGAACAAGGCGGGGGTGTGGGGGGAAAGAACCAAAACTGCAGAAAATGTTAAAGCTGACAACCTTTTAATGAAATTGCTTGAGGTGCTGTTCCGTGACAGGCATTAAGCTATTTAAATATATGCACTCATCTACAACATTGCACACTGGGAATGAGGCAACACAGTAGTGTAGCATTTAGTGCATCTTAACAGCAGCAATTGTAAGATTGGGGTTCGATTCTCACCACTGTCTATAAGGAGGCTGTACATTCTCCCTGGGAGCAGCTGGGTTTTCTCCTGGTGCTCCAGTTTTCTCCCACCATCCAAAGATGTACGGTTAGGGCTAGTGAGTAGTGGGCATGCTATGTTGGCACTGGATGCCTGTCCATACTTGCAGGCTGCCCAGCAAAATCCTTGCTGATATGATTTGATGCAAGCAATGCATTTCACTGCATACGTGAAACATAAAGCTAACCTTTCCCCAAGGGAACTTAGATCCCATTAGTTATTTCTTTGGATTATTTTGCTCCTCATTGGACAGACTTGCCAATCAGCTAGCTCAGACATCAGATCTATTGATCCATTTACATTTGAAATATTTGTTGAGGTTAGACTTTCAGCCAGGACACTGAAGACATGCCCTACAATAGAGATCCCTTAAAAATAAACTGCAGTGCTCTCAGACAGGACAGGGTTAACCATCCAAGCTAAGATGTTGCTGAAATAAACTGATCAAAATGGTGCAGTAAGTTAAACAACAAACAAGAGAAAATCTGCGGATGCTGGAAATCCAAGCAACGCATACAAAATGCTAGAGGAACTCAGCAGGCCAGGCAGCATCTAGGGGAAAAAGCACAGTCGACATTTCAGGCTGAAACCCTTCAGCAGGACTGCTGATGAAATCTGAGGAGTAGATTTGAAAGGTAGGGTGAGGGGAGAGAGAAACACCAGGTGATAGGTGAAACTTGGAGGGGGAGGGATGAAGCAAAAAGCTTGGAGGTTGATTGGTGAAAGAGACAGAAGCCCATAGAGGGGAGAAAAGAAGAAAGGGAAGAAAAGAAGGAGCACCAGAGAAAGGCGATGGGTGGGCAAGGAGTTGACATGAGAGAGGGAAAGGAGGATGGGAAATGGTGAAGGGGAGTTGTGGAGGCATTACAGGAAGTTTGAGAAATTAATGGTCATGCCATCAGGTTGGAGGCTACCCTAATGGAATATAAGATGTTGTTCCTCCAATGTAAGTGTGACGTTATCGTGACAGTAGAGGAGGCCATGGATGGACATATTGGAACGGGAGTGGGAAGTGCAATTAAAATGGGTGACCACTGGGAGATCCTGCTTGTTCTGGTAAATGCTCAGCAAAGCGGTCTCCCAATCTACATCAGGTCTCACCAATATACAGGAGATCCCACCCTGCTTCTGCTCTCAGGACAAGGCTTTTCATTCTAGAACAAAGGAGATGTTCTCCTTTTTCAAAGAAAGAGGCTTCCCTTCCTCCATCACCAATGCTGCCCTCAACAGCATCTCTTCCATTTCACACACATCTGCTCTTACCCCATCCTCTCGCCACCCTACCAGGGATAGGGTTCCTCTTGTTCTCACCTACCACCTCACCAGCCTCCGTGTCCAGCACATAATTCTCCGAAACTTCCGCAACCTCCAACTGCATCCCACCACCAAACACATCTTTCCCTCCCTCCACCCCAACTTTCTGCCTTCCGCAGGGATCGCTCCCTGATACTAGATTTTTCACTGACACTCTTGTAATTGAAATAGAAAAGCTCATTAATTATGTCACATTTTACATCACCCTATACATTCAAGTTGGTGAATTCGAAATTGGATGTAAGACACACACACACACACACACACACACACACACACACACACACACACACACACACACACACACACACACACACACACACACACACACACCCCTGTAGGCCAGGCAGCATCTATGGAAATGAATAAACAGTCGAAAGTTTCGGGCTGAGACCTTTCTTCAGGATGTGTCATTGTCCTTTTTCAATCCTTATTTCAAATAAATCCTTGATATTCCCTCTTTTTCCCTCGAACCACACCTACCTTTGTTCCTTTCAGATTAGAATTCAATCCATTCATATATTTTCTCTCTTAGTTGCATTGAGATGGCATTGGGTTTACTGACCACAGCTTTCTAAACGCAAGTGAAGACCTTAAGCTCTATCCGATAGTGGTGCCCTCACTAAAGAGAGGTTATGCTGTAGCTACCACACACACACACACACACACACACACACACACACACATATATATATATATTTACTGTAATTCATGCTTTTTCCTCTATTATTATGTATTGCACTGTACTGCTGCTGCAAAGACAACAAATTTCACAACATATGCCGGTGATATTGAACCTGATTCTGATTCTGGCACAGGAACAAAACAAAACCATCATTTCACCTTCCCTAATTTGGAACAAAAAGCAGCGGCAGTGAATTTTATATTGTCATTGTACAAAGTGGGATGGATTCTTCCTGCCTTTGAGTATTTGCTGCAGATGGAGAGGATGTGGCCTGTGTCTGCACCAATTAACCTGGCATTGGTGCCGTTTAAGGGGCCAGTGGATGGACAGCTGCAATTGAGCGAAAACAGCTCTCCAGCCACTGAAAGTCAAGATGGCGCCCGCCCACTGGGACCTAGGTTGTGAACGCGAGCTAAACGAGAGCAGGAGCAGGAGCCAACGGCTGAAAAACAATCCAGAGTAAAATGAGGCAATGCAGAGGCACGTGCACATTCATAGCCTAAGCTGTGGTTATGCCCAATATTCGATCATGTCTGCTGTGGTGAAAAGATCCTAAGGGCATACGTTTGTGGCAATGATTAATGTAGAAATCACCAAAGGTAAATCTCAGCTTACATCTCATAGAATTTTATTGGGAAAGATGTGCCAAGCTATCAACCCACAGGAGGCTTTGACTGGTTCTAGGATCTCTAAAGTAGTTTAGCACCTCTGGAAAAACAGCATAGGTCGTAAGCATGAAAATACAAATAGAGGAATAGATTTTCATAAACTTACAGAAAATATTCAAAGGGTTCTCTTCATTTTTCTGGTAAATTGACAGAGTGCCATGGAAATATTCCATCCGTTATACCCCAACATCACCCTGGCCTCATTGCCCCCTTACATAAGAAACAGGAGCAAGTAAGGACCATTCATCTCTGCTGTTCAGTGAGATCATGGCTGACCTTCTACCTCAAAACTGCTTATTCCTACATTCCCTGAATAGAAGGTCATAGACAAATGCAGCATAGGAACAGGCCCTTCAGCGCATCTAGTCCATGCCAAAACCATTTAAACTGCCTCCACCCATCGACGTGCACCAGGACCATAGCCCTACTGTCCACGTACCTATTCAAACTTCCCTTAAACATTGACATTAAGCTTGCATACACTGCTTGTAATGAAGCTCATTCCACACTCTCAAGACCATACGAGTGAAGAAGTTTCCCCTTGTGTTCCCCTTAAACTTTTCACCTTTCACCCTTAACCCATGACCTTTGGTTGTCGTCCCATCCAACCCCAGTGGAAAATGCCTGCTAGCATTAACCCATCTATACCCCTCGTAATTTTGTATACCTCTATCAAATCTCTCAATCTTCTACATTCTAAGGATTAAATTCCTTTAAGATCTATAAATCTATTAATCTTGTGTTTGAATAGTGTCAATGAATGGATCCCCACAATCCTCTGGAGAAGAGGATTCACTTGAGTGAAGATTTAAATCCCTAACCTTGTAACTGCGACCCCTGTTCAAGATGGAGCCTCCTCCTTTTACTTACCCAATACCCATCTGAGCTTCCAAAGAATTCTGCATGTTTCAATGAGGTCAACCCTCATTCTTCTACACTCTAAAGAATAGAAGTCTAGCCTAGGAAATCCCTCCTTATACAGAGGTCAGGTTAACAAGTTGGTCACTTTCTGTTCTCTGCTTCACTCCATTCTTAACCAGGACACACCCTCTTCTCAATGTTACTGTCCGGAAGGAGGTATGGAAGCCTGAAGGCACACACTCAGAGAGTCAGGAACAGCTTCTTCCCCTCTGGCACCCGATTTCTAATAGGACATTGAACCCAAGAACACAACCTCACTACTTTTTATTTCTATTTTTGCACTACTTATTTAATTCAACTATTTAAGTTAGTGTAATTCAGGATTTTTTTTTCTATATTTATCATATATTTCATTGTAATGCTGCCGCAAAGTTAAAAAAATTCCACAATTTATGCCAGTAATAGTAAAGCTGATTCTAAACAGCAAGATCATCTTTGTCATTCTCCAATCTGCAGGAGCTTTTTCAGGCTCCAAATGGTTTCCAATATTGTATCTTGAGTTTTCAGCATCTCCACAGCCACCCTCTCAGAACTCTGGGACGTGGAGTATCCAGTCATACAGATGTAAAACACACAGAAAAGTCTGGAGGATCTCAGCAAATCAGACAGCATATGTGGAGTGCAATAAACAGTTGGCGTTTTGGGCTGAGACCCTTCATCAGGACTGGAAAGGAAGGGGGCAAGTGCCAGAAGTGAAGGGAGGGGGAGGATTACAACCTGGCAGGAGATAGGTGAGACCAGCTGTGAAGAAAGATAGGTGGGTGAGTGGATGGGGTGGGAGAGGAAGTGAGAATCTGGAAGGTGATTGGTGTAATAGGTAAAGGCTGAAGAAAACAGCATCTGAGAGGAGAGGACGGAGGAGTAAAGGAACGAGGTGGATAACAGAGTTGAGGTAACAGCCGTTCATGAGAGTGAGGGAGGAGAAAACATCTTAAAGATGTACTATGTTCATTAACATTGGGCACTATGGACCGGCTGGTGGCCTAGTGACTTTGGAGCCAAGGCTCCTGAGTTCGAATCTAGCTGGCTCCTGGAGAGGTTTCAGATGCCCAAGATACATACATGCCATCGATGAGCAATCACCAAAAAGATCGGTGCAAAAAAGCTTGACATGGCGGTGCCCCGATGACTCCACCAGGAGTTAAGGGCGCATACGCACTATGGTAGTGTAGTGGCTAGCACAACGTTATTACAGCCCAGGGTATCGGAGTTCAGAGTTCAAACCCAGCATCTTCTGTAAGGAGTTTGTCCATCCTCCCTATGAAATGCATGGGTTTCCTCCGGGTGCTCCAGTTTTCTCCCACAGTCCAAAGACCTACCAGTTAGTAGGCTAATTGGTCATAGTAAGTTGTCCCATAATTAGGCTAGGGTTAAATCAGTGGTTGCTGGCAGTGCAGCTTGAAGGGCCAAGGGGCCCATTCTGCACTGCATCTCTAAGTAAATAAATAAACCACTCTTGATACTAATTTCTCTTCTTTCCTTGATTGCTCTCTTCATTTCTGGGAAATGAAATTTCTGGAAAAATTCTGGGAAATGGGGAATTTTGTATTTTCTTCCATCAAGATGGCTGGATTCTGGTTAATTGGGCCAGGCACTTATTTGGGATAACTTAAAGAACAAAAATTAATTGAGAAAATAGCTGGGATTTCCTTCATTCATTTGGGACACTATGCCCCTTAATTGGGACAGGAGACCTGCAAAACAGTTTCCAACTAGTGTCAGTCAGTTGCACTTACGTAGTGTTAGACACTACACCATGCTTAGAGCAAACAGCTTTAAAATAGTGGTGTACGTTTCTGTTCAAAGACCAGTGATTTTTGTCACTGATTGAAATAAGCAGTAAGACAATTCAGAACCGCTTTGTTCACTGCAGCTTCAAGCATTCAGAAATGCTAGAAATGGCCAGGAGTGAAAATGAAACAATTTCACCACTTTGTCAAGTTAGGAACTATAAAGAATTTGAAGGTATCGACAATCATTTTGAATGTTACACGTGGAGCACCCCTTATCTGAAAATTCAAAATCCCCAAATCTTCAAAATTCAAAATGTTTTTCAGTGCTGACATGAGGCAATAAATGGAAAATTCCACAAGGCAATGGAAAGGTTCCAGGCAATGGGCAGGTCTCTGTGCATCACGGAGAGTTCTGAGAAGTGACCTCACACACCCTAAGAGGGGTCCTGCTAGCGCCAATTAGTTTTCAGCAGTCATCATAGCCAGATCTTTCTGCATCAATGCCAGAGACTACCATGTGTTTTGTGCTTATTTTCTGCTCTGTGGTTTCAAGATATTGTTGAACATATCAAAAAGGCCTGTGGGTAATAGTGAAAAGAAAAAGAGGAAGCATCTAAGTTTATCTATAACACAGAAAGACAAGTACTTGGAAAAACTTGACTGATGTAAGTGTGAAGCGTCTGAGAGAGGAATATGGTGTTGGAGAGACCATCATCTATGACCTTAAGTGTTCAATGTACACGTTCTTGTTTCATGCACAAAATTATTGAAATATTATATAAAACTACCTTCAGGGTGTATGTACAAGCTGTCTATGGAATGTAGATGGTTCTCGTATTTAGACCTGGGTTTCTTCCCCCAAGCTATCTCATTATATAGATGCAAATATTCCAAAATCTTAAATACTTCTGGCCCCAATCATTTCAGATAAAGCGTGCTCAACCTGTAAATGAAAATAAAGATTAGGAAGATGCAACAGTCTCTAATTAGTGTCAGTCACATGGACTTATGTGGCATTAGAAAGTACACTGTGCCTAGAGTGAACAGTTTTTAAACAGCATCGGTTGCATATGCTTGTATTATGTTACTCATCTGGGCCGACCGATGCCAAATTAAAAAGCAATGATCCTTCATATAGGAAAGCAATGAAAAGGCAGTCCATTATCTGCATTAGGTGTCCGCGGTAATTTTGTTCATTTACAGTCAATCAATGGAACACAGCAGTGTACAATACACTGGATGAATTCCTCCTTCAATAACTATTAGGGTCCAATACACAGTATTATAGCATTGTAGTAATATTAGTAGCATTCTAATTTGATCTGTATTTCATTTAAATACATAATTTGTTATTCAGTTAAACAGTAGATTTCCTGTTTTAAACTATTTCTATGAAACTTCAGCTAATTAGGGCAGCCACTTAGTTGAGCCAAAATGTACTGCTCCCAATATGTACCAATTAACCAAAATCCACTATATTTGTTTAACACCTCTGTCGCTTCCATATTTCTTGTTATAATCTCCCCTCCAGTCTGCCAACAAGGAACCCACATTTGTCCTCACTAGTCTTTTCCTATCATTATCTATTTATTGAGATGCATTGTGAAATAAGACCCTTTGAGCCTTGACGCTCAGCAACCCCCTGACAATTAACTGACCAACTGGTACATCTTTGGACTGTGGGAGGAAACCAGAGCACCCAGAGGAAACCCACACGATCATAGGGAGAATGGACAGACTCCTTGTGTACAGCGGTGGGAATTGAACCCATGCCACTGGTACTAACCACTATGCTACCACGCCTCTAGAATCTTTTAAGGTCTGTTTTTGATGTTGCTTGATGGTTCATTTTCTTATTCTCTTCTCCCTTCTTCATCAATTTATTGGTCATCCTTCACTGAACTCTTAAGCCACTTTGTTTTTGATAAGTTTATAAACCCTTTTCTTTAGTTTTAACACAACCTTCAATTTCTCCTGTATCCCATGTATAAAGTTATCTTTTCAAATCTAATTTTAAAGCATACTCAGAATACTTCTGTATTATATATTGATAACTTAAAGCAGGGGTTCCTAACTTAGGGACCACTGACCCCTTTGGTTAATGGTAGGGGTCCATGTCATAAAAAAGGTTAGGAACCCCTGCCTTAATAGAACATACAGATGATGAAAATTAAGTATTATTTCATTAAAGGCCATTGTATTTCTCCCTCATACATGCATAATTCCCATTTAGACTAAAATCTATTTGTACTGATCAGACTGAAAACAAGATCATTGCATGTAACAACAATTTTATAAAATATAATTCTATTGAACTGAACTTGCTAGTTGTTCTACTAAACAAAGGGATTTTAAGCATGAAAATGCAAACAGAAGAATGGATTTAATAACTATAGATAATATTAAAATATAAGAGTTAACTTGTTGCCTATGCTATTTTATCATCTTTTGTCCTTTGACAAAATTGGAGCGACAAACATTTTTGAGAGCATGCGCCCAAATTGGTGATAATCTAAAAAATTCCCCCATGTGCCATCGTAATTTTAAGATGATCATTGATTAATGAATTATTAACAATAATCATAGACTTTAAAGAAAAAGGATGAGCCCCCTTGCTTATTTATGTTTTACTATTAATAAATATAATGAGAGATTGGACAAATGAAACGTTTTGGAAAACTTGTTCAAAAATTAATAATATTAAACTTTTAAAATGTCAATTTAAAAAATAACATCAGTTCCAAATAGCATCATTATTGTAACTGCTTATTATCCAAATACTGATAGGTACAACACACCTGTGAGGAGCTCAAAACGTGTCAAGTGTTCTTGCATCCATCCAGCCGGCATCAAGCCAGGTTGAGATGCTTCATGCAAAATGTCGTGGGTTGTAAAAAAATAATTCTTCTGCTTTATCTGGCAGTAAAGATCATTATGTATCTTTTTTAAATTATGGATAGGGTTTAAAGAATCAAGGGGCAGCATTGTATGCTGTGTGCCAGCAAAATTTTTGCACGTGCCAGAGGCACGCCACTCCTGAAAGGGCAGGGGAAAGCATCCATTTTGGCAAATGCGTACGTTTTACATCACAGCGGCCCTGGTTCGCAGCTCCTGCCCAGCAGCTAACATGACTTAATAAAAACCTTTAATCCTCCTCCTCTGTTGTGGTTTTTGCTCTGTGCATAAGCAACGTTGCCCTCAAATTCCCCAGATTTTACCACCCAGCTACATGCTAGTGTCAATTTACGGAGGACAATTAAGCTAGCAACGGGCACACGTGTGGGATGTGGGAGGAAACATCACCCAGGCGAAGCATATGCAAAGACAGCACCCAAGGTTGCTGCAGTGGTGACCAGCAGATCAATAGTCTGCACCACTGCCTCTCCTCTGGATGGGATCTTAAAACTCACCTAAATATGTCAGTGACACAGGTGGCTACTCAAGTTGCCATCACACTTAGACATTAAGAAATGTCTCACATGTTCCTGATAATTCTCAATCATTTGTCTCACTGCTGTTACTGTGAAGTTAATAGATGTCATAAAAATAATTGCAAGGACACAGAGAAAATGATGAAAAAAGAATGAGAGAAAATCTTTTGTTTCTGAGGTGAACTGGAATATGAAATGCAGTCTGAAAAGGTGGTGCAAGCATATTCAATGGTAATACACAAAAAGGGAGTAAGATATATACTTGAAAAAGGGGGAAAATGCATGGACAAGGAACTAGTATAACAGCTCTTTCAAAAAGCAGGCTTAAGCACAAAGGTTCAAGGTACATTTATTATCAAAGAATATAAACAGCATACAACTCATTGAAATTAGTCTTCTCCAGACAGCCACGATACAAAACAAACATGGAGGCTGTTCAAAGGAAAATATCAACCCTCCACATGCAAAAAAAAGCAAATTGTGCCAATGGCACCAAGAACATCAACCTCCCCCAGACGCGCAATAAAGGGCCAGACAGCCTCTGTATTGTAGCACTCTATATATGACATGCTAAAAGGTAGAATTCTTTCATTACTTAGACAGCCTAGCTACTGCAAGGGTCTCCAGGATTGATGAGGCAAATCCCAATCACAGGTGTCAATGCACAAGAATTAGAAGCCTCCCACCCCAAACCCTGTGCAATTCCAAATCAAATCTGAAAAGTACATGGATAATGTTGAGAGAATGATTACAACCATGGACGAATCTGAATAAAAGCCAATCTTCAGTCTTAAAAAACACAGAAAATTATACTGAAATAAAACACAATCAACAAAACAGCAGTTCTTATCCAAATGTTGGAGACCAGAGTTCAAATAACTGAGAGCTTAATTTTGATGAAATGACCTTGGAGCAACGTTGAAACAGTTCAATTCTTCCAGTTTTTTAAAAAAATGTAAGCTTTGCATTATTATTGATAGCAAATGGAAGTTCATGGAACAAAATTTCCCAACCGAACCAACTGAACCAAACTCAGACTGAACATTTTACCCAAAGTCAGGTGAATAAATATCTCTGTTAAGAAAGGAAATAAAAAATGCAAAAGGCTTGCCTGCTGGTGAAAAAGGCGAATTAGGAAAACTAAAAGACCCATCTTATTCATTGACAGGGGAAATTTAAATTCCTGGGTGTTTCTATTTCAGAGGACCTGTTGTGCCCTCAGCACGTAAGTGCAAGTGTAAAGAAAGCACGGCAGTGCCTTTACCTCCTTAGGAGTCTGCTGAGACTTGGCATGACCAACAAAACTTTGTCAAACTTCTCTAGATGTGTAGTGGAGAGTATATTCACATTACGGCCTGGTATGGGAACACCTGTGCCCTTGAACTGGAAACCCTACAAAGCATAGTGGATTCGGCCCAGTACCTCACGGGTAAAGCCGTCCCAACCATCGGGCACATCTACATGAAACCCTGTCGTAGGAAAACAGCATCCATAATCAGAGATCCCCACCACCGAGTTCATGCTCTCCTCTCACTGCTGCCATCAGGCAGAAGGTACAAGATTCTCAGGGCGCGCATCACCAGGTTCAAGAACAATTGCTACCCCGCAACCATACACTCTACACTCACTTTCCCCATCACTGAAATGTCCCACAACCAATGATATCACTCTAAGGACTCTTTATCAAGTTCTCGTTATTTATCACTATTTATTTTTACTTGCATTTGCACAGTTTGATGTCTTCTGTGCTCCGGTTGATCCTGTTATAGTTGCTATTCTATAGATTTGTTGAGTATGCCCTCAAGAAAGAGAATCTCAGGGTTGTATATGGTGACATAGATGTACTTGGATAATAACATTTACATTCAACTTTGAATTGGACAACACAGTGGTGCAACAAATACGATGGTTCTTCAGTACTACAGCTACCTGGGTTGAGTCCTGAGCTCTGATGTGGTCTGTGCTGAGATTACACATAGACAACATCAGATGCCAGACAGCTGAGGGGTAATAACAGTTCCTAAACTTGAAGGTGCAAGTACAGGGTTTGCCCAATGGCCTGTGTGAATTCCCCCTGCTTATTCCTGTTTCCTCCCACATCCTAAAAGTCATGCTAGGATTTAGGTTAGTAACTGACTGCAAATTACCTCTCGTGTACTTGAATGGTAGAAGATTCAGTTTGGAGATTGAGGTCAGAATCAGTACACAGCTGATTCTAACTTTATTTTGTACTCAATTTTCATACTGTCATGATGAGATTACATTTAGAATGCTGGGTATAATATTGGTTTCCTTACTTAAGAACTTAATGCATCAGGAACAGTTCAGAAAGGTACCATGAACGCCCGGGATGTATTATGAAGAAGCATTGAACTGCGTAGACTTGTGTCTGCTGGAGTTTAAAACCAGGCGAGAGAACTCAGTGCAGTTCTGGTCACCGACCTACAGAAAAAAAAAATCATTAAGATTGAAAGAGTGTCGGGAAAACTGAAGAGGGACCTTGGTGGGCCTTGAAGACCCGATTTATAGAGAAAGGGTAAAAAGGTTAGGACTTTCCTCCCAGGAGTGTAGGAAGACTGATTGAGGTATATAAAATTATGGAGAGGCTAAATGCAAGCAGGCCTTTTCCACCAAGGTTGAGAGAGACCAGAGCTAGAAATCATGGATTGCAGGTGGAATGCTTATGGGAGCATGAGGGGAAACTTCTTCAGACAGAGGGTGGTGTGAGTGTGGAACGAGCTGCCGACAGAAGTGGTGGAAGGGGGTTTAATTTCAACACTTGAGAGAAGTTTGGGGAAGTACATGGATAGGGGTAGCATGGAGGGTCTATGGCCAAGATGCAGGGTGATGGAACTAGGCAAAATAACATCTCAGCCCAGACTAGATGGGCTGAAGAAGCTGCTTCTGTGCTGTAGTACTCTATGACAACCTGTTTGAAGCACAAGATCCTGAGCTGTTTTGACAGGTTTGACGTGAAGAGGGTGTCTTCTCTTGTAGGAGAATCTGGAGTTAGATAGCCCATGTTTAAAAGAAAATGGTCACTCATTTAATATAGAAATGAGGCATTTCTTTTCTCTGAACAGGATTGTGAGTCTTCTTCAAAGGATGGTGGAAGCAGAGCTTGGAATATGCAGAAGGCAGAGGGAGGCAGAAAGTTGATAAACAATCCAGTAAGAAGTTACCACAGGTAGATCTGAATGCAGAGCTGTGGTTACACACAGATCAGCTGTGATCTTTTTAAACAATTGAGGGGCCAAATGGCTACTGCCCTCTCTGAAGCACAGACGCGTGCCGATCTTCACATTTGATACCTAAAGGGTTAAAGGACAACTATGTTTCAGCTAATATTAAACTGAACAAATAATAATCTTTTCTCCCCAGATGATACATATGGTAGAAATTATCTTGAAAACATATTGTAGTTAATTAAGGTATGCAAAAGCCCATTGTGCAAATCCTGTACTGGGAAAATCAATTAAACTAATTTTACACAAGATACAAGTACTATTGATGCCTTTGATGACTTCCCACAGGACTCTTTAAAGAGTGCAATTTAGTTTTAGGAGTAATAATTCCACCCTTGTTTGATACAACATCAAGACCAAATATTATGACCTACCTTTCCAGGGTTTTTCTTTTGTAGAATTTCAACACCCTCTCACAGGAACACTAATGTGTTAGCGTGTGTTTTAATTGCAGCCTTAACATGAAAAAAACATTGGACTTGTACCATTTTGTGCTCCCAAAGGTATTTAGTTCAACTTACAAAGCAAACAGGTGCATTTGTGACTATACTTTGGAGCGTTTCAACGTAAGATTGAGGTAATATCATGGTTATTATTTTACTTAGAATATTGTTCATATACACCCAGTGGTCAAATTATTAGGTACACCTGTGCGATAATGCAAATATCTAATCAGACAATCCTGAGGCAGAAAATCAATGAATAAAAGCATGTAGGCATGGTCAAAAGTTTCAGTTGTTGTTCAGGCCAAACATCAGAATGGGGAAGAAATGTGACTTAAGTGACTTTGACCATGGAATGATAGTTGGTACCAGACAGGGTCATTCTGGGATTTTCATGCACAACAGTTGCTAGAGTTTACAGGGAATGGTGTGAGAAACAGAAAATATCCAGTGAGTGGCAGTTCTATGAGCAAAAATGAGGGAGGTCGGGACAGACTGGTTCAAGCTGACAGGAAAGGGACAGTAATTCAAATAAACATGCATTACAACAGTGGTGTGCAGGAGGGCATCTGTGGACGGACAACATGTTGAACTTCGAAGTGTATAGACTACAGCAGCAGAAGATCGCACGCATTCCACTCCTGTACCTAATAAAGTGGACATTGTGTGTATTTACAGATTTTGTAAGGATTCACTTGTCACACCAATTCCAATTCCATCTTTAATATTACTCCAGAATAGTCCACTGTTCCTGCAGGCTTCAAGGCAGCCACCATCATCCCGGTGTCCAAGAGAGAGATCAGAACTGGCACTGGCCTCAGCAATCTCAAAGTGCTTTGAGCACTGGTTATAGATTGAATAAACTCCCAGCTACAATGGAGCCTTTCCCTTCCACCTCTCGCTCGAACAGGTCCCTAATAATGCTAATAATGCAAATATCTAATCAGACAATCCTGAGGCAGAAAATCAATGAATAAAAGCATGTAGGCATGGTCAAAAGTTTCAGTTGTTGTTCAGGCCAAACATCAGAATGGGGAAGAAATGTGACTTAAGTGACTTTGACCATGGAATGATAGTTGGTACCAGACAGGGTCATTCTGGGATTTTCATGCACAACAGTTGCTAGAGTTTACAGGGAATGGTGTGAGAAACAGAAAATATCCAGTGAGTGGCAGTTCTATGAGCAAAAATGAGGGAGGTTCTGTCCTGTCCCACCTAGAAAACAACGACTCGTACATCAGGGTTCATCAACTTCAGCTCAGCGTTTAACGTGATTGCCTCCCAGAGGCTGGTGCATAAACTGTCCTTGTTGAGACTCAACACCCCTCTCTATATCTGGATCTCGAACTTGTTGACAGAAAGACCCCAGTCAGTCCGAGTTGGCAGCAACATCTCCGGCTCCATCACACTGAGCACTGGTGCCCCACAGGGTTGTGTGTTCAGTCTGCTGCTGATTCACGATTGCACCGTCAGATCCAGTTCAAACTACATTCACTACATTCACTGAAGATACTACAGCAGTTGGCCTCATGATCAACAATGATAAATGGGCATACTGACAGGAGGTGGAGAGGCTGCTCAAATGGTGTGAGAACAACAATCTGAGTCTCAACATGGATAAGACAAAAGAGATGACCATGAACTTCAGGAAGGCCCAGGTTGACCGCGCTCCATTGCACATCAATGGCTCTGCTGTGGACAGAGTGAAGAGCACAAAGTTCTTTGGTGTGCACATCAAACAATCTAACCTGGAGCCACACCTCACTAGTCAAACAGGCACAGCAGTGTCTACACTTTTGGAGGAGGTTAAGGCGTGCAAAGTTCCTCACCCTCATTCTAACAACTCCATTCTCTAGGAGCACCACCAGAGTGTTCGGTCTGGCTGCATCATTGTGCGGTTCAGAAACTCCAAGGCTTTGGGCCACAAGACCCTTCAGTAAAAATCGCCAAGAGGATTTCTCTCCCCTTTTCGTGACATTTACCAGGACTGCTATATACGAAAGGCTGAGGGCATTGTTGAGAATCCCTACCACCCATCCCACAATCTCCTTGACCCACTACCATCAGAAACAAGGTACAGGAGCATCAGGACTAAGACTGCCGGACTGGGTAACAGCTTCTTCCCTCAGGCTGTGAGACCACCGAGGTCTCATCACGAGGACAGCAAGCAGTTTATCTGTGCTGCACTTTACTACACGCATTTAAATTATATTTTATTAACATTGATAGTATAATATTTTGTTTACGTACTGTGTGTGATATATGTCTTGTGAGCGTACCGCATTCTGTTGGAACATTGTTTCATTTGTTTTTATATACGCACAGTCAGATGACAATAAATTTGAACTTGAAATTGATTAATTATTGACTTCCTCATCAACGATTAGGAGTGCACCATGAGAAAAAAAATTATCAAATTACAAAGCCAATAAAATCATTCCATGGTCTACTCTTGTTGTCTATGTTGTGTTTGAAAACATGTTTCAGACAGTATCTGGTATTTTAGTTCTTTCCCCAACCAATGGACCATGACCACTCACATGTTGTCTCTGAGTGGGATGGAATACATTTGATGGAACTCACATTAAATTTCTGGGGATGTTGCTGGACTCCGATCCATGACTACTCTGTATGAATCATGATTGTGGCTCATTCCTTTGGGGGAAATCCACACCTGTGTCAGGAGCTGTACATCCCTTACCCGGTTATTCCCTGGCACCTGCAATCAGCCGACCATGTCCAGAGGAAAGAAGTCACTGTGCAGAAGACTAAACGTCTTTTAGAGCATCAGTCAACTGGAGAAATCAGAGTAACCCCCATGGACACCGCTCAAGTAAAGCCAAAGGAGGACCTGAGTCACAAGGAAAGATTGAATGGGTTAGATTCTTCCAAATTTAGAAGATTCAGAGAAGATCTGATAGAGGTATACAATATTGTGAGGGTATAGACAGGGTAAATGCAAGCAGGCTTTCCTCACTGGGGTTGGGAGGTCATGGGTTAAAGATGAAAGGTGAGAAGCTTAAGGGGAACATGAGGGGAAACTTCTTCACTCAGAGAGTAGTGAGAGTGTGGAGCGAGCTTCTACCATAAGTGGTGCAAGCGAACTCAATTTCAACAAAGTTTGGATAGGTACATGGATGGTAGGGATATGGAGGGCTACAGTCCCGGTGCAGGCCAATGGGAGTGGGCAGTTTAAATGGTTTCAGCATGAACTAGAAGGGCCAAAAGGCCTATTTCTGACCTGTACTTTTCTATGACCTTTTGACAAGGAATTTCTCTGAAGCACTTAACAAATGTTCAAGGTGGTTTTATTTTCACATTAATAAGCATGAAGTATTTTCTTTCCACACTTGATGATGATTTTGTTATGGCCACAATGCAACATTAACTACCCCTTTTTGGTAGGAACAGAAAATTTCCAAACAGTACCAGCTATTAAACAATAAAAGCCAGGAACATAAAGAGCCACAATGGCCTTCATCCCCTCTAAAAGTCAGGACTCTGTTCAACTTTATAGGGGAGACTTCTACAATCATTAACTCTGAAAACACTTTGAGAAAATAAACTTCCTTATACAATGGCCATATGAATTAACTTTGTCAAGTTAACAGGAAAGGGTACAAACGAGCTTGCTGCAGATGATAATTAGCTACAAATAAACATAATGATTGCAGACTATTTTTAAAACCTGTTTGCACTGCAAAACTTTTATGCATTTCAGCTGCAAACTATTCAATGTTGCAACTATTTAAAACATTTTTAAGAGATTGCTTGGCAGTCAAATTAAAACCTCTGTGTGAAAAGTTCCATCTGCAAACATCTGGTAATAAACCCATCAAAGCTTTAACATGAAGGATTCAGTTTGTTCTCTGCATATAGCCATAGAATGAAATCTTAGAAGCATGAGTAACAGTGGAGATAAAGACTTATTTACAAATCAGCCAGCTGAGAGGGGGTATGAGCTGGTCAAATTAGATAAGAAACACAAAGGGGAGATATGAATCAAAGTGCAATGGAATATGAAACAACCAACCAAAGTGACTTTGATTAGCCTGATTGAAAGTTGTGATGAGAATGAGAATTGCAAAGCAAACAACAATGGGAACGTGCTTTCTCTGTGACCTTTCATGTCTGACGCAAGGAAGATTGAGAGGAGATTTGTACAAGACCATGACAAGTTTAAACTTCAAAGTAAATTTTGTTATTGGAGTACATACATGTCACCATATATAACCCAGAGATTCATTTTCCTGTAAGCATACTCAGCCAATAAATAAACATTGAACCCGTGAACAGTACTTCACTGCTTTTTATTTCCTATTTTTTGCACTACTTATTTAACTATATATATATAAGAGTAATTCAATTTTTCCTCTTTTTAACTATGCCTTGCATTGTACTGCAGCCACAAAGTTAATAGATTTCACAACATATACTTCATCCTGCTTAAAATTATCCAGCATTTTCCCTGTACCAAAAAAGACCAAAGTAACACGCCTGAACGACTGGCATCCTGCTGCACTCACCTCAATAATAAGCAAATATTTTGACAGGCTGGTTAAGGACTACATCTGCAGCTTGCTACCACCCAAACTGGACCCCCTACGATTCACCGACTGACACAACCGATCGAAGATGACGACATAGCCACTGCTCTACATACTGTACTCTCACATCTGGAGAAGAAGGTTGTTTATGTGAGGGTGGTGTTCTTGGACTACAGTTCAGCATTCAACACCATAATTCCATCCAGGCTCGACAAGAAGCTCAGAGACTTTGGCCTTGACCCTGCCTTGTGTAGCTGAATCCTGGACTTCCTGTCAGATCGCCAGCAAGTGATAAGAATGGGCTCCCTCACCTCCAACCCTATGACTCTCAATACAGGAGCCCCTCTGGGCTGTGTCCTGAGGCCCCTCCTTTACTCCCTGTATACCCATGACTGTATCACCTCCCACAGCTCCAATCTGCTAATTAAGTTTGTCGACAACACTACATTGATTGACCTTATCTCAAACAATAATGAGGTGGTCTACAGGGAAGAAATCATATCTTTACCAGAGTGGTGTCAAGAAAACAACTCCCTCAATGTTGCAGAAACAAAAGATCTGGTTGTGGATTACAGGAGGAATGGAGACAGGATAACCCCTATTGACATCAATGGATCTGGGGTTGAGAGGATAAACAGCTTCAAGTTCCTTGGCATCCACATCACCGATTACCTCACATGGTCTGTACACACCAGCTGTGTGGTGAAAAACGACACAAGAGCGCCTCCATTCCATTAGAAAAAATTACTTATAATTTAAGAGATAAATATGAAACATTTTTGAAAATTTGGAGCCCTTATTTACAAAAGACAGGATTAAATATATAGATGCTTTGAAGATGAAACAATTGGTTATTAGGGGAAAGAAATAAATATACATATTAAAATTATTACGAATTCCATGGAGCATGTGGAGATCTTCCAACCACCAGGCATTCTTTCTTTCTTTCTTTCTTTCTTTTTTTTTCTATAGGGCAGTTAGGGGGGAGGGGTTAAGGGGAGGGGGTATGGGTTATATACATTGTTTTTTCATACTTTGTAATCATTTAAAAATGCAATAAAAAATTATTTAAAAAAAAAAAAGAGCGCCTCCTTCACCTCAGCCGGTTGAGGAAGTTTGGTATGGGCCCCCAAATCTTAAGAACTTTCGACAGAAGCACAATTGAGAGCATCCTGACTGGCTGCATCACTGCCTGATATGGGAACTGTACCTCCCTCAATCACAGGACTCTGCAGAGAGTGGTGCAGATAGCCCAGCGCAACTGTGGTTGTGAACTTGCCACTTCAGGACATTTTCAAGGACAGGTGTGTAAAAAGGACCCGTAGGATCATTGGGGACCCAAGTCATCCCAACCACAATCAATTCCAGCTGCTACCATCAGACAGATGAACTCACACTGATTTGAGTATACTCATATTACATTGACTGCTCTATTTATTAATTATTATAAATTACTATGATTGCACATGGCACATTTAGATGGAGAAGTAACATAAAGATTTTTACTCATGTATTGTGAAGGATATAAGACATAAAGTCAATATGCTGGTGATATTAAATCTGATTCTGAATCAATAAATCTATAGAACAGTAACTATAACAGGATCGATGAAAGACCCACCCAACTGGGGCGTCCAACCAGAGTGCAGAAGACAACAAACTGCAAGTGCAAATATAAATAAGTAGCACTAGATAACGAGAACATGAATGGTTGTGGAAACATTTCAATGATGGGGCAAGTGAAGTTGAGTGTAGTTATCCTGTCTTGCTCAAGAGCCTGATGGCTGAGGGGTAGTAACTGTTCCTGAACCTGGTGGTGTGAGTCCTGGGGCTCTTTAGATGAGTTAAAAAGCAAGAGGTAATCCATTCAAGGTCTTAGAGGCACAAGAGTTAGTAGAAAAAGCAAAAGATAACAGAAGCGAAGAGAGGAAAAACCTTTTTATGGATGAAGTCATGCTTAATTTGAATACTACCACATCTCAAGTATGAGGTTAAGATCTGATACAAAAGAGAAGCAACCTATTGCTGGAAATAGTTCTGAAAAGAACCACAAGGCTGATTAGTAGCATCGGAGAACAGAATCACAAGGAAAGTTATGAGAAAACTGGAATTTTCTGACATAACAGGCAGAAAGAGATAATCAGAAATATAAAGATAAAAGTACCTAAAAAGGTATATCTGAAACACTAAGTTAAGTTAAACCTTGGCATTGAGTCAATGAGAACTTAGCTTAAATAAGAAGAGGAAAATTAAATTACTTCAACCAGAAATGGCATCTCTTCCAAGAGGACCAGAACCTTGTCGTAGGGTTAGGAGGCTTGCGTACCTCAATGGCCAGAGCGGTACGTTGACTGGGGTCAGGTCCTTGGCTCGTGGTAGGGTCATCCATGCCGAACAGGTCAAAGGGTAAAGGCCAGATTAAGAGTGGTCCACCAGACCTCCAGGTTCAGCGGTTCAGCTCAGGGCCAACAACCCTGACAAAAAAAGATTATTACAGAAATAGCAATGAAGATGGAGGACCTTCACTGCTGCTCGAAGATGGTATAAAGGGCATGGTATACCAGTGGTATAAAGGGCAGTAAGGAATAAGTAGACATGGCATCTATGGAGGACGCCAGTGACGTGAAAAGGCCAGGAGCTGTTTTTAACCGGGCTGGTTAAGTGAGAAGGGACCACAGATATTTTCAGATTGATGTTCTTGGATGCAATTTATCCCCATCTGTCTTGATGAATTCAGTATACAATATGCAGCAAGGATGGTGGAATTGTCAACAGTCTTCTCTGTACATAGAATGTGGTTATAAAGTCATTGTACAAACCAAAGCACAAACGAGGTTCCAAGATTAATACTTTTGCAAAAGTTGAGAACTTGAATTACTTTCTTCAATGTAAATTATCATCTCACTTAGAAGATTTTATCCAGTGCGGAGATTAATATTGAATAGAAAGTGAAAAGATAACCTAAATACACAGGAAGTCTTACAGCACATGGAAAACAAAGGGATTACTTTTTGTTTTTTTGTAGAGAATATAGGTTGCATTACACAGAAGAATGTTTTCTACATTGTGTTGTGATGAAATTATCTGCAAAGTAAAACACCCCAAAGAAAAAGATGTAAAAAGTAGGAAATTGAGATTACTGTAAATAATAACACATGATGTCAATTGTTATTTTTATTTGTTGATTGAGATACAGTTCCGGCCCTTTGAGCCGCACAACCCAACAATCCCCGATTAAACACTAAATCACGGGACAATTTATAATGACCAATTAACCAGCCAACCAGTCCGTGGGAGGAAACCCATGGGGTCACGGAGAGAAGGTATAAACTCCTTACAGCCAGCAGCTGAAATTGAACCTGGGTCACCAAGTACTGTAAAGCATTGTGCTAACCATTATGCTACAGTGCCGCTCTATTGGTAGGGTGGGAAATTGGGTTGTGCTGTTTCAGCTTCGACTCCTTCACCAAATAACAGACAAATGTAAAAATGTTCCAAACAATAACCATAGATTAATCCCTTTGTTTAACAAGTGCCGTCAGACCTACTTCAGGTTTGCTTTTCACTTTCACTTCTATGTTCATCTCTGCCTCAAGTAAGTCTTCAAAATGAGCTGATAGTTCACAGAGAGGAAGAGAGTACAAGCTCTGAATTTAACCCTTGCTTTATGTCAGACGTTTGGCTGGAGGCAACGTATTTCTGCCTTTGCAAGGCATTTCATGATCCCTGTCCCGCAATGGGAACCAGAGAGTGGATATCACATGGTGGCTCAAGCACAAACATTCTAGAGATGAGGAATTCAGACCTATGGCCTTCAGAAATGAAGTACCAATCAACTAACTTCTCCAAATTGACATAAGGTCAGTTGCGACAATTTTGCACGGAGCTCCACTGCTGTTCCTGGCATTCCCAACCTCTTCCAACCAGAAAGCTAAACAATTCCTTTAAACTGTGTAAAGTTATCTAAACATCTCTCAGTAGATATCAAGACATTCAAAATGCCTCCCGAGGAAATAAATTCTATAAAGTTGAAAGATGCTTTCCTGTATTTGTGATTATTGCCAAATAGTAATATATTTGGCTCACAACCATTACTACTGTCCAATTTAATATATCCTCATTCTCAGGTAAAAGTGCCTCCTATGAGCCATTATGTGCTGTGTCATATGGCGTGGTCTTTCCAAGACAATGATTGTGGCAAATTTTTCTGCAGAAATGGTTTGCCATTGCCTTCTTCTAGGCAGTGTCTTTACAAGAGGGGTGAACCTACCATTATCAATACTAAGCAGGTGCTACACCTTGCCCAAGGGTGACCAGCAGGCCAGCAGAGGGAAGGAGCGGGAGGCGTATCTCCACTCCAGCACCCCATGAGCCAGAGTAGCACATACAAAATGCTGGAGGAACTCAACAGGTCAGGCAGCATCTATGAAGAGAAATAAAGAGCTGGCAGATCGGGTTGAGACCCTTCATCCAATGAGCCATGATGAGCAGACTCAATGGGCCGAATAGCCTAATTCTGCCTTATGTGTTATGATCTATGTTTTATGAGGCAGAGATAAACTAAATAGAATTACTTCAGAACAGGGTTACATTTCATTATTTTAAAAAATATCTTTGGAAAAGTTCCTTATTAATTGATTTTCAATCGAAGATGCAAGTAATAAACTGTGTTCCATTTGAAGCTCAACCCTTTGTTTATAAAGCTCCTTACTAGGAGCAATCGAATATTTCTTGTCAATTAATGAAAACCAGAAGTGATTTTTATATACATAGTGATAAATCGGGTAAACTGTTAGCTAACCAATTGAAGAATGCTTCGGTTAAACGTCAAATTATTAAGATTCGCCAACAGAATGGTGAACTGACCGTTAATCATGATGAGATAAACAAATCTTTTCAAGGTTTTTATACCTCCCTGTATCATTCTGAATTTCCTCATGATCATAATACCATGTATGATTTTTTAGGGAAATCGTATTTTCCAAAATTATCATCTGAAGAACTTTTAATATTAGAAACTCCTATTATGGATGCAGAAATTAAAGGTGTTATTTCCTCTATGAATTCTGGGAAAGCACCAGGTCCAGATGGGTATACAGTAGAATTTTTAAAGTTTTTTTCCTCTGCTCTTTCTCCTTGGTTATGCAGGGTTTTTGAAGAAGCAATTAGACTAGGTAAATTACCACAATCTTTTTATAGAGCTCCCATTTCTTTAATATTGAAAAAAGATAAAGACTCTACTGACTTTGCATCTTATAGACCAATATCTCTATTGAATGTAGATTCCAAGACCTTTTCCAAGTTATTGGCAACCAGGTTGGAGAAGGTATTACCTCAAATTATCTCGGAGGATCAAACTGGTTTTATTAAAAATTACTATTCTTTTTTCAATATTAGGAGACTATTGAATATTGTTTATACTCCTTCACGCAGTACCTCAGAATGTGTCATTTCATTAGATGCGGAGAAAGCATTTGATAGAGTTGAATGGCCATATTTATTTACTGTGCTTGAGAAGTTTAATTTTAGTCCGACCTTTATATTCTGGATTAAATTGATATATCATACTCCAGTAGCCTCGATTTTTACTAATAATCAAAGATCTCCCTTTTTCCGTTTATTTCAGGGTACCAGGCAAGGCTGTCCTCTTAGTCTATTATTATTTGATATTGCTCTGGAACCTTTGGCAATTGCTATTAGAGAATGACCTAACATTTTTGGCATTACTCGCGGGATAGATATACATAAGTTATCATTATACGCAGATGACTTGTTATTATACATTTCTGATCCTGAGAAATCCATTCCTGCAATATCAATATTGGCTCAGTTTAGTCATTTTTCTGGGTATAAATTGAATCTTAATAAGAGTGAATTGTTCCCCTTAAATAGACAGGTTCCATTTTATGGAAATTTACTTTTAAATTAGTTAATGACTTTTTTAAATACAGAGATTAAAATTACAAAATATCATAAGGAGTTATTCAAGGTTAATTTTTTACCCTTAATTGATCAGATTAAATGTTTGTTTACTAAATGGTCACCATTGTCTTTATCTCTGATAGGTTGGATTAATGCTATTAAGATGATTATTTTACCCAAGTTCTTATATATATTTCAAGCAGTACCAATTTTTATTCCAATATCCTTTTTTGACAATGTTGATTCAAAAATTTCCTCATATATATGGCAGAATAAAAATCCTAGATTAGGTAAAAGATATTTACAGAAGTCAAAGAAGGAAGGTGGATTGGCATTGCCTAAGTTTAGATTTTATTATTGGGCAATTAATATTCGATATTTGAATTGTTGGTTAAGGGATTTAGATTTATCTCCTAGCCCTCATTGGGTAAATCTGGAAACTAAATCTGTACAAGGATTTTCGTTGGGTTCTATTTTAGGGACTTCTCTTCCCTTTGCTCTTTCTAAATTGCATAAATGAATTGACAATCCGATAGTTAAACACACTTTACGTATATAGTTTCAATTTCAGAAATTTTTTGGGTTGAATCAGTTTGTTTTAGCAATTCCTATTGTATCCAATATTTTTTGCATCCTTCTATTATGGACCAAGCTTATTCAGCTTGGAAGACTAAAGGTATACTACGATTTTCTGATTTATTTTTGGACAATTGTTTTATGTCTTTTGAACAATTATCTAATAAATATAATTTGCCTAGATCTCATTTTTTTTAGATATTTACAGATTAGGAATTTTTTTAAACACTGTACTTCCTACCTTTCCAAATCTTATTTCTTCAGGTATTTTGGAGAAATTGTTAGAACTAAATCCTTTTCAGAAAGGTGTAATATCAAATGTTTACAATATGATTATGAAAATACGTTCAGAGGCCTTTTATAAGACTAAATATGATTGGGAAAGAAACTTAACCTTATTGAGAATTGGGATAAAATTCTGCAGTTAGTTAATTTATCCTCTATATGAGCTAAACAGTCATTGATACAGTTTAAGGTAGTGCACAGGGCTCATATGTCCAGGGATAAATTTTTATTCCCATATAAATCCTATATGTGACAGATGTCATTCTGAGATAGCTTCTTTAACTCATATGTTTTGGTCATGTCCACTTTTGAAAAAATATTGGAAAAACATTTTCAATATTATTTCCACGGTATTGAACATTAATTTACAACCTCAGCCCATTACTGCAATCCTTCGTTTACCAATGATAGAGTCAATTCATTTATCTTCTTCTGCTGGTCGGATAATTGCATTCCTTACATTAATGGCAAGAACATCTATTTTGTTGAATTGGAAAGAAATTAAACCCCCTAGCGTATTTCATTGGTTTTCTCAAACTATGTTATGTCTAAATTTGGAAAAAATTAGAAGTGTCACATATGACCCTTCTATTAAATTTGAAAAGACTTGGAGGCCATTTATTCAATATTTTCACATGATATAACTCGACCCTGTTCCAATCCTATTTGTTTTTCCGGTTTTGATTATATGTATGTTAAGAGGATTGGAGTTGGGGACACTGATGATTCTTTGTCTTTTTATAGATACTATAACCAGCCCATTTTTTTCCCTTCCTTTTTTTCCTTTTTTTTCTCTTTATTAGTTAGTGGTTAGTTTGTTAGATTAGTTTTTCTTAGGGCAATAATATTTTTTTTTCTCTTTTTCTCTTTTCTGTTTTTTTCAACATGATATACCTAGTTTTTTTTTGTTGTTTCGTTCATATGATAGTTGTATTATTCATGATTTGGGAAGACCTAACTATATTGTACTTATTGCTTGTGTATTCTTTTACGTTCATTTTAATTTTGTAATCCCAATAACTATGTATTAATTTTGTCATGTTGATATTAATAAAAAGATTGAAAAAGAAAAAGTTCCTAAAACATTTCACTGTTTATAGACATGTATAAACTGCCCACATCCCTTTATCCCATAGGGACTAAATCTTCCACTCTTTAAAACCGAAGATCAGAGAAACTGAATTGACATTTGCCCATTTGATCTAGGATTATGGGCCAGAAGCCACAAGATTGCCTGCCAACTTCTAACAATCACTTTTAGAAATGGCACTTTCATATCACCAGGCCATTAAGCTCATGATGATGGTAATAACTATAATGGAACACAAGATAAAAGAGACCACCAAGATACTTGAATTGTAGCACAGACACTTTCTTTGCGTGTTTAAACCATCTTGCCACCAGCTTCAAGGCCTCGTTAATACAAACCTGCCTTGCCAACAGCTCTGACGATATATTCATATGACTTCAAAACAATATCAACCACAAAGCCTAGCAGTAATTATAGACAGTCCCATCAAGAGCATTTAATGGCACTGGGCCTGTTTTTGCTGGAGTTTATTAGAATGAGAGGCATGTCATTGAATCCTACTGAATATGGAAGGGCCTAGAAGGAGAGGATGTGGAGAGGATGCTGGCCACAGTGGGAGAGTCTAGGGCTAGAATGTTGATAGGTTCTTGATTAGCTAGGTTCTGGGAAAAAGGTCGAAGAACGGGTCTGAATGGGACAATAAATCATTCATGGCTGAATGGTTTAGTTCTGCTCCTATGTCTTATGGTCCAAGAGCAACACTCATGTCCAACTGTATAGAGGGGAGGTGTGCTTGGAAAATCATAGCGGAAGGCTATTGTTGTTTCCCATGAGATGCTACAGAGTGAGGTGGTTGCTCATGTGCAGTGATTTCACTCTGTCACCTGCATTCAAATACTGAAGTAGATCTTTAACCGTTTTCGTATAGAAAGGCCCAGGTTACCTAGGTGACTGCTAGAGAGACTGATGTGTCAAGTTAGGTATCCCGTTAACTTTTCCCTTCCCTGCACACCCTCCTCAAATTCCCCTTGCTGCTGATGATCTCTTGTTTCCCCCTAATCATTTGCCTGAAAAATCTTTGCAGTCATTCCCTCTCCTCCTCATACCACCCTCGCCCCCACCACCCACCTCAGTTCCCTTTCTATCACTCTTCCCGTTTAATCTTTCTCCCTTTAAAAGATGCTCCATCTCCATAACCCAATAAACTTTTGAAAATAAGAAAAAGCATGTATTTTAAGCAAATTAGGTTAAATGAATAATTTTGAATGAATGAAATAATCAGAGGAGTGGTGATAAAATAATTAACTATGAACACTTTCTACCAATAGCACATAACATCCTCATGCATGGGTAAAGATATCATTAATCTGAAGAAGATATACTGCATAACCCTGACTCACTGTAAGATCTTCCACGAAGACATTTGATGCAGCTACGTGTCAAAAGACAGAACAAATGACATCTAGGTTTCTTTAAATCTGATCCATTAATCAAGGAAGTGTACTCATACTTACATTCAAAGACTCAAAATACATTTATTATCAAAGTATGCATGCAGTATACAACCCTGAGATTTATCTTCATTTTGTGCACGCTAATATTATATATAATATGTACTGTATCTATCTATATCTATATCTATCTATATAAAATGTATATATATTATAAACTGTCACTAAAAGAAAACTAAAGTTAAATAAATAGATCAATCTTTTAAGATATTTATGTTTATTTTAAAGCTGCTATAGATTGTCTCCAACAAGTTTTCTCGTGAGCTATTTATGTTAGAATGAGATCAAAGGCTTGGAATTTACCTTAACTCAGCAGAAGATCAGGAGACAAAGCCTCTTGAACAAAGTGGTCCTAGTTAATAGGGAGGCCTGTTTCCCTCCTCCATGCCTTTGCCTTTATGGTTGTTGGGCAAGGCCCCGAATGGCACCTACAAAGGGGAATAACGTGGCTACTTGTTGCATGACCTTATTGTCTGGGAGAATGCTATTTCTAGGGAGCAGCAGGAGTTCCAGTTCCTGCCTGTTTTCTTTCACGATGAAGGCCTGAAACATTGACTGTTCTATTCCCTCCATAAATGCTGCCTGGCTTGCTGAGTTCCTCCAGCATTTTCCTTCTGTTGCTCTAGATTTTCAGTCTGCAGTCTTTCTTGCGAACACTGAGGTACCAGCTTCTTCATCAGTTGGAGTGAGAGGATGCAGCTGTGGTCTCCTCTTCCTCCAATGAAGATGCCCTCTGTAGTTAATATTGTATTTGCACCTGTGATTCTGGTTTTGTCCTCTTCTGAATGTGCAGGAAGATCAATACACCTCCTCCACCGATACGCCCGTTTTTTGTGACCAAGTAAAAAGTGTCCCATCAGATTTCATTAGTGAAAGTAGATTTTTTAATGTAACTACAACTTAAAATAAGACAACAGTTTTGTAACATATAGTACTGTATAAAAGTTTTAGGCACATATGTATTATAGGTAGGGTGCTGAAGACTTTTGCATAGTACCGTAATAAGTATTGCACTGTACTGCTGCCACACACAAAAAAAACTTTCATGACATAAGCGAGTGATGATAAACCTGATTCTGATATGGGTCTCTATTGTGGACAGAGAATGGGAAGGGGGCAGGGAGAGGGCAATCATGGTTGGGGGAAGGGGTAGGGAGAGGGGAGGGAGTGGTAAGCACTAGAGACATTCTGTAACGATCAATATACCAATTGTTTGGAATCAAATGACCTTGCCTGGTGTCTTGCAGCTGGGTGTGTCTGCATCCACATCAATCCCCACCCCTACTGCGGCACTCCACCTTCCCTCACCATTCCCAATGTCCTTTGCTCCCGCCAGATTTACAAACACGTTCTCCGCTCTACATTGACAAATACAGTATTGGGCAAACATCTTAGGCAAACGTCTTTGGCTACAAATATGTGCCAAAGGCTTTTCCTCAGAACTGTAGCTATCAATAAAGGTGTTGTGGGAAAAATGTCCTGAACATTTTAGATAGTCCGGTGGAGCTTTCCTTCTTCTGTCTTATTATTCCGATGTATGTGGGAACCGAAATATTTACAAGCAGTTGCCAACCTAAGACAAATGGTTATCAAATACCATCAAATTAAGTATTTTGACAATTTCTCCACTGGAAGCATCTGAATAGTTTCTCAAAGAAAAGACGCATTGTCTAATAATTTCCAATTCTACAGCTGAGCCAAGCTACATAGAATATTACATAAATGATTGGAGGCACTTTTTTGGATTTCTGTCAACTTTGCCAGAGGAGGCTCTAGGGTAGATTTACATTTGTGCTATAATTAAGATAATCTTAATTCTAAGGGGGTTTACTTTGACAGCAAAGTGAAACTAGTAAATGTAAATGTAGAGGAAGCAGCTGAACCAGAGAGCTTTATAGAGTTACTTCAGAGATTCCAGTTAACATGCACACATTCCATCTTTGGAATGGGTTATTCATTTGTGCCCAGCATGGGACGCCTGCCAAGAATCCTCTTGTGAAGGAGGGCAATGCAATAATCAATCCATTGCGGAGTCAGCTTGACTGAAAATGTAACTCTGGGAGCAGAAAGAAAGTTCCTCACTTGCACGTGATGGACATGCAAAGAGAAAGGAGAGCTGACAGTGAGAAAGGGCGGGAGAGGGAAAAAAATACGGAAAGAAGGTGAGAGCAAACAAGGGAATAAGGGAGAGAGATTGAACAGGAGAGAAAAAAAAGAGAGGGAAGGAAGAGGAATGAAAACAAGCATGATGGAGAGAGCAGAAGACAGCAAGCATGACAGTGGCATTCAGGATGGGAGAGAGGAGGCAACAGCAGAAAGAGGGCAATAGAGGGAGAGGGATAGAGTCAGAGAGAGAGAAATGCAAATTAGAGTGAAGAAAATGAAGCACAGACTGAGTAAGAGAGAAAGAACAAACCAAGAAAAGAGAACAACAGGAATGAGAGCGACAAAACAGCAAGGGCAGGAAAAGATAAAAGGCAAAGAAGTGGGAAGGAAATGGAGAGAAAATGAGGAAGACAGAAGAAATGAAGGAACGTGGACGTATAAAGTTGCCTTCATATGTGGAACATTTTCAAGAGATTTACAATCAGCTTTGAGATGTAATAACTGTTAAACATGTTTACATGCAGATGGTCTAATTTTCCAGTAGAAATTACGTTGGAAGTCTAGCTCTATCAAGACAGCTCAGAGAAATTACACAGGGCATATGGTTTACTCTGTTCCATAATGAGAAAATTGGCTTGTTCGCTTGTTGGCCAGACAACATAGATCAGGCCTTGTCCCATTGCCAGGCATTGAAGGCTCACTCCTGTTGGCCATACACTTTGGGTATTTTTAGGAGAACTGATCAAGCCAATATGGGCACCCATGTTGTGAATGCACTTTATCCAAAGGGTAATTTATGTTATAGTGCTGGCAGAAATTCATTCTTACCTGATAAAATACTATTCTAAATTGACAGATATTCTCCTTCAAATTATTGAACAGAAATGAATGATGTTGTGGGTTACCTGTTGCACAAATATGGGCTGATGGCTAAATATGATTCAGATTTATAAAAGTTGCTTAGTTGCTTCTATTTGGTACAGTATGCCTCTGGCTATCTCTTACTTTAGGAGCTGTTGGCTGGGCACGGTAACTGTGAACACAAATGATTGCTAAGCACGGCCACCAGATCACTGCTTTAGTGAAGGTAGTGGCAGAGATAGTTTCAAATTTATTGATTTATTTATTGATACACAGTGTACAGTTTGCTCTACTGGCCCTTCGAGCTGCCTTGCCAAGCATCCCCTGATTTAATCCTAGGGGAAATTTACAAGGACCAATTAACTGGTCCATCTTTGGACTGTGGGAGGAAACCACAGCTCCTGGAAGAAACCAACATGGTCACGTGGAGAATGTACAAACTCCTTACTGGCAGTGGCGGGAATTGAACCCAGCTTGGCTGCACTGTAAAACACTGTGCTAAGCACCACACTACTGTGCCGCCCTAAATTTAATATGACATTTTACATTTTCCGATGCTTTTGATGTCAGCGTTAGAAATCCTACCCTGGATTGATCTTTTCTCTGTAAAACCAGCTATCCTGGGTATTGAACAAAGAAGCAAACCAACAGTTGCTTTGATCACTTTCGTTTATTCTGCAGATTTCATCAGATTCACAGGACTTCATGGAACTGGACAAGGCATTCATGGGAATCACTTAAAACTTGTCAGGTCCTTTACGTGCAGATATTTGACATCCTACCAGTTTGCTTTGAAAATGAGGGGTAAAATGGTTAGGGACCCATTCTGCCAAATCAATACTGCAAAGAGCTGGCCGTCTGATTCACGTATGAATCTTATAAGGCTCTGGATGAAGTAAGGGTTAACATATTTTAAAATATATAATAGAATCACACTTAATTATCCCCAGAGAAAGGAAAATCCGTTATTGCCCGATGTCCTTTATGAAAAATATAGATAATGAAAAATAGAAAATTTATATTGGTCATAATATCCAGTGCCTAAGAAGAGTAGTATGAGCTGCCTTAATAACTTTCATCCAGTAGCACTCGCATCGATAGTGATGAAATGCTTTGAGAGGTCAGCCATGGCTAGAATGAACTCCAGCCTCAGCAAAGATCTGGACCAACTGCAATTTGATTATAGCCACAATAGGTCTATGGCAGATGCTATCTCAATGGCTCTCCGTGCAACCCTTGATCACCTAGATGATACAAGCATCTATGTCAGGATGCAGTTCGTTGACTACAGCTCAGCGTTTAACATCATTATTCCCACAGTCCTGGTCAATAAGGTACAGAAACCGGGCCTCTGTACCTCCCTCTGCAATTGGATCCTTGACAGAAGACCACAATTTGCGCAATTGGAGATAATATCTCCTCTTCACTGACGATCAACACTGGGTGCAGCTCACGGATGTGTGCTTAAGACCACTGCTCTACTCCCTCTATACCCGTTTCTTTGTGACTAGGCATAGCTCAAATACCATCTATGAAATTGCTGATGATATAACCATTGTTGGTCAAATCTCAGATGGCGTACAGGAGAGAGGTATATCGGCTAGTTGGGGGAATAACAATTCACCCAACACAGCAATAACCTTGCACTCAATGTCAGTAAGACAAAAGATCTGATTGTGAACTTTAGAAAGGGTAAGATGAGGGAACACAAACCAGTTCTCATAGAGCAATCAGAAGTGGAGAGAGTGAGCAATTTCAAGATCCTGGGTGTCAAGATCTCTGAGGATCTAACCTGGTCCCAACTTATCAATGCAGCTATAAAGAAGGCAATGGCAGCGGCTATATTCCATTAGGAGAATCTGACAGGCTGCATCACTGTCTGGTATGGTGTGGGTGGTGGGGCTTGGGGGTTACTGCACAGGACTGAAAGAAGCTGCGGTAAGTTGTAAAGTTAGTCAGCTCCATCTTGGATACTAGCCTCCATAGTATCCCAGACATCTTTAGGGAGCAGTGCCTCAGAAAAGCGGCGTCCATCATTAAGAACCCTCACCACACAGGACATGCCCTCTTCTCGTTGTTACTGTCAGGAAGAAGCCTGAAGACAGACGCTCAGCAATTCAGGAACAGTTTCTTCTCCTCTGCCATAAGATTTCTGAATGGACATTGAAGCCATGAACACATCCTCACTTTTTTTAATATATATATATTATTTCTGTTTTACACTGTTTTTAATCTGTTTAACACACACACATATAGTTACTATAATTGATTCGCTTATGTATAATTTTCTTTCCATATTATCATGTATTGCATTGTACTGCCACCGCTAATAAACCTGATTCTGATTCTGATTTGTGTCAGCATTACAGGAAGTCAGGAGATTACCTTCTCCTACAGCCGAATGCCACAATAACTCTTATCCCATGATAAGATTTTTTTTCGCTGTCACAGGAATTAAGTAATTTTTACTGCCCGCTTCAATAAGTGAAATGAAAAATATGCTTAATACACATGCAAGTTGTCATTGGCTGCTTGATATCAGATTTGGCAAACAAGAGTATTTTTTTAACCTCAATGATTTCACAATGGCAAATGGCCTAAGGGTGAATCAAAAGGTTTTAAGGATAAATAGATACTTGGTAAGTTGAAATTGTAATATAGACAAGAAGTTTGCTCTTTTCCTTACTTAATTCTTTGCAAACCATGCAGTTTGTTTTAAATTTGTAATTCTAAACAGCAACTAGCAGTTGACTGAAGTGTTGTTCATGTCCATTCGTTATCCATTACTGGGGAGCAAGTAGAGAGCCAACTGTACTTCTGGTGCCAAATGCTTCCCCTCCCATCATAGAATTCCCTAAAAACAGCCCTTTGAGAAGGTACTGTACGGCTTCTATGAAGGCACTATGGGAACCATGAAGTGTTGGAAAGAAGCATGCAAGTTCCTGAAGGAGATAATCAACAGTGGCTTTTAATGAGCAGCAGCCTGAAACCTCTACTGCTTTTGAAAGGTTGCTCCCAAAATTGAAAAGGGCACTGATATGGTGCCATGGTATGAATTCAGCCTTTAGTCAGCATTCATACGTGGGGTTGGACATGGGCATCTTGTGGCAATTTGCCAAAGCTTTTCAAGTTGGGGGAAAGATTCAGAATCAGGTTTAGCATTCAAATCTCCACTCCTTCACTGGCCCACTCACTCAATGGCCGCTTCCCACAGGCTGCTCCGCTTGAGGTAACCCTCTATTTATTTGTTTGAGCTTTTTAAACTGCTTGGTCATCTGACCTCGATTGTCCAATCAGCTGCTTTCTGCTGAGTCTGAGCTGTTCAAATCTTGTTTGTCTAACCAACGGCTTTCTGTTGAGCTATTCAAATCTTGATTGGCTTGATTGCACAGTCCAACTGCCAAAACTGCCAGAATCTCTCGAGTCAAAGCCTCAAATCTCCACTCCTTCACTGGCCCACTCACTCAGTGGCCGCTTTTTTTATTATAGTAACCTGTCACGAGGGTGGTGGAAGCAGATGAGAATCAGTGCGCATTCTTGTTCATTTGTTGTTTAGTCTAGTGGAGAGTAAGCCGCGCAGAATGATTTTTTTTGTTGACCGCTAATTGGGACGTTATTGGAACACCATTCAATTGCCACCTTTCCTCTTTGATTGTCAATTTGAAAGCTGAGATTGATATATCGCTAACTTAGTTCTATTCATTTTTTTTTATCGCCACAAGATCGTTCCTCTTTGCTGGCTTCATAATAAAGGATCCAACGTATTTTTTTCGATTTGGAAAGCCATTATTTGGAAGCAGTGTCATACAATGTTGATTACCTTGGCTTAGTCTCTCAGGGGTTTTGGTTTGTTTTCAGGTAAGCAAGTGCTACAACAGTTTTCAAAGATTTGCCTAGAAACTTGCATGGGACGCCAAAAAAAGTTTTAGTGTCACATCTGCAGCAACAGTATGAATTCAGTCTCACGTAGCAATGCAGCAAAGACATTACTCTTCCCATGCTGACAAACCCACTCGCCCTGCTTAAGTAAAAAGCTGACACACTAAAACTACACAGCAGGGGTGGTCTACGCATTTCCATCTCATCATAATAGCATTAGGAGGCTGCTTTATTCCCTGCCAACTTAAGCCAACACCCTTTTCTCCCATGGTCCACTCTCTTCGCCTATCAGATTCTTTCCTCTTTCCTCTTCTTTCCTCTTTAACCTTTCCTAAGCAACACACATAAAATGCTGGAGGGACTCAGCAGGCCAGGCAGCATCTATATAAAAGAGCAAATAGTTTCAGGCCGATACCCTTCGTCAAAGAAATTTGTTGTCACAGGCAGCTGTGGAGGCCAAGTCATTGGATAAATTTAAGGCAGAGGTTGCTAGATTCTTGGTTAGGGAGAGCATGAAGGGATAAGGGGAGAAGGCAGGAGATTGGGGCGGAGAGGGAAATGGATCAGCCATGATGAAATGGTGGAGCAGACTCGATGGGCCGAATGGCCTAGTTCTGCTCCTATATCTTATGGTCTTGTGGAATCTCATGGTTCTACACTGTATGCATACTTTGATAATAAATGTACCTGAAACTTTGAACCTTGTCTTGGAACTGATTAAAAGCTGTTTTTAAATCCAGATTACTACTTAATCAGTATGCTTGATTAAACAGAAATCTGAGTACCGAAAGAGAAAAGGGTTAGAGTGCCAACATGCACCCCTGCAGTTTACAGGTTAATGATCCAAAGAAACCTTTCCAAGGTTATTGGGCAAAAATTTCTGTTCACTCAATGCTGAACACTCAAACTAGGCTCACTTTTTTTCAGCAACATGGACTGGGATTGCTCTGTAGAACTGGTTTATCGTGAGCCAGAGCAGAGCCCTGTTGTGGGTAAAGTAGCAACAATAACTTTGATTGACAAAAGCCTGGACCAGAGAGCGCCAGGCCAGATTGCGACGGTCAGGGTGGTGGGCCCAGAGGTGTTCAGCTCACTGCTTGGCAAGGTTATTCGTTTCTGCGCTGAACTGAGGCTGTGGTCCGCAACGAACAGGCTCCTGGACCGGCTGCAGCGGTGAACTGGCTGTGCACTCACTTTTGTGAACTTCAGTTCTAAACGTTATTTGCATGATTTTTTTCTTTTTTTGGCACATTGGGCATTTGACAGTTTTAATGGGTTTTACAGGTCCCTTTGTTTTCCGGTTGCCTGTAAGGAGGTGAATCTCAAGGCTGTTTGACGTACACTGTACATACTTTGACATAAATGCACTTCCAATTGCAGAGGTGCAGGTGTTCCTCTGTCAGTGATAACTCACAGTGGCCTGCAGCAAACACTGACAGAACTGTTGACATATCAAGAATAAGCAAGTAGGTTCATCATGCAGTTCAAGCTCTGTGGGAATCTTCACTTGTGGAGAGAGTGCACCATGGAGCCAGATAGAAAATGGCAATTGAGTGTCAATCCCCCCTAAGTGACCATCCTCATGTTCAGAGTTCCCTATTAGGTATCAGATCCAACCCTATTCTGTGCTTTCTGTAGAACATGGCAGGGTAACTGGTTACCCATGAGTACTGGGAACCTATATTAGTTTTCGTCATCCTAATATGACTAAGAGACAGTTGCTGAACTCTGCAGCAATACCCAACCATAGTAGTCAGAGGAAATGATTTTCGCTAACAGTTGGCAATTAGTGAATATATATATATATTTTTTTACAACTATTCTCTGCATCACAATCTGGCTATGGGAGGATCAGGGTAAGCTGCAGAGTTGTAAAATAAGTCAGCTCCTCATGCGTAGGAGCCTCCGCAGTACCCAAGACATCTTCAAAGAGCTGTGCCTCAGAAAGTTGGCATCCATCATTAAGGATCCCCACCACCCAGGACATGCCCTCTTCTCATTGTTTCCATCAGGAAAGAGGTACAGAAGCCAGAAGGCACACACTCAGCAATTCAGGAACAGCTTCTTCCCCTCTGCCATCCGATTTCTAAATGGACACTGAAGCCATTTCTTATTTATGTAAAACTACTTTTTTATTTCTGTTTTTGCACTTTTTATTTACTATTTGATATACATACATATGCTTACTGTAATTCACATTTTCATGACATGTGCTGATGATATTCAACCTGATTCTGAAAAATGAATTGATCCCTGTTAGTCTGGTTGATGATCAAATGAGGGACTGTCCATGAGTTCCTTTCAGTGCCATAAGTTTGAAGTATTAAACATGTTAAATATATATTAATCAATACAATAGTGGTGTTCGTGAGGCAAGTACATGGAAATGCTGGGAATGGAAGGATATGGACCATGTGCAGACAGAAGGGATTAGTATAATTTGACATCATGCTTGGCACAGACATAATGAGCTGAAGGAATTGTTCCTGTGCTGTGCTGTTCTTTGTTCTAATATTTCCTTCATTCACTAATCCCTGTATTTACAGTGGTAATTATATTTAAAGAACCTTACACTGATCTACCAGTAACACAGGAGATTCTGCAAATGTTGTAAATCTTGAGCGCACTCCTCCCCCTCCCACCCCCACACCTTCTTATCCTGGTTTTCTGCCCCCTTGCTTTCTGGTCTTAATGAAGGGCTGAAGCATCGACTGTTTATTTATTTCCAAGGACTTGTTCCGTTCCTCCAGCATTTTGTGTGTGTTGCCCATCGATCAGAAACGTGTTCATCGGCTCATTATTAAAAGGATCGCAAATCTGAAAAAGGACAAATTCTGTAGTTTTTCTTTTTTTTGACCGAGGAACAGTAGCACAGCCTGCATGAAAGCCGATGAAGGGTCTCAGCCCGAAATGTCACCTCTTCACTATTTACTCTACCCTGAGTTCCTCCAACATTTTGTATGTGTTGCCTGCGTGAAAGCCTCTCTTTTTCAGATGAACAAAATATATCTATACATATAGTACAGAAAGGACAAGTGCACAGCTGGGAAAGAAATCTTTGAAACCCATCTTGTTCGTTCAATTGATTTAAATCAAGGATAGGCAACCTATGGCCTGTGGGCCAGATCCGGCCCACGAGCAAATATTGGGATACCACGTTTATCCGACCTGTGAGCAATTTTTCCTTATTCTGAGTGTTTCACGCAACCACACTGATGGACATGCATGATGTCTTGTTACACAGGCCTCAGGTTCCGTTTTGTTCCAAATCAAACACTGGTATGTATATAAGAATGAAGGGAAGGCAGACTACCTTAGTAATATGTATTAGATACTCTCCATGCACGCGCAGGTTTTCAGACAGGATCGTTCAAATTTGTAAACAGAAACAGCGTCACTGTGTTTTAACAAGAAATCCATGCTCAATATTCAGATATTTACACGAGCTACGATACTTGTTGAATAACTCGCGTTTTGAAATAAAATCAAAGAAAAACATTCCAACAACAATGAATGGAAAACGCAGGAAGGTAGACACCGAGTGCTGAAATTTCCAAGACACTTGGACACTAGATTACTTCTTCATTGAGCAAGCTGGGAAACCAGTTTGTCTCATTTGCCTAGAAAATGTTACTGTGAAGAAGGTGGCAAATATCAGGCGACATTACGAGACCCGCCATAGTGGAAATTTTAATAAGTTTACTAGGCAAGCGAGGGAAGATGAAGTTGAGAATGAAGGCTAGTTTCGGAAAACAAACATCATTTTTTGCCAAGAAAAGCAGTGAAAATGAAGGAAATACCCGTGCCAGCTACAAAGTCTCAAAACCTATTGCAGAAAAGATGAAGAGTTTGTCACAGAATGTTTACTGGCAGTGATGGGCATTGCTTGTCCTGAAAAGAAATCTTCATTTGTATCTATCAGCCTGTCAGCAAGAACGATCACATGGCAAATTGAAGAAATGTCAGCCAATGTTAAAAGTTGTTTAAGGGATGCCTGCAATGAATTGCAATTTTTTTTCAATTGCGCTTGATGAGAGCACAGACTTGAGAGTCACTGCTCAACTTGCAGCGTTTATGCGAGGAGTGACCCCAACTTTTCAAATTTTTGGAGAGTTTATTCAATTAATTCCTATGAAGGATGCGGTTACTGGAGCAGACATTTTTTTGAAGCTTTGTTGAAAATGATGTCAGAAATGAAACTTAATGTGTCGAAGCTAATTGGCATCACAACTGATGGGGCACCAGCAGTGGGAAGTATCCTAACTTAGTGGACCATGCAAAAAATATGGCATCATTGTTTGGCAGCACTTATCTGTGTGAGCAATTATTTTCAAAAATGAAGCACACCAAGAACCATTTGAGATCAAGATTGACTGATGCCCATCTGGAAAATGTCTTGTTCTTGGCATCAACAAGTCTGACACCCAATATTGAGAAGCTTTCAAGCAACAAACAGCATCAAGTTTCACATTGATTTATTGACTGTTTGCATTAAAATTTTCTTTTTTATTATACTTAATTTACCACCATTCAATGCATCCTGTTCATACATTTTATGTTTAAGGATTCTTTGTGTCCTTTTAATAGATTCAAAAGATGCCTTGATTGAAATAAATTGGAACTAAACTGAGTTCTTTGATTACTAATTGGCATCCTTGGTTAAGCACAAATGAGTTTCTAGCATGCAATATTCATTAATTTGAGGCAAAACATAACTAAATGTACTTAAATGGACAATTCCCATATTTCAAGATTTTTATGGCATTTATCTGGCCCACCGTCCACTCATTAATACGCGATCCGGCCCACAGAGGCAAAAAGGTTGCCGACTCCTGATTTAAATGAACAAATTATCCTTCCAAACCTCCAACAAAATATATTGTGTTTATTTGCTGTGCACTGTAAATGATTACAGGGATGTTTGAGTGCCCTTTAGTGCTTTGATGGAGAAAGTATGCACGTTCATCAAGTAGAGATCTGAGCAACGAAATGTTCCCTGCAGTAAGTATGCATCAACAGAGATTCAAAGAACCTCAGGCAGTTTTATGCATAGTTTCTGTCACATTTTCCTGACAAACAACGTTCCCTCAATTTTTTTTTAACAGCTGCACAAGCCAACCATCGCTCTGAGCAGGAAATCTTTACACAACCTGAAAAAATTCAAATGTTTTATCTGTAATATGTGGTACTATGAATATTTAGAATGAAAATTGAAGAATCACATAATTCTAATTTTACTTATTATTTGAACGGTATAACAAAATACAGTATTACAAAGAAAAGCCTTCATGTTTTGCAAACTTTTAAACTTAGCAGGCCGGTGGTTTATTAACATTGGGCTACAGAGTTCCATTCTGTGTTTACTGTTACAATTTGTAACAGTGCTGTAATTTGAAATACTGATAATGTAAACACGTTGAAGCTCTAAAATATTTCAAAGTAAAGTTTGTTGTATGTTTATTATTTAGAAAACTAACAGATTATATTCATTCAAAAATAATTACAGGATATTTTACAATTATATTAGCATAGATTACAAATTATATTAGCATTATATAATTCAAAATCATATTAACATTATAGAAAAGGAAACTCTAGGTCCATGGCAATGAACGATATATGTATCGAGATCCCTACAACCCAGGCCATGCTCTTCTCTCGCAGCTGCCATCAGGTAGAAGGTACAAGAGGCTCAGGACAGTCACCACAAAGTTCAAGAACAGTTACTATCCCTGAACCATCAAGCTCTTAAACAAAAGGGGATAGCTACACTCATTTGCCCATCCATGGAGATGTTTCCAACGATCTCACTTTATTGACTCTATCTTGTTATCTCAAGATGTCATTACTTATTGCTATTCATTTACATCTGCATTTGCAGAGTTTGTTGTCTTCAGCACTCTAGTTGATCTTTTATTGGTCCTGTTACAGTTACTATTCTATAGATTTGTTGAGAATGCCAGCAGGAAAATGAATCTCAGGTTGTTCCCTGTAAGGTGTGTGATGCACACATCTTTTGTTACTAGATGTTTTGTTACTAGGAATTTAAACTGCACACAAAAGGTTGCCATCCTTTCCCTCGCTGGCATATTAAGTATATTTTGCAATTGAACACGGTCACATTCCCTTTTCCAGTTTCTGATGCAGACAGAGCTGACAGCGTGGAGTTTGTGATGGTTTGTCTGCAGGTTTTAGAACTTGCTTATTTATTGAAGAAATTATTGATTCGCTGTTGAATTCCAAAGAAGCAAAAGGTGTGAAGTGCAAAAGAACTGCTAGTTTATTTAAAGCAGGATAACTTAATGAAACAGTAGAAACTGCTATGAGAAATATTTATGTACTATATGGAAACTGTCGTGACACAAAAGTTGCTAGAGAATTTGCAAGTGGGAAGAAGTGGAGTGATATTACGAAAGTTGACCTTTTAAAGCATCAGTTCGCAAGCAAATCACATATGGACAGTGTACAAAAGCTCCAGTGAGGAAATCCTTAATTACCTGCTACAAGCCTGTTACGTATTCTGAAAGTACAGATGAATGAGAGTGAAAATTATCAAACCTAAAGGAGATCAAAGTATTTTTTTTGTTTAAAACAGTGATCAGCAAACTGGACTAGTTTATTATCCTTGGAATAGCTTCAGGTTTACTTCCACTTAAAGATTTAGTACACACATGTTGTCACTAGGCAAAAAAATTGCACAGCACTAGATTTTTGCACACTTTGGTCATTACAAATTGGAGGGAACATTGGTTGTATGTGGCGACACATATGTACTTGGATAATAAAATTTACATTGAACTTTGAGGAAGATTTCAGTTACAGTAAATCCGTGTATATCCTAGAGGGAATAATAATCAGAATCAAGTTTATTATCACCGGCATGTGGCATGAAATTGTTAGCAGCAGCAGTTCAATGCAATACATCATCTAGAAGAGAAAACAAAATAAATAAAATAAAAAGAATAATAACTAAGTAAATGAATTACAGTATACTCATATTGAATAGATGAAAAAGCATGCACAAAATAGAAATACTGTATATTAAAAAAAAGTGAGGTAGTGTCCAAGGGTTCAATGTCCATTCAGGAATCGGATGGCAGAGGGGAAGAAGCTGTTCCTGAATCGCTGAGTGTGTGCCTTCAGGCTTCTGTACCTCCTACCCGATGGTAACAGTGAGAAAAGGGCATGCCCTGGGTGCTGGAGGTCCTTAATAATGGACGCTGCCTTTCTGAGATATCTCTCCAACATCAATAGGTAAAATACTAGTAAATACTTTTCTATGTGATTCTGGGAGTTACATTCTAAAGTGGCAAATCAGAAGTGTTTAACTAAGATTGCAGATTCACAAGCTGGGTAAAGTTTCTACAGCCTGGAGGAGTTCATTTTTCCCAGAGAACAGCCCTTCATATTTTAGAAGCACATCAGTCCCATGTACCTGGTGCAGAGAAGGGTGGGACAGTCACAGTTCCTCCTAGTCAGAATCTTCCTGGGTCTGCCCAAGGTAGGCTTTCACAGGTTAAGATAGTGGAGCCCTTTGCATTTGTGGTATGGCTTATCCATCCATACTGCCTGCTCCTCTGATCTGATGTGATACCACAAGCGTGGTTTTGAGGTTGTCTGTGGGGAAGATGAATCTCAGGGTTGTATACTGTATACGTACTTTGAGAATAAATGTAACTTGAATTATGGAAGGGGCTACTAGACTCTTGGCAATAAAATTAGGGTTAATCTGATTTGAACTCCAACTCTGCACTTCTGTCTAGCCCAGGGGTGGGCAAACTTTTTGACTTGAGGGCCACAAAGGGTTCTAAAATTTGACAGGGGGGCCGGACCAGGAGCAGATGGATGGAGTGTTTTGGTAATACACCTCATAAGAGAAAATAAAATATCATGGGATATGTAGAAAACATGTGCTTTAATTTCAATTGAAAATGAACAAATGCATTACAACAAAATATGTCTTTGAAGTCCCATGGTATTTAGCTATTTATTGAAATGACTTTTAAAACACTGAAAATTAAATGAATAAAATACATTTTTTTTAATAGTAACAGTTATTATTTCAAAGCACTGAAAATTCTGTTATCCTTCAAGATATTATCATCATCACTCTCCTCCTAACTGTCTTTATTTCAAAAACGGTAGGAGATGCAGGTCTACTTGTCCTGCTCCTTCTTATTCAATTGTCCCCTGTGCCAAAACTCAACAACGACCCGCACAATGACAGAACAGTGAGAGCGTGCCAGTATGCGGAGCTCTGTGCTCGCAAATCCCCACAGGCTATCTCCCTTAGCCGGAACGCTGGCTAATTGTGAGCCGGTTCGGATGTGCCAGGAAATGGGTCGCCACAAGGTCACAAAGTAAAGTGCAAATGTGGAGTAATACGCTGCACCTCAACAAAGGTCAAAGTATATAGAGTGCGCCAGAATTGCGAGGAAAAAACGTTAACAAGGTTTATTAATATAATTTCATCAAGTTCTGCGGGCCGGATTAAAAAGCTTAACGGGCCGCATATGGCCCGCGGGCCGTAGTTTGCCCATGCCTGGTCTAGCCATAGTAACCTTTGAACACCTTTCGTTATTACCTGAGTACATCTGTCTTAAAAACACTTAGACTCTGTCTCCACTATCTTTCATGGTAAAAGTTCCAAGGGCTCTCAAAAGGGAGAAATATATTGTCTTAACTCCAGCTTAAATAGGCGACCCATTATTTTCAAACAGTAACAACTGGTTTATTATGTTATTAGGTGTTCTTTCCCTTATTGTGTTTTTTTGTGTGCAGCATTGGATCCAGATAATAATTATTTCATTCTCCTTACACAGTGTACTAGAAATAACATTAAACAATCTTGAATCTTGCATCTGCCAACAAAAAAAAACCCTCTTCACATTCACTCTACCACGACCCCTAAGGACCTTTTGTTTAAGTCTAGTTCTCCTCTCATTCTTCTAATTTCCAGAGAATACAAGCCCATATGTATGGTCTTTCCTCATCACCATACCTGTTCTAGTAAATTGTTTCTGGATTACTTCCAGCACATGAATATCCTTTTTTAAGTAAGAAGACCAAAACTGTACATAAACTGTGATCTCAATAATGCCCTGAGATATGATCTCACTACTTCAGGGTTGAATTTCCCCTCACAATAAATGATAACATTCGATAAGCTTTCTGTAAACTCCCAGGTATCCCTGGAAAGGGACTGCTCAAGGTCTCTGCCACCAGTGAACACTGGACTACAAACTTAAGCTGAAGAACACATTTAAAAAGTAAATTTAATCAGTCATGGAGTTTTGTGGAGCAGTCCACGGGTAACAGAAAGAGGCTCCAAGGCACATTGTGCCTACGTTGTCTATCAAACACCCATCAGTACAAGATCTGTAGCCTTTGATGCTTTGCTCATAGAGATGAATCCTAAATTTCAGAGGACTCAGGATATGCTTCTTTTGGTTTTATATTTGTGAAAAAATGTTAATTCTAAAATAAAGAAGAGAGACCCCAAGCAGGATCCAGCCAACAACCAAAATGTCAAAGAAAATCAGTTTTATAAAACTCAGCACAATGGCAGAGCTAGCAGAGCAACCACCTAACTCCAAAGATGTAGTGCTGCCTGGGTGGAGTTTGCATGTTCTTTCTGTGGCTGCACGTCTTTTCCCCTGAATGCTCGTGTCACAACCAGGGGTTGTTTTTTAAAAATATACATTTTTTTGTCAGTATGTGGACTGTATTTTCTCAAAGTCATATCATGGGTATGCAGTGTTCTTACTCTTTACATCTAATTGTTTTTCTTTGGACTAACTCTGGGTTTTTCATTGCAAGTGTAGCACTTGGGATCATGGGGATTGCTAAGCTCTCTTTGTATTTATTACTATTATTCAATTTGGGACAAGTTAATTAGCCCGGTATTTTCGCTATCCTGTATTGTAGTTGTCCTTGGGGATCATTGCTTCACCTGGACATCTGATTTCTCTGGAATTCCTACACACTCCAGGGTGTATTTCAGGGATGCATTCCAAACCCTCTTTGATCGGTCATTGTAGTTCCTTGTCAGGTGAAACTCCGATTGAGTCTTTCTGTGTATTGTCAGTGATTTCAGTTTGTCAAAATTTCGTAGTTTGCCTGAGCTCTTGTTAGTTTTTTCTAGTTAATTTCTGTAATAAATCTTCAGGTTTGTTTGAACTGCTGAAGCCTCTGTGATTCCTGCACTTGAAACCTCACAGTTCCAGTTTCCTCCTACATACTGCAGGACGGTACGGTAGTTGACAACTATAAATTTTCTTTAGTCTGTAGGCAAGTGGTAGAAACTGGGGAGAGTTGCTGAGAATTTAAACAACTTGTATTAATATCAGATTTGTATAAAGGGGTGATTGATGTCTAGAATGGAGTCAGTGGGCTGAAGGGCCTGTTTCTGTACTCAATGGCTGAATGATTCTTTGACTTTGAATGAAAAAGAACTTCTTGATTATACTCCTAATTGGCCAAGCTCCAGTTTTCTTATAATATTTCCCCACTGTTAATTCCTACAAAGCAAATTAAATCTCCTTACTGGCTCTGCCAATACTTCCATCAAGCCAGCCTTCAAAATCCACGTCCCAGTGGAATACAACTCGATTTAGATAATGTCACATTAAATACATTGGTATATTTCTCAGTCTGAGTTTAATCTCCTCCAGGACCAGTATTTCCTTCCTGATATCTGAAAACTGGCCTCATTAGGGGGCTGCGAACTAGATTCTACAAATAAATTCCTCCTCTTTATAATCGGGCATTTTTGAGCTAATGACCACCACTTAATTTTTTTAAAATGGCTTTTCTATCCATCAATTAGCCTTAATTGATTGTGAACTCAGATTTCTGCTCAGTTTCTGATACCTCAAATAATTTAGGAAAACTATTTATCTTTCTGAGATTCAAAGTGGTATGTTATACAGTGGATTCCTGTTAATTAAGCTAGCGGTTAATTGGCATGGCTGCTTCCTTATTTGGGACAACTCTTAAAGAACAAAAAGGAATCGAGAAAATAGCCAGGATTCCCTTCATTTATTTGGGTCGCTGTGCCACTTAATTGGGACAGGAGACTGCAGCCAAACAGTTTTGAACCTGCATCAGTCTCGTATGCTTCTGTGGCTGGTAGACACTACACTGTGCTCAAAGCGAACAGTTTTTAAATAGCGTTAGTTGCATGTGTTGATGTTCAAAGAGCAGTGATTTTTTATCACTGATAGTTGGTGAGAAATAATCAGTAAGGCAATTCAGAGCTTTTTTGCTCATCAAGCATTCAGGCTTGGAGATGCAAGAAACGGCCGGGAGGGAGAATGAAAGGGTTTCACTATTTCAGCAAGTTGGGAACTACAAAGAATTTGAAGGTATCGGCAATCATCTTGAATGTTACCTCACCGGACACTCAGCTCTCACCTCTGGCTCCAAGTACCTGTTTGCAGGCGACAGGGGCCACACCCCGGTGAGACAGGGACACGCCTGCCTGTCCTCACGTGCAAAGTCAGCTCCAGCAGACTGAGCAGATGAGATCTACAGGGAGATCCAACAACCAGGAAGGCGGCTCTGCCACGCTCTGAGGAGAGCGACGGGCATGGCGAGGCACAGAAGAAGTCACAGCTATCCATTGCAACCAAGCAATTCCCCAGTTGTGGTGAGTATCGTACCACCAGACCCGGACTTCTGAGGTCGAGGCTGGAACAGCCCCAGTTTCCCTTTTCCATTTTAAAAACTATCCCACACAAGTTTCCTGTCATCATTGGATACGGCAGACAACCACCAGTAGTACTGGTAGTGTTCTAATTTGTCCTAACTTTAATACACAATTTGTTTAATTTATTTGTGGAGATACAGCGCAAAATAAGCTCTTCCAGCCTCTGAGCTGGACCGCCCAGCAATCCCTCAATTTAATCCCAGCCTAATCATGTGACAATTTGCAATGACTGGTTAACCTACCAATTGGTAGGTCTTTGGAGTTTGGGAGGAAACTAGAGCACTCGTGGGAAACCCATGTGGGCACGGGGAGAACATACAAACTCCTTACAGGCAAAGGTGGGAATTGAACCCAGGTCACTGGTACTGTAAAGCGTTGCACTAATTACTAAACCCTATGGTTGAGATTAGCAAGCCACTGTATTTGCCCGCATTCTCATATAACAACCTGTTTTCTGAAGTCTAACATCACTGGTGCTACAGCAGAGATTACAGATGCTGGAAATCCAAAATAAAAACAGAAATGGTGGAAACTTTCAGCAAGTAAGGCAGCATCTGTGGAAAGAGAGTCAACAGTTCAGCTCAAACTTGAATACAAATTGCAGAGAGGAGGATTGGACAGAAGAAAAATCCATGATATAATGGAGACAAAGAACATCCAGGCAAGTACTTGTAAACCATAACTGAGATGGCAGGAGGAAGGTGTAAATAGACAACAATGAATGGCAGCAGAATGAGAGAGGGGAAGGGGAGAGAGAGAGAAGGAGGGGAGGGGGAGAGGAGAGAGAGAGAGAGAGGGGTGAGAGAGAGAGAATGAGAAGAGGAAGAGAGAGAGGGGGCAGGGGGAGGTGGAGGTGGAGGGGAGAAGGGGAGAAACAAGGCTAGAACTGTGAGATGTAGAGTTTAGAAATATTATGCTCTGGAGCAGGATGAGAGTGGATTAAACCCCTCTGATCACAGACAGAAATCAGAATCAGGTTTAACATCACCGGCATACGTTGTGAAATTTGACTTTGTGGCAGCAATACATAATAATAGAAAAAAACTGTGAATTACAGTAATTACATCTATATTAACTAGTTCAATTAAGTTTGCAATGCAAAAATGGAAATAAAAAAAGTAGTGAGGCAGCATTCATGGGTTCAATGTTCATTCAGAAATCAGATGGCGGAGGGGAAGAATCCTGAATTGAGAGTGTGTCTTCACACTTCTGTACCTCTCCCCAGCTTTAATCACCCTGGTAGCTTTATATCACAAGATGCCAGAAGTAAAGTAGAAATAAAAGGAAGAATTGCCATTGCCAAAACCAACTTCCAAAAAAAGAAGCAACACACACAAAACATTGGTAGAACACAGCAGGCCAGGCAGCATCTATAGGGAGAAGCACTGTCGACGTTTCGGGCCGAGACCCTTCGTGGTTCCAAAAAATGAAACCCATTTTTACCAACAGACACATTTCTATGACAACAAGGCTTAGGCTGCTAAAACGTTACATCTGGTCAATCTTGCTGTTTGCTTCCAAAACATGGACTATAACACCAGAACTCCAAAGAAACTTAGAAGCAACAGAAATGTGGTTTATTAGAAGAATGCTGACAATATCATATAGAGATAGGGTAACTAATGAGACAGTACTCCAATGTCCCCATACAAGATCTTTAATGAGAACATTAAATGAGAGGAAACTTAATTTTCTGGGCCACGTCATCAGAAAGGGTGAAATAGAATGCCTTACATTACAAGGCCGTATGCCTGGGAAACGTGGAAGTGGAAGGCAAAGAAGAAAATATATGGACACTGTGAAAGAACTAACAGATCTAAATGAGCGAGGTATCACTGATGCTGTGAGGGATCGTTCCATGTAGAAAGCCATGATTGCCCAAGCGTGTAATGCGCAAGGCACATGAAGAAGAAGGAGACCTCTGTCCTGATGGTAGCAATGAGAACAGGGAATGTCTTGGGTGATGGGGTCCTTAATGATAAGGCATCGCTCCTTATCAGGAGACTACAGAGGCTAGTGCTCACAATGGAGCAGACTAAGTTTATAACTCTCTGCAGCTTACTTGGAAAAGGTGGGAGGTATAGTGTTGGGAAATTCTATTAATGCTCCTCTTTTATAGAACTACTTTTTTATTGGTAGGTTCTTCTTTCTGATAGCTTATTAGAATTGAATTGAATTGAATTTATTTAAACCTTACTTCGATCCACTACATGAGGGAGTAAAAATCTGCGTTATGACTCTGGCACAGCGTACAGACATGTGAATTTATAAGTTTGATGGCTTGTAGGAAGAAGCTGTCCTGTAGCCTGTTGGTCCTGGCTTTAAAGCTGCGGTAGTATTTGCCAGACGGAAGCAGCTGAAACAGTTTACTGTTGGGTTGAATGGAGTCCCCGATGATCTTCTGGGCTTTCATTCTGCATTCTGCTGCAAATATCCTCAATAGAGGAATGCTCGCGTCCACAGATGCACTGGGCTGCCTGTACCACTCTCTGCAGTGCCCAGCGATCAAAGCTGCTGCAGTTCCCATACCAGGCGGTGATACAGCCAGTCAGGATGCTCTAAACGGTGCCCCTGTTGAAGGTCTTCAGGATCTGGGGACTCGTGTTGAACTTCTTCAGTCGCCTGAGGTGGGAGAGATGCTGTTATGTTTTCTCTGCCACACAGCCGGTATGTACAGTCCGGGTGAGGTCTTCAGTGATGTGTATACTGAGGAACTTGAGAATAGCATTTTCAACTTAAACTCTAACACTCCCTACTACTTGTTAATGGTGGGACTCCTCTTCCCCACTCTGGACATCTTTCCCACATGCATTCCATTTTTTTCTGTACCAGAAAACAAGAAAACATCTTCTACCTACAAATGATCGGCTTCCACTAACAGTTAAATAAGGCCTTCCATTGCTTCAGAATTTCCCAATGTTACAGACAGTTTTATGTCTGAATTGTAGTCACAACCACACAGCAACCACGGCAGGGTCAGATAAATAGCAATTAGACAATGGCAGATAATCTGTTTTTAGTGATGCTAGTTTGAGGGATGAATATTAGCCAGGATCCTAAGCCAATATACATTTCCTGTCTGCCAGACTTGTCACATTTCCAGTGTCAACGCTAAACTTCAAAGAAAATGTTAAAGAAACAGGGAACTCTGCAGGCTCACACAATACTGGTGCCAGAATGTCTCCAGAATCTTAATTGGCATCTGGTATGAACTTGCCCAGTGTTTATGTAATATTGGCAATATCCTAATTGACCTACATATAAACTTACAGCTTACTAAATAGCAATTAGACCATAGCCTTGAGAAAACAGGCACCTATATTTCTTCTGAACCATGTTTCCCACATCTTCCTACTTTTGTAAAAACAATGCATTTTCAGATTTATTACCCATGACATTTCAGAAGATTAGCTACGAGACTTTACACCGTCTTAACTGCTCAGTCTCCAAGTAGATCCTTTATGTTCCACAGTGTAAATTTCAGCAGGTGAATCAGAATCAGGTTTAATATCACCAGCATAAGCCATGAAATTTGTTAACTTTGTGGCAACAGTATATTGCAATGCATGATAATTAAAAAAGAACTCTGAATTATAGTAAATATATATATGAATCTAGAAATATATATATATATATATATAATTTTATAGAAATATAGAAATTGGAGAAGTGGTGAGGTAGTGTTCATGGGTTCAATGTCCATTCAGAAATCAGATGGCAGAGGGGAAGATGCTGTTCTTGAATTGTTGAGTGTGTGCCTTCAGGCTCCTGTACCTCCTTCCTGAAGGTAACAATGAGAACAAGGTCCGACCTGGGTGGTGCAGATGTTTAATGATGGATGCTGCCAGATGTCCTCGTTACTACGGAGGCTAGTGCTCATGATGGAGCTGACTGAGTTTACAACTCTCTGCAGTGTATGTCAATCCTGTGTAGTAGCAACGCCCCCCCCCCCCACCATCCCACACGGTGATGCAACTATTTACAATGCTCTCCATTGTACATGTGTGACATACCAAATTTCCTCAAACTCTGTGAATGAAATATAGCCATTGTCGTGCCTTCTTGATAGCTGCATTGATATGTTGGGTCCAGCTTAGATCGTCAGTGATATTGACACCCAGGAATTTGTAACTGCTCACTCCTTCCTCTTCTGATCACTCTAGTTTATTGATATTGCATTTGGTGATCAAATCCTAGCTTTCTGTGCGGAAGGTCATTAAGTGCCTGCAGGTATTCTGTTCCTAGAGACCTTTTCTGCAATTAACTGCCTTTAAATATCCTTCCTTGCAAGAGTGATAGCTTTAGGTCTCAGGTGGAAGGAACTGATTAGATAATTCCTCTGCCAAGCTTACCTGTGCCCTAACCTATTATCAACTCAATGTTAACGCAGCAGTGTAAATATCCACCTTGTCACGTTTGTAATTGAAGTGGAATATATAACCACTGTTTCAACAGAGTCAGTAATATATACTGACCTGGGCAAATCAGGCTCTGAGCACCATATTGAACAATCTATCCATCAAAGTCAACGGGGAGCTGTATTTCAGGGGATGCTTTTACAAGTTAATATGGAAAATGGGACAAGGAGTGGGATCTGTTTAAGGGACTACTGTATGTATTGTATCTTCAAAATACTAAACTAATTGAAAGGAAAACAAAAGAGCTGAGAGATGCATGTCTTAGTTTGTGTTTAAGCATGTGCATGTGTCTCTTGGTGGTATGATGGCATCTGGAATTCATGTTATTATTTGTATAACCTTTAATGAATTAATAAAACAAACAGAAAATGCTTAAACAACCTATATATAAAAGATTACCCAAGTGTTAAATACACAACAGCTACTTGTAAATAAAGTCTTCTTAAGTCTCTGGAAAGGGAACTGAAATGGCTGATGGTAAACAGGAGAGGTCCTGGGAGAGCTCCTGATTTGACACTGGGAGTAGGCAGGATGATACTGTGTAGTATGGAGTCTGGTCTTTATAAGCTGTAGCAGGAGAGGGTTCAGAGGAGGTTCATGAAAATTATTTCAGGATTGATTGGTTTATCATATGAAGACTATTTGATAGCTCTGGACCTGTATTCACTAGAATTCAGAAGAATAAGGGTGGACCTCATTGAATGATGAAAGGATATGGAGTGGATATGGAGAGGGTTTCTATGGTGGGAGAGTCCAAGACCAGAGGACACAGCCTCAGAATAGAGGGTGTGTCCTTTCAGAACGGAGATGATGAGGAATTTCTTTCGTCAGAGAGTGGTGAATCTGGAATTCTTTGCCACAGGCAACTATGGGGGCCAAGTCTTAATGTATATTTAAGGCAGAGGCTGATAGATTCTTGATTGGTCAGGGCATGATGGGATACAGGGAGAAGGCAGGAGGCTGGGGCTGAGAGGAAATTTGGATCAGCCATGATGAAATGGCGAAGCAGGCATGACAGGCCAACTGGCCTAATTCTGCTCCAAGATCTTATGGTGTTAAGGTCATATTTCATGTGGAGACAAGAGGGGAAGAAATGCAAGTATCAATAAACAGAACAGAAAATCTTTCCAGATTTCCATGCTTCCCTACATACACCAGTACACCAATGAATGGTGTTATAACACTGGATTAGAAACCAACCAAGCAGCTTAAAACTAGATACCCATTAAAAGGAATGGGCAAAGTGATGGGAAATTCCACCTTTTCTTCAGGTGTGTCAGTAGAGGTATGATGTTGGTTAAGACAGGGGTAGAGTTCCTGGGTATTTTTATTCAAATGTAGAAGCTGAAAGAGTAAGATGGGGAACTTTTACGTTCCCTGAAAGGGCAGTAATTACTGTATCACCTTAACAAAAGCGTAAGTATTTTAAATGTCAGAATGAATTACAGAGGATCACGTATAACTTGTTGTACAACAGTCAAGAGTTGCTCTTTAGAATATCAGATAATTTTTTCAAAGACAAAACCAACAGCAGCAATGCAACTGCACTGAAGGGTCGTAGGTCCCTGCTGTATCTGAAATTCAGAGGTTGTGGGCTATGCCAGGCAGCAGTCAAACAGTCCTATTGAGCTCCTGCCACTTCCAATAAGCAGCAGATGTGGATAATTATCCTGCACACAATAATGAGAGACTATTTTGTTCACCCTGATACACTGCCAAGTTCTGACTTAAAGGGGATGTGCACTCAACGGGTAAACACAACAGCTTTCCATCTCAGTTCCCGGTGTTCAATTTCAACCAAATCGAACACAATGAGAAGTTCTGCTGTCTGTCTACTTGAAATTTTGCTCGTGAGAAATCCAAAATAGAAAGGATACTTAAGCCAAGGGTGAGGAGCTGGAGGTCCTTATCCTTAGGTGAGGTGCCAGTGGACTGGAGGAGAGCTGATGTTATTCTGTTGTTCAATAAAGGCTCTAAGAAGAAGTCAGGAAATTATTAGCTGGTGAGCCTGTCATCAGTAGTGGATAAATTATAGAAAGGTAGTCTAAGGGACACAATATTCAAGTATTCCAAAAGACAGGGTCTAAGTAGGAAAAGTCAGCATGAATTTCTGTACAGCAGGTGGTGCCTATGCAATCTTATAGCTTTTCGAGAGGGTTACCAGGAAAGTTAAAGAAGGACAGGCAGTGGATGTTGTCTAAGTGGATCTCAGCATGGTCTTTGACCAAGGCCCACATGGGAGGCTGCTCCAGAAGGTTCAATCACCTGGCATTCAGGATGAAGTAGTAAATTGGATTCAATATTGGCTTAGTGGGAAGGTTCCCTCTCTGATTGGAAGCCTGAGGGTGTGCTGGGTCCATTATTGTTTGCCAGTATTAGAATGATAATGTGATAAACTGGATCAGCAAATTTGCAATGACACCAAGACTAGGGGTGTAGTGGACAGCAGGGAAGGCTATCAAAGCTTGCAGTGGGATCTGGACCAGCTGGAAAATTGGGCAGGTGGAATTTAATGCAGACAAGTGTGAGGTGTTGCACTTTAGGAAGACGTACCAGGGTAGGACCTACACTGTGGTTGATAGAGCAACGTTACAGAACAGAGGGATCTGGGAATCCAGATCCATAGTTCCTTGAAAGCAAAGTCACAAATAGATAGTCATAAAGAGAGCTTTTGGCACATTGAGAATAGAGAGTACAAGCATTGGGATGTTATGATGAAGTTGTATAGACATTGGTGAGGCCAAATTTGGAGTACCATGTATAGCTCTGGTAACCTACCTCCAGGAAAGATATCAACAAGGTTGAAGGAGTATGGAGAAAACTTACGAGGATGTTGCTGGGACTGGAGGACTTGAGCTCTGGGAAAGATTGAATAGGCTAGAACTTTCTTCTTTGGAGCATAGGAGAATGAGGGGAGCTTTGCCAGGGGCGCACAACATGATGAAGTACGTATCTAGATAGGGTAAACACACGTAGGCTTTTCCCACTGAAGTTGGGCGAGACTAGAACTAGAGCTCAGAGGTTTAGGTTGAAAAGTGAGGTATTTGAGAACTTGAGAGGTAACTACTTCACTCAGAGGGTGGTGCAAATATGGAATCAGCTGCCAGTGGAAGTGGTGGATGTGGGTCTGTTTGCAATATTTAAGTACATGTATCCAAGTGGTGTGAAGGTTTATGGTCAAGGTGAAATTTGTTGGTATTAGCAGTTCAGCAAGGACTAGATGGGCTGAAGGGCATACTTCTGTACTGTAGTGCTCTATGATTTCTAGTTGGGGAATTCGGACATGCCTCAAGAATGGTTACTGTGTGTTGAATGGGATGCTGAGCTTGATAAACATGGGCTGAGAAATCTGTGTCAGCTGAGTTCATCAGACAAATAGAGGCACCAGGGAAAGTCACTGGACAGAGGGAGAGAGTTTTCCTAACACTCTATTGTGGGCAGGAAGAGGGAGATAATGCATGCAACAAACCCTTCCTAACACTATTCCTTAAGGACAGTCTGTCTTAAAATATTCCAACTAAAGACAGGAATGTATTTGCAACTGTGAGAGAAATACTTTGTTCCTCCTGCAGTCTCATGTTTAGTAAAGCGTTGCATGTTTTTGTAATGGGGTCCAGTTCATGCTTTTGAGTCTTAACTAGGACTGACAGATGGTCTGTCGTGATACCTTCCTTTAAAACCCGTCTTCCTTTAATCCAAGTTCAAATTTTTCCCAGTATTCTCACATTCCTTTCCAGTTTAGCTCAAAATTCTGAAGACTAGTGTACTCAAGATGGGTCCACCAACAGAAAAAAATTATAACAGGATTGTAATGAAATGAAAAACAAAAAAAAGGCGTAATCTCTGAATCATATCTAACACCCATGATGCAATGCAGGTAAAATGTTTGACACTTGCATCAACTATGATTAGAAAACTGCTTAGCAAATGGTATACATTTTCAAACTATTTTAATGTTCAACACTGACTGATAGGAATAGAACATTAAAAGCAAGTATAAATTTCTTCTAAAGCAAGTATGTATTTTCCCAATGTTTTAGATACAAGGTATCAAATAAAAATATTTAACTGAATGGTTATGAATACTGGTAGTTCAGGTCGAGGCGCCTGATAATGTGGTGTTCGACGAGCTTGGCAATTAGCTTGCAGAAGTTTCATCACCGGTCAAGGTGACATCCTCAGTGCACATTGGTTGGTGTTTCTCTCTGGCAGTGCTCATGTTCATATAGCACCCCCCCCCCCCCTGCCGTTGGCTTGCCTCAATCCTGATTGGCTACCCTTTCAGTTGACCTTTTAATTCTATTGACTTAAAAGTCTTAGGCTCTTTGGCATTCGTAGATGGTGAGCCAGTAGAATTCAAAGGTCAACTGAAGGTGGAGCCAATCGGGACTGAGGGGAGTGAACGGGGTGGGGGCTATAAAAACTGGAGTACTCCCAGAGAGAAGCACCAACAACTGCACACGGAGGATGTCAACTTGACCGGTAACGAAACATCTATGAGCTCTTTGCCAACCTTGGCAAACATCAGATTGACCTGAATCCCTCAGTCATAATCTGGTCGAGTGAGAGAGCAGTTGAGCTATGGTGAACCTGGTTGTGGTCAATTTGATCGCTGATATGTGCTGAATTAACGAGAACAGTGACAAAAGAAGTCAATTTTTCTAAGTGACCTGGATTATGAAAGGGAAGAAAAATATCACTTTCAACTGGATGAGAATGGCTTAATGAAGAGTGGTTTGAAGTCTAGGGGCTTCAAGGGCCTGTTCTGCGAGGACTCAAATGCCTCTTTTAATTGGAGGATGGAGTGCATGAGAGAGAGGAGAATTCTGAGGATGCATAAGGTTCAGATGCTTTGAATCCAGATGTCACATTTTTTTTTAAAGTTTAACTATTTCTATTAACTGTGAAGTAGAAGTATTATGATGAATTAATGTGTATGGTTTTAGAAGCAAGACACATTCATGCTGAGAAGTTTCTACTTTTCTCCTTCAACGTTTGCCAGTTCCTTTTCTCGTGTGTGTTTTCTCTCCAATACAGCTGAAGGAATGTTGGATATCTCCACATCTTAAATTGACAGAGCAAGTGTAACCTATCCATTTTCACACTTCACAGATCTTAGCACTGGATCACTCTTAAATTGTCAATATTTTGAAGGCATTATCAGGTTTCCCGAAGCTGTTGAACATTTTATGTTGGCAGAAGGGGATTTTAATGAAAAGGGCAAAATTCCATCATGGAATCAAGCCTGTATTTTTAGGTAAGGGAGAAGAAGCTTAAAATAAAATGTGAAAATTCAATTTTACACATTTTCTGCATCCAAATTAAATCAGAATGTGTAATTCCCTAACTCCCTAACCATTACTTGGGGTTGGGCTACTGGTCCAGCAGTTAGTGACGTGGATCACTGACCCAAAGTCATGAGTTCGAATGAATTAAAGTTACTATCATTAATGGCAATCACGAAACATCTGAATTCTTGTAAAAACTCGTCTGGTTCATTAATATTCTTTCAGGGGAGAAATCCGCCTGTCTGTTAGTGATTTTCTGATTCACCAAAGTTGCCTCCCGAGTTCAGGAACAATTAAAAGAATGCCCCATCCCGTGACTCCTCCAAGAGGACCACAGTCTCGTCACGGTTTGGAAGTTTGTGCACCTTAATGACCCGGAGAGCTATGCTGGCTGGAGTCAGGGCTTTATACTTTGGCTCTTGGTAGGGTCACCCATGCTAAACAGGTCGGGGGGTAGAGGTCAAATTATGAGGGGTCTACCAGTCCTCCAGGTTCTGTGGTTCAGCTCAAGCCTACCAACCTGACTGGCGTGAAACAAAAGTGTTATGCAAACAGCTATGGCGAATCCTTCTCCCACTGAGTACAAAGATATTCACCACCCAGAGCCTGCCTGACTGACGGTAATGAGAACCGAGCCCCTGACATGACGAAGGAAGCCCTGAAAACCACTAGAGATGGAGGGTTTTCCGTTGCTGCCAGTGGTGTAATGGATAGTAAATAAGTAAATGCATCCCATGAAAAAATAAGCAAGTCTGGAAGAGATTAGATGGGCCAAAGGGCCTGTTTTGTGCTGTAGTGCTTTATAACTCCATGACTTGAAAACAAGCCATTGCAACCCAAACCAGATGACAGAGAGTATATTTTTGCATTGTCTAAAGTGCCTTGTTTTGTTAAAAAAATTTAAAATGATAAGCTATTTAATTTCATTTATCTGCTTATGAAAATAACTCACTTGGCACGAAGACCAAACTTGACAACCTTGACTGTGATGCAGCAACACTTCTCAGAAGAAAATGTATATCGATGGTCTGTTTTAACCTTGACTTATTCCTTCCACTCTAAAGCCAGGTAAAATAGTCTTTTTGGCCTGGTTTGCACTCAAAGAATAATAATTGGTGTTCCAAGCATAACAGAAGACCACAACTTGCCATCACTTGGAACTATGGGAACCCAAGATAGTGGGAACAAGGATCAGAAACAGGAAATGTTTTATTTAGGACTCAATTGCTCTGAACTATACGAAAGATGTGAAGCAAACTGCAGGACAATTAGCCAGCCTAAGGATGACATAAACTGCGATTGGTGTGCGAATAATTTTGGAACAATGTGATATCTGCCAAATTGCTCCATTAAAAAGAACATTAATTTAATGCCAACTAAGGGATACTAGATATCTGCTTCCTCCAAATTCTCACATTTGTTTTTATAACAAATGAGAATGAGTTTTTACATTCTCAGCTCGTCATCTTTCTCCTACTTCTTCCCTCCTGCTCTAACATTCCTTCTGGGACAGGGTGCATTCAAACCTCTTTACCCAAACTTTATTCATGAAAATTTATTAGGTTGACATACCCATTTCAGCTGCTGCTCGCTTACCCAGCTCCAGGGAAATTACTGAGGGAGTGACAAAGGGTAATATCCCTGGATAATTTTTTCCCATCTTAGACCAGTATTTGGAGGCTCATTAGATTTGCCCTATCACTGCTCCAACTGACGAGACCAGACGGAAATTAATCTATGGCTTTAAGGATCAGAATAACCCAGATACTCTCTAACTAAAACCACCAAGGCATCAGGGGAAGTAAATGATTGATTGCAGTGTGTTTTAACTCTGTGGAAACAGTAAAAGCATTTGTTTATTTTTGGACAAGTAAAAACAGGCAGAACAGCTGTGGTGGGATAGAATTCAAACAGCTGTGGTTAACATTTTGAACAGATCACACTTTTTAATATCCCTTAATGAATACTGAGTTCAGCTGTGCGCTTCAACAAAGTTCAGAGGCAAATTGAAGAAAGCTAAGGTAAATTATTTCACAGGTGTTCTCCTTCCCTGAGGGTCTGGGGAAAGGTAGATTGTCAATTCTAATTGGTTCAAAGTTCAAGGTACATTTATTAGCAAAGTATGTGCGCGGCATAAACTCTGAGAATTGTCTTCTCCAGACAGCCACCAAACAAAGAAAACCGCGGAGGCCGTTCAAAGAAAAACATCATCTCAACCCCCCCCCACACAAAGACAACAAATCGTGCCAATGGCAATATGAAAATCAGTACCCCCACACGCAAACAAGAAACAAATGGCAACAAGAACATCAAACCCTCCGTGAGCCTTCCCTCATCAGTTTGATGCAGGCCTTCTTTACGTCACCACAAGTCCAATACCAAACATCAACTCAAAACCCCTTCAGTTCTTTGTAGCACCACGTGCTAATCATTGTAAACACTGGTAATAAAAGAACCTAGGCAGCAAAAAGTAAAATTAAGTCATAGGTTAAGGCAGTTCAGCAAGAATGGGTGTCCTTGGTGTTCCAGGTCAGTGCCTAGCTGCCCCAGTCGAAACTGAACACACAGATTGCATGGTTTACATATCACTAAGCTCAAGTGCTTGCTTAACAATTAATGGTCTTAGGAACCAAAGCACTGGATGGCAGGGATTGAAGTTCCTTTTCAATCCCACTGGAAGAGTTGTGTGATACTGAAAGACAACAGGACTTGCTCCAGCTTAGCAGTTTTAGTAAATGGTCCTATAGTGATCAGACAAGCACAATGAAACTTGGTTCACTCTTTGTGTATGAAGATGGAGAAGTTTGGAGGCCTCTGGCACGTTAAATATTTATTCCAATTTCTTGCAACCAGCAGGAAACAATATCCAGATTATATTATGGTGTCATTGCCAGTATACACTCATGAAAACTAATGGTCTCTGTGAAAATAAAATGATTTAAGGTAATTCTAAATATGCTTCTTTCTCAGTTGCATGGGACAAGATACAATGAACAATACAAGGCAGGAAAATCTGTTATATATGAAGTGACAGTATAGGGGAATCTATATTGATGTTGGCCGACTTTAATGCCATCATATTGGAGGAGGATGACCATACAGGAAGAGTCTAAGGAATAGGCAAGTTGACCCTCAGAACAAGCGCTGCATCATGCGGGCAGTATCGTAGCGGTTAGCAGAAAGCTTTACAGTGTGGGTGACCTGGGTTCATTTCCTGCTGCTGCCTGTAAGGAGTTTGTATGTTCTCCCCGTGACAGCATGTGTTTCCTCCGGGTGTTCCGGTTTCCTCCCACGGTCCAAAGACATAGAGGTCGGTAGGTTAATTGGTCATTGTAAGTCGTCCCATCATTAGGCAGGGTTAAATCGGGGGATTGCTGGGCAGTGTAGCTCAAAGGGCTGGGAAGGCCTATTCCATACCGTATCTCAATAAAACCAAAATCCCTTCCATCGACTTTCAAACTGCAGGGAACCCTGGCACACTCCAACTCAAATTCTAGAGACCGGTGTGGAGATGGAGGTTAGTATCCCGACTGATCCTGTTCCCTCGTCCTCCCATTTAGCGGCAGAATAGCCAGAAGAAGGCAATGTGAGTGTTAGGTTTCAATCTGCAAGGCTTTCCTAGGAGCAAGAAGAAGCATCTAGGCTCATCAGTGTTCCCATCTCTATCCTTCACACAACTAGCATGACAACCGTCTTACAAAGCACTTTTCTATCCGACTGCCACCAAAAGTCTTCAGTCCCATACACGGTTCCAATAAATTCAATAATTTCAGAAAATTAACCTTGCTTGGCCAGTTCTGTTACGTTCATCCATGTGCAGTTGTAACTCAGTCTTTCTCTCACAACACACACACACAAATGTTGGAGGAACTCGGCAAGTCAGGCAGTATCTATGGGAATGAATAAACAGTTGATGGTTTGGGCTGAGACCCCTTTTCAGGACTGGAAAGGAAGGTGGAAGATGCCAGAAAGTTTTTCTCTCCCTGCAGAGAAATAAAAATCACTTGATTTTCTGGATGGAACCATTCTCTTTGATTTCATTTTCCACCTGTGGCTGCCATCAGTACCAGCATTGATTTTTCCTCTCCATACTGCCATCATTCAAATCCTCTGTCATCCTCTTCCAAACTGAACAACTACGATTAAAAACAGTAACCGTAATCTTCTAAACAGGATCATAGCACGTGTTACTTGAAGAACCTCAGTCTCCTCCCTATTAGGATTTCCACCCCTCCACTTCCCTACAGCTTGTAAGAGTCAGATTTACCATCATCATCTTATATGACATGAAATTTGTTGTTTTGCTACAGCAGCAAGGACATAAAATTACTATAAGTTACAAAATAAATAAACAGTCAAAAGCGAAAAAGGAATAATGAGGTAGTGTGCATGGAGCATCCCAAAATCTGAGGTTCCTGTAACCCCTCCCTGATGGTAATACGAAGTGGGTATATCCTACATGGTGATGGATCCCACCTTATTAAGACACTGCCTCCTGAAGACATCTCGATGATGGGGAGGACTGTGGGTCTACAATTTCTGCAGCCTTTTGTGATCTGAAAGGTCTTTGACCGGACAAGCTCCCTGTTATGCTAGTAACGGATGCTGCCTGACCTGCCAAGTATCTCCAACACTTTCGGGATTCTGGCATCCACAGGAGTCCTGTTTCCGCAGCACCTCCGCTCCTACTGTCAGCTTGGTCCTTGAGCTGGAAGTCATTCCTCTGAGCGCCCAGTTCCTGTTGAAAAGCCTGTTCCCACATACCGATGTGATGCCACTCTTGCCAGCTTCAAGTATGTGAAACACATGAAATACCCAAAGTCCTGCTCTGTTCCCTCCTTCACCCGCATCCCACTGCTTCCATATAGGTCTTACCGACTGCAAGTAGATGTTTTACTTTTCCCAGTTTCTAATTAACGATAATACTGTGCATTTAATAACCTTTCAGAGTGAGACTGACTTGTAAGTTGTTGGCCTGCAGAGGATCAGAAGAAAAAGCTCACAGCATGGCAACTTTGGACAATAGACAAGAGTTCAGGAATCAACGAGAACTGATGCTGAAAGGAGGCATCATTGTTGCTAGGGGCGGGAGGGGGAATTATAGCAGGGGAACACTGGTGGTCTTGAAGGTCTTTTCCTTTATGCTGTAGGACAGAACTTCAAATCTGACTGAGTAAAAACTAATTGGAGAAGATGCTGACAACATAATGGCCACTCAGCTCCGGAAGAGAATCGGCAATCAATGTTTTGTGTGGCGACCTTTCTTTTCTCCACTGTTGCTAGCGTAACCTGCTGTGCCCTGCACTCCATTTCTGGGTCTGTTTCAAAACTCTCGGCACCTGCTGCATTTGGCCTTTCAGTCAGTGAACTTCAATCATCGAGACGCACAGCGTGGTCTCCTCTGTGCAGCGTGCAGAGGGACTGCAAGCCTATTGCTAAAGAGTGCATTTATGATTTCAACGTAGAATGGGCAACGTGAAAGTTACTGGTGAGCCTTCCAATGGTTATTCCACTTTCCGGCCATGGGAGCTGTGATGTGGTCCCAAGAATCATCTGCTTAAGAGAAGTGGCTGCTTCACTCAAAATTTTCTTCAGTCAGAACATTTTCATAAGAGGAGTAATCTTTTTATTCTTATTTATTTATTTATTTTTTGAGACACTGTGTCTTTGAGACACTGCGCAGGACAGCCCTTTGAGCCGTGTTTCCATTTCCGTTCTCAAATGTCTCTCTCCATTCCCCCAACAACCCCAATTTAACGCTCACCTTCATCACGGGACAACATATAACGACTGTGGGAGGAAACTGGAGTGTCTGGAGAAAATTCACGCATCCCACGGGGTGGATACTCTTTATGCGGGATGCCGGGATTGAACTCCGAGCTCTGACGTCTCAAACTGTAATAGCGTTGTGCTAACCGCTACAGCACTGTCGCACCTCTTGCCTCCTTGCATCCAAGGGAACAATGTTTCCCTTCGACCCCTGAGAGTAATGTGGGGGCAAATCTGGTGGAGAGAGCCAAGCACCTGCTGAAGAATTTGGATCATCAATCGCATCTGCTCTCCACGTGGGGACATGGAAGTTGATCAGCTATCACGGGACATTCTGATCTCAAATGAAAGGAGAGAGACACCTGAAAATGGAAATGAGCTTTAATGACAAAAAAGCATTATAATGGTTCATTCTGAAGGATCTTTGTTGTGTACAGATCGTCAACTTCAGTTGGATCTTTGGTGTTAGGGTATGTTGATGTAGAGTGAAATACATCATTAAAGTGATGAAATGGAGAACTCCCAATTTCTGAAGTCTTTTGGTTCTCAGGCATATCTCACAGCCAGCCTTCTCACACAGCAGTACATACGAATATATAAACCATTTCATCCTTCACAGCTCCAAGATATTCTAATGCATGTCACAGCGGATGAACTACCATCATTAACTTACCAGCAATCACAACCGTCAATTTGCACACAGCAAGTTCCAGCAATTGGGCAAATTTTGAGATGACACTGGACAACAAGTTTTTTCAGAAGTGCTGCTTCCTCAGAAATGTTTTTCTTTGTTTATGATAGACCACTTAAAGCTGAGCACAGATATAATTTCAGACTACTTGTATCATGTAAGAATTTGGAGAAACAAAAAATTAACTTTTATTGAATTATATAATGCGTTTAATTGCATAATGGTGCTGACATTTTGAAATAGTTCAATTGTGGTAAAAATATTTTGGTGACGACTTTTGTTTGTATTCAGTGCTATGGCTTCTTGCTTAAGTGTCCAACAATAATCAGCCAGCATCGATGGATTCCAGTTGTCCTGATACCGTTTCTCCATGACTGCGGTGTCCTGATGAAACCTTTCACCGTGCTCATCACTGACAGTGCTAGAATTTGCAGGGAAGAAGTCTAAATGGGAATGCAGAAAGTGGATCTTCAGTGACATATTGCACCTCATGGCTTTGTATGCTTGAAGCATGTTGTCAACCAGCTGTACATAGTTTGGTGCTCTGTAGTTGTCAAGAAATTTTTCAACAACATATAGTACTTGACTGCCTTCCATGTGATTTTCTCCGGTCCCACTAGAAGTTCTCCAAATTTGAATATTAAAGAAGATGGCATGTTCTGCATGATGGGTGTCCTTAATGAAGGACATCATCTTTTTGAGGCATCCCTCCTTGATACTATGGAGGCTAGTGCCTATGATGGAGCTGACGAAAGGCTGATTTATACTTGTTCGTACGGGCTACACCGTAGCCCTGATTTTCACTTCTCCATTGCTCTACGCCGTAGCGAGTATGCGTTGGTGTGCGCCAAAACGCCAGTCGGCAGTGGGGTTTCTATGCCACTGTGTTGAGTTTCTTCCTGAGAGACATGTACGAGGAAATGCACTTCAAACATTTTCGTATGTCGGCAGGGAGATTTGATGATTTGGTTCATCTACTTCTCATCGGTGTTCAGACATGGCGGAGAAGAAGCAACTGGAAATGCATAGGATGAAATGTGATGTTACCAAGCGGACCAATCACATTTGTTGCGGTCTGCATCGCCACGATGCGCGAGTTACTTTTCTGGGGAGGTGCATGTCACCCTACCGCGTAGGGTACATGGTACCTATGGCCTCAATGTAATGCACATGTATAAATCAGTCTTAAGTTTACAATTCTTGCTGCTTACTTCGATCCTGTACAGTAGCCCCCATATAGCAGACGGTGATGTAGCCGGTTAGAATGCTCTCCATGGTACATCTGTAGAAATCTGTGAGTGTTTTAGGTGACATACCAAGCCTCCTCAAAGTCCAAATGAAATATAGCCACTGCCTTTGTAGCTGCATTGACGTGTTGGGTCCAGGTTAGGTCCTCAGAGATGTTAACACCCAGGAACCTGAAACTGCTCACACTTTCCACTTCTGCTTCCTCTATGAGACCTGGTGTGTGTTCCCTCATCTTATCTTTTCTTTTAAATAATTTCATATTTTCCCATAGTGTAACAAACTGCCACCTTCTTCACCACTGCAACACATCTGATAAAGAAATAGCCCAGACCTGAAAGCGACATGCTTGCCCATAAATGGTGTATATCTAGTGTTGAGTGCCTCATTTCCCAACTCTGTAAAGATTTTCCTGTCATTGATGACCTGTTTGGTTTGTGGACCAACAAATAATGCCTTCCTTCATCTTGGTGTCTGTTAGTTTGACTTGAATTATGATTTGAGATAACAAATACAGCTGACTTCCAAAAAAATGGCATGTGACAGGAAAATGTCATGGTGATTTTCATGTTCAGCAGCCCATAATCCATAAGATACCCCAAAAGTATTCAAGAAACAAAATCTTTGTTGTTAGCCAAGATAGTGAGTGAAATCTCTGGCCCTTCTTCAAGTAGAACTAAAGCAGTTGTCATATTTATTGAAACAAACAGTGGTTGACATCTCATGCAGTTCAGTGCTATCAATCAGGATCAAGATCCCTGCCTCAGATGATCAGAAACAGGCCAGAGAGTCATCTGGGGATATTTTGGTATTCATCCAAATATCATTGTCCTTTCAACAACTCCATTCTCGCCTCCTTCCAACCTACAGTCACACCCATGGAAAGTGCAACAATAAATCTGTTTCTTTAAAATATTGTATGACAAAAAATCCTGAGAGATGCGCAATTCTTCAAAATGAAAATTTTTTGTTGAAGTCGTATACAAAATTCTTTGACAGGATTGATCTTGAGAGAAGATTTCCTTTGTCTAAAGACCTGACCATTACAGGAGCACAATTTCAGAACACGCTTTAAGAAAAGCATTTCTCAGAATTCAAAGTTCAATCTACACAAATGCTGATGATAGGCCAGCCTTCTCAGATTCAGAATCAGATTTATTTACACATGTCCGATTAGGGTGGCAGGGTGGAGATGTATCTCCACTAAAATAGGTGTAATACACTCCTTCCTTCTGCTAGCCTGCAGGTCACCCTTCGGCAGGGTGTAGCTCCTGTTTAATGCCCCACCCCACTGATCAGGACCACATGAAGCTACGGGAGCAGGTGGTAGCCGGTCGTATGAGCAGTTGGTACACATCACAAGTCCTGATATTGTGATCGCTGATACCAGGCAGACAATCTCTGAAGAGTATTGATAATGGCTGGGGTCACCCGTCTTGTAAAGACACTGCCCAGGAGAAGGCAATGGCAAACCACTTCTGTAAAATTTGCCAAGAACGATCATTTCCCAGCTCCCAAAATATTGTCCACCATTCACAATGGAAGAGTTGATACATGCTCAGAATGGTACTTCTCTGTTAATGCCAAGGGTGATCAAAACTTTCCAAGTCATCACCATCATAAACATTATTTCCCTCAACATGGTCTTTTTGGCTGCGGTATGAAATCCCTGCAAAATACATTGGGGCAGCTCAGCATGGCCTTTTCAAGCAGCGCTTGATAAACTCACAACCTTTAGCACACAGGAGACTAAAAGCTGTAGGCAGGTACGAATGTTACAATCCACAAAGTTCAATGTACATTTATTATCAAAGTATGTACACATTATACAACCTTGAGATTTGTCTCCTTACAGGCAGCCACAAAATGAGAAAACTCAAAAGAACCCATCATAAAAAGAAGGCATTCAAACACCAATATGCAGAGAGAGAAAAAAACACAACGTGCAAACAATAAAAGCAAATAGCATTCAGAACAAAAATGAGCCCCTCCAAGATATTTTCTTCTGACTGAATTATATCACCGTTCCTTTGATGTTGCTGGGTCTAAGTACTGGCCCTCCCCAGCAAACAGCCCATGGAAGAATCTTCATCCTACACATCACCATGCTTCAAGGTAGCAGCTCAGCTCCACTCTCTTGAGTAAAGCTAACCATTAGCATATACTGTATACCGATGTTTACAAGTGATGCTCACATTCTGGGGAAAAATACTTAATCTGACTTTACTCCTTGCAGACTCAATTTCCTCTTAAAACCATAAGAGACTGCAGAGCTGTGGACACAGCCCAGTGCATGATGCAGACCAGCCACCCACTCCACTGATTACATTTCTGACTGCCTCAGGAAAGCGGCCAATATAATCAAAGTCCCCACCCAGCCCAGTCATTCTCTCTACTCCCCCCTCCACCCAGGCAGAAATAAAAAACCATGTAAGCACAAACTACCAGACTCAAAAAGCTCCTGTCAGACTCTTCAACAGACATCTCAAAGTTCAAACTCAATTTTATTATCAAAGTACATATATGTACCATATACAACCCTGAGATTAATTTTCTTGCGGCTATAATCAACAAATCTATCAACTAATAACTATAATTAAATCAATGAAAGACCACACAACTAGAGTGCAGAAGACAACAAACTCTACAAATGCAAAAAAAAAGAAAAGAGAATATAAATAAATAGCAATAGATAACGAGAACATGAGATGAAGAGTCTGTGAAAGTGAGTCCGTTAGTTCTGGGAACATTTCAGTGAGGGACAAGCGAAGTTGAGTGAAGTTACCCCCTTTGGTTCGAGAGCCTGACGGTTGAGGGATAGTAACTATTCCTGAATCTGGTGGTGAGAGTCCTGAGGCTCCTGTACCTTCTTCCTGATGGCAGCAGTGAGAAGAGAGCATGGGCTGGGTAATGGCTGTCCCTAACGATGGATACTGCTTTCCTGCGACAGAATCTCATGTAGATGTGTTCAATGGTTCAGAGCGTTTTACCTGTGATGGACTGGGCCACGTCCACTACTGTAGGATTATCCGTTTAAGGGTATCGGTGCAGCCAGTCAGCATGTTCTCCACTGCACATATATTGTGGTCAAAATCTCATGTGCCAAAGGTGAACTTTTGATCTCCCAATCAACAGTGCCAATACCTATGTTGTTTATGTGTTTATCTGCAATGCACCTTTTCTGTAGTTGTATATTTTGCATTGTTTTCTGTTTACTACATTGATGTAATTACGTGTTGCATGAGGTGCCTGAATTACACACAAACAAAAGTTTTATATCTCAGTAAGTGTGCAGCGAAACACTATACCTTGCAGAGTTCACTTTTGCACATGCTTTGCACTGGAAGGAAGTTTGAATTGGCTCTTCCTCTAAGCATTTAATATAGAGAGTATTTGTAGCTGGGCTACATTTCTAATTCTTGTCACTCCCCCATGAACAACAGCATATAAACCTGATAATGATCCATTAATTCTTGCTGCTTTCTGTTCTTTAACCAATTCTCCACCCACACAGACATACATTTTTCACTGACGAGCCCGAAGTGGGTCCTGAACCTAGTCTCCTGATTCAGGTAAAAATTCTGTCACCGAGCCAAGATTAGCATGGTCAGAAACATAAGCTAATAAAAAGTCTGTAAGAGTCTATCTGTGTGTCGAGGAAAGTTTATTGCAATCAACTAAAATCATACCAGAACTATAACCAGACTAAACTTACCTCAGATTGCAAAAGTAGACACCATATACATTCATTCCCGAGATAATTTGAATGTGGTGTCTACTATAATGGGAAAAAAATCCAAAGTGCAGTCTCACTTTCTTCTCTCCCACTTGCCTCCTATAACTCTTTTTGTATGCCTCTTGTTCCCATATTTATACATGGAGTTCTTTGCCATTAAAACAAGCAGTATTTAGCTGCTTGCTCTTGACGAACAAAATCGTCCCTCTGCCATAAGCAATAATGAACGCCCCATGCTCCCTTCATTTTTCCTCGTAGTCTCTCCCAGCTCACCTTGCCCAATAGGCCCATCCACTGCTCCGTCCATCCCACTAAATGACTGGTCATTCAATTTAGCATCCTGGCACAGAGACAATTTTAATTTTATTTTCCTTTGCCACTGCTCTCCCACTTTCGATCCATTTTCATTTCCACTCTGCAAATCAAAATGAACTTTAACCTCCAAGTTCCTGTACACCACTATTTTTTTCTCCAATTCCATTTCCTCTTCAAATCCTTTGAGCATGGCATCATATCCCTGAGCAGAGTCCTGTTCTATTTTAACTTCACACCAGATTTTTAACAATCACACTTCCACAATGTAGACAGAGTTAAGAAGACATTCTCAGGGACTGTAACCTGGTTATTAATCTCTCTTTGCCCCAACTGCACCCTGGGATATGGTGACCAAACATTTTTCCTTCTGTTCTTCATTGTGATAAGGCTGTCCAACACCCACCTTTTCTGATGGTAAACTTAATGATTTCTTGTGGTGAAAGCTTTACCATACGGCTCAACCAGGCAGTGTAGCTTAGTTAACAACCAGCACATTATCACCATTTTGTGGGAGGAACTTTACTGTAACCAACCCCCTACTGCCCAACACATTGAGAGCCCTGAGATTGGAGCCATCTTCAAGTCAAGTCAAGTTTACTGTTATTTAACTATATACATGTATACAACCAAACAAGAAAGTGTTTCTCCATACCAGGGTGTGAAGCACAGTAGTACATATAACATTTAGGAAATTCTCATTGAGGATAAAAACTATGTAACTGCAGACATAGCGTTAGCGATCATGGATTACAGGAGGAACGGAGACAGGCTCACCCTGATCATCATCAATGGGACCACAGCTGAGAGGCTGAGTAGCTTCAAGTTCCTCGGTATACACATCACTAAAGATCTTGCCTGGACTGTACGCACCGGCTAAGTGGCATTAAAAGCACAACAGCGTCTCTCCAACCTCAGGTGACTGAAGAAGTTCAGTATGAGTCCCTGTCAAGACTTTCTACAGAGGCACCACTGAGAGCATCCTGACTGGCTGTATCACTGCCTGGTGTGGGACCTGTGCCTGATCACTAGGCACTGCAGAGAGTGCACATCTGTGGATGTGAACTTCCCTCCACTGAAGACATTGAGCAGGTGTGGAAAGAAGGCCTGGAAGATCATCAGGGACACCAGTCACCCCAACCATAAACTGTTTCAGCTGCTTCCGTCTGACAAACAGTACCGCAGCATTAAAACCAGGACCAGCAGGCTCCGGGACAGCTTCTTTCTATGAGCCATTAGACTTATACATTCACGTGTCTGTATATTGCGATAGAGTCATAACACAAAGAGTTTTACTCCCTCACGTTGTGGGACAGATATAAGGTTTCAATAGATTCAGTTCAGAATTCAACTTCAGATTCCAGACTCAAGAGATGCAAACTCTATCAAAATTCCTAGTGTTGCTGAACCATAGGATCCTAAAGAAGCAATAATCATTAAAGCTCTTTAATAACTGAAATAAAATCCCAACATAATGGTGTCCCTCAAAATCTGCACATGACAGTAATAAAAGAAGTTTGACTCCCACCATTAGCACAGATGAGCCAGAAGGTCAGTGTAGACAAAGCCCATTTTTCTGCTGGACAAGTCCACGGCTCTGTCAAGACAAAAGATCCTGCAGCTGCTACAACCCAGAATTAAACAGAATGCTAGAGGACTCAGTGAGTCAAGCAGCATATATGGAGGCAAAAGGTGCAAGTCGTTGTTTTGGGTCAAAACCCAGCTTTATGACTGATATGGGACAGGAAAGCTTGGCAGTATATAACAGTACATGTAGGGGGAGGAAATGGCGCTCGTCAGCCTGGGAAGGCAGTCTATCTAAGAGAGGGAAAACTCTGATTTCAAACCTCCGCTGCCTTGCGGCCATACCCACTCATGGGAAAGGCTTCGGGAGTAAACCCTGAGGACAAATCCGGAGCTGGAGTCCCTAAGTCAGTCCGACGTTGCCTTCAACCTCGCTCTGTTAACTCCTGCGACATCACTGGTGCCAAGTTGTATCAGCCCTTTCCCTTCCCTTGGACAACATCGGTGGTGTGGAGAGGGGAGACTTGGTGCTTGGGCAAGTGCCAGTCTTCCATACAACCTTGCCCAGGCCTGTGCCCTGGAAACCTTCCAGGTGCAGATCCATGGTCTAGTGAGTCTAACAGATGCCACCACCACCACTGGGGGAGGGATGATGGAGGCAGGATCAAGGCTGGTGGGTGATTGTGGGTGGAACCAGATTGGGAAGGTATGATGGGCAGATGGAGACAATCAATGCATTGATTGGGTGACCAAGGGAACACTATTGCTGTTGAACATAGATTTCTCCAACTTTGGGCAGTTTCTTCCTCTTCCCTTCTCTCTTTTCCCATTGGCCATTCTGGCTACCTTCTCATTGCTTCTCTTCTCCCCACCTGCTGCCATGTACCTCTGGCTCCCCTCCTCCTTCCCTTTCTTCCATGGTGCAATGTCTAAACTACCCTCAAAACTGAATAAGCTGAAGTCAGACACAGCTATAACCCACAGAAGAAAAATTAATAAGGGTTAATTAAAACCACAATGAAGGTGATTTTAAAAAAGAACCTTCTGCAGTTAGCTAAGCCACACCTCCTGATTCCCCCCTAGAAAATACTCTTAAATCAAGCACACAAGCTTTGCACATGCTTGATTAAAGCCCCGGATTATTATAAATGTTCAATCTCTACTTGTGGGCATCTACATGGATTCCAGATTTGTTAGGCTTTGATTAGCTTTGCAAAATATCGTGACGATGATGATGCTGAATTGTATGTTTTCCAGTTGTTCCGCAACAACTCTACGAGTCTGCATGTCAGTAAGGAACGTTGCCCTTTTAAATAAACTGGGTATTAGATGTTTCACAATTACTGACATACATGAAGGGAAAATTGAATAATTACACTGAAAAATTAACAGAAGGCGAGGCTGATGAACCTCAATGAAACAAAGTAAGGGGAATATTGCAAAGAGCATTAATATTGGCTTGGACAAGCTGGGATTAAATGGCCTATTTTTTCTCCGTACAGAGGAGTAGTCTTGTTGCAATCAAAATGGTACTTGAAGCTAAAGATTCTAGTCAGACCCTTCAGACATCAACTCTTTCACTTTCCGCAGATGCTGCCTGACCATCACGAATGTTGTGCTTGGTGGGACTGTAACATCTAGGTCTGTTTATTTAGGGGTGTATATACATGTCTTGCAGGCAGTGCAGAAAAGATTCCTGGGATGAAGAGGTTGGATTTTAGAGGAAAAATTGAATAAATTCAGCATATACTCTCCAAGGAGATGATACTATGGAAAATGATATTCGGAGAGAGCTCTTGGGACATTTTCCCTGAATTGCCAGTTGGGAACTTGGGGGATAAAGGGGGTCTTGGATAAATAGACATTAGTATCACGAGGAGATGTGGAGGAATTTCTTCCCTTGAGCTTGTGAATCTTTGAATCTCCTCTCAAAACTTTTTGCTGAACCATTATGTTTACTTGAAGCTGATCTATGTTTGATCTATAGAGGAGAAAGAGACTTCTGGGGTTCATAAAGGAAACTAGTGGGGAGACCAAGAATCAGATGAGGTTTGATCTTCTTGAATGACAGAGCAGGGAGGCCAAATGACCTATTCTTGGTGCTTCTTCCTTCCTTCTTATGTAAACCATCCCATGTTTCTCTTTCAGTTAGTCCTAACAAAGGGTCTCGGCCCGAAACGTCGACAGCGCTTCTCCCTGTAGATGCAGCCTGGCCTGCTGTGTTCCACCAGTAGTTTGTGTGTGTTCCATGGTTCTCAAAGATTTTCAATAGCAGTTTGTCACAAGCAATTTAACATTTTTGTACATTACTTATGAAGTGAGCAAACAAGGAATAAATGACGTGGGAAAGTTTTAAAGCACTTTGCACAATGGAGCTGGTAAAACCCTTGGAGAAACATGTCCTTGCTAAGTATTTCAATCCCTGAGGGTATTCAGTAATGATAGTCACTTGCAATAAATTATTAATGGATCAGAGGCTGGTCATTCATTCCGTAACTCAGATTACAAAGTATCCCAGTGAAGCTGACTTTACAGCAGGTTATTCACAACATCATTAGTAATTGCTATAGCTTAAAATAATTAGCCTTCAGAATCCAGAAAGTTAAAGTTCCACATTGATTTACTTAATGAGCAATTTGTTAATTAGGCAGAATCTAGTGTGAGAACAGAAATGCACAATGCTTCTTGAATTGGAATGTAGAAATCCTGATATTCTTTTGATCATATTACGAGTCAGAGAAGTAAATTGCCAGCAAAAGCTGCTCCAGATATACCACCCGCAACTGACCCTTCTTTCAGAGCTGGTGGGCCAGGAGGAGGATGGAAAGATCTGACCTTCATAGGAATATCTGTTTTATTGAGATACAGTATGAAATTGGCCTTCCCAGCCCTTATATCTCCTGATTTAATCCTAGCCTAATCACAAGACAATTTTACAATGACCCATTTACCTATGAACCAAAACACAAAAATACAACTGCAGATGCTGTGGATCAAAGAATACGTACACAATGCTGGAAGAACTCAGTAGGTCAGGCAGCATCCGTGAGAAAGGAGTAGCCAACATTTCGGGCCAAGACCCTTCATCAGGAATGCCAACGTTTCGGGCCGAGACCCTTCATCAGGAATGCCAATGTTTCCGGCTGAGACCCTTCAACAGGAAGGGTCTCAGCCTGAAACTTTGGCTACTCTTTTCTCATGGATGCTGCCTGACATGCTGAGTTCTTCCAGCGTTGTATACGTAACCTATGAACCAGTAGGTCTTTGGACTGTGGGCGGAAACCGGAACACCCGGAGGAAACCTACATCGTCACAAGGAGAACATATAAACTCCTTACAGGCAGTGGCAGGAATTGAACCCGGGAAGTGTAAAGTGCTGTGCTAACCACAATGCTATCATGCTGAGATTAGCAAACCAGCACAATGAGAGAATTGAATTAATGCTCTTTTCTTCACTTTGCTGTACAATGGTAGTCTGACAAAGAGAATGATGGAAACCTAAGACAGAAGGTAGAACTCCCCACGTGGAAGTAAAGATAAATATTTTTAAAGATTAGCTTTAATTGTGAATGGTACTGCTGACTTGATAACTTGTATAATCTGATATTATGACAGCTGCTTGTAGACAAATCTAATTGATCCCCTTCCTGCCTCCCACTTCCCATAGCTCTGAAAATTATTTCTCTTTTTTTGAAGTCTCCACTGACTTGGTTTTCAGGGAGGAGATAGACATATACAGAACATATCTTTGTGGAGCAAGTATTTTCCACACATTACTTGTACCTTTTATTCACCAATTATGTCCCCAGGCCGTCATGCAATCCTTTTTGTTAACTCATCAAAAAAGCCTATTTTAACATCTTAGCTGTGTACTATCTCTAAGAAACAACTCTAATTCTCCACTCTAACACTGTAGCCAAAATATGTCATCAGTGAGATCATTTCAATAAATTGTAAAAGCCCTGAAGAGAATGCAGAATCATTCTTCCTGAAATATGGTGGTCAGAAATGGACACAATAGTCCCACTGTGGTGTAACCAGCAATTTAAAAGATTCAACATTACCTTCATGCTTTTTATTCTGTCAACAAAGCCCAATACAATCTATTGTTTCATGATTTGTAGCCATTTTCAAAGATTTATATACACAAGGATTTTGCTTCATTTCTGCACATATTTTAGAAATGTAATTCCTCTTCATTTTGCCAAAATACCTTATTTCAGATCTCTCACATTACATTTGATTTCCCTCTACATCTCCACACTGGCACTGTTAGCCCTTTACCATATCTCAACTCTCAAAGAAAATTTATCCAGAGTCAAAGTTAATTTATGTTCAAGGCATGTACATGTCACCATATACTACTCTGAGATTCATTTTCTTACAGGCATTCACAATCGAACAAGAAATACAATAGAATTTATGGAAAAACTACACACAAAGATAACCAACCAGCCATTGTGCCAAAGACAACCTGTGCAAATAAAATAATTAGATGAATAGGTAGATGGATGGATAGAATTTAAGTTGTGGAGTCCTTGAAAGTGATTCCATAGGTGATGGAATCAGATCATTGTTGTAATGAGTAAATTTATCCACTCTGGGCCAGGAGCCTAATGGCTGAGGGGTAACAGCTATTTCTTAGTCTGGAGGTGTGAGACCTAAAGCTCCTGTACCTCTGTCCCAATGGCAGCAGCAAGAAGAGAGCATAGCCTGGGTGGTGGTGGTTGGGGTGGGTAGGCATTTGATGAAGGGTGGTGCTTTCTTCTGCTAGATTTCCTTGTAGAACTCTAACCACACTGTTCCCTTCCCTCAACTCCTATGAGACTCCCATCCCAGTCTTACAGCAGACTCCTTTGGAATGACTTAATGACGCTGTATATTTTGGGCAGAAGTGCCTGCCAACTGCGGGAATGTCCTGCATTTTTGTGTTAAATTTTGTTTCAATGCAATTTCTAAGAAACACTTTCTGATGTTTCAATGCACTGAAGATGCTGGCTGTTGCATTTTTCTTTCAGCCGCCATAAGTGCATACCTTGGTTTTTGCTACCATTTGCTACCACAAGGGTTTTGTTTGACCCATGTATTTGTTTACTATCTTCAATGATCTTTGTGTGGCGCATTTATTATGGTAACTAGTCCCATGAGTGGGGGAGGGTGGTAAGAGCAACAGGAATAAGCTACCTATTCTTGCATACTTTGGGACAGTTCGTAGCTTCAGACTGACGGAGGTCATATCTGAGATATTGCTGAATAATGCCCAGTATTATTTAGGTTACACTTGGGTACATTTAAGTTTTCGTCGCTTCAAGATTACATGTTTGCTAATTGCTAATAAAGGACTGAATCAAGAATTTGACTTTTGAAACAATCACTGGAGCTTGGGGGCAAGTCGTGCAAGTATAACAACTGCATAGCAGTCACAGGATAGCGGTAATTGTTTTGTTTTGGTTTAGTTTTGCCGTTATAGCTGTAAAATCATAGGAACATAAGATATAGGAGCAAAATTTATTTATTTGGTCCATCAAGTCTGCCGCGCTATTTCATCATGCTGATCCCCAATCTCCTGCCTTCTTCCCTTATCCCTTCACGCCCTGATCAATCAAGAATCTATCACACTTAAATCTGCCTTAAGTATACATAAATACTTGACCTCCACGGCCACCTGCGGCAACAAATTCTACAGATTCACCACACCCTGGCTAAAGAAATTCCTTCTCATCTCCGTTATAAAAAGGACACCCCTCCATATCCACTGGTTCTAGACAGGAAACATCCTTTCCAAACATGGGAAACATCCTCTCCACATCCACTCTATCGAGGCCTTTCCATATTTGATAGGTTTCAATTAGGTTACCCCTCATTCTTCTAAATTCTAGTGAATACAGGCCCACAGCCATCAAATACTCTTCAATCCTAGAATCATTCTCATGAACCCCCACTGAACCCTCTCCAGTGTCAGCACGTCCCTTCTTTGATTAGTTGGTCCAAAAATGCTCATAATACTCCAAGTGAGGAGTCCCCAGTGCTTTATAAAACATTGGCATTATACCCTTACTTATACATTTTAGCCCTCTTGAAATGATCAATGGATTTGGAATTAATTTGGATTTAGGATTGGAACATGCAAGGTTCTAGATTAACAGTTCCACCTTTGTTATATTTCGAACCATAGAAGATAAATTAAACCATGAAAGCCTTTAAGTCAATTTGTTATGTCATCCTCTTAACGTATTCCCTTGCCTTTCTTTCATTTGCTTGTTATTCATGAGCAAATACCCTGCATTCAATTATACAGCAAGACAAATGCAAAGGTTTAATGCTCTAGGGCACTATCATTTTCCTACTTTGGCATCATCAATATGGTGTAGGGTTAAAAGTACAAATTTTGACTCATCTGTTTGTCTAGTCTGCGCACCAATGGTAATTAATGACAACTCTCCGGCCTGCTCCACTTTCCCCTGCCCTCCCGTTTCGAATATGTCAAGCTGATGAGATCACTGCAAGCAACTGGAAAATTGTGGGTAACAGTGTCCATTACGAATTGGGCCATGACCTGCATTTGCCTGGCCAAAGTCTGTTCTTTAATCAGAGATACCTGAAGGGATAAAGGGGATGGTAATCGTAAAAGTACAGCTGAGGTCCAAAAATGCTCAGCTGCCACTTCCAAACTGATCAGATCTGATTTCCTGCCCAGATAAGATCTCCACCTTGAGCAACAGTCCAAACAAAGGAATTATTTATTTTGCCTCTGTGTTACTGCACCACAATTATGAGAAACATTTACACAGCAAACTGCAGCTTTGCACACGCAGGGAGCTGCAACTTTCTGTCACTAGCCAAATTAAAGTGCAGATAAGTAGATGCATTTGTGAATGGAAAAGTCTTTCATTCTCTTGCATGAAGTAAGTCTTTCATAAAGAGAGCCAGAACTAATTGACTGCCCTGTACCCAATCAGGAGTCAAATATTTTTCCCTGCTCCTTCCTCTATTCCCCACTCTTACCTCTTCTCTCCTGCCCATCGCCTCCTCCTTCACTTTCTCCTATGGTCCACTCTCCTCTCCAATCGGATTCCTTCTTCTCCAGCCCTTGACCTTTCCCTCCCACCTAGCTTCACCAATCACCTTCCAGCTATCTTCCATCCCCTCCTCCGCCCTTTTATTTGGGTGTCTTCGCCCTTCCTTCTCAGTTCTGAAGAAGGGTCTCGGCGCAAATCGTCAGCCCAAGTTCATTTCCATAGATGCTGCCCGATCTACTGAGCTCCTCCAGTATTTTGTGTGTGCTGCTTTGTTCAATATTTTCCTTGGTTTAAAACAACCATCCACTCTGTTTTAAAGAAAAACGCAGCGGTCATTATCTTAGCTTTCAATGACAGAAGTCAAATGCATGCATTCAAGTTCACAACCTCGAGCTGATTTACTGCCAACAAGGTCACACTGCATTACAAGAAATACAGCTGCTAATTGGCGTTCAGAAAGCTCCCACAAACACCATCTATAAATTCGCCAATGACACCACCATTGCTGGCAGAATCTTCGACGGTGACGAGGAGATGTTCAGAAATGAGATATCAGGGTCAGGTTGATTGAATGGTGTAAAAATCACACCCTAGCATTCAAAATCAGTATGACCAAGGAACTGATTGGGGACTTTGGGAAGAGGAAGTCAGGAGAACGCACCCCAGTCCTCATTAAGGGGTCAGCAGTGGAAAGGAAGAGCCACTTCAAGTTCCTGAGTGTCAACATCTCAATGGTCTACCCGGGGCCCAACACGATGATGCAATCACAAAGAAAGCACATTATTCTTCATTATGAGTTTGAGGAGATTTGGTATTTCTTCAAAAAATACCTACATTTGTACAGTGGAGAGCCTTCTGATTGGTCACATCACTGCCTAATTTGGAGGCTGCAGAGAGTTGTAGAATTAGCCAGCTCCATCATAGTCACAACCCCCACCCCCAACAATGAGACACCTGTGGCATCTATCATTACCACCTGAGACACACATCCCTCTCGGAGCCCGTAAGCCCACACTCGATGTTCTAGAAACAGCCTTATCTTTCTTGTCCACCATCAGATTTCTGAGTGCTCCGTGAACCCACGCACACTACCGCACTGTTCCGCTGCTTTGTTTGTGACTTATAGTAACTCTGATGTTGTGCACTGTACTGCTGCTACAAAACAACAAACTTCATGGCATACATACTGTGCAAAAGGCTTTGGTGTGGGCACACACACACACACACACACAAACCCCAGCATGCCTAAGACTTTTGCATGGTACTGTAGTAAATTTATATTGCACTGTGCCGCTGCAAAAAAACCCACATTTCCTGACATATGTGAGTGACAATAAGCCTAGTGCTGATAAAGGCCTCTATTGTGGGCTGAGAGTGGGAAGGGGGCATGGAGAGGGTAATCATGGTTGGGAAACTGGGAGGAAGAGGGTAGGGAATGGGAAGCACCAGAGGGGCATTCTGTAATGATCAACAAACCAATTGTTTAGAATCAAATGGTCTAATATATACAGTATACACATGACTTTTGCACAGTACTGTACGTCAGTGATTGGTAAATCTGATTCTGATGACCAAATAATCTGTTTGATTAAAATGTTAATTTCCAAGAAGTGCCTTAATGGGTGAGAGACAGAGAAGGGAACCGGTTCAAAGGCGGGAGAGGGAGAGGGAGAGGGAGAGGGAGAGGGAGAGGGAGAGAGAGGGAGAGGGAGAGGGAGAGAGAGAGGGAGAGGGAGAGGGAGAGGGAGAGGGAGAGAGAGTGTGTGTGTGTGTGGTGTTGGTTGTAGATTTAGGGGAGGTTGCTGAGAGAGAGAAGGGTTTCACCTTTGGGGGATCTTAAACCATGCTGAGAATTTTGAAAAAGCAATGATTTGTCAGGCCTGGAACCACTGTAGGTCACGAAGCACAGGGGTGAAGGTTGAAAGGTGAACAAATCCGGGTGCAAGTTCAGCATGAGATGCAGAACTTTGCTTGAACTCACATTAATGACGGTGCCCAGTGGGAAGGTGTTCAAGAGAGTATTGGTTGTGTTTGTATATCATTGCTAAGGTAGAGAAACAAAGAGAAGCATTGTACAGAGGCACAGGGAGGAATAATTTTAATATTGTGAAGTGTTTCCTGTGAGAACTACTGGATTGAATCCTGAAGGAATGCACTAATGGGGCTTACTGGACTGTTGCAATCATACATGTTTAAACAACAGCACTACACTATCTCTCCTAATCTTACACTGAAGATGAGCTTCAAAGTTCAAAGTAAATTTTTAATCGGTACATATATGTTACCATCCACTACCAAGATTCATTTTCTTTCAGGCAATCACAGCAAATACGAAGAAACACAATAGAACCAATGAAAGGTTCCACCCAACAGGGCAGACAACAAACAATGTGAATAAAAGCAACAAATCACAAATACAAAAAGAAAGAGAAATAATAAAGACAATGGAACATGAAAAGGAAATTGAAAGACTATGGAACATGAACATGGTATACATTGTCCCAGGAGTAATGTCTACAACTGGTATCATCCCAAAGTCACAACGCAATAGCATTGAACGGTAACTACAGAGCAATATCTATATAAATCTCCAGAAAACCGCAATACTCAACACCACTGGAATAGTCCGAAATTTCCCAGCAGTTGAGAAATGAGTGTGCTCGGCTATAATTGTACCTCAGGTTTTACCAGCCTAAGCTGAGAAAGAAAATATTAAAACAAAAGATAATTAATAAATAAACAATACATTTTGAGAACGTAAGATGAAGAGTCCCTGAAAGTGAGTCGATTGGTTGTGGGAACAGTTCAGTGATGAGGTAAGTGAATTTATCCCCTCTGGTTCAAGAGCCTGATGGTTGAGGGGTAATAACTGTTCCTGAACCTGGAAGTGAGGGCACTGAGGGTCAAGTATCTCCTTCCTGTTGGCAGCAGCGGGAAGAGAGCATTGCCTGGGGGGTGGTGGGTGCCCCCGATGCTGCTTTCCAGCAAAAGCACTCCTTGTAGATGTGCTTAATGGCTTTACCCCGGCCTACTAGTCTATCTGCTTCACTGTTATCAGTCACTAAATCAATTCTCCATCCCCATCCCCCTACAAACTCCAGCTGCCTCTTCGTCTTTATCTCACCGGCCACAGATAAGTCTGCATTAGTGTCAAGTGCTGTGCCAGGGCCTGGAGTTCATTTCCTTTCACAGTTGAAGATAATGAGGAAGGATTTAAACAATAAAGGAGGAAAGCTAAAAGGAAATAAATAAATGTATTAATTAGCATTTTTAACTTTGATTTTAAATTTAGTAACTAGCAAGGCTTTCAAAAAAGTTAAATAAATATTTTAAATACTTGACATAACTTTACAATTAAACGTTGTTTACTAGACTTGTCCAAAGTGCATCTCTGGCTGAAACAGTGGTACACAATGACCCTGTGTATATCTCTTCAGCTGAACAAACATTTTCAAGGTTGACAAACTGAAGACAGTCCCGCTGACTTCTGCCTTTCTAGATTCCTATGTGTTTTACTGCTGAATGAGGATCCCGCTTACAAAGTCTTTGCAAAACTACTAACTGATAAATATTACAATTACATCTCTTCCACCCTTTGTTGGTCACTACTTTTACTGAGTCACTAGCGTATACTATTGAGTACAAAAGGAAATATCTCCAAAATAAATAAATTAACAATATATATGTCATCGTATACTATCTTGAGATTCATTGTCTTGCAGGCATTTACGAGAAAAAAAGCAACACAGTCGGATTTACAAACATTTTAAATCTAGTGGATATAGCCCAGTCCATCACAGGTGAAGTCCTCCCCACCATTGAGCACATTTACAAGGACCATAGTTGCAGGAAAGCAGCATCCATTATTTAGAAACACCATCCAGGCCATGCTCTCTTCTCACTGCTGCCATCAGGAAAGAAGCCTCAGGGACCCACACTACCAGGTTCAAGAACAGTTATAACCTCTCAACCATCAGGCTCCTGAACCAGAGTGGATAACTTCACTCACCCCAACACTGAGCTGATTCCACAACCTATGAACTCATTTTCAAACAATTTACAAGTTGTGCTCTCTATACTATTTATTACTTATTACTTTGTTATTATTGTTTTGTGTTTCTTTTTGTATTTGCACAATTTGTAGTCATTTGCTCATTGGTTGTTTGGCTGGCTTTGTCTGTACTTCTTCATCCACTCTGTTGTGTTTCTTAGTATTTAATATGAATGCCCACATGAAAATGAATCTCAGGGGAGTATACTGTGACATATATAGTCAAAGTTCAAAGTGAAAGCTATGTCACCTTATACAACCCTGAGAATCATTTTCCTGTGTGCATACTCAATAAATCTATAAAATAATAACTGTAACAGAATCAATGTAAGACTGCCCAACTAGGGCATTCAACCAGACTGCAGAAGACAGCAAACTGTGCGATTACAAAAGGAGAAGTAATAATAATAATAATAAATAAATCTGCAATAAATATCGAGAACATGAGATGAAGAGTCTTTGAAAATGAGTCCATTGGTTGTGGAGACAGCTCAGTGATGGGGCAAGTGAAGTTGAGTGAGGTTATCCCCTCTGGTTCAAGAATCTGATTGTTGAGGGGTAGTAATTGTTCCTGAACCTGTTGGCGTGAGTCCTGAGGCTCCTGTACCTTCTTCCTGATGGCAGCAGCAAGAATAGAGCGTTGCCTGGGTGACACTGATAATAAAATTATTTTGAACTTTGAACTGAAGAGACAAAGAGCGAAAAGAACCAATGAGAAGTAGAAGTCAAACCGTATCAGTAAAAATGACAGTCAGAACACGAGCTGTAAAGAGTCCTTGAATGTGAGTCGTGTGTCATAGAATCAGCTTGACTGAATTTACCCATATTGGTTCAGGAGCCTGATTGTTGTACGCCCGGTGTAAGACCATAAGATCATGAGACATAGAAGCAGGACAACAATCTTTAAATATCTTAAAACCTTAAGGCTAATGGATAAATAAAGGGAGCCAGTGTTGTGGTGAATGTCTGTTTAGTTTACAACTTGTGCTATTTCCTGCATAGACACTGCTCTGAAATACATTATTGACCCTTTTGTGTTTTAAGGTGCTTACTACTATTGCCACTCTCTCGAAAGAGGACGGTGTAGGTACCAATGGTTTAAAAAGGCAGCTTTCCGTTCTCAGCTGTCAATAAGGAAAGGAGGTTCAACTGACTTTCCTTTTCCTATCGTAAGTAAATTCATACAACATGGCTAGGGGAAATAAAAACCATGTAATCAGCATATTACCATATTTATTGATGGTTCACGGTTCCTTACGGTCATCGTGGCTGGGGGCAGTAATGGGGAAGCTCTCACTACCTATTAAATGCTCCCAATGGTGTGCACCGTGAATAGCTTCTGACAATCAAGTCCAGCACCTGGCCCTCACATGTGGCTTAGCCACTCTATGTAATGGCCTCTATGGAATGTTTCAGTGCTAAGTTTCTCCATAGCAGCAATGTTTGGGTTATGACTAGAGATAATGGGGGCTTTGGAATGTGTGCCATCCAATGAGAGGCACGTTGTTCTTTCTTGTGGGTCTGGGAGCAGGGATTTCGCGGTCTTCTGTCAGTGAAAGATGAAGAGAGAAGACGCGAGTGGAAAGAGTTAGTAGACCGCCGGACAGAGTGGACTCAGAGCAAGAGTTCAACGGTCAGCGACGCTCGGAGGAGGACGAATCTGGGAGCTCCAACATGCACTTCAGACTGTTTCAATAAAATGGGCCCTTTTCCTTTTTATTTTCTTTACTAATCCTATAGTCAGATTAAGATTTATAAAGTTCAGTCGTTTAATTGCATATGGTGTACTGTCTGATATCTTACGGTTCGGATTTGTAACTGGACAACACATCACGCAGCGTCCACACGATCGAGATTTCTCAGTTTGGCTGGGCCAGAGGCTATCTTACCCCGGACAAATGTACATCGGCCGAACCTCAGGGTCACACCACTAAGCCTGGCAGAATCATTTCTAGTGACAGGAGAAGGCGCAAAGGTGGGTTACCGGCACCTTAAAACCCATCGCTGCTGACAGTTGGGGCTCAGCAGCCGAGGTTGACAACTCGTCTAGGAGAAGGAAAACTCTGATCTCAAACCTGTGGCTGCTTTGTGGCTATACCTACTTACGGGGAAGGCTTCGGGAGTAAACGCTGAGGGAAAAATCCAGAGCTGGTGTCCCTAAGGCAGTAGTACGCGGAGTTCAATGCTGACAGTGAACGGCCAGACAACGTTTTTCTTTTGTTTAAACAACTTTACTTTCAACGTATCCATTCAATACCTGAAGGTTGCCACCTTTACATCCCACAATTGCCCCTCCACTTCCCATGCGCACAGCGTAACAGGGAAGATGCACGCGCATACTGAATACTTACATTGTCTAAATGAACAGAAGTCAGCGCTGATGGACAACTCCTCTGGTGCTATATATCGCTCTCTGCCGTTCCTTCGGGTTCATCAGATGCGTGGAGAAGGGGAGCTTGCTACAAGGAAGACAGCTTGTTCTCCATATTGCATTACCTGGGCTTGCATATCTAGACCGCTAGGAGACAACATCCATGGTCGACCCTGACCAACAGAGGCCCCAAAATACTCACAGTCCAGGATTCTGCAAAAGACTGATAATCTGCTAAAAGTCTGCTTCCCTATCAGATGACTGGAATCACTCAGCTGAATAATTTCAATTGTTGTCGGTTTTCCATTTGATTTTGAATCTTTTGGAATGTAAATGTTTTTACAATGACCCTTGACACATCAACGCTTCATCCCGAAACAGCTGTCAAGATTTAGATAAACATCTGTTCAACTTCATTGAAAGGAATTTTTTAAATAATTAGAGAATTTGTTATTTAGGAACATGCTACAATGTGTCAAAACATCACAGAAAGTGGTCTTAAAACAATTTTTAAAATGGGTCTCAGAGGCATTTTGATAGACACGTGGGCAGGCAAGAAACCGAGCAGGCGATTGTGCAGTTTAAACTGGCATATGGTCAGCACAGACACTGTGTCTACCACTCATCCACAGATGAGGGGCAATTTATGCCTATGCCTTCGAGTTGGAGGAAGGAATCGGAGCATCCATGGGAAGCTCTTTGTGTAAATTATTATTTGCATATATAGCTCTCAGCTAACACTGACTTAATTCATGCGTGTACAGGAATCAATTTGTTTCAGTTCAATACACTTTGAGTGACTATTGAGCAGGACCAGGAAATTTTCAATCCCCATTTCACAAATATTTGCATTCTCTTTTTCATTTTCCAACCTTAATGTACTTAGGTATGGCAACATCTGTCCAGATGACAGGCAAGCTAAAGCTTTTCACTCTGTCTTGGTACATGTGACAATAAATCAATTCAATTCAAACGTCTACAATGTATCACCTGAAAAAGTTTTGCAAACCCGTGACTGTGACAGCAGCAGGGCTCGATGGCTTGTTCCAACAAGTTATGACTCTCATCATCAATGGAGCTGTAGTGGAGTGTGTATCAAGCTTCAGATTCCTTGCTGGTCACGTTTCCGAGGATCTCCTCCAGCCTGATCAAAAAGGCACAACAGCGCCTTTATTTCCTGCAGAGCATCAAGAAAGCTCACCTCTGTCCCAGGATACTGACGGACTTTTACCCGCTGTACCATTGAGAGCATACTCTCTAACCGCATCTCACTGTGGTATGGCAATTGTCCCGTATTGGACCGCAAAGCACTCCAGCGGGTGGTGAAAACTGCCCAGCAGATTATTGGCACCCAATTGCCCACCATTGAGAACATCTACCATAAACGCTGCCTGGGCAGGGCAAAAAGCATTATCAAGGATGCATCTCACCCTAACCATGGACTTTTCACTCTCCTCCCATCCAGTGGGCACTACAGGAGCCTCTGCTCCCGCACCAGCAGACTCAGGAAGAGCTTCTTCCCTGCTGAACCTCACGTCACAGCGCTAAGCAGTATTGCACCCGTATTGTACAGTCTCAGTACTTTTATATTTGTGTGCTGTAGCACTTACTTTTTATTCACAGTTATTTTGTAAATAACACTATTCTTTTCATTTCTGGTTAGATGCTAACTGCATTTCATTGGCTTTGTATCTGTACTTGGCACAATGACAATAAAGTTGAATCTAATCTAATTATGTCATTATGTGCTGTGCTGTATGGTGTGGGCAGTCGTGGTCATCCATCTGTCTTTAATTGGTGAAGTTCTAATAAGCTATTCAAAACTTTTGTCTGTCCATCTTGTGATGTAACTCATGAATGTCACGTGCTACTGACTGTGACTTTTTCTTCCATCAATCTTTCCCGTCACTGCAAATGTCCGAGCTCCTCTTTCCTCAGTACATGTGCCAGAAATTCCAGCGGCCATTTCCTGATTGATGATATCAACTCTCTTCTTATTCCAGCTTTTCATAACGCTTCCTCACTTGTTACTCTGTCCTTCCACGATGTTGTCATCATTCTTCTCAAAAACATCATCTCTGCAGCTTCGAGTCTTCCCTCATCTTGCTTTGATATTGTCCAACATTCGCTTCTGTCTGTTAGTGTGGAATGAACGTAGCACAACACTCAGAATCAGAACCAGGTTTATTATCACCGGCATGTGACACGATTTTCATACCTATAGAAATTATGTTATTCTTTAGTATCTTCCTCAAACTCTTGAACGTGCATTCAGCAATCCCAATCCTTCTTCTAATTTAAACATCAGCCCTACCATCAGATGTTATAATATTCAAGCTTTATAGCGAGAAGACTCTGAGAGAAATTAGCAGTATTCCAGGCATGATAATTGGTGGATACAATTTGAAACAGCTACGATGCGCAGATTACACAGTGCCGATAGCTACTTCAAAGGAGAAGTTCTAAGAAACACTAGAAAAGGTCATTGAAGAAAGCGTAAAGAGAGGATTGACCATAACTGCAATAAGACTGAACATATGATTGTCACAAAGAAGAAGAACAGAAATGTGAATTGAAAGTGGGCAACAGAACAATTAAACAAACATGACAAATACTACATTTGCTTATTAACAATTTAAGGTCACTGTCAAAAGGAGATCAGTAAATACAAAACTTCTTATGATTGCTTGTATTCCTGATGTTCTGATGTGTTCAGCATGAAATTCAACCAGAAGGTTTTCCCTCACAGTACAGGGTATTACCACACTTGTCCTGAGCTGCATTTTAAATTCAATCTACAATCCATATTCAGATCTGAAGACTGGTTGCTGTTGAAATTAAAATTTACTATATTCCATAACCCCAAAGTACACTCTGACAATGATAATAGTCTTAGTTTGAGCACTCTTTAAAAGGAACAACAAAATTTAACATATTTTCATTAACATTTACCGCACCTGGGTCTAGTCTATGATTTTGGATACATATACTAGAAAATCCTCACTGATACACTGAAAATGCACATCCTATATTTTTAAACCAACATCAAAGCAGCACAGTAGAGTATTTGTAACAACTGGGAAGACAAGTGCTCATGACTATTTGATAGAAAGATTGCTCATCTCTGTGTTTATTTTGATGAAATGTCATTGGCCAGGACCATTAACTTATTTGATGCCCCCGGCCTGTTGAGTAGCACCAGCAATTTTTCTCTACATGCAGTATTATGAAGTTATAGCAGGAGTTATTCATCGTCCACAGCTTGATTTAATGAGACTTTGTAGTACGGTCTTCATTCAGCACCCCATTTGTTTTGCCTTAAATATTACTATTATCAGTATTGACCACTCACTCTGTGCACTTTGTTCTAGCCTTTCCAGTTTCTTTCCAACCTTACTCCTTAGAGGAAACCTGCATGGTTTTCAATGGACTGCTTCTGCATATTGTCTAATGCACCACGTTACACCAGTAGAACTGTCTTTGTACGTACCAATGACTTTGAAGCATCGGTTCATGCTGATACAATTGTACTTCTATGTTATATTGACTGTCCTGTTGTACATACTATTCATTATAAATAAATATAAATTGCACACTGCACATTTAGACAGACGTAGCGTAAAATTTTTTACTCCTCATGTATATGAAGGATATAAGAAATAAAGTCAATTCAATTCAGGAAACAACTTTCTAATCGAGCCTGAGTTTTTTCAACCTGTTGCTCCCATTAAAATTACCTTACTTGCATAGTCTGCTACGATGATTGTAGCTGTCCATTGTGATGCACAATATACTCTATTAGCTCCAATGCCTTCAAAACTCAGCAGAGCTGGTGCTCAGTTTGATGGTGCTTTCCATCATAGACATACAACCATACTGTTTGCATAAGTGCTTAAACTTACTTACAATCAGTGCAAGCTGAAACTGGGACCAGCATTTACCAGGAAGTCTGCTTTTTTTTAACTAATCGTTACTACATAACATATTGATCCTGTGCAATTCCAATTCCTTGTTCATTGAATGAAATCAACCCAGTTTATAGATGTCCAACTTACACTCAATGTCGACTTTATTAGGTACATCTGTACTGCTCGTTAATGAAAATATCTAATCAGCCAATCATGTGGCAGTAGTTCAGTGCTAAAAAGCATGGTCGAGAGGTTCAGAATGGAGAACAAATGTAATCCAAGTGACTTTGACTAGACTGATTGTTGATACCCGATGGGGAGGTTTGAGTATCGAAGAAACTGCTGATCGCCCGGCAGTAGAGGTTTGAGATCGGAGTTTTCCTTCTCCTAGATGAGCTGCCAAACATGGCTGACAAGCCCCATCTGCCTGAAACAACTGGTTTTAAGGTGTCGGTAACCCGCCTTTCCCCTTCTCCTGTCGGTAGAAGTGGCTCTGCCAGGCTTTGTAGCAAAGCCACACATGAAGGCCAGGAACTGGACTTGATTGTTGTTTGTTCTTTGAGATGCATGCCATTGGGAGCATTAAATAGGTAGGGGGAGCTTATGTCCACTACCATCCCCAGCTATAAAAACACTTAAGGATTTTTAAAGAGCTTGGATATCTCATCATTGCGTTTCTCAATCTCAAGCTGATGGTTTGCTCTAAATGACATATCCATTCATTTTCTCAAACTGTGCATTCCTGTTGAGCAATGGTGTCCAATCCCTATCAGAAGTGACATAACTAACACTGAGCTTGACCACAAATGCCAACACTCCTATCCATTGGCACTACGTTCTATACTTTACACGATACACTAGCGGGTCTTCAACTAACAAGAGTCCATGTGAATGGTCTTAGGAAAGTACCGTGAAAAGTCAGCATTTGTGCTTCAAACTCATGTAAACCTTGCATGCGAGAGTCATTAATGTCCTTCAAGGTTAAAGTCACAGTTGAGTTTACTGTCATTTGCAACACTATGTATAAGGAGCGTTTGATGGCTCTGAATCTGTACTCGCTGGAATTTAGAAGAATGAGGAGGTATCTCATTGAAACCTGTCGAAAGTTGAAAGGCTGAGATAGTGCATGTGGAGAGGATGTCCAGGACCAGAGAGAGCAGAGGGATAAAATAGAGGGATGTCCATTCAGAATGAAGATAAGGAGGTGTTTCTTCAGCCAGTGGGTGGCGACTCTGTGGAATTCGTTGTCACAAGCGGCTGTGCAGGCCAGGTTATTGAGTGTATTTAAGATGGAGCTTGATAGGTTGTTGGTTAGTCAGGGTGTGAACTGTTATGGCAGAAGATTCCAGCTTTTGTATGCATGGACCCCTTCCTGTAACTGAGGGGTCTTTGAACCCCAGGTTGGGAATGCCTGGGTTATGGGGAGAAAGCAGGGGAATGGATCAGCCATGATGAAATGGTGGGGCAGACTCGATGGGCCAAATGGACCAATTCTGCCCCTATGTCTTATGGCCCATGGTCTGTACAGGTGCAAAGAAAAACTTACCTGCAGCAGCATCACAGGCACTTGACATCACACAGCAGCATTCACAAGAAAAACATAAACTGAACATAGTTTTTACAATAACAAAATTAGAACAAAAAATGTCTATTTTAGTGCAAACTTATCAAGGTGGTTATAGTGTTGCTGAACTCTGGGGATTGAGAGTTAAGCCTGTTGGTTCAAGGCCGAATGGTTGAAGGAAAATAGCTGATCTTGAATCTTGTGGTTTGGCACTTTAGAATCAGATTCAGATTTATATTTAACATACAGTGAAACGCATCATTTGCGTTAACACACAACAGGCCTAATGATGTGCTGGGGACAGCCCACAAGTGTCACCACACATTCTGACACCAATATAGCATCCCACAATCCTCGGCAGAGCAACACAAAATACAATAAGCAAAATCCATCTTGGAGTTGGATTTGGAGACTTCTGTCCCTCCTGGTGGTGGCTGTGAGAAGGTGGGATGGCCCAGATGGTAGGGATCTTTGAAGATAGATGTGGCCTTCTTGAGGCAGTGCCTCCTGTGGATACAAATGATATTGGGAAGGGATGTGCACATGATATATTGGTCCTTGTCTCCAATGTGCAATGTGTTCAGCATGCATTGAGACATGGTATAGAAGTTCAAAATAGAAATGATGTCTTACTTACAAGACAAAAAAGACTGTTATTACCATTTCCATGTCATGACCTTATAACTCACTGAAAATCTAATTATCGAGACCACCTAAGAAGGAGCTATATGACATTTTAGAAGATTGAGGGGAGATTTGATAGAGGTATACATATTTATGAGGGGTATTGATAGGGTAAATGCAAGCAGTCTTTTCCCATTGAGGTTGGGAGGGATACAGCCAGAGGTCATGGGTTAAGGGTGAAAGGTGAGAAATTTAAGGGGAACATGAGGGGAAACTTCTTCACAGAGGGTCAGGAGAGTGGAGAACGAGCTGCCAACACAAGTGGTGCATGCGAGCTCAATTTCAACATTTCAGCCAAGTTTGGATAGGTACATGGATGGTAGAAGCATGGAGTGCTTTGGCCACAGTGCAGGCTGATGGGAATAGGCAGTTTAAATGGTTTGACATGGACTAGATGGGCCAAAGAGCCTGTCTCTGTACTGTACTTTTCTATGACTCTGAAGTCCTAGGGGATAATTCAACCGCACAGTCATACACGTACACCCTCCCCCCACCACCACCACACACACAAACCCAGTGACAAGAGTAAGTTCCATGCTTAATGATACATAACACAGAAGACAATATTCTCTGAAAATGAATACACTTATTGGGCTGACGAAGGGTCTCGGCCCGAAACGTCGACAGCGCTTCTCCCTATAGATGCTGCCTGGCCTGCTGTGTTCCACCAGCATTTTGTGTGTGTTGTTGTTTGAATTTCCAGCATCTGCAGATTTCCTCGTGTTTACACTTATTGGGCTCCTAGTTTTCAGTTCAAGAATCCATGCCAAAAGGTTAACATTTCCTCGACTCCAAAACCTGCCCTCCATTCTGCCGAGTTTCTTCTAAAAGCATACAGTATTAGAAATCTAAGGCATCAATGGAAGCTGCTTAATCAACTATCCTGAAAAACATGGACTCTAGGTTAATCTCATTCCCCATTCTTCATTCATGGCCTGGTCTGTTAGAACTCCTTAAATGGTTGGGGTTTTGAAGTTGAAAAGGGCTACTGTCTGCACCGTCCTTTTAGGCAGCACATTCCAGACCCCACTATTCCTCATTGCACTAATACAAAATCAATTTCTAAGGCTTTGGTATTTTGTTTTTGGATTAAGTAGCAGTTTATTGAACTACTGTGATTTCAGGCATTACATAATACCAGGTGTGCTTCATCTGTGCCTATCAGGTGCGACAAACGTGTACTGGGCATGTGTGGTACGTGGACGAACCAGTAGTAAGGACACCGTCTGAAATCACATTGGACCAGGTGAGGTCTAATTCCAATGTGGTGAAAATGGGAGTCATTACTTGCTATAAATAAAGCAATCTTTTGATGTGATTGAGGATGAAGCCCTAAATGCCGCTCGACAGTTGACACATGACTGCAGAAAATCGTCCTGACATGGAAGAATTGAGCCTAACTATTCCATCAGAATAGACAGTCAGCCTGGAGTCTGATCCTGTTGCTCTTGGGACAATAGCCTGGCTCTAATTCCGATTAACTTTCCTTTAGTCTTCTGATTAAATGGCACTGCGCTCGGTCACAGCGGCCTCTCTGGTTCCAAACAGAGGTTTAATTGTTCATCCATTCCATCTTTTGTGCGATCGTAAGGCACCTCTGGATATTGAGAACATCACGTGTCTTGAAAAGAAACTCAGCAAAATGCATCTCATGATAATTTGGAAAAGACCTTTTTTCAGCTTCATTGATGGTCACTGGGACTTCATAGTGGTGGTGAAAGGAATATATATTTTTTATTTTGAATATTGTGATGGGACTTAAGTGAGTGCCTTCTGAACCAATAGCTGGTATGACCAGCTGAAGGTGCTTTGCTTTATTCAGTCTGCTTAGCCTCCAATCTGATGGCATGCCCATCGATTTCTCTGATTTCTCCCTCCTCCCCATTTCTCTTCTTTTCCATTCCCCATTCTGGTTACCCTCTCACATCTTGTCTTCTCCTCAGTTGCCCATCATCTGCTTTTGGTTTTCTTCCTCCTTCTCTTTATCTCATGGGTCCACTGACCTCCCCTATCAGATTCCTTCTTTTTCAGCCCTTTATCTCTTCTAGTCACCTCCCAGCTTCTTATTTCATCCCCCTCTCCCACCCACCAGCCTCCCCACCTCACCTGGTCTCACCTATCACTTTCCAGCTTGTACCCTTTTCCCTTCTTCCTTCTTATTCTGGTTTCAACCATCATCCTTCCAGTCCTGAAGAAGAGGTTTGGGCCTGAAACGTTGACCGTTTATTCTATCCACCACCCCATGGATTTCCAACAGCATTTTGCCTGCATTGTTCATTTTTACACCTTTCATAGTCAGCCGTCCGAGTGGATCACGCAGTCTACCCCACTGGAGACAATTTGAACCTCGCGCAGGGTTGTTCTCTTGTAACATCCATCACTGCTTTATATGCTGTATCAGCCTTTAACATGAACACTTATTCCCCTCCATAGATGTTGCCTGACTTTCTGAGTTTGCCCAGTGTTTTGTGCCTGTGTTGTAGTATGAACATCTGTCTGACATTTCACCTGATAAGCACGTCTCCCAATTCCATGGTAAATGCATTCATTGCCTAGCCTAGAGGTTCATCTTAGGTCCTGAAATAAGGACCATAAGACACAGGAGCTGAATTAGGCTATTCAGCCCATCAAGTCTGCTCTGCCATTCCATCATGGCTGATCCCCACTCAACCCCATACATCTGCCTTCTTGCCATATCCTTTGATGCCCCGACCGATCAGGAAACAATCAACTTCCTCCTTAAATAGACCCACTGACTTGGCCTCCACTATAGTCCGTGGCATAACATTCCACAGATTTACTACTCTGGCTAAAAAAATTCCTCCTTACCTCTGTTCTAAAGGGTCACTGCTCATTTTTGAGGCTGTGCCCTCTAGCTCTGGATACCCCCACCACAGAAAACATCCTCTCCACATCCACCCTATCTAGTCCTTTCAACACTCGGTAAGTTTCAATGAGCTACCCCCTTCATTCTTCTAAATTCCAGTGAGTGCAGTCCCAAAGCTGTCAAAAATTCCTCACATGTTAACCCCTTCATTCCCAGAATCATCCTCTGGACTCTTTCCAATGACAACACATCTTTTCTGAGATATGGGGCCCAAAACTGATGGCAATACTTTAAGTGCAGCCTGACTAGTGTCTTATAAAGGCTCAGCATTACCTCCTTGCTTTTATATTCTATTCTCCCTTGAAATAAATGCCAACATTGCATTTGCCTTCTTTACCACAGACTCAACCTGTAAACTAGCCTTCTGGGAGTCTTGTTGGCGCGTGGCCTAGTGGGCAAGGCATCAGACTAGTAACCTGAAGGTCACTGGTTCGAGCCTCAGCTGAGGCGACGTGTTTGTGTCCTTGAGCAAGGCACTTAACAACACATTGCTCTGCGACGACACCGGTGCCAAGCTGCATGGGTCCTAGTGCCCTTCCCTTGGACAACATCGGTGGCGTGGAGAGGGGAAGGCCTGCAGCTTGGGCAACAGCCGGTCTCCCATACAACCCTGCCCAGGCCCACGCCCTGGAAACTCCAGGCGCGGATCCATCGTCTCTCGAGACCGACGGATGCCACCACAGGGAGTCCTCCACGGGTCTCTCTGCAGCTCCGATGTCTGAGGACAAAATACACAAACTTTTGAAACTAAAGGCAGCCAAGTAGCTGAAGTTATTGCTACCTGATAGAAGCCGGAATCTGCAGTTAGCCATTGTTATCACAGAAATTCATCATTGTTAATTTCCAGTACTAATTTGGCAAAGAGAGCGGTACTCCTAAGCAACAGGTGAAGTAATACCAACACCTGAGCTCTAGTCATGATCAATGCCCTGAGGCTGTACTCTGACAGAAATAATGGGTGTGTGATTGTGTCTGTTACTTTCTTTGAGATAGAGACAGGATATGAGAATAGGTAGGAGATGGGTCTCAATTCCTAATCCTCTCAACTCACAAGCGTATAGTCTTTCCATTTTAAATATTCCCTCAGGTAGAGTAAAACCACATAAAAGTTCCTTTGAATAGATATAAACTGTACAGGTTTCTTGGCTTACAGTGTTTAATACACCCCTGTGGACAAAAGTTTTATGCCTTTCTAACTCAGAGAAACTGTTATTATACAAACGCTTCACTTTGTTTGCCTGGAACAATTCAAAGGCACAATCCTGTACAATTTGTATCTTATGGGAGCTGTTGTTAAAATTTAGGAATCAAGAAATGAAAGAGAAATGCCTTTCAATATTTAGAGGTGCTTCACAACTGTGAGAGAGAATCAGAAACAACAGACAGGAGTGTGATGGAACAGCAAAACCTGACAGCGGAACTGAGATAGGGAGTTTTGACATGCACCTGACCACGACAGCCTCTGGAGCTTAGACTCTAACTCTCCAGGATATGGACAGATGGTAAGGCCCTTTTCAAGGTTCAGGACCACCTGGCTATTTGGCAGCCATGTTTGGGCACCAGGATTTTAACATTACCTGAATTGAGGTTTGGGGCTCCATTGTCAACTCAACTTTGGATTCTTGTCCAGCGTCTAGTTTAGAACCGTGTCATCACTTCAGTCTCATATTGTGTCTCGATTCTGGTCTCAGATACTCCAACACTTGGGCCCTAGCTATTCTCATTCAGGTCTCTCGTCACGTAGGGTCCATGCTTTAGAATCAAATATGACAACAAGGTTACGGGCAGTCTGGTCCTGTTCCAGACAGCTGCCAAGGGGAGGGACAGAGTCGGTGGTTAGGGAACTGACTTTCTGATAGAATACACTGAACTCAGGCTCCTAAAATTTAGTGAATGGAAGTTTTTCTTTTCTTTCGGGTTGTTCGCTGAGCCTGGAGGTGAGGTCACAAATGTTTTGTCGCTGGCCGAGTCCTGACCAGCCAGATAGCTGAGTGATCTATGCTGGCCTGTATCTCCCTGGTTAGCGTCCATTGGTTCCTCAGAGATCCAGAGCTCACCCCTTGGCCCCGATCCCACAGTTGCATAGGTTCGTAAATTGCGTTCACTTCATTAGAGTCCTCCGTTGAGAACCAAGCTTTTAAAAATTATTTTGATTTCTTGCTTTGCGCATCAGCCAGGAGTTTTGTAGTTTGCCAGACAAACTTATGAATAAACTTGGTCTTCATGTACTGAGACAAGTGACAGAGGATCATGTCTTCTTACAGCAAGCTGATGTTCATGTCGTCTCTTGGATAGTGGATGGAAATTTCTCCTGGTATTGAGTATCAATCACTTGGTATGATGTCTTAGGGATCACACAGGTAAATGAGATATAAGTGGCTGTAGAAACGCAACAGGCCAGGCAGCGTCTTTGGAAAAGATTTAACGTTTTGGGCTGAGGCCCTTCATCGGGACTAGAGAGAAGGATGAAAGGTCAGAGAAAGAACCTGGGGGGAGTGAAGGAAGAAGTACAAGGTGGAACTGGGCGAGGGGCAGGGGTGAAGCAAGTAGCTGGGAAATTGGTCGGTGAAAGAGATAAAGGGCTGGAGAAGAGGAATCCGATAGGAGAGGGTAGAAGACCATGAAGAAAGGGAAGGGGGAGGAAAACTAGAGAGAGTGATGGGCAGGTAAGGAGATAAGGAGAGGGAAGCAGGAATGGGGAGTGGTGCAGGAAGGGGGTCAATTACTGGAAGTTCAACAGGTATTCATGGCATCAGGTTAGAGGCCACACAGATGGAATAGAAGGTGTTGCTCCTCCAAACTAAGTGTGGCCTCAACGTGGCAGTAGAGGAGGTCATGGACTGACATGTTGGGATGGGAAGTGGAGGTAGAATTGAAATGGAAGGCCACTGGGAGATCCCATTTTTGCTGGTGATGGAGCGTGGCAAAGCGGTCTCTCCATCTACATTGGATCTCACCAACATGCAGGAGGCCACCCCGGGAGCACCAGATACAGTAGATGACCCCAGCAGACTCCCAGGTGAAGTGTCGCCTCTCCTGGAAGGACTGTCTGGGGTCCTGAATGGTAGTGAGGGAGGAGGTGTAGGGGCAGGTGTGGCACTTGCAAGGGTAATTACCAGGAGGGACATCAGTGAGGGATGGAAGTTGGGGTCATCTACCGTACTTCACCTACTCCCTCTACAGCCCCAATGAGGCCACGCTCAGGCTGGAGGAGCAACACCTTATGTTCCGTATGGGTAGCCTCCAACCTGATGGCATGAACATCGATTTCTTGAACCTCTTGTAATGGCCCCCCCTCAACATTCCCCATTCCCATTTCCCTCTCTCACCTTATCTCCTTACCTGCCCATCACCTCCCTCTGGTACTCCTCCCCCTTCCCCTTCTTCTGTGGTGTTCTGCCCTTTTCTATCAGATTCCTCGTCCTCCAACCCTTTATCTCTTTTTCCAACCAGCTTGCCAGGTCTTTACTTTACCCCTCCCGGCTTCACCTATCACCTACCACCTTGTGCTTCTTTCTGCACACCTTCTTACTCTGACTTCTCATCTATTTTCTTTCAGTCTTTTGATGAAGGGTCTCGGCCTGAAACGTCAACTGTTTACTCTTTTCCATAGGTGCTGCCTGGCCTGCTGAGTTCCTCCAACATTTTATGTGTGTTACTCAGATTTCCAGCATCTGCAGATTTTCTCCTGGTGTGGCTTGGCTGTAGGAGATGATGGGGCAGTGTGTAGCTGAAAAAGAGGAGTGTGCCGAGTATAGGTGGTGTAAGACACCAGAGATAAAGGGGATTTTGCGCCCCATTCGTTAAATTTTCAACAAATCTCAACTGTTTGAAGTTCGGATTAGAAAATTAGAGTATATGCTGGGCATGGTTAAAATCTTTAAACTGGTTCAGCAGAAATCACATACCCAAACTTCTGATAATCCCCAGTTTGTTTGGAACTATAATGTGAGGAAGGGTAGCCAGGGAAATTTTATTCCTTCTTTAATAACGTTTTAAAGTCACATCAGCTACCAAACTTCAAAGCTGAACTGTTCTTACCTGCATTCCTAATTAAAATGTTCCACATTTCTAACCTTACACGGGTTCAAAAGGTTAACTCAACAACATACATTAAGAGAAACTTGTTTCACTGGCCCACATCATCCATGCTGACAAGATGTCTATCAATGCCAATCCTATTCACCAGTATTTAGCCAATAAGGCCTTGTAGAATGGTGTGCACTTAAAATACTGGAGGAGCTCAGCATCTATGGAAATGAACAAACATTGGTGTTTCGGGCTGAGAACCTTCTTCATAGAGTCATGGAAAAGTACAGCACAGAAACAGGCTCTTCGGTCTATCCCGTCCATACTGACCCACTTAAACTGCCTTATCTCATTGATCTGCACCGGGACCACAGCCCTCCATACCCCTGCCATACAGGTACCTATACAAAAACCTGTCTTAAACATTGAAATGGAGCTCGCATGCCTCACTTGTGCGACAGCTCACTCCACACTCACACAACTCTCTGAGTGAAGTTGTTTCCCCTCTCGTTCCCCTTAAACTTTTCACCCTTAACCCATGGCCTCTGGTTGTAGTCCCATCTGACCTCAGTGGAAAAAGCCGGCTTGCATTTACCCGATCTATGCCTCTATCGTAATTTTGTATACCTCTATCAAATCTCCCCTCAATCTTCTACCTTCCAATGAATAAAGTTCCTAATCTACTCAGTCTTTCCTTATAGCTCAGGTCCTACAGACCCGGCAACATGCTTGTAAATATTTCTGTACTTTTTCAACCTTATTTACATCTTTCCTGTCAGTAGGTGACCAAAGCTGCATCCAATACTTTAAATTGGTCCTCACTGGTGAATGTTGTAATTGTACCTGCTTCTACCAGCACCTCTGGCAGGACACTACGCAGGGTAATGTAATGTGGAAATGTACGTAATTCACAATCATCAACATTGAGTTGGGGTTCACTGGCCTAAAGTGATGACGTGATGAAGTAATTTTACTGCACTTGGTGTTTAGTATTTAAGTACAGTAAATGTGTTGTTATGGTTTTTCTTAAAAATAAAATGCCTCACACTATTTTATTTGCAATAACCTGCAGCTCCATCTACCCACCATTTGCCATTGCAAGAAACCTCCCCTTTTAGATTCTCTTTGAATGTTTCTTCTCTTACCTTAAACCTTGAGTGTATTGATACTCTGGTCTTGAAATCAAACAGTGCTATTGTAAATCCTTGGGATTTATTGCAAGATAAATTCCAAACTTGATATTCAGTTGAATTGGAATTCCACCAAAGCATTCAGAATTCACATCTCTTTCTCATTTATCATATATTCAGTGTATACTGATGTTAGACCAGATGTATTTTGTTTAATTACACCAGTAAGTAGATTAGTATTCTTTCAAAGAATTAGATTTCCACTGTCCAGGAGTTAAGAAACAAATTTGCTTGGGTTCAGCAGAGGGCCATTCATTGTGGATTGATGACAATTGAAACAGGATATTCTAACAACACCTTTGAAAACTAATCTAGAGCCAATTAAAAGGGTGCACAAGGTTCTAAGTATCCATGACATGTTCATTCAAGCATTGTAAACTTAAGGGAATAGGAATTGGCTACCATTCCTTCTATAAGGAGACTAAAGTTACTTCATTGGTTTCAGTTTTTTTTGCTACTGGGGTGTCTTACTGACAACACAACTTAAATAGTATATTATTAAATGTCACAAGGCTCAAAATGAAAGAAAAAGAAACATATGTTTAATCATTTTGCAGTCAGTTGAAATGGGAGCATTTTAAAAGGATCAGTATAAAGCCATTGGCGATTCACGTTTTATGAACTGTCAGTTACGTTACACATTGTTAGGCAATAATTGTTGTCGCCACCTTGGTGAATCGAGTTCACACACTTTATCTCAGTTAAAACGCACAGATCCTATCAGACAGAGGGTTTATTCCACAAGATCTGGACGATTAAAGCTCTGAGCCAGATTGAAAAGGACAGGGTGTTGGGGCCAAAGGAGGATGGGACAGTTCAAATCACTGTTATGTGACTTTTACTCCACTCCGCACTGAACTTCTGTCTCGCTGCTCCACGAGGTTTACTGATTGCTGATTTGATCTGATTGCATATCTGACTGTACATTGTATCGGGCTGAACATATACGTACCAAGAACAATTACGTATACAACCTTACTGTTTGGGCAATATCCTCCCACATCTCCCTTCTGTATTGCTTACATAGTGGCGGAGACGCAACATGAAGAATTTTACTCCCTCGTGTTGTGAGGCGGATGCAAGAAATAAATTTCTAATTCCAATTCTACTTGTCTCTACACCAAACTGTGAGTGTGACCTGCAACTATCAAAGCATGAACTCACTTTTGTGAGCTTTCAGTTCTGAATGCTATTTGCCTACCTTTATTGTTTACATATTACTTTTTCTCTGCACCTTGGGTGATTGACAGCCTTCCTTTTTTGTTTTAATGGGTTCTAATGGGTTTCTTTGTTTTGTAGCTGGCTGAAAGATGATGAATTTCAAGGTTATATAAAATATACACACTTTGATAATAAATCTACTTTGACCTTGAAAATAAAAAATCACCCAAATCACAAATACATCTAATGGCAACTTAAACAGAGCCGAGGTTTTCTTCCCAAATTCCTACACTTGCCTATTCCTTATCAGACCTAGCTCAGATGAGACAAAACTTGCCTCAAGACGAGACTCAGGAGGCTCCAGACGCTGGAATTTGTAGCAAAAATATCCAAAGCCATATTGTCACAAGCCCTGCAGGCCTTTGTGGCTGCTGTAGAATGTTGGGTTTCTCGAACACCTGTATTTACCAATTGTTAAGACTGCTAAGCCTTTCTGTTTGATCTCGTCAAGTTAATTGTATTCGGCACGTGTTGCCCTGCATGCTATGATTAATCAAAGGGGACTCTCGTTGTGCTCTGTAAGCGGAGTCTGACTGTTTATCAGGGAGAATGATTTGTTTCGCGGGGTTGCTCTGTCATGCCTCCCATGCTCTGCTGGTACACCAGCGTCTCGCCTCCTGGTTCCACCTCCTGATGGGGAGTCTACTGTTCCTCTGCTCCTGGGGTCAGGCTGTTGCCAGTGCTTACCATGACAGAGTCTGTCGTCCTCCATACCTGCGTTGAATCATAGCCAGAGGCCACCATGACAGAATGAATCTGCCATTCCTCCACACTTTCATCTTCATAAAATATCAGAGCAGAATTAGGCCATTTAGCCCATTGAGACTGTTCTGCCATTTCATCATGGCTGATTTAATATCTCTCTCAACCCCATTCTCCTGCCTTTTTCCAGTAACCTTTGACGCCCTGACCTATCAACCTCTCCTTTAAATATACCCAATGACTTGGCCTCTACAGCCATCTGTGGCAATGAATCACACAGATTCACCACTCTCTAGCTAAAGAAATTCCTCCTCATCTCTGTTCTAAATGGACATCCTTCTATTCTGTGTCCTCTGGTCCTAGACTCACTCACTATTGGAAACATCCTCTCCACGTCCACTCTATCAAGGCCTTTCAATATTCAATAGGTTTCCAAGAGACCACCCCTCATTCTTCTAAACTCCAGCTTAATACTGAAAATGAGACACAGGTTGAAGCCTATCATTCTAAGCCAAAAGAGTGGACAGAGGAACAGAGAGAAAGATTTATCACTGGATTGTGCAGCAACATTTGTGGGCTGCCCCCAACTCATTCTTGGGTGTGTTGGCTGTTAACACATACAACACCATGCACTGCATAATAGGTGGCCACTTTATTAGGTACACTTGCTCGTTAATGCAAATATCTAATCAGCCAATGATGTGGCAGCAACTTAGTGCATAAAAGCATACAGACGTGGTCAAGTGGTTCAGTTGCTGTTCAAACCAAACATCAGAGTGGGTAAGAAACGTAACCCAAGTGACTTTGTGCAATGAGTGTTGGAGTCAGAAGAGTTGGTTTAACTATCCCAGAAGCTGCTGATCTCCTGGGATTTTGTGCACAGCAGTCTCTAGAGCTAACAGGGAATGGGGTGAAAACAAAAATAGTCCAGTGAGCTTGAGTCCAGTTCTGTGAGCACAGATCGTGACACGGATGGGCTAGTAGGTTAATTGGTCAGATGGGTACAGTTGTACACTGTGGGGGGTTATTAGACTGGAATGACCTGTTACTGTGTTGTATCTCTAAATTTAAAAAAACACTGAAGAGAAACCTATGTTCCCTTACCAATGAAGAGTTCAGGAACGTACATAGAAACCAAAGCTTTAAGAGAAAAATAAACACAGCAACTCATGAGTAGATCAGATTATCCTCTACAATATGCGTATAATTCATATAATGTCCTGATGCATGACATTAGTAGTCTGCAGTTGAACATGAATAGTGCCGTTCATCTCAATGGACTTTGCACCTTGGGTCACCCACAATCTATCATCATCATCATCATGTCCATGTCGCATGACTTAAGCAATCATGGTCTTTGAGCATAATTGTTCTGGCTGATTTTTTATTGTCAAAGGGTAAATCAGTTCTTCAATCTTCCTTGGCACACAACCATTATTTCTGTCCAATTTAATATATCCTCATTCTCAGGTAAAGGTGATCTCCTATGAGGCAGAATTCATTCATTATGTGCCATGTCATATAATGCGAGTGATCATGGTTTTTCTATGACCATGAATATTCTTGGTAAATTTTTCTACTCTGCCATTGCCTTCTTCTGGGCAGTGTCCTTACAAGACAGGTGACCCCAGCCATTATCAACACTCCAGAGACTGTCTGCCTGGCGTCGGTGGTTGCACAACCAGGGCTTGTGCTATGCATCAGCTGCTCATACGACCATCCACCACGGCTTCTCATGACCCTGAATGGCAGGTGCTACACCTTGCCCAAGGGTGAACTTCAGTTTAGCAGAGGGAAGGAGCATCTCTTGGTAGAGATGTATCTCCACTCTACCACCATAGCTGAACAATCTATGCCACTGCAATAGCTTCTCTCGGGGCTACAGTTTCTGGACTCTCCATTTCATCATCCATTTACAAAAGAGACAAAGAAGCCACTCATAGACATCATGGAGCCTATTCCACCATGGGTCAGCTGGTGTGCTGAATCGTAGCTTGAGAACTGTGGCCTGCTGTACAAGGGGAAATAGTGCTCACTCTTTCAATATGTCAAAGAACACAATGCTCTCAGTTTTGTATCTTCTAGGATGACAGAGAAACAGGTGAGTTACACACCACTGGTGATCGTGACACCACTGGGGTGGGGCGGTGGTGGAGTGAATAGCACAAGCACCTTATCGAGATTCAAATCCTGCCGTTGCGCAGAAGGAGTTTGTAGCTTCTCCTTGTGACCGCGTGGGCTTCCTCTGGGTGTTCGGGTTTTCTCCCACATTCCAAAGACGCATGGGTAGGGTTTGGGTCAGTGAGTTGCGGGCATGTTATTTTGGCGCTGGAAGCGCGGAGAACCCTGCAGCACAATTCCTGGACTATTTTGAGCGTTGACGCAAATTGATGCATTTTGATGTACAGTGCATGTGACAAATAAAGCTAATCTCTGACAACTGATCAGGAGCTGGCTTCAGACCCTAGGAAATCTATTCCTTTTATGCTATCTATATTTACAGAACTTAGTATTTTCTCTGGATATAAACTTAATTTACATAAAAGTGAATTATTTCCTATTAATAATTATTCTGATTATTATGATCAAATACCTTTTAATATTGCTAAAAACCATTTCATTTACCTTGGTATCAAAATTACTAAAATTTTTGAAGACCTATATAAGTATAATTTCTCCCCTCTAATTGAATATACTCAACAAGCGTTTTCTAAATGGTCGCCTATGTCGATATTATTGATAGGTCGACTAAATGCTATAAAAATGGTTATTTTACTGAGATTTTTATATATATTTAAAGCAGTTCCTTCTTTTGTTCCAAAAACATTTTGTGATAAAATAGATTCTATGATTTCGTCTTGCATTTGGAATAACAAAACCTCTAGAGTGAATAAACTTTTATTGCAAAAATCAAAAAAAGATGGAGGACTGGTCTTACCAAATTTTAGATTTTATTATTGGGCAATTAATATTCGTTATATTACTTTTTGGATTTATGACATAGACAACCAGGATCACCCTCCATGGCTACATTTGGAGGAAAATTCGGTAATGGGGTTTTCTTTAGCTTCTTTATTAGGAGCTCCCCTTCCTTTTTCGCTCTCCAGAATAGGTAGACAAGCTCTCGACCCTATTGCTAAACATACTTTAAAATTCTGGTTTCAGTTTCGTAGATTTTTTGAATTAAATAATTTTCTACTCTCTAGTAATATTTATTGGGTCACAGACCTTTCATCACCAGTCAAGGTGACATCATCAGTGCACAATTGAGTGTTGTTTCTGTCAAGTGTTTGCGTTTATATTGGTCTGACTCGTCGTTCTGATTGGTTGGCAGTCACGTTGGCCGATAATCTCCACTGTGTCCCCTGGTTATCAGTTGTGGTGAGCGTTGGTTCCTTGGGTATCTGCAGTTCACCCCTTGGCCACGATCCCACAGACGCATACGTTCGCCAATTGTGTCCAGTTCATTTGAGTCTTCCATTGAGAACCAAGCTTCCAAGAATTCTCTTGATTTTTTGTTTTGTGATTTCCCAGGTGAACTTGTGTCCTCTTTGGTCTTCATGTACTGAGAAGAGTGATAGAGGATTGTGTCTTCTTACGTGGAATTATGTGGAATGAAATTAATTAGCATTACTCTGGCTTCTGTGATAGATTTCAATCTCAGGAATAAGTCAAATTGGATGATCAATTGCAGACTTCTGGTGGAGTCTGTTTGTGATTGATCCAGCCTTGCCTTTAGCACTCACATGCCAGACACCAGAACCATTGAGATTGGGGATGTTCACAGAGCCTCCTTCTCTCATTAGCCAGAAAATTCTAACTTATCCAACAACATCCAGTTGTTGGCTTTTTGTGACACAAAGGGAAGCCCATTCCATCCACGATGTCCTGTTCCCAAGAGTTGCAGTGTTGTACTGCACAGAAATGGGCTCTGTGGTTCCACTACGCCCACACCAATCTTTCTTGCCCATCTATACTAGTTACATTTGCCCGCATAAAGTCCATATCAAACTCTGCTTTACTAATTCAAATGCCTGCGCAAACATCTCTTACATGTGGTGATCATATCTAACAATCCAGAGAACATCCTGTTGAATCTCCTTTACACTCTTTCCAGTGCAAACACGGGCTTCCAATAGAGACATAACCAGAACTGCATGGAATACCCCACATTCCACTCAGCAGTACTTTCAAAGTTGCAACATAATGTTCCAACTTTTATATTCTATGCCCAAACCTATGAAGGGAAGCAATCCATGCATCTTCTTCACTACCTTATCTATTGTTGCCACTTTTAAGGAACAATGGACTTGAATTCCATTATTTCTCTGTTCATCAGCATCCTCCCATTTACTCTAAATTCCCGTCGTTATCTAACTTCCCAAAATGCATCATCTTGTACTTTTTGGGATTAAATTCCATTTGCCAAAGCTTGGCCTAACTTTCCATTATATATATATATCCTTAGACAACCCTCTTCACTGTCCATTACACCAGCAGCTTCCAAGTCAATCACAAACTTATCAATCACATCCTATATTCATACCCAAGTCATTGATATATATCACAATCAAGAAATATCCTAGCTTTGACCCCTCTTCTTACTTCCATGAACTCCTGCAATTTTCTTCCTGTCACTTGCAGATCAATTTTCCTTTTGCTCTTTTGCCATCAATCTATATTTGTGAGGAGCACTAGCAAACCCAAGTGCAGGAATCACAGACACTTCGGTGATTCAAAGAAAATTGAAGACTTTGCAAAAACTAACTAGAAAATCTAATAAGGTACAAAATCTTGATGAACTGAAATTAATTAAGATACACAGAAGAACTTGGTCTGAGTTTCACCCAACAAGGAACCACAACAACCCAACAAAGAGGGGTTGGCATGCCCCCCCCTGAGAAACACCCTGGAGCACATAGGAATTCTGGACATTGAAAATTCCATGCTGATTAAAATATCCCAAATTAAATAAAGTGATGAATACAAAGAGAGCTTAACAATCCCCATGATCCCATCTGAGACACCTGTAAAACAAAGCGAAAAAAAAGCAGAGCTAGTCCAAAGACAAACAATTAGGCATAAAAAGGTAAACAGTCCAAAGACAATGCATATGCACAAGGTGATACCAAGAAAAAGAGAAAATACAGTCCCTACGTACTAACTGATGAAAAAATAACTCTTCTTAAGAACGACCCCTGGTTACGACAATATTGTGGAGTAATTTATTTTATACAGTTAATTTATCAGCACTTCCGTGAGATTGGAGAGGAAAGCAGGGCACAGAATGATAACCTAGATCAGGGGTTCCCAACCACTTTTATGCCATTGACCAATTCCATTACACAAGGGGTCCATGGACCACAGGTGACTTTGAAGGTCAGAGAGAGCAGAACCTGGATCAAAACCAAATGTGAGCCAGTGGCACTAACTGTTGCACTTCCATGTCAACCCATTCAGTTCTGGTTCCTCGTGTGTACACTCCAGTTGCATTCAGATAGACTACCATTATAAAACTGAAAAATAGAATTAAAAAGGTTTTATGCACATATATTTGCTTCAAATTTAATTAGAAAAATAATAGCTTGAGCTAAATTAACTCTTGACAGATTGTTAACATTTTCAAGTGTCTCTTAGTGACAGAGAGAGTCTGACCGAATCCTGGAGGAAGATCTCATGGAAGGCCTTTGCCATAAACAGCACCATTATCCACTCAGACAAGCCCAAGAGCCAATAAATAACAGAAAAAAAGTCATGGAACATGGTTAAAATCATAGAACAGCAATGGTAAACCCAACTTCTGGGGGAAAAAATGTGAATTTTCTCAAATCACTTTGCTTTCCCAAATGCCACAACTTCTAGAAGAGACTTTGATGTTTCCAGATGTTTAAACCCCAAAGATGGAAAAATAAAGTGCAACATTATCTCAGTGTTGAAAGCCAATTTTACTTCACCGTACAGTTCACTGATGGCTTGGTGTTACATTTTACCAGAATAAGTGAAGCAGAAAACATAAGCATTTTGAAGGAAATAGGAAGTAGCTAGCAGAAATTTTCATATCAACCTTGAACAAGACTTATAGAAACGCTAATGACCTGGAACTAGCATCATGCAGAAAGAAAGCCATGTTTCCCCCTACAACAGTTTAATTGCTTAGTAACGTTGAGGCTTTACAACACACTGCTGAGGCCTCACTTGGAGTATTGTTAGCAGTTTTATGCCAATTATCTAAGGAAGGATATGCTGACATCCGAAGGGGTTCAAAGGAGTTTTATGAAAACAATTACAGGATTGAAAGGCTTGTCATATGAGGTGCATTTGATGGCTCTGGGCCTGTGCTCACTGAAATTCAGAAGAATGAGGGGTAACCTCATTGAAACCTATTGAATGGTGAAAGGCCTTGATAGAGTGGATGTGGAAAGGATATTTCCTATGGTGGGGGTGTCTAAGACCAGAGGACACAGCCTCCGAACAGAGGGGTGTCCTTTTAGAGTGAAGATGTGGAAGAATTTCTTTAGCCAGAGAGTGGTGAATCTATGGAACCTGTTGCCACCGGCAGCTGCAGAGGCCAGGTCATTAAGGCAGAGGTTGATAGATCGTTGAATAGTCAGGGCATGAAGGGATAAGGGGAGAAGGCAGGAGTTTAGAGCTGAGAGGGAAAATGGATCTGCCATGATAAAATGGTGTAGCATGCTTGAAGACCCAAATGGGCCTAATTCTGCTCCTACATCTATGGTTTTATAAGCAAGACTTTAGGCAAATTCTGTAAGTTAGTCAGCACTTAAAGCAGACATGACAGGAGTAGAACTTGGCTCAGGCAATCCTGTACTACTGATCAGTTTGGCCACCTAGTGTACACAAGGCTCAGAATTCAGTGGTATTACAATCAATACGGACATCACTCAAACAACTCTTCTTCAGTATCACAGTTGAGATGTATGCATGCTTCAAACTGGCACTTTTACCAAATTATTTGTTAAAACAAGGCAGCAACCAGATTTAAATTAACTTAAGGAATGTTGTGGTCGCAGGATCTGTTTGGGCCCTGCGGCGCGGAAAGCCATGATGATGCTTGGATGAACATTGCAATAACAACAGAAAATGACTCAGCAGGTCTGCAGTATCTGCGGAAAGGTTCCTCTAGGCCAGCAGTCTGTTTCTTGTCTGCTTGGAGACTTTACTTCAAAGTATTACTTTATTAGCTGTGAAGCACTTAGTTTTGAGAATGTGGAAGGTGCTCTTGAGATGCACGCTTGCTTTGAGTAATGATCAGTGCAACTAGACTGTAAAATGACCACAATTAATTGACTGTTGAAAATTATTAAGCTGCTGTTACTAGTAGAAGTGTTGCTGTTTCTGATACTCAGACAAAGGGCAAGTCCATAATCGTGGCAATTTTAAATTTTAGTGCTGAAATTATTTACAGCCAGAAATAATGGGATGTGCAAGACTTGGAGAATTTTTATAACGGGCATAAGCCCAAGAAAGTTCTGAGGGCCACTGCTTAACTGATTGCCTTCTCCTTACTGCCTCAAGCTAATTCAACAGTCCATCTGCCTGCTGTTCTCAATCGTGGAAAATAGTCCATATGTAGACGAGACAGATTTATTACTGACTCTTATTGCACTGCTATTCAAAGAAAATTCCAGGTCTTTCTGACCCAGACCTGAACAATTGAATCAGAACTTTAGATGAAGCAGCACAAATGTGACAAATGGCTGAAGCTTTTGCCATAGAACCCATCACAATTCAAATTCTCCAGATGTCATCATTGTGCCAGATTGTCAACCAATCAGAATGCAAATTCTCCAGACATCTTCATTGTGTGCATCTCAAGACCAGGCATAATGTCGATTATGTCCAAATGCTAGTCACTGGGTACTGAAGACAGTTCAGAGCCCTACGCAAGTGATCAGAGAACCAGGAAAAATCAAAATGGAGAACTACACTGAGTTGTAAAGTACTTAGCTTAATGTAAGAATCACCTGCAGAAAGTAAATGAATGGAAAAGATTAAAAGATGGGACAAAAGAAGCAAAGAAATATTTAAGGAACATCTCTAACATTAGCTAAAATTGGAATGAATTAGAGGTTCACATCTTGTATATGGTAATGTAATAGCTTTGTAGTACCAATGATCCAGGTTCAATTCCTGCTGCTATCCGTAAGGAGTTTGTATGTTTTCCCCGTGACTGTGTGGGTTTCTTCGGGGTGCTCTGGTTTTCTCTCACAGTCCGAAGATTTGCAGGCTAATTGTTCATTGTAAATTGTCCCGTGACTAGGCTAGGGTTAAATTGGGGGATTGCTGGGTGGCACGACTCGAAGGGTCGGAAGGGCCTTTTCTGCACTGCATCTCAATCAATCAATCTTTACCACCAGGGAGGTTGTAACGAAGACTTATAATGTGGTTAAAAGTTTGTCTTTTCTCAGAAAGATTATTACTAATATTATTTATTTAGAGATGCAACATGGAACAGACCCTCCCAGCCCTTTGAGCCATGCCTCCCAGCAACCCACCTATTTAACCCTAGCTGAATTTACAGTGATCAATTAACCTACTAACCGGCACATCTTTGGAATGTGGGAGGAAACCGGAGCACCCGGAGGAAACCCACACGTTCACGAGGAGATCGTACGAACTCCTTACAGACGGCACCAGAGTTGAACTTTGAACCCCGGAATTCCCTGAGGTGTGATAGCGTCGCGTTAACCGGTACGCTACTGGTTTGTGTGCTTTAATATTAAATCTTCCAGCAAGGTCCCGGTGAAGCAAAGCTTGTGGAGAACTAGGGCATATCAGACAGCCAGTTCTCCTTGCCACTGATTAACCAGACACGTGCAGCTATCAAACACTGTTGCTTCACCTACTGTACAAGAGGGAGAAGTCACGGCTTCCCATTTACCGAGCTGTGGGTATGTTGGGATCAGGAGCATTTCAACACTTGGGGTTTGCCCAGTGCAATCACCATGGAGTTGATTTGATGCAATCTACACATATCATGTTGCTCCACACTGTGCAGTACAATCTTTGCACAGTTGATTTGATGTGAACAACACATTTCCCTGCGTTTCGATGTTAAAACTAATCGAATCTAATCTCTCTAATCAAACAGTGTGTAAACTGAGTGATTCAGTTGAAAACGAGATCTCCCTCATGACAACGTTCGCAGGTACTGCACATATTACCAGGAAGGCAATTACCAATAGTGGGGTACCAGCCGATTTTCTTTTCTCTTTCCAGGGCGCCACTGAGGCCAGTTACAGAGCCACAAGCTCTGCCTCAGTGAATATCGGCTGACGCCACGTCCCCAAAATCAAGTTTGGGGTTCAGTGGCTCGCTAGATATCCTCACAGAGCCCTTGGATGACATTAAGATATCTATTTCTGTTTAGTTCCAGTTCCCTCAGAAATGCATTCTTTCCTATAAATAATGTCCATCCATGTCACTTTGATTTTCTGCAGACACGGAGCTGTATGAGTTCTGGAACTGCTTCATTAAAAACAAAACAGTGCGGAAATGGTAGTTAGCATGTGAACGTAAGACATGAATAAACGTGCATGAACTATTCATTCCTGAAGCCCCCAGGGAAGTGCTAGCAGGTCAGAGTAACTTACTTCTGAAATGCAAATTGTCTGTAAATGGTCCCCCTAAGAGAAGTATATTTAGGCTTGACAAACTAAAGCCAAGCGTAAAGCACACTGAAAAGTCCAAAAAGATCAGGGGAAAATATTATTGACTTTTATGAATATGATGTCACCATGGCAACAGATTTAAAGACCTTATTGTGAAGGTCAGTGGTAGCAATATAATACAGTGAGGCATGAAAAATTAGAGGACTAGTATAATGATCTATCCAAAGTCTAATTTAAATTAACTACTTCAGCTGCACAAGTGCCAATGTAAAATATACTTCAGAGTTCCTGAGGGCTTGTGCTGAAAATAGGTGTTAATCCTTAGATGGTGACTGATGGAGATTGATACATCGAGGCAAATGGGGAAGATGAGCAGCTGCATAGATGGGCCAAAGAACCTGTTTCTGTGCTGTACTTTTCTATGACTATATGACTTCAAATAAATCTCCCAGACCCAACCTGGTTTGATGTTTAATCCATAAGATGGAATCTCCAGCAATGAAAATTTCCTTAGCAAAATCCTCCAAGAGGACCACAACCTTGTTTGGGGTTTGGAAGCTTGTGTGGCTCAATGACCCAAACAGATATGTGGGCTTTATGCTTTGGCTTTTGGTAGGGTCACCCATGCCAAGCTGGTCAAAGGGTAGAGGCCAGACTAAGAGCAGTCAGCTGGTCATACAAGTTTGGGGTTCAGCTCAGGGCCAACAACCCTGACTGGAAAAGCAAAACTGTTACAGAACCAGCAATGAACAATCCTTCTACATATGAGTGTGACGGTGTCCCTGAGTCTCTACCCGGAACTTGCATGACTGACAGTAGTGAAAACCGAGAGGAAGCATTTGGACAGTGAAGGAAGCCCAAAATGAGGACCTTCATTGCTGCCCTAAACATCAGCGGCTCCTACAGATAGAAGATGGCCAAGATCGAAACTTCTCAAAGCTTTCCTTCATTACATACCTCTTTCAGATGTATACGATGGCCTTCAACCTGCTAACATTTGGGATGACAAACAAGAGAAAATCTGCAGATGCTGGAAATCCGAGCAACACACACAAAAGGCTGGAGGACCTTAGCAGGCCAGGCAGCATCTATGGAAGAGAGTACAGTTGGGTCTTCAGACTGAAGCCCTTAGGCTGAACGTTTGGTACGGGTATCTTTACTGCATGCCATACGTACAGAATGGAACTTGTGTACATGATGTTTGATCGCAGAGGCAGTACCAACTCAGTGTCACTAATTAAATACAAATTGCAGGATCTTCATCATTCTAAGTAAAATATATTAAAAACTCACCCAACCTTGCGACTTCAGCCACATATCTTTCCTGAGAACACTGATTTCCCCTTCTAGAAGTTTTCCCCTCCCCCTTCTCTCTTCTTCTATTCCCCACTCTGGCCAATTACCTCTTCTCCTCTCTTGCCTATCATCCCCCCCCCGGTGCGCCTCCTCCACTCTCCTCTCCTACCCGATTCCTTCCTCTCCACCCACCTGACTCTACCGATACCTTCCAGCTATCTTCTTTCCCCTCCCCCCACATTTTCATTTTGGCATCTTCCCCCTTCCTTGTCAGTCCTAAAGAAGGGTCTCGGCCTGAAGCGTCGCCTGTTTGTTCATTCCCAGTAGATGCTGCCTGACCTGCTGAGTTCCTACTTCATTTTCTGTGTGTTGCTCTTTCTAGAAACACCTTTGCGGTGTAATTTAAGGTCTAGTTGATAGTGAAATAGCTGTTGAGAAAATCACGTAAAATGCACAAGAAAATGAAACAGTCAATTTAACAATTTAAGTAGACCCAGAGACTGTTATAATTATGTATGACCTTTGTCGAGATGAATAGTCCTGTCTGCATCCAATTAATTTTACATTCAGTAAAGCTGTACACTGAAATTCAATATAATTGGAATGAAACAAAGTCAAGGATAACTTTGGATAGATATTAAAAGCTGGAACAGATGACATCCAGTCTTGTTACATTTAACTGGAAAATCTTCATTTAATGCCTGGAGCTCACTTATATGTCTGGTTGATGCAGTGGTTTGAGACAATGCCATTTCAAATGAAAGAAATGTCTTATCACTTATCAGTGCAAGTCCAAATAGAAGTGAAGTTTGCCTGGATGATACCAAGTTTATATTACATGCCCGAAGGATCAGTTTAATTGACGAAAGAATGCTTTTAATGTAATGGTCACAAGATCTTCAGCCTAAACACTACCTGAGGCTTGATTAAAGTTGACAGGAGTATTGGTTAAATATTCCTATGTCAGCTTAAGGAAATGAGGCCGACCATGTGGAATAAGCTGACAGTTTGTGTAATTTTGTATCACTAAAAGTCACAGCCCATACAGGATCAGGGTAATATCTTTAAGCAAAGTCAGACTCACATAAAAATCATGTTAGTTCTGTTAAAAATTGCTTCTAATTGCTTCTAATACTTAGTGATTATTTAAGGTTCCTTAAAGTAATGTATTTGACACACAAAATTGTAACTGTTTTATCAACTTTTTAAAAAAATTACTTGGGAAAATTTGTGACCTTTCCAAGTGTATGCTTATTTAATTAACAAAGCAATTCAATCAAGTAAACTACATCTTGTAACACCTCTAAATCAAGTTCAGAATTCTAACTCTACTGTTGAGAGATTTTATAAGCTACTATTCATTCAAACTATGGAGTTTGCTTTTAGAGATACCCTTGATCCCTCTGAGGATGCATGCACCATATAAGACCCAGTAACAGCAACTAAGTTCCAGGTTCAGTGTTCAACACCAAAAAAATGCATTTGTACTGCGATTATTAATATCAGCTGAGCGAGAGAGACTGGAGAAATTTATCTAGGTATCAATACTTAGCAGAGGTAAAAATAAATAAAAATATCAGCTACAATTCACTCACTCAGAGTAGAACATAAACCAATCATAAGACCATAAGATATAGGAGCAGAATTGAGCCATTTGGCCCCATTGAGTCTGCTCCGCCATTTCATCAAGGCTGATCCAATTTTCCTCTCAGCTCCAATCTCCTGCCTTCCTCCCCCCATACCCCTTCATGCTCTGACCAATCAAGAATCTATCAACTTCTGCCTTAAATATACATAAAGGTTTATCCTCCACAGTTGCCTGTGGCAAAGTATTCCACAGATTCATCACATTCACCAATCATGTCTGGATTCAGATAATGTCTTGCTTCCTTGTTACTATGACACAGAAGGAAGTTGTTTGGTCCATTGGGTCTACATCAGTTCCCTAAAGATCAATCCCATATGCCCCATTCTACCTCCCAAGTCCATTACTTTTCTTGGACTAGCTGTTCTAACATACTTCAGCAGGGAGTTAGTTAATCAACAACTTGACTATTCATGATAACATCCTAAGAACGATGAGCAAAATGTTGGTTGGTGTGTGGAAGGGAACACAAGATTAGCTTTTAGGCCATCACAATAGAATCACTAGGTCAAGATTAAAACTCCAATTTCTATTTTTTTAATTTCTCTTTCTCTCTTCACGACACACTTCCACACACAGTCAATCCATGAAAAATTGCCATGACCTACTCTCAACTCTGTAAGACATCAAACTCTGGTGAAGCCTGCTCGTCCTCAATACTGAGTTTCATCTCCCCCTTCCTGGGCCAACCACAAATATTTTCTTTTCATTTTCTATAAATGGAATGGCATGTAGCAATAAAGCTCCCGCCAGTAATTTATTTTGCTTTCCAGTTTCGGGCTCTGAGGAAGTATGGAAGAGAAATGGAAGAGCTTGAAACACAGCAGGGAAGATGGCGAGAGAACAGGATGATGTTGGTCAAAGCATAATCAAAATCTACAACTGCTGAGAAACCCGATATAATAGAAATACACAGAATGACTGCCTGGGCAAACATTTCAAATGTAAACCTTCCATCAGAATTCAGCACTGTGTTCATGGTCTACATCCAACCCACAATCTCCTTAACCCCCACCATCAGACAGGAGATACCATAGCATTAGGACAAGGAGAGTTAGGTTAAGAAATAGTTTCTTCCCCCAGACCATGAGACAACTGAACTCCCTGCCACTGCTCCAAGTTTCATCACGAATGAAGCCCCAGTAATGTTATACTGTTTACTTTTCAACTTGTGTCATAAATGCACTGTTTGCTAAATTACAATCTTCTGGAATATATTGTGTCATTTGCTAATTTATTTGTGGTAATATTACTTCATGTGTTGTGTGTGTGAGTTATATGTACCGCGTTGTGCCCTTTGGTCCAGAGAAACACTGTTTCATTTTGTGGTATACATGTAATGACAGTAAACTTGAACTTGAGATGAAATGTGTAGTTTAATTAACAACAATGGGAAAAGGCGACATGTGGATGTCACAATGAAGAGAAAAATACTGTGATCAAGATGTCATTTGCTCAAGCAGTTTCAGAGACATGGGTGAAGTGAAAAAGCATTTCAGGATGTGTATTGTGGCATTAAATGTATCTTTGAAGTGTGTCTGAATAAGATGCTACAATATGATATGATAGGTGGCGGGGTGAAGATATGTTTCTACCAAAGGAGAGGTAAGGCACTCCTTCCCTCCACTAGCCTCTACTAGGCACAAGTTGCAGCATCTGCTTAGCCCCCAATCAGGGTCAAGTGAAGTCATGGGAGGTGCTGGATGGCTGTATGAGCAGCTGGTGTATATGACAAGTCTTCATTATATGACCACTGACACCAGGCAATCTCAGAAGAGTATTGATAATGGCTGGGGTCACCCATCTTGTAAAGACACTGCCCAGAAGAAGGCAATGGCAAACCACTTCTGTAGAAAAATTTGCCAAGAACAATCATGGTCATGGGCAGAGAAAGGAATAAGAACAACAGTGTGAAGGGGTCTTCCCCACAGGTAATAATCAGACGAAGGGCAGATGGAAGACTCTGATTACCCACGGCATATAATGATGATGATGAATATGGAATGAATTGGTATTTAAGGTGGCAATAGCAGGTGCTTCCTCGCTTTGTATATTTGGGAGATGGATACCTTGTCATCTGGTGAGTGATCCCTTCAGAACTTTGGAGAACCTGTTTGGAGTTCTAAAAGGATATGGGTTTAGAAAGGAAGTTGGTAATCAGAATGGACAGTAATTGTTGAGTTTGTCTGCAACGTTCTCATCCTACAAATGAATGAATGAAAAGAATACTTGACCAAGTGGAGAAGAATGCAATCCCACCCTCATCCAGTACACATTCATGGACATTCTCCTGTAGACCTCACAGGAAAGTGATCAGAAGTGCCCTGCCTGACCTTTACCACTCCAAAGTACCTCCAGTTGAACTCTGTCTTTTTCTGTGTTTTCCCCCTAGCCGTCAGTCTGTGGTTTTGTATTGCCACATCCTCCTGTCCCCACTCCTGCTCTACTCCGGCCCCTGTATCACTGAGTACTCCGTCTCTCATCTGTTTCTCATTATTACCTGTGTTGCTGCCACCCGTGTCTCATTGTGCTCCACCTATCATCTGCCTCCCTGTTCATTGCTCAGTGTATTTCAGTCCTGTGTTTTCACCTATTTGTTGCCAGATTGTGCCAATGAGTTTTCCTGAGCCTGCTCAGCATTTGTATCTGCAGTCAGTCAACTCTGCCTGTTTCCCGATTCTGGTTTTTGGATTTCTCTGGATGCTTTGATCTCTGCCTGAACTTTGATGTCAACTCTGGGATTTGTTACTCAATTAATATCACTGTGTGCATAGTACTGGGTCTGCGACTGGATCCCTGCTCCTGCGTCCTGACATAAACAGGTACTTCAATCCCACTAATTCACTAATTCAGTTGAGGAATCAGAAATAATGTCTTTAAATAACCTCTGGCACACTAGCATACTGGATTGCCCAGGATAATTCAAGCCTACATTTTCAGACATGACTCTCACACTAAGAGCTTGTATAATCTGTGAAAGTTCCCTGATTCTAAAATTTAAACAAAAAAAAAAAATTTGCAACAATCCACCTACAGATAGGAAGGAGATAAGGCGGGTTCAGAACCTTTTTTAATGTCATGGACTAATACCATTAAGCAGGGGGTCTGTTGTTCCCAGGTTGGGAATCCCTGGTATAAGGGATGTCCATTCTTTGAGCTGCCCCTACCCAAAAATATTGACGTGGCTCGTTATCTGGAGAATTTAGCAGAACTATTTAGATCCAGCCCACCCAGATCAGGGTCAGCTGCTTGGTTCAAATTGACAATGCCATAATTTTGAGAGAAGGGTTTGCCTTTCAGCTGTCTCCGTTGACTATGAATAAGAGCCTTATGCAGGGCAGTAATGAAGACTAATTCATCATTTAAAGGACCTTGATATAGAGCTAAATCACTGTTTAATAATGGATACATGGTTCTGCTGGAGCGTGATCAAGTTCTGACAGTTTTGTTTATCATGTGCAACAAGCAGTTCCGTTGTAACATTTTTGCATTGCATCCAACGAGGCATGGAATTTGAAATTCAGGAAATGCTAAAACACTTCTATGCATTGTTCTGTTCAGTGTAGCTCAGATCTACCGATGAAGAAGGTCATGCAGTGAAGTACTGACTAATGGGGTGACAAGTTTGCATCCTTTAATCCCCACTGCAATCCTGCATGTAATGGAGCTGATGGGCAGGGGGGGGGGGCAAAATCCAACATTTACATTTTCAATTGCTCTTCAGCTAACTGGCGCAATGGCAACTATGACTTTTTATCGCTGGAATTATATCTACACACAAATTTTTTTTTAAAGTTAAAACATAATCCAAACGTATCCCATAAAATAGTGGAAAATCATTTCTCATAAATTGGGAAAAATAAGCAGCGTTCTACAAAGACTAACATCGTGAAAATATATAGTGCTTCAACTGAAAGTCTAGGCACAGGGCCTGATGCCAAATACATGTAGTGCCCTATATGTCAGTGCAGAATAAGCCTTCCAGCCCCTCAAGCTACAGAGCCCAGCAATTCCCCTATTTAACCCTAGCCTATTCATGGGACAATTTACAATGACCTATTCACCTACCAACTGGTGCTACTTTGGACTGTGTGAGGACATCCATGTGGTCACCGGGAGAACGTACAAACTCCTTGCAGGCAGCAGTGCGACGATGAACTTGCGTTGCCTGCACTGTAAAGCATTGTGCTAACCACTACACTACTGTGGTGCAAGAAATTGACAACGGAACATCAAATTCTCAAGAATATTCTCCCAAAGTTATCCTGAGTCTATTGTGGCCGTTATTGAATTCTGTGGATTTTTTGGGGGAGGTGGGGGATGAAATTCAGCAGAAATGGGCTGGTGTAAAAACATTTGGAAATGCCTTTCTCCAATTAATTTCAGCTCCAACTTTTTTCTTTAAGTAACAAAAAGCATGGCTACTGTTGGGATTTATTCTGGGGCTTTTAAAATATATTAAAAAAAGTCTTTGGAGACAAGTTAAACTTTGAAAATATGATCTCTTTACAACTCCAGATTTTTATTAGAGCATTTTTGCACTCAGCAGCTCCTAAAATTGATTCCTGCCCTTTCTCATATGCAAACTTAACCAAAATCTGTTTTCCTTGGCCACAAGGAATAAACCAGAACTAGTTAACAGTCTAGTTGACTAGTAACAGGAACATTGTAATCCCTATTTACTTTATGGGCAACTGGAGAGTGAAGATCTGTCAGCACGGTAGCGTAGTGGTTAGCACAACGCTTTGCAGTACAGGAAATCCAGGTTCAATTCATGCCATTGCCTTTAAGCAGCTTGTATGTTCTCCCCATTCCAAAGGGCTATTGTGGCAGGTTAATTGGTCATTGTAAATGGCCCTGTGATTAGGCTAGGATTAAATCAGAGGCTTGCTGGGCAGCATGGCTTGAAGACCTGGAAAGGACTATTCTCAATCAATCAACAAACAAACCAAGATTTTAAACTTAACTCATAAATCTGAAGGCGAAACCTATTCACAGGTAAACTTGCAAATGAGGAGGATTCAAAGCACTGCTCCTCTTTGGATTTCATGGGTTGAAGGCTGCTATGTGGCTTCCCTTGGCTCACCTATCTGTAAAGAAGTTACTGTCTCTCTCTTATTACTTGTCCCTGGATAACCATTGAGTTTTGCCTCCAGTGTTTTCTGTAGAAGCCTTTTCAGAGCACTAATCATCCCTGTACAAAATTATGCTTGCATTAATATGCATAAGTTTTCCCAAGTTGTATTCTTATTTCTTTAACTTATTTTCGCAGATTAAACATTGTGCCTGTCTCGCAATTCAGGCTAACATACTCTCAGGTTCATCTCTTTCATACTAGTTTTCCCTATACTGTATCTCTTGATGGATGTTCTAAAATTATCTACTTATGAAGTTGTAAAGAACAGTTTCTCCAACTTTTCATCAGAATCAAGTTCAATATCACTGGCATATGTCATGAAGTTTGTTAACTTTGCAATACATGATAATATAGAGAAACCCTGAATTACATTTTTATATATATATATAAAATAGTTCAATTAAATAAGCAATGCAAAAACAGAAATAAAAAAGTAGTGAGTTCATGGGTTCAATGTCTTTTTAGAAATTGGAAGGCAGAGGGGAAGAAGCTGTTCCTGAATCATTGAGTGTGTGCCTTCAGGCTTCTGTACCTCCTTCCTGATGGTAACAATGAGAAGAGGGCATGTCCTGGGTGATGGGGATCTTTAAAGATGGATGCCACCTTTCCAAGGCACTGCTCCTTGAAGATAGCTCAGATATTATGGAGGCTAGTACCCAACATAGGCTGACTAATTTTACAACTTTCTGTAGCTTCTTTCAGTCACCTCCCCACGTACCTGACAGTAATGCAGTCTGTCAGAATGCTCTCCATGATACATCTGTAGAAGTTTTCGTGTGTTTAAGGTGACAAACCAAAACTCCTCAAACGCATAACTTAAGGAAGGGATGTTAATGCATCGATAATAGTTCAGACAATGTTTACCAGATTAATACCTGGAAAGGATGGGTTGTCTTATGAGGAAAGGTTGGATTTGTTGGTTTGTATCTGCTTCAGTTTAGTTGAATGGGTGAGATGGCTTAACGGAAACATGGAGGATCCCAGGCCATGCTTATAGAATGGAGGTGGAGAAGATATGTAAGAATCTAGAATCAGCGGGTCACCATTTAAAATAAGGGTTACCTATCTGAGACAAAAACGAGGTGATTTAATTTCTCCCTCACTGAGTTATGACTCTAAGGAAGTATGTGCTAAACGAGTTTTGATGAATTTTAAAGGCAGGTGTATATCGTTTTTTGATCATTAAGGAGCAGAAAGGTTAACAGAGGAGGGAGTGGGGTGAATAGAAGAGAACGTAGAGTACAAGTTACAGTCAGATCAGCCAAGGTCTTATTAAATGGTGGAGCAAGCTTAAGGAGCTGAAGATCCACACCTGCACCTAAATCACACATTTATATGTGTGTATATCATTGACCTCTGTGTGACATGGTCCAGTTTAAATAGCTGAACATCGGCAGGCATGAGTAGGAACAGTGGCAATGACCAGCAAGACCCTGCGTATAAAGCACAAACGCACATCTTAATGAACTATATAACAGGAATACCGTAATTTGGATAAATCCACAAAAATCTTCAAAATTATTATTGTAAACTATTAAATCCTCCTTCAACCTGGAGGGTCCTACGTAAACATTATTGAACAATTAAACTCGTCTCAGGCTTCTGACATTTCAATGACAAACTCTCTACAGACCTCAAAGGTTATGGCACAGTCAGAGGCCATTCACCCATCAAATTCATGTCAATTTCTCTGAAAATTGCAATAATTTACATATGTATTAAAATAAATGATAGTTTCATTGCAATAAAAGTAACAATGTAATTAATGCAGAACATCTTCAACCTATGATGTACGCAGGGAAAGAGAGAAATTGACAGAGAGACAGACATAGAAAGAGAAAAGGAGACAGAGACAGAAAGAGAGACAGCAACAGAAACAGTCAGAGAGAGACATAGACAGGGAAAGGGAGAGAGAGATAGCGAGAGAAAGAGAGTCAGAGAGAGAGAGGCATAGAAAAAGGGTGAGAGAGAGAAAGACAGGCAGATAGAGAAAGATAGAAAGAGGGAGAGAAAGAAACAGTGAGTGAAAAAGAGACAGAGAGAGACATGGAAAGAAGGAGCAAGAAAAAGACAGACAGAGAAAGAGAGAGACAGAGGGAAAGGAAGGGAAAGAGATATTGAGTGACTGAATGAGAGAGTGGGAGAGAGAGAGGGAGGAAGAGATAAGCAGTGAAAAATGGAGTGAGGAACAAACAGACCGAGACAGGGAGAGAGAGAGGCAGACAGAGAAATAGAAAACTATGTGCCCTGTAGGTCTCTGGGCAGTTGATTGAAATATGTATACCAGGGAACTAAGTGGCTTGCATTCCAGACCAAGATAATGAAATTGATCCTATCTGCTGTAAGTATTCAATGAGTTTAGACAAAACAGAGTAAGTGTGGATGTTCGCAAATTCACAACAAAAATGCACCAATTGTAAGTTTTGAGTTCTCAGTTTTACAGAAGCTTGGAATTATCCTTCACAATAGCATCTCATCTCTTATCTCTTGTTCTCATTATTTACTGCTATTTATTTATATTTGCATTTACACAGTTGGTTCAAAGCTCAAAGTAAATCTTATTATCAGCGTACATACATGTCACCACATACAACCCTGAGATTCTTTTTCCTGCGGACATACTCAGCAAATCTATAGAATAATAACTGTAAACAGGTTCAGCGAAAGACAACAAACCGTGCAAATGAGAACACTACAAATAGAATGAATGTTGTTACCCTCTTTTGTTCAAGAGCCTGATGGTTGAGGGGTAGTAACTGTCCTGAAACCTGGTGGTGTGGGTCCTGAGGCTCATGTCCTTCTACCTGATGGCAGCAGCGAGAAAAGAACATGGCCTGGGTGATGTGGATCCCTGATTTCCTACAACAGCATTTCATGTAGATGTGCTCAATGGTTGGAAGGGCTTCTGCAATCTGGTTGATCTTTCATTGATCCTGTTCTAGTTACTATAGTTTGCTGAGTATGCCTGCAAGAAGATGAATCCCACAAGATAGCCGCAAGAAGGTGACATATATGTTCAAAAGTTCAAAGTAAAATTTATTATGAGTGCATAAATGTCACCTAATAAACGCTGAGATTCATTTTCCTGCATTTATACTCAGCAGATCTATAGAATAGTAACTATAACAGGATCAATGAAAGACCAACCAGAGTGCAGAAGACAACAAACTATGCAAATGCAAATATAAATAAATAGCGATAAATAATGAGAATATGAGATAAAGAGACAGTCCCTAATGGACTGTGACCCCTCCTCTGTCTTTCCAGTCCTGATAAAGGGTCACAGCCCAAATCATTGTCTGTTTATACTTTTCCATAGATGCTGAGTTTCTCCAGCACTTTGCGTGGGTTTCTAGTAGCTGCAGATCTTTTCGTGTTTGTAGAGAGTCCTGAAAGTGAGATCATTGGTTGCTGAGAACATCTTAATAACTATCCTCTTTTTTTTGAGAGCCTGATAGTTGAGGGATGGCAATCATTCTTAAGCCTGGCGGTGTGGGTCCTGAGGCTCTCGTACCTTCCACCTGATGGCGGCAGTGAGAAAAGAATGTACTTTGACAATAAGATTTGCTTTGAGCATTGAGAAACAAGTTAACCAAGTGCAGTGTGCAAGGTTCTGATGGGCAGAAGCAACACATTAAGAGCAGAGGAACGTAGCTGAAGAAGGTGGATGAGTGGCGAGTTGTTGGATGGGTTGGGGTAAAGCTAGTGTTTGAGTGGTAGTAACATAGGATTTTGAAGGAGCATGCATGTATATTTGTGTGTTGAGTGTTGGGTGTGATTTTTGTGTGCATTCCTACAAGTTCTGAGTTAAATATTGGGCCAAGTAGTATAACTAAAGGAAGGAACTCCTAATATCTGTTTGTGTGCTTAAAATTTTTCATGGTGAGGAAAGGAAGATATATCTTTAACATATATACTTCTACGCAAATTGTCAATACCTCTAAGAGGACCACAACCTTGCCTTGGTTTGGAGGCTTGCGTTCCTCAATGACCTGAATAGCTACGCTGGCTGGAGTCAGGGCTTTATGCTTCGGCTCTTGGCAGGGTCACCCATGCCAAACAAGTCAAAGGGTGGAGACCAGACTAAGAGTGGCCAACTGGTCCTCCAGGTTTGGGGGTTCAGCTCAGGGCTAACAATCCTGACTGGTCACACAAACCAGTTAGGGAAACAGCTATGAATAATCCTTCTACATTTAGATGTCCAAGGACAGAGAGAGATGGAGGACCTTCATTGCTGCCCTAAACTCCAGAGGCATAAGTAATTGCCAATAACTATTTCTTGCTGTAACTGAGCAAATAGAATTGCTCAGGCAATTCCAATCTTTAGTTTCAAAACACTGTACTTAAACTGATAATCCAGTGGAACTCTGTTGGATTTAGTGTAATCTCTAATATACTAAACTCTTGTCACCAACAGGCTGCCTTCAGAAGTTTTGAAACAATGATCTGATAGTACAGCTTTTTCTTGGTTCTTTGCATTTCAGGATCAGAGAATTCTGTTAAAGCCAGCCTCTTAACTCTCTTTAAATTCTGAAAGGATATAGAGTTGCCAAAGTAGACCAATGTTAATCAAAAGTTCCTGTGTGCTTTTATAGACTTAGTATATAATTAACAACTCACTGGGGAATCAATAGTTCAGTGTTGTCTCTTCCCTGAATAAATACTCCATCATAATCTGAGAGGTTCTTTGTGCAGTTAAATGAGTCAAGAGTGTTGCTTTGGCATACTTCAACTGAAGACATATATTTGTGACATTTAGTGACAATAGTTTAGCAATCTTATTGAAATGGTCATTTTTCCCCCCTGGAATTTCATTGAGAGTTCTGTGGCCAGCTGTGGTAAGTTTGACCATTCCACCTGCAGCTTCTAGGTGTATTTTGCTCATTCGTTATGTGCCGTGTCATATGACGTGGGCGATCAGGGACTTTCCATGACCATGATTGTTCTTGGCAAATTTTTCCACAGAAGTGGTTTGACCTTGCCTTCTTCTGGGTAGTGTCTTTACAAGACTGGTGACCCCAGCCGTTGTCAAAACTCTTCTGTCTGGCATTAGTGGTTGCATGACCAGGACTTGTGATATGCACCAGCTGCTCATACGACCATCCACCACCTGCTCCCATGGCTCCACTGATCAGGGGGCTAAGCAGGTGCTGTACCTTGCCCAAGGGCGACCTGCAGGCTAGCGGAGGGAAGCAATGCCTTTGGTAGAGACCTATCTCCACCCCACCATCCTGCATATTGTGTATTTAGCCTTACCCATAAACAGACAACAAAAATAGCTGCACCCCACACAAAATGCTGGTGGAATGCAGCAGGCCAGGCAGCGTTTATGGGAAGAAGTACAGTCGACGTTTCGGACCGAGACCCTCCGTCAGGACTAACTGAAAGAAGAGATAGTAAGAGATTAGAAAGTGGGAGGGGAGGGGGAGATCTTAAATGATAGGAGAAGACAGGAGCTGTAGTAACAGATCTGGTTCAAAATGGTGGTTGAAAAGTTGAAGGGGCTGAAGAAATTCTAGATGGGGAGCAGTGAGAGACGTGCCAGACCCATTATTAAAACAAAAATAGTTGATGTGAAGCCGGTTGTTTATTGGGAGTTGTAACTCAGGAGGGATTGAATTACTTCAGCCTTGTCTCTGGAACCTTGTGTTGCTTGGGACTTGCTACAAATCAGACCATTAGCAGAATATTAATGGTTAGGCAATTCTTACTTCACTCCCCAGGTGATAACAGCCCCTTGTTTTAGTTCATTGAAGTGAAAATGAGGACTCGCACATTCACTTTATTCTTACCGGGAACACATTGTTGGAGAAAATTGGAACAAAGGTCAGTTTGGAGCCTGGATTCTGTGATCTATATGGAGGAAGGCTGAGCCACTTGTCTGGTCATGGTTGTCAAGAGAACAAATAAACAGCTAAAAAAAAGTTTTAATGTTCTCTGCAGTTGAAAAAAATAACGAAGTTCTGTAACTCAATCTATTATGTATCTGTTTTAAATGAACTTTCTTCGTTGTCTTTTCTCCTATTTTTTAGTTTATTTTTCTTAATTATTTATTTCCTATTTTAATAGCTAAAAAGATTGTCCACAGCTTCTGATAGGAAGCTAAATAGCACCAGATTTTCTGGAGTGAGGCCAACTCTCCACGCTAATCGTTCTCCAAAACTTCTGGATTGAAGGCCAGCCTTGCCAGCCATAACAATTCATAACCTGGGAGAATTTAAAGCTTTGTTTTGATGTGAAAAGCACATCTCCCTTCTTTTTGTAATTATGTTTATTGCCTTTGTATTCTGGCTCACCAGGTAGTGGAAATAGATCTTCCTTCTCTATCTTAACAAAAAGGTTCTTATTTTCACAAACCTTTTTTTAATTGTAGCTTAATTTATATCATTAAATGAAACTCTCTATTCCTCTTGCTGTATAATTGTTTTCTTTAATCACATATTCTCAGTAATTGCAGGTATTCCTGACGGAACATTAATTATACTCAGAATTGTTGGCTTTGAAATCTTAGGCAGCTCAACTCTTGAAGGCTTAGAGCATTTACCCATTAATCTGCGGCAGTGCATCAACAACCCTCAAGTCTTTTGGCACAGCCCCCATGTGTGAAGACAGTTGAAAGATTGTGGTCAGAACTTCCATTTCCCTCAACTTCCAGATGTGTGCCTTCAGAATTGCAGTTCCTTCTACTGAGTACTGAAGCAGAGTGAATAAAATTCCTACTCCACATGTGTAGTTTACTTAAAACCTCATCTTCCTCATTTCTTTAAATAGATTGCATTATGAATGGTGCTCTTTTATAATCTATGCCATTCATTAATTCCCATAATGAATATTTCTTGCCTCATCTCTTTCATCAGTTGTTCTATGTTAGGAAAAATGGAAGGGTCCTTACTATTCTGCACCTAGCTAGTTCCATTGATCTTTATCCATACTTCGTGTGACTATGAGGAATTACACTGGTTGTGGACACAGCTCAGCTCATCATGGAACTAGCCACCCCTCCATAGACTGAGTTTACACTTCTCGCTGCCTCAATAAAGCATAACCAAAGACCCCACCCGTCCCAGGCATTATCTCTTCTGCACTCTTCTGTCAGGCAGAAGATATAACTGCCTGGAAACACATGTGATCTAACAAGGACCAACAGACATTTTGCCTCCTTAGTGCTGCGGAAGGCAATTTTTGTTTCAAACACGAGGAAATCTGCAGATGCTGGAAATTCAATCAACAGGTTTGTTTCAAACCTGGGGAATCCTAAATAATTCCCACTCCAATTGCTTCGCCTTGCCCCTCAGTAAAAATAAAACTCCAGAGCCTACTGATTTTAAAAGTGATTCCAGTTAATTGGGACACAACAGGACCAAAACACTTTGGCCTAATTAAGTGGCTGCCCCAATTAGCTGAAATTTCATGGAAATAGTTAAAAAGGTATAATAAAATACAGACTACTTTATAACCTAGTAAGAAATTATGTACTTAAGTGAAATACAGAATATATTTGAACACTGCCTGTAATGTATGGAGTTATTACTTTGAGAGCAATGATGCCCCCACCCCCAGCAATACATATTGATCTGTCATCTACGCTTGCGCTATTGTCTAAACATATGCATTATTCTCTCGCTTCCTCTTTCATTGCAATGTAAATACACCAGTTAAAGCCATCTTCTGCATGCGTGCTTTACTTAATTGATATGTACTTGCTCACAGACACATCAAATTGGCGACGAGGATGGAATCTGAACGTCAGAGAATATCATGCACTGCACAGACAGTTACGGGATGAAACAGAGAGAGGGAAGCAGCATGAGAAAGCCAAAGGATGCCTGAGTAATAGTGAAAAATGCACTGAATTTAGAGTGAAAATAACATGGCAATGGCTTTAATTGGGAAAGTTGTCAAATTTGATAGTACTAATGTCATGTATTGAGAGGTCTGTACTGTATTGTAGCACGAACAACGTGGAGGGGCAAAAGAAAGCCCCTGCACATCTTAGCTTAATGGGTGCAAGAACGTACAGTCATTTATGCAACCTAGTAACCCCTGAAAAGCCAGCAGACAAGACATTCGACAAAATTGTTACAATTTTACAAAATCACTTGAGCCCTAAACTGCTGGCAATAGCTGAGAGATTTAGATTTTACAAGAGGAACCAGTCAAAGTATGAAAGCATTTCTGAATACACTGCAAAACAGCGCAAGCTTCCCCAGTACTGTGATTTAGAAATGGAGTTTCTGATGCATTAAGGGACAGGCTTGTATTTGGCTTGCATAGTCAAAACTCTCAAAAGAGGCTATTACCCAGAAGAGGCCTAACCTTAGAATGGGCATTGACCAATTCAGTATTGTGAGAGACTGCAGCAAAGGATGCAGCAGAACTACAGATAGAGAGGTTAGAATGTGAAATGCACAAAATGTCCTTGAATAGTGTAAAATGCCAAAGAAATTAATAATGTGGCAAGTCCTTCCATGATGCAAATGACTGATGGTTCAAAGAAAAAATCTGCAGACAGTGTCAGAGACAAGGTCACATGGAGAGAGTGTGCAAGGCAGACAAAGCACAACCACATCAAGTAAAGAGTTTCACACACAAATCTAAGCAAATGCATAAAGTTACTGAATGTAAAACAGAATTGGACAACGCAGAAACTGACAAAGGTGAAATGTCATGCCTAGATCTGCATAGTTTAACTGAATCAGATCACAAAATAGATGTGTCTGGTGTAAAACTGAAACTGGAGTGGATACAGGGTCAGCTTTGTCTATAATTCCAGAGGCTGACTACAACAGCCTGTTTTCTAAGATACCATTATAGAAGACCTCAGTGATGCTAAAAAACTGCACAGGTAAACAAGTGTCTCCCAAAGACAAACTGAAGGTAAATGTGACATATGGAGACCAAACTCAATCGTTAGAGCTTTATGTGTGAAAAGTGGAGGGACGTTTCGGATGTGAATGGCTCTCAATCAAAGCTGTCAGCATGGCATCAACAGGTAACTACTGTCCAAATGGTAGCACTAACCAGAGACTGTCACATGCTAATGAGAAGGAAACAGATAACCAGACTGAAGACTTTGCTAAAAGCTGTTCAGGATGCCAAGAAGTTCAAAATGCACCCCATAGGCCCTGTTACAACTCATGGGAATGGCTAGTTTCACCATGGCAAAGAGCACATATTGACTTTGCTGGGACATTCATGGACTCCAGGTTTCTGATGGCTGTGGATGCTCCTTCAACGTGGCCACAGGTCATACCAATGAAGTCAACCACCTCAGCAAAGGCTGTCTCCACCCTGAGGACTATCTGAGCCAGAAACAGCTTACCAGAACAAAAGTGAGTGACAACGGACCACAATACATATCAAAAGTATTCCGACTGTTCATGAAGCAAAATGGCATCAGACATTTCAAGTCAGCTCCTCACCACCCAGCAGTGACTAGTGGGGTACTGCAAGGCTCAGTGCTGGGAACCCAGTTGTTTACAATATATATTAATGATTTAGACGAGGGAATTAAATGCAGCATCTCAAAGTTTGCGGATGACACGAAGCTGGGCGGCGGTGTTAGCTGTGAGGAGGATGCTAAGAGGATGCAGGGTGACTTGAATAGGTTAGGTGAGTGGGCAAGTTCATGGCAGATGCAAGTTAATGTGGATAAATGTCAGGTTATCCACTTTGGTTGCAAGAACAGGAAAACAGATTATTATCTGAACGGTGGCCGATTAGGAAAAGGGGAGGTGCAACGAGACCTGGGTGTCATTGTATACCAGTCATTGAAGGTGGGCATGCAGGTACAGCAGGTGGTGAAAAAGGCGAATAGTATGTTGGCATTCATAGCAAAAGGATTTGAGTACAGGAGCAGGGAGGTTCTACTGCAGTTCTACAAGGCCTTGGTGAGACCGCACCTAGAGTATTGTGTGCAGTTTTGGTCCCCTGATCTGAGGAAAGACATTCTTGCCATAGAGGGAGGACAGAGAGGGTTCACCAGATTGATTCCTGGGATGGCAGGACTTTCATATGAAGAAAGACTGGATCGACTAGGCTTATACTCACTGGAATTTAGAAGATTGAGGGGGGATCTTATTGAAACGTATAAAATTCTAAAGGGATTGGACAGGCTAGATGCAGGAAGATTGTTTCCGATGTTGGGGATGTCCAGAATGAGGGGTCACAGTTTAAGGATAAAGGGAAAGCCTTTTAGGACTGAGATGAGGAAAAACTTCTTCACACAGAGAATGGTGAATCTGTGGAATTCTCTGCCACAGGAAACAGTTGAGGCCGGTTCACTGGCTATATTTAAGAGGAAGTTAGATATGGCCCTTGTGGCTAAAGGGATCAGGGGGTATGGAGAGAAAGCAGGTACAGGATTCTGAGTTGGATGATCAGCCATGATCATACTGAATAGCGGTGCAGGCTCGAAGGGCCGAATGGCCTACTCCTGCACCTATTTTCTATGTTTCCATGAATGGGTTGGCTGAAAGATTTATCCAAACCTTCAAGAAGTCCATCAAAGCAATGGACAAGGAGAACACTTCTCTACAGCATAATGTGTACAATTTCCTTTTTGTGTGTCAAAACCCCATTCATGCACCAACAAATCAAACATCTACAAGAATCTGAGATCTTGCATAGACATTCTGAAACCAGACTTCCAGAGGGAAGTGCAGAATAAACAGTTCAGTCAGCTGCCAAGTGAAGCTGCAAAAAGGTTCAAGATTGTACAGGAAGTCCTAGCGCATAATTATCAAGAAGACAAGTGGATACCCAGTAGTATAGATACAATAACTGGACCATTGATGTACACAATAGATGTGGGAGATCAGACATGGAGACTTCATGTGGACCAGATACTGGATGCTCAACCAAAGAACAAACCTGAGTCGACTGCATCATAGTCACATAGAAAATAGGTGCAGGAGTAGGCCATTCGGCCCTTTGAGCCTGCACCGCCATTCAGTATGATCATGGCTGATCATCCAACTCAGAACCCTGTACCTGCTTTCTCTCCATACCCCCGATCCCTTTAGCCACAAGGGCCATATCTAACTTCCTCTTAAATATAGCCAATGAACTGGCCTCAACTGTTTCCTGTGGCAGAGAATTCCACAGATTCACCACTCTCTGTGTGAAGAGGTTTTTCCTCATCTTGGTCCTAAAAGGCTTCCCCTTTATCCTTAAACTGTGACCCCTCGTTCTGGACTTCCCCAACATCGGGAACAATCTTCCTGCATCTAGCCTGTCCAATTCCTTTAGAATTTTATACATTTCAATAAGATCCCCCTCCAATCTTCTAATTTCCAGCGAGTATAAGCCTAGTCGATCCAGACTTTCTTCATATGAAAGACCTGCCATCCCAGGAATCAATCTGGTGAACCTTCTTTGTACTCCCTCTATGGCAAGAATGTCTTTTCTCAGATTAGGGGACCAAAACTGCACACAATACTCCAGGTGTGGTCTCACCAAATCCTTGTACAACTGCAGTAGAACCTCCCTGCTCCTGTACTCGAATCCTCTTGCTATGAATACCAACATACTATTCGCCTTTTTCACCACCTGTTGTACCTGCACGCCCACCTTCAATGACTGGTGTACAATGACACCCAGGTCTCAATGCACCTCCCCTTTTCCTAATCGGCCACCATTCAGATAATAATCTGTTTTCCTGTTCTTGCCACCAAAGTGGATAACCTGACATTTATCCACATTAAATTGCATCTGCCATGAATTTGCCCACTCACCTAACCTATCCAAGTCACCCTGCATCCTCTTAGCATCCTCCTCGCAGCTAACACTGCTGCTCAGCTTTGTGTCATTCGCAAATTTGGAGAAGCTGCATTTAATTCCCTCGTCTAAATCATTAATATATATTGTAAACAACTGGGTTCCCAGCACTGAGCCTTGTGGTACCCCACTAGTCATTGCCTGCCATTCTGAAAAGGTCCCGTTTACTCCCACTCTTTGCTTCCTGTCTGCCAACCAATTCTCTATCCACATCAATACCATACTCCTAATACCGTGTGCTTTAAGTTTGCACACTAATCTCCTGTGTGGGACCTTGTCAGCATCGAACAAGACAGACTTGCCTCTCAGTGATGATGCCACTACATGACACCAGAAATCAAGAATATTACCTTAGAGAAGGCACCTACCAAACCTGAAGCCACTCCACAGGTTCAGAGGCATGATGAGAATGTTATCATTGATAAGACGCCTGCCAAACCGATGCCACTCCACAGGTTCAGGGGCACTATCCTGTAAGAAACGGAGTGCCACCCCAAAGACTGAACCTTTAGAACTGTGAAGTTAGTGACAGACTGTTATTGTGAAAGCACGTTTATTTTGGATCTGGGTTTATGACAGGGAATTGAATGTTTTGTACATATACAGTTTCCTGTTGCATTAATCTACAGGGGGAGGAAGAGTAATGTATGATCTTTTCCCTTTAGAGCAATAACCCCCCCTTAGCATTACATATTAATCTGCTGTCTGTGCATGCATTGTTGTCTACACACACACATTGTTTTCTCTCTCTCTCACTGCAATGTGAATATGCCAGTTAAAGCCACCTTCTGTGTGTGTGCTTTACTCAATTGATATGTAGTTGTGCACAGACACAACACTACCAATACTATTACAGTACTGTAAAAGTGTGTTATAGTTCCTTATACTTATCAACAGAGTTCATCCATTGTATGTTGTCGCTTTCTTTTGAATGTCAATAAACAACATCAACACAGACACCTAGTGTAGAAAATGGACTACCTTCATACAATATATTCGATGACTGCATGCTCCAAATCTTCGTTTTCATTGTAACATTCAAGATGATTATCAATCTTCAAATTCTTCCTAGTTTCCAACTTGTTGAAGTCATGAAATCATTTCATCTTCACTCCGGCTCATTTCTGCCATCCGCAAGCCTGAATACTTGAAATCACAGTGAGCAAAGCAGTTCTGAATTGTCTTACTGTTTATTGCTTGACAACTATTAGTGACAAAAATCACTGCTTTCTGAACACTCGCACAACTGACACTATTTAAAAACTGTTCGGTAAAGCACAGTGTAGTGTCTAAAGGTCACGGAAGTGTACATAACTGACGCTAGTTAGAAAAGGTACGCCAACAGTCTCCTGTCCCAATTAAGCAGCCTATTGTCCCACATAAACAAAGAGAATTTTCTCCATTAGTTTTTGTTCTTTAAAAATTGCCCCAAATAAGCAGCTGCCCTGATTAACCGGTGGCCCAATGAACTGGAATCCACTCTATTTAAATCAGCAGAGGTTGAGATTAAGCCACCATCAATTTTTAAAGAAATTATCAAAGAAAAATTATGCTTTTGGGGGCTAATGAGAAACTGATATCTTGTGTTAGTGGGGTATATTAAGTTCATCCACCAGATCAATAAGCAGTTTCAGCAGGAACATACAGTCCAGAGAAAACATTCCGTTTCTCAAGCTTCTGCTGGGTAATTAATGACAGGCAGACAGTTTGGGTCTTGTGCTTCCATGTACAGAGGGACGATGTGTGACATAGGTCAGCCTGAGTAATTCTTGCACCGTCATTGTTAACCAATTCAGGGCTGGGTGATTCTCTGCCCTCATGGCATGACATGGGAGGTCATTTTAACAAGCAATAAAAGAAAAGACAGAACAAAAAATACACTTTAAAGCTTTTTCCTTGTTCAAAAAGAACCAGATGTTGATTACAAGATTAAAGGAGTCCGCAAGTATTAATTTAAGAACACTAATAGAAATATGATTAGCTGGAACATCCTCTTATTTAATCTGACACTTTGATTTATATTTGTTTGTGTAGTGTGCCAGATTGGTGTAAACCCAGAGGGCTTACTTGAAAGAGTTAATGAACGAGACAATTGCAAAAGAGGTGAATTAATAAACAGAGCTAAAATGTTTTGACAGCTGATCCATGAATCTTCTAATAATTCAGCTTTCACACTGCTCAGACTCAGTAACATTCCCCATTCCCAATCAATTCCTTCATCAACCCTTGCTGCATCATCAAAAAGAAAACATAAATTACGATTTTAAAAATCCTTGTGGCTAATTTTAACGGGAGGGGAGTCGATGCACCCTTAATTAATCTGACATAAATAACAGTCTTCTTCATCCTGAAATACCTTTCTACAGAGGCAGGAAAATACTTAAGTGCGTATTGTAAACAGATGCAGAGATTTATACCCCTCAAGCTGCCATTTGTCAGCAAACAATAGCCTTAGAGTACTCCGGCCTTCGGCCCATCTAGTCCATGTTTAACCATTTAAACTGCCTACTGCCACCGACCTGCACCCGGACCGTAGGCTTCCACACCCCGACCATCCCTGTACCCATCCAAACTTCTCTCTTATCATTGAAGTCAGGCTCACTTGCACTGGCAGCTCACTCCACACTCTCACGACCCTCTGCATGAAGAAGTTTCCCCTCATGTTCCCCTCATACTTTTCACCTTTCACCCTTAACCCATGACCTCTGGTTGTAGTCCCAACCAACCTCAGTGGAAAATGCCTGCTTGCGTTTACCCTAAGTATACACCTCATAATATTGTATACATCTATCAAGTCTTCTTTCAGTCTTCTACATACCAGGGAATAAATCCTAACCTATTCAACCTTCCCTCATAACCCAGGTCCTCCAGACCTGACAACATCCTTGTCAATTTTCCCTGTACTTTTTCAACCTTATTTATACCTTTCCTGTAGGTCGGCGACAGGAAATTACCATGTAATACAACATTATAACCTTGTTTTTCAGTCAGGTTTGCTTTCCAGTCAACAGATACCTTCACAATCCAGAAGAAAATGCTGTCCTTTTTCCCCTCAAGTTTTGTCCAAGAAATGGGAACATTGCATCTATTAAATACTAAACTACAGAGGAAATGAGAAAAGCAAGTTAGGATGTTAAGGTAACTAAGCATGACTCCAGAAAACATCTGCAGCTCTGAGACTACTTCTTTATCTCCAAATAAAAATGACATCGTTCTGTATAATCCGCACAGGTTCATTCATGAATTTTGACAAATGCAAATCTAAAACCTTGACAAGCTTCTATAGGTGTGTAGGAGAGTGTATTGACTGGCTTCATCACAGTCTGGTAGAGAAACACCAACGCCTTCAAATGGAAAACCCTGCAAAGGTAGTGGATTTGGCCCAGTACATCATGGCTAAAGCCCTCCCAACCACCGAGCCCATCTACATGAAATGCTGTCATCGGAAAGCAGCATCCATCATCAGAGATCCCCACCACCCAGCTCATGCTCTCTTCTCACTGCTGCTATTGGTAGAAAGTACAAGGGCCTCAGGACTTGCACCAGCAGGTTCAAGAACAGTTACAGCTCCACAACTAGCAGGCTCTTGAATGAAAGGTGATAGCTACACTCACTTGCTCCATCACTGGAATGTTCCCACTGAAATGTGTTGGCGCGTGGCCAAGTGGTTAAGGCTTTGGGCTAGTGATCTGAAGGTCGTTAGTTCGAGCCTCAGCCAAGGCAGCGTGTGTGTCATTGAGCAAGGCACTTAATCACACAGGTTTATAGTCCAGTGGTGGCAGTTGGTGCAATATGGACAAGACAAGACCAATAGCCTCACTTTAACGACTCTTTATCGCATTATCTCATATTTTCATTACTTACTGCTATTGATTTATATTTGCATATTGTTATTGATTTATATTTGCATTTGCACAATTTGTTGTCTTCTGATCTCTGGTTGATCTTTCATTGATCCTGTTAGTTACTACTCTATAGATGTGATGAGTAGGCCCAGAGGAAAATGAATATTCCTTGTATATGGTGGGTTGTATATGGTGACATATATGTACTTTGATAATAACATTTACTTTGAACTTTGTACAAGGAGGTAAAACATCTGATTTCAGGAGAATACAGATGGTCTGGAAAAGCAGTAAACTCAATTTAATCCAGATTAGTATGAGGTAATAAATTTAGGGGGAAGCAACAAGGTGAGGGTAAGAACAGTAAATGGGAAAATGTTGAGATGAATGGAAAAGCTTAATAACCTTGCAGTGTATGTCCATGGATCCTTAAAGGTAGCAGAAGATAGAATAGGTGGTTAGAAAGGCATACGGGATGTTTTCTCTTTATTAACTGAGGCATGGAATTTAAGAGCAGAGTAATTTTATCCAATTTCTATTCTGCCCGAGATTGAGTACTGAACACCTTGTCACATATTTTTGGAAAACATCATGGTCCCAGAGATGACAAAATGAAGATTCACAGAGACATTAGAAGAACTGGAAAACAGAGACTGAAAAAAAGATCAGAATATCTAGGATTGTTTTCCCTGGAATGGGAAAAAAAAGAAAGGGAGATTTGGTTAGGATGTGCAAAATTTTGAGTTTCCTATACAGGAAGGCCCCCTATTTCTCTGAGCTGAAGATTCAAAAACTGGGCAGCAAGAATTTAGTGGCAGAATTAAGAAAAGAGAAGGGTGGAAGTGATCTCAAATTCATTTAAAAAATGGTAGAGGCAGAAACACACCTCACATTTTAATGTGCACTTGATGTAGAGAGCTGCAGATCCTGTGTGGAAAAGTGGGATTAGGCTGGAAATCATGTTTTGTTTTCATCCTTGTAATGATCTCATTCTATGTCCTAAACTTCCTGGGATTCTATTTCAAACATGTCCAGTGTAAAGGAATCTTACTCATGGACTTTTTTTTCCATTTTTGTTTTTAACATATAGAAATTTACTAAAACGCGAAAAATTTGGTTTAGTATTTTATGCATCTTTAAAGGAAGACACACTGAAGGAAACCACTTACCACTCTGTGTCTGAAATCTGCTTTTTCTCTGTAACTCTGCACACCTAACCCTTTAGATTCATATCCCATTCATGTTTTTTAGGTTGGCCATAACTGATTCACTTCAGGCAATGCATTCCACTTCATAAAAAGCTGATTTTTTTGCCAATTATCTTAAATTTGTACCTCAATTTCTGGCACAAAGATCAGCTATTTTCCTTTTTCAAATTCATCAAGTCCAACACCTGTGGCATATCCTCTCTGTTTTGGCAGTATCAGCCCTTCTAGAGTTTCTGCCATCCTTTAGGTTAAGAACATGATTCATATATTAACTCTGAAATAAGTTCAGATGACAGTGTATGACTTCAAGATTTAGAAATAATTCTACCTTCATAACTTCCCAGTAAACATCTTAAATTGGTGTCCCTGCAGCATTAATCACCTAATTAAGTATTGTATATTATGCCTACAAGGAGAGGTTTAAAATTACAGAATTGTCCCTTGTACTTTACCCTGCTTGGAATTCCCCTTCTTGATGCCAAGATTAATGAAGGCATTTTTGTTGGTCCTCAAATCAAACAGGTCATCAATGACAGGCAATTTGAAGAACTTCTAGTGGGACTGGAGAAAATCACGTTGTTGAAACTTTTTTTTCGGCAACTACATTCTGCTACGTTCTGCTGGTTTGAAAGCATGCTTCAAGCATACAAAACCATGAACTGCAATATGTCACTAAAGATTCATTTTCTGCATTCCCATTTAGACTTCTTCCCTGCAAATCTTGGTACTGTCAGTGATGAGCACAGTGAAAGGTTTCACCAGGACATTGCGGTCATGGAGAAACGGTATCAGGGCAACTGGAATCCATCAGTGCTGGCTGATTATTGTTGGACACTTAAGCGAGAAGTCTCAGACACTGAGAACAAATGAAAATCACGGACAAAACATTTTTAGCTTAGTCAAACTATTGCAAAGCATGGTCACCATTATGCAATTAAATGCATTAGATTCAATAAAAGTTAATTTCTTGGTTCTCCAAATTCCCAGATGATACAAGAAGGCATTAATTAATTTGTGTTCAGCTTGAAGTGGTCTATCATAAGCAAAAAAAATTCTCAAGAAGGAACTTTCGAAAAAAATTGTTATCCAGTGTAACCATCTCCTCTAACAAGGAGGTAGCTACCATAACTCCCATAGAATGAACTGAAGAGTAGATAAAATATCAAATACCGGGCATTAGGCATGAACCTCAAGTCCTCATTAATCCAGGTAAAACTTTTATGTAGAAAGACAAATGCTTTCTCCCTAAGGATTCTTGCTAATACTACTGATGACAGCCATGGGGAAAAACAATGAAGAAGAATACCATGTGAGAGAAAAATGTTTTGGTACAATGGAATAAAACTTTTGTAGTATGGAAAGATACATTTTAAACAGGCAAGAGACGTCCTGCTTTACTTATTGTTATAAAGAATAACAAATGGAGAATGTGAAAGGTTTAGTGAATACTCAGACAAAAGCGGCACTGTTCACTTTTGTCTGTATGAAAGAAACCAACACTGGAGCCCGCACATTTAATAAAAGCATGCAAGTACATGGAATTCATGCCCTTGGGCTTCTCTGACATGGGATTGGGAAACTAAACCTAATACTGAAATGGGACTTTGCCATTTTCTGTGCTAACTTAATTCAACCCTATCACTTTGTAGAAGAAATGTAAACTATTAATGCATATTATAGATCAAAAGAAAACTTCTTTTAAAAGGTGATAATTTAAACCATTTTTTGTGCTAACTCAATTCAATCCTATTACTTCATAGAAGAATAACAAAGCATTAATGCATATAGATCAAAAGAAATTTTCTTTTTGAAGGTGATAATTTAATAGCTCATATTTTCTTACTCCTAACACGTCTACATTCAACAAATAGGTCAAATGTGTAAGGCATTTTTACATTTTCATCTTACTTATAAAAATATCTGCTCCATTTGAAATATGCGGATGTTTCATTTTTAAAGATAATTAATGCCTGCCCCACAAGATCAATTTTCTTAATGGTTCCAGTGTAAGGTACCATGAGTACAACAGCACAGTTGAAAACCTGTAATAGGAGCTATCCCTCCATTGGATCCTTCTTACCCATATACAGTTAAAGTGACTCTCTTTTCCTTCATGAACAATCAAGGAGATGTTAACTCCGACTTAGATCAAATGATTCAGAAAACAGTTATGCGAATAGTTACATTCCTGGGGTTCGTGGACCTCTCGGTTAATGGTAAGGGTCCATGGCATAAAAAAGGTTGGGAGCCCCTGTTTTAGAGATTGCTGTTGTTGTTTCCCTACTCACCTTGTGACGCATCGGGCAGCAACCCTGCCGTTTCTTTAGCACTTGTGTCTTGTATTTTTACGAGGCTGAGTTGCTAGCTCAGACCTCAACCCATCACAGACAGAAAGTGGGCGAGGAGCCGGTCGGATTCGAACCTGGGACCACTCCTCTCAAAGTCCGGCGCAGACGCGACACCACCACCGGCTGGCAGCGTTTTAGAAATACAGCATGGTAACAAGGCCTTCTGGCCCAATGAGCCTGCAGTGGCCAATTACACAACATTACACAAAATGTCTTTGGAAGTTGGGGGGGAACCAGAGCATCCAAAAGAAAATCACGCGGTCATGGAGAAAACATACAAACTCCTTACAGACGGCAACACAATTGAACAAGATTTGTTCATTCTTACATTACTTTTCTAAACATTATAGGGTGGTTGGGGGGGACACAGATTGCAGAGAGTGTTTGTAAAATTTTATGCAGGTAAGCTGAGAAAGACAGATTAACGTTTGTCAGGTGATCCTTCAGAACCATATCTGTTGAAGCTGAATACAATACACCTGGTCACCAAACAAGTCACTGCCACATCAACCTGATAAATGCTCAGTAAAAGCCACATGATGCCAACACAATGTAAAAAGTCTGGCCAATTTTATGTCATTATCGCCAGGAGAATTACTCTCATTCTGGGGCACCTCCTGCACAGGGACGTGGAATGCTTTGAGAGTGGGAAACCCAATACTTTTCCCAGAGCTGTCAGTTATCTAGCCGCAGATCCCTACAAAAATATACAAGGAAAAGTATTGGCTCGGGTATCTATCCACACAAAACACAGCTAGTCAAAACAGAAGTGTGGAGTTATTGAAGCAGGGACTGCTGTTAGCTAGTCCATGTTTATTATGATCCAACCAGCACCCCCCCTCCCCCCCCCCCCACCCCCCCACCCATGCTGCCTGCCTATCTACAGGGCAGCAGCAAGTTACATTTTACTTCAGGTCTCCCGGCATCTGCAGTGTTTGAATCGTTGAGCGTCCATTGGCAGAGAACGCGTGACGCCACTGCAGGTGAGGCATACCTCCTGCCTGACAACCCGTATTCCCCATGTGCCAACCACCTCTTAAGTGGCTGCCCCAATTAGCCAAAGTTTCATGGAAATAGTTAAAAAGGTATGAAAACAGACAAACTACTGGTTAACTGGATAATAAATTACATATTTAAATGAAATACAGAATAAATTCAAAGACTACTACAGTCCTATAAAACTGTGTATTAGTCCCTAATCGTTATCAACAGGAACTCGTCCAGTGTATAGTGTCACATTCTTTTGACTGTTAAACTAACAATTACCAGAAATTTTAAGTTATATTAAAACATCTTTAAATCTAGGCCATTTTCACGGTGTACTCTGAATCCTTACTTTGAATTTTAAGCCATTTTTTTTCCTCTTGCAAGGATGGCTTTGAATCTCTAAGTAAACTTCTACTGCTTCAATTGGAAAAATAGAACAGGAATCCTTAATTTACTACATGCTGATATTTAGGAGCAGTAATGAAAGTTGTTTCCTCCAAGAGGACTACAGCCTTGTCGTAGGGTTTTAAGGCTTGCATGGCTCAATGAATGACCCAGAGAGCTATGCTGGCTGGAGTCAAGGCTTTATGCTTTGGCTCTTGGTAGGGTCACCCAAACAGGTCAAAGGGTAGAGGGCAGACTAAGAGCAGTCAACCAGTTCTCCAGGTTTGGTGGTTCAGCTCAGGGCTAACGGTCCCTACTGGTAAAGCAAAATTGTTACAGAAACAGCAGTAAAGAATCCTTCAACATCTGAGTGGGGCAGTATTCCTGAATTTCCATCCGGGACTTGCATGACTGACAGTGATGAAAACCGAGAGGAAGCTACTGATATGATGAGCAATGTCAGAGATGGAGGACCTTCATTGCTGTCCCAAACACCAGCAGCATAACAGGCACAAAGAGAAGAGATATTAACGATTTTGTACTCAATTCCTGATCATCATTTAGCAATAAATCTTTGCAAATATGCTGCAAAAGTTCAACGCAAGTATAGTTTGTTCAAGACAGTGATGACTGTTGGCTTAACAACTCCTAACGGCAAGAAATCAGTTATGTACTGACAGTTGAAAAGCATGCTCTTTGAAGTTACTCTATTGCAATCTCCACTTCGGACTTCCCCATCAAAACATGCCGTAACACCTACCCAAAAATTATATGCCTATGAATTTAGCATGTCTGTCACCATAGAAGAGCATTCTTAAAGAGAGTGCAATTAAAGGACACTGCTTTAAACAAGAAGAATAAATTTGATATTAATAAATGAAAAATCTTCACTGCAGACGTTCTGGTTTTGCACCTTGACAAATAAAGTAAAAACTATAAACTGAAATGTGTTGGAGTAAAATCGAGCTCGCTGAAATTGGCAGACAACCAAAAACAATATTTGGAAGTTGTCCAGCTTTCTTTAAAGCCCTGGGTGTCTATGCTACAAATTTCTAATTCCTTGTTCCCAGATTGTACGGCATACTGCTGGCTAGTTACCAAATTCGTAGTTAATATCATGTACCATAGAAATTAAATATTAAAGAATGAGTCCAGCAAATATTGCACTGATGTCATTTACATGCCCTCTCAACAACTGAAGCACGTTAGAATTGTTTATTAAATCAGCGCTATACAAAACTCCATAATCAATAACCTCATGCGTCATTAAAAGGTTGTCTAAGGTCATGTACAAACAGAATCAGAATCAGGTTTATTATCACCAGCATGTGACGTCAAATTTGTTAACTAGCAGCAGTGGCTCAATGCAATATATAATCTAGCAGAGAAAAAATAATAATAAATAAACAAGAAAATCAATTAAGTATATTGAATAGATTAAAAAATGTGCAAACACAGAAATACTGTATATTTAAAATAAAACTGAGGTAGTGTCCAAAGCTTCAATGTCCATTCAGGAATCTGATGGCAGAGGGGAAGAAGCTGTTCCTGAATCACTGAGTGTGTGCCTTCAGACTTCTGTACCTCCTCCCTGTTGGTAACAGTGAGAAAAGGGCATACCCTGGGTGCTGGGGGTTGTTAATTATGGACGCTGCCTTTCTGAGACACCACTCCCTAAAGATGTCCTGGGTACTTTGTAGGCTAGTACCCAAAATGTAGCTGACTAGATTTACAATCTTCTGCAGCTTCTTTCGGTCCTGTGCAGTGGCCCCTCCATACCAGACAGTGATGCAGCCTGTCAGAATGCTCTCCACAGCACATCTATA